>NC_051245.2:127667255-128280688 GCF_015237465.2 Chelonia mydas | reverse complement strand
GAATAAATCAGTAGAGCCGCCTCTACAGTGCAGCCTGCATTTAAGTTAGGTTAACCCGGGTAAAGGAGACGTGGCTACATCAGCTTGAGCTTTTCTGTTTTTAATTGAGTCATGGCTGGATCTGCCTTCTAATGGTTTATCATTGAAATCAACTGCCAGGTGTTTGGGGGTTTTCTTCCATTTACTTTTATTTTTTGTAAGTGATGAAGAAAGCGAGGCTAAAAGTAAAGAAGAATAAACAAATGAATTAAGAAAATGTTTTTCTTAGATAAACACAAGCATGAAATATGTTGCACAGATTCTTGTTTCAGCTTGTCCTCAACCACAAAGGACAAGAGTGTATTTAGTTTCCCGTGGTCATTTAGATCTCAGCTTGTTTGTCTTAAAATCATAAAAGAACAAACAAAGGCCCATCTTGCCAAAGGCTTACGCCTGTTCTTCATTTTACACATTGACTTCAGTGGGGTGACTTGTGGGGTTTGAGTCTATGCCCACTGAAGTCAATCGCAAAGCTTCTGTTGGCTTCTGTAGTGTGAAATTGGGTCCACCGTGTGTAAAGTTAAGCATGTGTAAATCTTTGCAAGATTGGGGTCTAAATCTGCAAGGATGCTATTAAGAAGCTTCGGTACAAAAATTACCTAAAAATTGTCCTGAGCTAGTCTCTTACTCAGCAAAGCAAATAGGCACATGCTTAACTTCAAGCATCCAGAAAAGTGCTTAGCTGGATAGGGATGGATTTAATCACATCCTTAAATACTTTTGCTGAATTGGGGCCATGGCAAAGAATATCCTCCAGATTCTAAATGTATCATTTTTTTAGGATTTTTTTAATCTACTCTTTTCTTGATGTTTAATGGAAATAGAACCCACAGAAACAACTTGAACATAATAGCAAACTGTTTTGCAGGAACGTTATGACCCACCCATATTAAGTCTGACTATACTTATATAGAAATGAAAGATGGCTGTATACTGAAGAATTGAGCTTCAGGTCAAGATTTTGACTACCCCAAAGTCTGGGGATATTTGGATCCATGGTTTTGGTTCTGGCTCACCTCCATCTTTCAGAGGGACAATGTTATTTTTTTCTCAAAGTGCAGAAGATCAGTGTTTGCAAACAGAAAAGATTGAAATAAACAGAGAAATGACGACGAGAACTTCCCTTCCAAGTTTATAAGAGTTATGAACATTGAAGAGTAAATTAAATAAAAACGGTAATAATGTGTCTTTGTAAGTGACAGTTAAGTTGTTGCACAAATGGCTAGGAAATTCCAGCCTAAAAGCAGAAAGTCTATCCTTAACTCAGCCCGTTGTACATCTTCATTGCCACACGTAGGGTACAGGTAACATTACAGAGTCATCCCAGACAGCTGGCGTAACAAGGCACAGCTGCAGCATTGCCAATTCTCATGATATTTGGTGTGTTTCTTAAAGCTTTGTCTCCTTTGGCTTGGGTTGACGTGAGAAATCTCAGCTTCCATTTGACATAAAAAATTTCTAGCTTTCATGGTAGTGGAGAAAAGTTTGAAAACGTGGCCTGAAGGCATCCTATAGGCTCAAAAACCAGAAGGCAAATAAAACGGAACCCTGGGTGTATTTTATTATTATTATTGTTATTACTATTATTATTATTATTATTTATTTCAGGATTTTTAAGTCAGTCTCATGATTTTGGACCATCTGATTCATGTTCTGGTTTTTTGAACTTTAGGGATTGGCAATACTGCAGAAGGACTCTAAGACGGATTTTCCAAAGAGCTCAGCACCTATTTATGCACACACCCCTCCCAAAAAGGAGAGGGGGCGGTGTCAGATTTTCCAGTGGGCCCAGCATTTCCACTGTTATCAATAGCGGAAGGAAGTGGGGAATTCTCCACTGTTCTCAGTTGGGGCTGCTGAGTGCTGGCCGTTTTATGAATCTGAGCCCTTTACATAGATGTCTGAGTGGGAACTGAGCTCTTTTTGAAAGTTTGTATTATCTTGTCTCATTTTTTATTTCCATTGCCTTGCGATGCATAAAATGGCACAAGAACTATGATTCCTGACTATGAGAAGTAGATTCCTCTTTGGGAATCTTCTCCTGTTTATTCTCTTCCAGCAGTTTGCTTCCACTTAGTTGAAAATGTTCCCAGCACTGTTGTAATTCTACACAAGTTACATTGCGTAAACTGGTGTTTTCCTCTGCTCCACCATCAGGGCTTGCTTGTCTCTGATCTGTTTCTGTTTCAGTTTTCTGGGAATCCACTAAAGTTCAGAAATCAGGAAACAATGGTGTACCTTCCATTCTGTAGTTCATTGAGTTCTCCTCTTCTTCTCATTCACTATTGTGGACAATTTTAAGTAATAAGCCCTACATGCTTTCATAGAAGTCCAGTCCCTAGAACTCATCCTCCTTGTGATGAAAGCCTTCGCCCAGCTCCACTAGGAATTTCTTGGCAGCCCACACTTCTAACTTATATTACTTGACCAGTGATAAGGCTGGGGAAAGTGTTCAACAGCTCCCAGTTTAGCTTTTTCCACAGACGTTGTGGCAGACTGCCAGGGAAGCCATGTTAGAGATGGGCAGAGGAAAGGACAATGGGCAATGTCCTGGAATGTAATGTTCAGAGCCAAGTGCATTTCCTTGGAGTTTGCCATTAAAATCTGCTCATGACTACTTCCCTTAATAGCAGCTTGCTGGTAGCTTAGAGGTGAGCTATAGTCCACTGTGGAGCTAAGGAACCCAATGATATTGTTCTAACAGAGTTCAATGCCCTGAGGCTCTACTTTCAAAGCACTCTCTCAGCCTAGCTTCCTCAGCAGGCAGGTTTAAAGCTAGTTGTATTCGATCAAATGGGACAATTCTTTAGCAAAGGAACTTTCTACCCCCTGTGCACCGTGAGATATCTATACAATGCTACTCAGAGCCTACGGGACCATGCCTGTACCTTTGTAATATGAATCCCAAGGACATCTTAACCAAGCCATCTCCAGGACAGCTCTATGGAAATAGCAGAGCACCCCCTGCTCGCCTGGAACAGTGCCCGCTGATGACTGACTGCTATTGTCAGTGTTTCACCTGCCTTGTGACTGCCCCTTCGTCTGCAGTTGGGCACCATTCCCCAAACTTCTGCAGTGAATGTGTGACCCAATGCCCAGTTTCAGTGAAGCATTTAAATGTGTGCTTAAAATTAAGCATCTGCTTAAGTGCTTTGCTGAATTGGGACCTAAGGTGCAGACTGTATGTAATTTCAGCCCCCATAGGTCAATAAATCCTAATTATTGCAAAGTTTAAATCCCCAATTTAGCCTTTGTGAACAACACCCTGAGAGCAGCTGCACCATCCGGGGTAGTTGCTCAGAAAATGCAGATTGGACTGGGCCATGGAAAATGGGGGAGGAACGGTGGTGCAGAAGTAAATGGAGGAAGAGGCAAAAAAGTTAAATCCAATAATATTTGAAAAAAGTAAACAGAAACATGTTGTTCCTGTTCTTCCCTCCTTTCATTGCAAATGCAGGAACACAGGGGCTGTTAAGAGCTGGGATCTACATGAGCAGGGGCCCAGAGGAAGAGTGAGCCACCTGCCATGTTGGAATTGGATGAATATGGCTTCAAACCTAGTAGCCATATGGATAACAGCTTCCTAAAACGTTTTGTAGGCATATACGTTGAAACATCTCCCAAAGCATCAATGTTGCATACCAAAAATGGTGGCTGCTGCCTGGCACCAGCTGTTGATTATGGTCCTCCTTCCCCTGGTACCGGCGGTTGAGTACATAGGCCCTCTACAGGCACCACCCATTGGGTACCCGTACCCCTTACAGGCGCTGGTCGTAGGGTACCCGGGCCCCTTCCAGGCACTGGCCCTTGGGTACGTGGGCCCACTCCAGATGCCAACTGTTGGGGATGCTGTGGTCCAATCCACAGCTCCTTTCCCCTAGCCAGGATCCTTCCCAACACTGGCATGCCCCCACACCCCCGGTGCTTGCCCTGCCTACTGGCCCTGTTCCCTCACTCCATATTGGCTCTCACTGTATTGTCTTCATATCCACTCTGTGTCAGGCACTGCTAGCCACTCTTTGGCACCTCTCAGTTCCAAAGAGAGATGCATTTCCTCATCCCCACTGGCTTACAACACTCACCTAGGGGAGGGGGGAACCCACAAAGGCTTTTATCAAAGGCTTGCTGTTTGATTGGAATTTGTCCCTTTGGATTCAGCATTGACCATGTGCACCAAACGGCAGAATGACTTGTGTCATGTTTGTTTGTGGCAGAGGAGGGAAGTACAGTGGTCTTTGGGCCAAGAGCTGTGTGGTTCTATGTGTCAGCACAAAGGTGCCTCTGACTAGGGCCTCTGGGTATGACCTTTCCATAAATATTAATTAATCCTAATACTTGGAGGGGAAAGGGAATTAGTAGCATACATTAAACCCTGACTAACTGTGTTTCAATAGAAATAATTTCTCTTGAATTTCCCCCGGCAGAGTGGGAGGGTGTAGTTAAAGCACTGGACTAAGAGGTGGGAAATCTGAGGTCAGTTCCTGGCTCTGCCCCAGACTTTCCTATGTGACCTTAAGCGAGTCAGTTAATCTTTGTGGGCCTCAGATCCCCATCTGTAAAATGGGGATAAATATATTACTTTTCTGTCGCTCGTTGTCTCATCTCTGTTTAGATTGTTAGCTCACTGAGGCAGGGACTGTCTCTCACTGTGTGTTTGTGCAGCTCCTAGCACAGGGGGGGCCCGATCTTGGCTAGGGCCTAGGTGCTATTGTAATGCAAATACATGAATTACCAAGAACAAATTCAAATTCTTCCATGCCAAGGTAAAACATTCCCTGGAAACAGAAACTTCAACATTCATTAGCTGTATTTGTATAAAAATGAATGTGCAACTGCTGACGTTGTTCTACCAGGTTATGTTTATAGGACTCTCTTGCTTTGCAGCTTTATTTTGACTGTGAACTTTATTCATGTTGTGACTTCGCTTTGTGAAAATCAAGAGGAGAACTAACGGCATGGATCCCTGTCGCCCAGGTTCATGCTATCCCCAGGCTACAGGAAGCCATGTGTCTTTCTCCTCCACTCCATATCGTGTTTTCAGCATGTGCTTTGAAAAGATAATGACATTGTCATGCCCTTAAAGGCAGCATAAGAATTTGCCCCACAGCTGAATAGTAGAAGCAAAGTGGAAGATTCTACTGTCTGATAAAGATCATCTGCTGTTTCCTGTGCTAAGGACGAAAAGTTGAGCAAATATAAAGGTCATCTGTGTTTATATTAACAATACAACAGTTACACTATGTTTCGTAACAAAGTTGGGTCATTATTTATCCACTTGTCCTTTATATCATTGCTTTGAACTGTCTGGATTTGCTTATCGTGATATTTCTAAAATCTGTAAACAGCCAAAGAGAAGAATTTCTGTTTCTCTAAATAGAGTGTTAGGTCATTTTATTATCAGAGCCTTAGAAAGCTGCCCATCTGTTGTTCTTTCACATCTGGAATAGCATATGCAACCTCCTCCTAACTGTTAATTATTTCAAGGAAATTACTACAGTAACTGTGCCATGTATACACTGTATCATTGCTTCTCTTCATCTTGCCTTTCTCACCGTTAGCAATGAATCACAGACAACTTTCCTAAAACAAACCAAGAAACCAACCATCTTCGACACACCTCGCTACAGTAATTTTTCTTTTATATTATTAAAGCAAATGTAATGTTTTCATTTTCACTTGCTAGCTCCTCTGTTTAAAACTACTTATGCATGTTCCTTGGTCCCTATGTTGATAATTAGGTTACCTGTGGGTAGCGTTGAACATGATTATACAATCAGCTTTCAATTTAGTTTCATACAACAGAGCCATTTAACTTTAGGTGTGGAAACGAGTAATTAAATAGGTCTAGAGTACACTGACCTCTTCACATCTCATTGAAAGCATATTTGTTCATGATAGAAGACCCTGGGAAGCACTGAAGTCAAATAGTTCAGTCCCCAGGAAAACGGGAAGCTGCTCTAATTATAAGCTCTTTGGGGTAGACTTTCCTAGTGCAGTGAGGCCCGGACTCCTGACTGGGACCGCTAGCCACTACTGCAGTACAAATAAAAATAATCCTAGAAGCTAAAGATACTTGAAGATTAAATGATCCCCATTCAAGTATATAGAGTAGCATGATTTGCCTTCAAACACGTGTATCATTTCAACACACAGCATTCTGTGTGCATGAGCGCATTTCTTCACTGCCACGGATCTTTCGTCCAGACATGGCCCTTGTACGCGGGAATCATCCTCATCAGTTCTAGAATGACGGTGTGGAGAAATACACCGAGGGCGGACTTGCGTGTGGATTTTCAGCAGTTGGGGGAATCGCTTCCTTTTAACCGCTTTAGGGGTGTGTGCCGAGGATTCGCACAATGCTGTGTGAAATGAGGTACCGCAGGAAAACACACACCTAGAATATAGCAGGCGCTGTCACTTTACCTCAGCTGTATCAGCTAGCAATCCAGCATGCAAGCACCCATGCGCGCCATGGCATCCTGATCTCACTCGATGAGCATCACACTTCTGACGAAAACACATCACTGAAGAAAAAGGCTTTGCTGCAGCAGTAGGGTTTCCACATGCCCCCGTCTTCTCCCCAGGATGGCCCAGGGGTGGTATGCACAGCGGCTGTCATGGGCTAGTGTGACGACCTTGGGGAGGCGGTAGGGGGCGCTGTGAAAGCCCTGCAGCCTCTCACACTTGGTAAGTTTGGTTTTTTTTTGTTTTTTCTTTTTTCGGTGGTTGGGGCTGGCGGTGTGCACCTGTTGTCATTAAATGCAATCTCTAAGGGAGTAGCCCAGTGTCACATATAGCACACTGCATATTGCTCTGCACACTGCAGCAGGACAGGGGTCCTCAGATTTTTTCATAGCATGGACCACATGCTCAGGGACACCTTCCCTTCCCATTCACAAGTGCACAGATCCGCTGCCCGCCCCATCCATGACCACGCAGCCATCTCATCTACTCTCTGTGATCACGTAATGTCCCTGTGGCATCTATGGCAATTGGTTTTGGGGAAGAGTAAGACCAAGGAAGTACCAAGTGTGTTTTAGATATCTATCTATTTAGCAGCTGGAAATAAGGAGAATGGCCAGCCAGGCCACCTCCATCAAGCGCTCCATGGGCAGCAGCAATCCACAGAGTAGGTTTGGATGGCTCTTAGGGGGACAGTTGAAAAGGCAACAGAATAATTACCCAGTAGGGTTAGGACATGTAGGATAACACTGCTTTCAGGACCAGGGAGATGGGAGCGTAAGGAAGTGAATATTCTCAGCTCAGTGCGAAGGCTTTGCCATAGCTATACGTTATGATATGTGTCAGCAGTGCCTTGGGTATGTTCATCCAGTCAGTATTCCTCTCTTCCTTGTTTCACAGACCAATGGGATCCAAACAGGAAAATGAACGAGAAGAAGCAGCAGGAGACATCACTTGCCAATCCAATGGACCAAGCCAGAACCCAAAGCCTCTCAGAAGGACAAGGGGAAAAAGCCTGAAATACGAAGGTAGGTGCCTGTGGATTCACTCCGCAGCATACGGAGTCTTCCTGGAAATGGAGGTGCCAGCCACCCCTTCCTGCAAAGGCACAAGGGTGTCCATAGCTGGAGGGAAGGGAACGAAAGGCAAAGGATGTGAGCTACACTAAGAATGTCAGCCAGATCCTCCCCTGCTATAAACTGGAGTTGCTCCATTGAAATTAATCTTCTGTTGAAACCAACAGCTACTGGCCGCTAGCTGAGGAGCTGAGATTGTGTTTTTGCTTTTGGGAAACCATTGATTAGATACTATAGATTCTTTATTATTATTTAATATTCCTATTGTGGTAACAACCAGGGTCTCCAATCACGGCCAGAGTCCCACTGTGGTGGGTGCTGCTAAAACCTAGGGCCTGCCCCAAAGAGCTGACAATCTAAGGGCCGACCGTGAGGAGAAAACAACCAGTCTCCATATGTTTTTGGCTTAGCTGAGGCTTCATATACAATTGTTCATGCACAATGTCATGAGTTAACTTGTCATGTGATTTTCAGTGGGCAGCAGTGTTGTTATATACATTTCCTAGTGAACAGATATATTGTATTCACAGCCTTGTTTAACTTCCAGTAGTTCAGAATCTAGTGCTCTTTAATGGCCACGCTGGTCAGTAAAAAGACAATGCAACTGTATTGCAATTATACTTAAATATATATTTTATTATTTGTTTGCATATTTGTCTAGTGTTTTTTTTTCTGTCTGAATGGTTGCAGTGTGCATGTGGCTGTATGTGTGTGGATGTACACGGATGCCTATGTATGTACCAGGATGAGTTGTGTGTGTAGGATGAGTTTAAGTGTTGTTCTGCATTAGTAAATATGCGTAGGCCCTCATTAGTGACCGATGTGTATCTAACACAGTGGGGGTGGTTCAACTTCTTCTTTCTTTCTTTCTTTCTTTCTTTCTTTCTTTCTTCTCCCATTGTGGTTTGTGCACATCTCATCCAAAGGATTTGTTACATGTTGAGAGAGCCCCGTTTGCTATTTATGTTACTTGTCTGAAAGCTGTATGTGCTGCGATTGTTCCATGTAGGTGAGCCAAAGAGTGCATTAAGTAATTTAATAAGTAAATTCTGTGCTACAAACCACACCACAGATCTCACGGGAGACTCTGGTCTCTAGTAATTGTGGGGCTGACAGCTGCTTCTGTACCAATCAGTAGGTGTGAATCCACAGGCACCTCTTTCCAGAAAACCAACAGGTTGATGCTGTAAACTCCCCCCACCCACCCCAGGGGGCATGGTTGAGGGCAAGAGTAGCTACTGTTGAAACACTGACCCTGTATTCCACCAGAACACATCTGTCTAAACCCTTACCTCAGCCAGCTCCACTAATACAGATTTCCAAGTCAGCATCAGTGTAACTTGCAAGAACAATGACGCTATTTAGGGAGCATTTACCCCTGTGGATCTTTTAAAGGGTAGATGTTAACCCTAAGTATAAAATAACAATAGCAATAATAATGTAAATTATGGCTAGGCTGGGTATATAAATAAGGCCTCAAGACAAGCAAAGAAATTGTAAAATGACCTGAAGAGATCTGTCTAAGCTCTGTGTAAACTCAAAAGCTTCTCTCTCTCACCAACAGACGTTGGCCCAATAAAAGATATTACCTCCCCCACCTTGTCTCTCTCATATCCTGGGACCTACGCAGCTACAACACCACTGTAAAAATGAAGGAAGAGAACGAAAGTCACCTGTTTTCTATCAAAATTCAAATTTAGAACTCTCCAAACATTACCTCAAGGGACAGGAAGATGTGTCTGACACATGAGGAAATTAACACTCCACTACATGCCAGAGGAGTGCCCTAGGAGGCAGACATTTTGGAAAGAGGTGATAAAGGCCAGAAAGGGCGGCAGATAGATTATGGAACTCCTTCTGTATGCGGGGCTGGAAAAAAAAGATACATTCAAAAACAAAAACCCATGGAAAATACTAGTAGCTGGGCTAATTGCAGACAGTTTAGTAACACTGGGGAAATGGAAAGACACTTCCCTTCTTTAATGTGCACTTCTGTGATCTGGCTTCTGTTCAGGACCTGAGGAAAAACGTGTCTCGATTCCTGCTTCTTTGTTACATGCACTCTTCACAGTCACTGTCTGCAAACCTGACTAAGAATAATTAGCAATTAAATAAACCCAAAGAAACAAGCACTATAGTTACTACACTGTTAAGTATCAGAGGGGTAGCCGTGTTAGTCTGTATGCACAAACACAACGAGGAGTCCGGTGGCACCTTAAAGACTAACAGATTTATTTGGGAATAAGCTTTCGTGGGTAAAAAACCCACTTCTTCCGATGCATGGAGTGAAAATGACAGATGCATCTGAAGAAGTGGGTTTTTTACCCACGAAAGCTTATGCCCAAATAAATCTGTTAGTCTTTAAGGTGCCACCGGCCTCCTTGTTGTTTTTGTACGCTGTTAAGTCGGCCTCGGAAATGCTGTGTTTTCATAAACACTCCTTTTGTAGCTAGTAGATTCACTGATGCACCTAGTGTTGGTTCCATGTAGTGACTCCCTGAGAAATGGCACCATTTATGCTCCCCTTCTGTTTGTACCAATGGAAATTCAAAATCCAAATGATAAGAATTTAGGGGGAGACTTTCAAAGGCAGAATGGATAGTTGAGGTACCTAATTCCATTGATTTCCAGTGGGAGTTTGGCACCTAATTGCCATTTGTGCCTTTGAAAATTTCCTCCTTACTGCCTACTAACATTTGGGCAAATTATCTGAGGCCAGATCCAAACCCCATTGACGTCAAAGGGAGTCGTGCTGTTGACCTCAGTTGGCACAGGTTCAGGCCCATAATGAACAGCTTTTTCTTCTGAACTAGGGTCTATCAGGTATTTGCCGATGTCTTAGCTGATCGTCTACTGTTTGTGTGGTAGCAGCCTGGCCCTGACTTGCCCGCCTTTGTCACACCAATCCAAATGCCTCCTGAAACCTGACCCTCTTTCTCCAGTTACAGCAACAACTTTCCAAAATATTATTGTGTATGGTAGCTTTTAGAGGGAGTAGTTCTTTAATACAGTCAAGTACCAGAAGCTGCTCTATGGTTCTGGTTTGGTTCAAGAGGATTTTAGAGCTGAAACTGCTTGCATCTATGAAGACTGTGGCCCTTCAGAGGAGGCCGTGTTGTTGCTGTTGTCCACCCATTGGAGTGGAATGTAGGGCCATAATATGTGGCTCTTAATAAACCATCTTCATGAAGTGAGATGTAGAGCTGGCCTCCTGGCTAGTAAGAATTAGGCCTTACTAGACCTATGGGAGGAAGCTTGTGGCGTCGGGTGGCAATGAGATTTGTTGACGTGCTTGAGCTGGGATCCCTTCCCCCTTGGTATAATAATGAGGCTGCTGGCAGTGTTCTCCATAAGGGCCCCTGTGGTCTCTTCCCTTTGGAAGGCGCCCCCATCCTGGTCTGAAATATCCAGAATCTGCTGGCCACAAGGGCCAGCTGCAAGGGCTATCTTCTTAGCAGGGCTGCTGAAGAAGCAGAGATTGTTTGGGGGGGAGGCGAGGAGAGAGAATGTTTAGGGAAAAAATTGAGACTATGATTTCTTTTTGCACTGCCTGGTTACTTGCATTATCCTCTGTCATGGGGCTTCTGCATGCTTTGGGATTTATTGTATTCTTACATGGGTGTCAGATATGGCTAGGGTGCTCTGGCATGGGCCCCTTCTCATTGTTATTTCATAAATCTCAAGAATAAATAAATAATTGCATCCCACTAGGATGTAGTAATATTCTAGCCTGGTTCTTCCCAGGCATCCTACTGTATCTGTTGCTAAATGATGGAGAATTACAGTTTTGGCACGGAAGAGGTAGCACAGATAGCAGGGCTCCTGCCCAGTCTAATCAGTAAAGTAGAGATCGGAGGTGAATTCTGGCAAATCTCTTTTCCTGCCTAAAGGCCCAGCCCATGGGATTATGTAGCATACACTCATCAGCTCCAGGTTTGCTGTTACCACAGATGATTTGCTCGCCTGAGGTGCCTCCTGGTGCAATATGTCATTACACATAATAGAGCTTCACTTGTGGGTCCTGGGAGCACTCTATGACCACCCCGCCCCCATCGCATTGATTGCTAGGAGCACCAGTTGTGTTCATCACCGAGTAGAAGATGCCTCCCAGCATGCCATCTAGAGGTTGCTCCTCTGGTTGTATCCTGGAGGATCTAGTCCTCACATACTGTTTTCTTCTTCCACTGATGATGGCCTTTCTGAGGTCAGCTATCAGTCAGGGGGTGGAGAGAAACTACACAGAGATGAAACCCTTCAGGACAGATCTGCAACATTAGGGCCTCCATCTGTTTTTTAAACCAACCGTACAAAATGCTGGAGTTTAGTACACAGGAGCTCCTGCAAGGTTGTGTTGGTGTAGAAAACCAAATCCATTATGTCTCTTCCTCAGTGTAAACCAAGAATTAATCATGGCACAAGAGGTAAATGTGTGGGGGTTTCCTGTGTAAACTGCTCTGCTGGACTGGTAAATATTTCTAGTATTGTCACAAATAGTCAACACAAATGTAACGAATGCAAGTTTAGCTTTAGCTCTGCGTGTTTACCATTACGACTTTAAACTGTTTATAGGAAGGGGAGCACTATAAAGGTCCCTGAGGAGGTGGGCAAAACCACATGGATAGTCAGGGCTTACTGCAATGAAGTGTTTGGTTAATATTCAAAGAACACATGGTCACTTTGCAGCAGCTATTTGTCATTTAAAACATTGTTGTTGATACTTGACAGTGACACCAACCTAAACCATTCATAACAACTCCAGAAATGAGGTGTATTAACAACTGGTAGGATCCAGCTGGATTCTTTCTTATCTGTGTGTTGTCAAACAGGGCTACCACAAGCTTGCTTTGTCCATCGCAAATACTGACGCAATGGCCAATACGAAAGATGTGTCTTAATGTTTCTAATCAACATAATCAGCTGTCATTTTTTACATCCTTTTTCTTAAAGCCCTAGCTTCTGGAGGCATGTCACTAGGTGAGAATCTCAGCTTTCATTTAAAAAACAAGGAATCGTGTAGTCTCCGTGGTTGCACAGGAAAGCCTGAACTCATGAATGAAAGGAAGGATGGGCCAGTTGTCATGGTGCTAGCCTAGGCTTGGGAGACTGGGGTTCGAGTCCTTGCTCTGCCATGGAGTTCCTGTGCAATCTTGGGCAGATCACACAGCCTGTCTGGGCCACAGTTCCCCACCGGCAGCACTGTCCTGCCTCCCAGGGGTGTTGTGAGGGTGCATACGTTAAAGATTGCGAGGTGCAATAGATACTACAGTGATGAAGGCCAGATAAGTACCAGAACCTGAATGGTTACAGCATGAGAAGAGAGGTAAAAAGGCCCCAAGAGATACTGTTTTTAAAAATCTCCTGATTTGGGGGGTGAGGGGAGCTGAGGCGGGCTGACTCATGACTTTGAATGCCAGGGGCTAGCAATACGGTAGCTACATTTATTAGTAAGAAACAAAACCATCCCAGCTAGTACAGATGGGAAAGCAAGTAAAAGAGAGGAGGAGGGCTGGGCTTTTCAGAAGTGCTCAGCATTAGCCTGACTCTGCTCCCACTGAAGCCAACAGTAAAACGACCGACTTCAATGAGTACTTTAGAAAAACCCAACCTCTGTTTCCTAAAGGGATACTCTTAGTCCCAATACTAAACATCATCTCACTCCCACATTTTGGTCAGTAACTACGTCAATCTTCTGGGTAGGGGATTGGGGCCAGCTGTTGGGAAAAGGCATTCTCCAAGCTATTCAAATGCAGTTGCTTGCTAGAGACATCACACTATTTCACACATCGGGAGTAGCTTTGCAGAGACACTGAGTGTGGTACTGTACTACCAGCCCTCGGTGTGGTGCTTTTCCTGCAGTCCTGGAGCTAGTGTAGATTGTGAGCTGTGTACAATGGACTAATCAGGCAAAGCCTCATGTTTCTCCATTATTGGAGGCCCACTCTAAGGAGATGTTGAATTAGATCCAGACTGATGTAAATCCATGACCATGGTGGAGCTATGCCAACTGAGGATCTGGCCTCACTGAGCTTTCTCAAGACGGGGAAGTGGAGAGGAAATCCTCCTAGGGGACAGAGAGATGTTGGGTAAATGTGTAGGAAGGCAGTAGGTCCAGGTACACAGTAAGTAGTCATCAGGTCATCAGTGGGAAGAGTTGGGGCTGGAAGGCTGAGAGGTAAGGAGTGGGATGGAGAGAAGAGAATTAGAGGTCTGATCCAAAGCCCATTGCAGCCAATGAGAATCCTTCAGTGGGCTTTGGATCAGGCCCAGGGTGTAGAAAGAGCAGAGAGGATGAAGGGAGATGACAAGGATGGAAGAGAAGATGCAGAGAGATATCAGAAACAAGGGTTACAACAGGTGCAGGGGACCTGTGGGGACGGAGGGGTCCCATACTTCTTTCCAGGAAGAACTGTTTGTTGTGACTGAAACATCTAGGGTGCTGCTTGCCATGTGCCTTTTTAATTAGGCAGCCATTCGGTGCCATTGCACTGCATTGTGGCTTTCTCGTGTTGATCATTGACAGACGCTATTCCTCATGATATCTGCTGTCATCCCATTAGCAATTATCTGGCATTTGATGTTTCAACTTTAATACAAGGATATAAAATCATAGAAATGTAGGGCTGGAAGGGACTTCATGAGGTCATCTAGTTCATCACCCCGCATTAAGGAAGGTCCATCCCTGTATACATAGGTGACACTATACCTAGACCATCCTGGAGGTGTGTTTGTCTAACCTATTCTTAAAAATCTCCAGTGACTGAGATATGGATTGGCTAAGAGTAGAACTTTGATCATACACATCACCCAATATTTTATAGTGGGACAACTATTTATTTTTACAGCATTTAGGCCCCAATTTAGCAAAGCACCCCTGTTTAGCAAGCCACCTGAGCATGTTACATTTAAGCATGTGTTTAAATCTCATTGACTTCAGTGGGATGTAAGTACATGCTGAAAGTTAAGCATGTGCTTACGTACTTTGCTGAATCAGGACCTTAAATGGCAGACAAAATAATGTATAGCTAAGTGATAAAATATAAATCTATATTTATACCTTGGGGTTCTGATGAGGTGACAAAACTGCATTATAAGATCCCCACTGGAATGATAACTTTGCCATGCTAGTGTAAAAGGAGTTCAGGGAAGACCCTGGAATGGATACGGATATGGCCTTGCTATCCGAGGGATACTACGGATTTTGCTATCATTGTAGACAGTACGCCCCCTGGTGTTTATTGGGAGAACCACCTTACCAACCACTTTTTGCAATGAAAATGAGGGGAATTTACTTGATCATCATACA
This sequence comes from Chelonia mydas, assembly GCF_015237465.2. NCBI lineage: Eukaryota > Metazoa > Chordata > Testudines > Cheloniidae > Chelonia > Chelonia mydas. Next base: position 128,265,808 of record NC_051245.2, on the reverse strand, counting down.
GGAAGAACATGCCACCTGTGAAACTGGTTGGTTTTTCCCCTAGTGCTGGCTGCATCATGCACCGTACAACAAGGCCAGTCTGAGAGAGGTTTCACAGCAGTTCGTCAGAGCACCGGTGCAGCCATTTTAAAATGTTACTTACCTTAGGAGATATCTTTGACACTGAAACCATCAGGGCAGAGGGACAATTTATAACTTAACACTTCAAAACTTAGAAAAATATGAATTGTTCAAAGCACATTTTAAGCTGACATTTTTACTCACTAGCTGTGGTATGTGCAGGGAACAGGCAGGGGTGTTGCCATCATGTTAGCTCTCTCGGTCTCCATCTTCCTCGCTATGGATTCATTTTGCCATAGCAGCACTTTGGGGACCCAGATGAACTCAGGGCCCCATTGTGCTCGGCATTGTACGGACAGTAAGACTCGGTCGCTCCTGAAGAGCTGACAAGTCAAAGGGTGGGTTGGAGGCACCATTATCCTTTCTGTTCAACTTCACCTCTCTAAGCAACATCAACCCCTGCGGTATTGCTAACCTGGACTGGACTGTCTTTTTGCTGTCTATGGATGCCACAAAGATGAGGGCACATAATTCTTTCCAGTCTCCCTCTCCATTCAAATACTGCCAATTGGCCTCCGCTCGATGGGAATACTGAGCTTTGCCCGTTTTTACCAGCTCTAACCCCAATGGTGCATCACCCATGTTATAGCAGAGCAGTTACAGTTGACCTGTCTATTGTACTTATCTAGCCCCCTTGGCTATAGTACCTAAGCCCCTCTCCAAAGCCCCCTGTGAGGGAGAACAGAGCTGTTATCCCCATTGTACATATGGGGCACTGAGGCACAGGGCGATTTGCCCAAGAGGCACAGGCAGCCTATGGCAGAGCAAGGAGCTGAACCCCGGAGGGCTCTCATGTCCCCACCTAGCACCCCAGCCACTGGACCATTCTTCCTCTCTACATGGGCCCAGTACGATAGTATTGAAACACTGTCTATAAACCCGTATGCTACTCTCATCGCACAGCATTTGCCTTTACAGCATGTTGTGCCTAGTGTTTTATTTTGTTTACTCTGTTGCCTTTTTAATAAAATTAAAATGAAACCTCCAGCTTTGCAAACTTCCTTCTCCTATCACCTTAAAATGGTACCCCATCTGCAAACGCTTGCTCACGCGAGCAGTCCTGCCAACAGCAGTAAAACTGCTTCCATAAGGACTATTCCCAAAGGAAAAGTTTTGCAGGCCTTTACTTTTTGTTCAAAGTCTTCAGCAAGTTGTTTTAGGCTCCCATAATATATCATTCTTGACTAAGGCCCAGATCCAGCTAATGCCAACCCTAAGCATTCAAGAATCATGAGTCATGGCCCAAAAGATCATGGGATTGACTTAAAAATCATGACATTTTCAAAATAATAAGTGTGGAGATTTTCTATGTGCCTCCTGGCTTTTTTGAACCTTTAGGGCTCATATTTTCAAGCTTTTCTCCCCAACCATAAGGGCTAGAAATGGGCTTTTGATTTGTAAATGAAAGCTGAGATTTTGGTGTATTCACATGATTCCAGGGCCTGGGGCTTTAAGAACAATACCAAATATCATGAGACTTGGGATAAAATCTGAGGGCTGGCAACACTGCACCCTTCAGTAACTTTATACCTATGCGTCGTCCAAGTGAGTTCAATGGGATTAGATAAATGCCTAAAGTTACACACTGTCAAGGTTCCTCCCCCACTCTGAACGCTAGGGTACAGATGTGGGGACCTGCATGAAAAACCTCCTAAGCTTACCTGTACCAGCTTAGGTCAAAACTTCCCCAAGGTACAAAATATTCCACCCTTTGTCCTTGGATTGGCCGCTACCACCACCAAACAAATATTGGTTACTGGGGAAGAGCTGTTTGGAAACATCTTTCCCCCCAAAATACTTCCCAAAACCTTGCACCCCACTTCCTGGACAAGGTTTGGTAAAAAGCCTCACCAATTTGCCTAGGTGACTACAGACCCAGACCTTTGGATCTTAAGAACAATGAATAATCTTCCCAACACTTGCACCCCCCCCTTTCCTGGGAAATGTTGGATAAAAAGCCTCACCAATTTGCATAGGTGACCACAGACCCAAACCCTTGGATCTGAGAACAATGAAAAAGCATTCAGTTTTCTTACAAGAAGACTTTTAATAGAAATAGAAGTAAATAGAAGTAAAGAAATCACCTCTGTAAAATCAGGATGGTAGATACCTTACAGGGTAATTAGATTCAAAACATAGAGAACCCCTCTAGGCAAAACCTTAAGTTACAAAAAAGACACACAGACAGGAATAGTCATTCTATTCAGCACAATTCTTTTCTCAGCCATTTAAAGAAATCATAATCTAACACATACCTAGCTAGATTACTTACTAAAAGTTCTAAGACTCCATTCCTGGTCTATCCCCGGCAGAAACAGCATATAGACAGACTGAGACCCTTTGTTTCTCTCCCTCCTCCCAGCTTTTGAAAGTATCTTGTCTCCTCATTGGTCATTTTGGTCAGGTGCCAGCGAGGTTACCTTTAGCTTCTTAACCCTTTACAGGTGAGAGGAGTTTTTTCCTCTGGCCAGGAGGGATTTCAAAGGGGTTTACCCTTCCCTTTATATTTATGACACACACAAACATAAGTTTGTGCAGAATCAGGTTCTGTATTTATACTCTATGGTATCTGCAGAATAAAAAGAGTGTTAACAAAGAAAGCTAACATGGTGGTGTGAAAAGCATGTGAAAGCCATGGCAATCTGTACTTGCCCTTTAACAATCAGAATTTTTGTTAACAGGTATCTGTATGGCTTCTCTCCTGATTCTCCATGATGTACATCACTTTCACCATGTTCTTAAAGGTTGGGCGCATTGGGCTTTTGTCTTTGTTTTGGTTTAAGGTTAAGGAAGACTTTGGAATGAAGCATATTTAAAATATGCAGCCAACCCCAGCCAATTATACTGACATCTCAGTGTGGATTGCCTTTGCCATTCAAATAATAACAAAACCTAGGCTTGAGCTGGTTAGCAGTTGGGTGGCAAGGCAAAGGCAATTAATCACACACTGACACGCTCAATCAGCAGAATTAGAATGTGCCTCTTTAAACACAGATAAAGGCCTAGTTAATTATCTATGGTGGATAGGGTACCTGCTCATGTCTAATCAGCCTTTGGTCTCTCTTCCTTGGGGAGGCAGTTTATTATTTGCTAACTCCAGATCTGAAAGTGCCAAGAAACTGGGTTGTTGGGTTTTTTTTAGAATCCTTTTTTTATGGAAACATCCTGGCATATTTAATCAGACCATTGTTTCTCACACCTTCTCCCAAAGGTCAGGTAGAGAAAACCTGCCTTTGATCAGAACATTTCTGTACTTGGTTCTTTGTTGATCAGAGAAGAGTAATATTTTATTGTGGTCTGGAAAGAAAGCGTTCAAATATGTCACACCCACTCGCTCCCTTACTCAAAGGACTCTGCTCCAACTGTATCCGAAGGAATTAGTACAATGGTTCTCATCAATTGACATTTCAGCTGGCAAACCTGATACCTTTGGCACACTACCGTGGAGGTTTAAAAGGAAGGGGGACCGCCACTTCAGTTGCTTTGTGTGGTGTATTGAAACCTCTGTGAAAATTGTAGGCTGTCACTTCAAATTTCAAGGGTTTTTCATGGTCCTGCCAGCAGGTGAATGTGTTCTGTAGGGAAGAGTCCGATCTGGGCCTAATAGAAGTCAGCCTGCAGCCAACCAGCCTAGAGCAAGGTGAGTTGAGTTGTACCTCTCAGTTTTAGGGAGCCAGCCCGCTTTGTCTCTCTGGTTTGGGGATTCTTGTGTGTTATTGTTGTGAGTTCTAAAAAATAAAGTCGTGTTATGTTGTGACCTTCCAGCCAGAATAGTTGTTTTTATCTAACATCTATGCTGCTGCTGGGAGTGAGCGTCCCAGTCTGGGTGGACAGACACCCCTCGCTAGCACACTCAGAACAGAGCGTGGCCATTGCGGCACGGGTAGTACCCAAGCCCACCCAGCCCCCTGGGTCCACACACACTTGTGCCGCCATGTCCACACTGCTATTTCTAGCACGCTAGCTCAAAGCTCCCACGTACACATACCCTGTGTATGCGGGGAACACTGCACTTGGTCGACGGCCAGTTGCAGCAGGTCTTGTGCTGCAAAGACGTCACCTGTATGCCCTTCCCCCCTCATCCGCCCACTCTCCCTGATCTCCAGAGCAAGGGCACAAGTGACAGCGGCAGCAGTGCAGAAATTGAAGAGGCAGCAGGCAGGTCCATGAAGAGGCAGGAGAGGAGGAAAGGTAGCACCTTGTTGCTCACGGGAGGGAAGCAGAAAAACCCTTAGGTTTGTTTTTTTTAATGTCATGAAATAATAAAAAGATAAATAGTAAGTCTATGGAGAGTTCATGAGACTGGTCACTTTAGACTTCTAGTGAGTGCTTGTAATGTAATGACTGTGCAAACCAGGCTTAGGAATGAGGGATGCGTTGGCACAGTGTTCTCTCCAGATCGGTGCTGCGTATGAGAGAAACGAAATTTGTAATATTCACCAGCCATTGAGGCCAAAATTTTCAAACTTGGTTGCCTACACTAGATTGCACCCTCAGCAACTTCGCAGATGACACTAAGCTTGGGGGAGTGGTAGATATGCTGGAGGGTAGGGATCGGGTCCAGAGTGACCTAGACAAATTGGAGGATTGGGCTAAAAGAAACCTGACGAGGTTCAACAAGGACAAGTGCAGAGTCCTGCACTTAGGACGGAAGAATCCCATGACAGCTATAGGCTGGGGATCGACTGGCTAAGCTGTAGTTCTGCGGAAAAGGACCTGGGGATTACAGTGGATGAGAAGCTGGATCTGAGTCAGCAGTGTGCCCTTGTTGCCAAGAAGGCTAAAGGCATATTGGGCTGTATTAGTAGGAGCATTGCCAGCAGATCAAGGGAAGCGATTATTCCCCTCTTTTCGGCACTGGTGAGGCCACATCTGGAGTATTTAACTATTCATGGGTCAACCATGGATTAATGAATAATCAGATACATTAGAATAACAAGTAAATTGGATTCTGCTTGAACATATTCTATTAAGTATGGCTACATTCATGGAATAAATTACTCATTTTGAATTATTCACTCAGCTCTAATAGAGAATAATTTTCACCAGAAATGTTGATTAGTTTATTTGGCAGAATTATAAACTGATTGGATGGATGGCAGGCAGTAGATGTGAAATACTTAGATTTTATGAAAGCACTTGATATTGCATTGAAAAACGTATCCAGATTGTATTAGGTGTTAAGCACCATCAACAAAGTGCTGGATTGAGTTAGGAGAGATGTACTCCTAACTGGTATCTAGACATGTACTCTTAGTACCAGATTTAATTAATCTCCTCGTAAATGTTCTGGAAGAAGGTGCAAACAACACACAAATTCACAGACTATTAGGCTGAGAAAAGCTGAGACCACTGATGAGGACAAAAGGGACATAATGGTTGAGAAATGTATCTGGAGAGGAAACAGAACGAAAACGATGAATTAAATTAAATCTTTCAAAGCACAAGGGTCCCCAGTCACTGCCCAAATGCCAATTTCGCAAAAGGACTTGCCTCTGCAATATTAGGAATTGGGTAGTAGCCAAACCTGTGGGTAAAATATTTCTTAGAGTGGGTATCCTTGGAGAAATATAGTTCTTAATGGCATTTGACTTTTTAAAATGTGCTTATCCATGCACATGTACCATAAGGTGCTGTGGGCTAAGCCAGCCCCGATTACAAGATAAGCCCTGCCAGAGGGGAAGAATTCCCAATATAAAAGGCACCAGGAATCTGCAGGGCAGAGGGCTATGGCTGAGAGAAGTAGCTGGGACTGCCAGGAAACTGGAGTTGGAACTGATGAAAGCCTTTGTGTTTGTTTGGGACTTTGGAGTTCTGTTTCTGACAAACTCTGCTGGCAGCTGCCTGGTGAAGACTGAATTAAAAGGCTTGGGGCTGAGAATGCAACTGGAAAAGGGGTGAGTTTTAAAGAGGCCTTAAGTCAAAGGAAAATAGAGTTGGGTGGTGGCCATGGTGCCACAGGCCCTGATTCAACAAAGCATGTGTTTAGCTTTAAGCCCAAGTTTATTCTGCAAAACACTTAGGCCCTGATCCAGCAAAGGACTTAAACATGCCCATAACTTAAAGCATGGAAGTAGCCCCATAGAATTCCGTGGGATCAATCGCATACCTTAACTTAAGCATGTGCTCAAGTGCTCTCCTGGATCAGGGCCTTTCGTCCCAGTTCTGAAAAGCTCTTAAGCACATGCTTAAGGCCTGTTGATTTCAATGGGACCCAAAAGGTGGATTTCATTACAACATAATGACTTAGGACATGCAAAGAAGATAACAATTCCACTGCAACATGTGTTGATTCTGAACATATTTCTTTCTCTTTAAACATCAGGAAATGTAAGCTGAGATTTTTCAAGTTTGCATTTTTACAATTCATGGTCTCATTAGTCATCATTTTTAATGCACAAAAAAAATAGGTAGTAGGTGTATATGACTTTAGCAGAACTAATCACATAGCGAAGTATTTAGTGTGACTCACGGTGGCAGAATCTTCCCCTTCCTCAGTGTAGAAAATGTGCACAAAGGGACTGAGTTGGAAGGCAAAAAAGTACTACTCTTACCAGCTCCACCCACAAAACAAGCTCCACCCACTAGAGACGCACACTTTGCTGCTTTGATTTTAGATTGGTTTTCAGTGACCTGGTGACTGCCCCTTAGCTCATTACTAGCCAATCAGACTGCAAACAAGTTAAGTGTGAATGTATGAATGTTCTCACTTGGGAGAATTGTTTCTTGTTTGCACTGCGGAGTCTTCAGAGTTTAGTGCTGGGGATTTTCAAACCTGCCTGGGAGATGCAGGTGTACAAGTCCCACTGAAATGAATGGCACCTAATTGCCAAAGTTCCGTGAAGATCTCAGCTTGAAAGTGTATCATCAAGTAGTTTCAAGGCATATAGTGTGTAAATATAGCCAGGAACACAGACTGTTACAAGGAGCATTTACTTCTACAATACACTAGGCAGGAACTTCAAACAAGTCTTTATTTTTTTATTTATCTACAGATGAAGAGTGCCTATCCCAGAGTGTTTGATATGTGTATTTCTGTAAACATAATGAACGTAGTAGGTCCCTGATCCTGCACAAGGATCATCTTCTCTGAGCCTTCAGATGAGTCAAGGAGGATGGTTCCTCCACCTGTCACTGGATGGAGTCAAACAGGAGGAATGTCTTCTGAGAACCAAGCCTCTAAAAGGTACCAGAGCTTCCACACAGCTGGCTTTCCGTTGGCCAGGCCAGCTCTCTTTCACCGTAACATGTGACTCATTTATGGCTCTAAGGAAAGCAGTAAATCTAATATATCAGTATTGAGTCTGGGATCACACAACTTCAACTCAGACTCAAAGTTAGACTGCATTATTTATTAGCTATCTGCACTGGCTTCTGTAAGGTGGTCGGCCATGCAGATTCCTTGTTCTGTGTGATTTTTATTTAATAGATAAACTCTAACCTTGATGAGCAGTTTGATTTCTTGAAAGCCTTCTACTGATTCCCCCCGGCTAGTATTCACTGTTATGACTATGCTGTAATGTAAAATGATGGGTTAATGCAAGTGCTTGGTCATGCTAGAATAGAATAAGCAGCTGTATAGCACCGTTCAGTTTTTTAAATAGTAACAAATTCATTCTCACAGCACGTCTGTTCGGCGTTTTTTGTGATTTTTTATTTTATTTTACAGTCTGTTGCTTAATCAAATTTTGGTCACTGAGATACAGTGGTGAGGCGTGGCATTGACACTTTAGGCCTGATTCTCATTTACGCTAAATCCCCTTACATGACACTGGCAGTGTAAAGAAGCCTTAAAGTGGGCATTAATTACATTTACATTAATACTAGAATGGTGTAAATTGGCCTTAGTGTGAACGAGAATAAGGTTTGATAAGAATAGTGCTTGGTTTTTACAGATGCAAGTGGCAAACTATCACTGCAGCAAGTCAAATGACACTTCTCTTTCTAATGGATCTGGGATGAGGCTGTAGGATGATGGATAAGGAAACTGAGAAACGTGTTAAGCAAATGGGCATGATGTTGTGTGGTGGATTTTAAGGGAGTTTGGTTTTTTTAAGTTTGTTGAATCTCCAAAATATTTCCCACGTTTGACCATTAAAACGAGACTTGCTTTGCTTTCAAGGTGCATTCTACATGGTTGCATTGGTCTCCCCACGTCCCTTAAATCTGTTGTAAATACCTACAGCCCTGATGTCAGAAAGAATAGCATATAGTCCTCTTTCTAAAACTCATAGTCTGTTCAAGTGGATAATTGATTGGACAGCTGACTAAGCACTCTGACCTCTCCAGTATCCAGCAAGATTGATGGCTCTTCCCTTCTTTCCTGGTGAACTGAAGCATGCAAGCCTACCTTTTGTTGTTGTGGAAACACTGAGTGCTTAGATGGCCCTTTATTTAGGTGGCATCCGTGAGATAACCTGTGAGGCAGGGAAACACAGGGCAGTGGGAAGACAATGGATGAGGATCAAAGCAAACAGGAGGCAAAGTGTTCATAAAATGGGAAGTGGATGAAGAGGAGGATAGATGACCACAGAAGCAGAAAGCCAATCAAGTGGAGTATTCATTATTTTCCGGCATTGAGTCAGAACTAGACCCGTGTCAATAACAATGGCTGAACCAAAAACTTCATGCTGGTCTAGGAAGGAGGCGCACTGTGTGGATGGCAGGCCCCAGCAGGATTTTGTGGTGAGTAAACTAAGAGATCCTCCTTCTTTAAACTTATCAAACGGTGTATCCACCCCATCTGGACATGCTCCTTCTAGCATGTGCTCTCCATACCACCATCCTGTCCACTGGACAATGGAACTCCAATGCTGTGGTAAGAAGAAGTCTCTCTATGCTTTTCACGCAATCAAGGCAATTAGCATTTAGTCACTTGTTTGCTGTTGAGCAGCACACCTCACATTTTATCAAGCAAAACACGATTGCAATTGGGAAGCATCTGATGATGACAGGCATCAAGGGATTTTGCACTAATTTTTTTTGAAGGAGAAAGTAGGAGGAAGGAATTGAAAGTGAAGCCTGGGAACAGCTGGCCTCGCATTTGGGTCACCCAGTTATCCAAACCCAGATTTGTAAAGCTAACAACGTGGGTGTCCATAATCCACCGTATACTTCGGATTTCATCTGACGCCCACATGCTGAAACTGCCTCTTTGGGGCATGCGTACCCTGCTTCAGGAAGCAACGCTGAACTTGAGCATCACTTCCCGAGCTGCTCATCTGAACTTGCTGTTACTTGTCCGCACAAAAGGGTCTCAGTGAACTCCACTGAGTAGCTTTAGCACAATGACGTCAGTTTACTATGAGAGGAAGTTCCCGCCTGCTCAAGCATGACTGCAGTCAACAGAAAATCCAGCCACAGGGAGCCTCTATAAAGGATTTGTATTTTTATGGATAGGCGTTAACAGGCATAGATGTGTGGTGGGAGGACCAGCATATGTCCTGCTATATATTTCCATGCACAAAGCCCTACCACTTTCAGGCAGATTGACTTCTGGTTTAGATTAATAAGGCTGCAAAATCCAGAAAGGAAATTCTGCTCAAGCGAGTACAAACTGTGTGTGTCTCTCTCTGTAGCAGGCTGCATCTGAGCATGAAATGACAGCTGCCTCTACAGCAGGACAGCTGCCTCTCTCCATTTCAGTGTGCACTACAGAGAACATAAGCTGTGCCAGATGCAAGCTGCCTCCACCATGTGCGCTACAATGCCGCATTATTTTGTGTGTCATGCTGCTTCCCGTTTTCGTAGCTATTTTTCCTTTAATTTCCTAGTTATTACTGACCATGTATATTACAATAGTGCACAGGGGCCAACCAGTCCAGGGCCACCTTGTGCTATGTTCTGTACAAGCATATATAGGGGAGAAACTTCAGAAGCGCCAAAGGGAATTAGAGGCATAAGTTCTACTGATGTTCCACTGAGCCTATCTCTGTTCAGTTCCTTTGAAAATCTCCTTCATTGGAAACAGTGCTCCCTGCCCCAAAGAGCCTACAGTCTAAAAGATACAACATAACAGATGGCCAGGCATACAAATGGGCAGGGAAGGAGTGGTAATAAAAAAATAAATGGAAGTTTTAGCACAGACTGGCTGTGTGCACAGTTTATTTCATTTTATGTTTCTTCTCTTTTTAAAGAAGAGAACCATAAACAATAAGAAAAAATGGCTTCCAGTACATTTTCAGTAGTCAAGAGCTTCTCATGTCTGTTTTCAGGGTCACACCTGTTGTTAACATATCATCCTGTGTTCAATAAATAACTCTTCTTTAAACTTATTTGCGAGGGGTGGGGAGGGGAGAGGAAGGGGGAAACCCTCTGGCATTGTGTAGTTTTCATTTCCAATCCTGAGAAGATCAGCAGGAGCTTCAGTGTTAAAAGAGCTCTCCATCTCTCTCCGTGCTCGATTCTTTTTATAGAACTAGTAACTTGACACAAAAGTATCTTTGCAGATAAACCATCACATGTTAATAAGGTCACTTTACGTACGAAGATGAAGGTGATGGGGAAAACTGATGTTTTCAGTTAATTCAGCACCTTTCCTAAGCCAACAAAGACTTGTTTATACTTCCATTGCTTTTTACGCCGTAGATTAGTATCAGACCTTCATTAATATGAAGGTGCAACCCACAAAAAACTTTTTATTTCTACTATAACAAAATGCTAGGCCTAACACACAAGCACACTGCAATGGCTTTTTAAGTCTGCATATGCAACCTTACTCCAGGCTAAAAGTTGACCTTTTCTTGAAAATGTTTTTTTTTAATTGCTAATTGAAAAATGTTCTTTGTATGTAACTAATATAAGGAGAGGGTTTTTTAAAAGGTGCCTAGCAGATTTGGGAGCACAAGTCTCATTGAATTACAGTGAGACTTGTGCTCTTAAACCCCTTAGGCACTTTAGAAAATTTCCCCTTAATTCATAAATAAAATTTAACCATTAAAAGTGCAAATATGTGAGGCGTTTCACACAGAAGGAGTATTGCAGTAGCACACATTTGTGTCCTTGTAACTCAAAAAATACTGCTGTAACAATAGTTGATTATTGACTGGCAGATATAAAAATTCCCTTTCATATGACACCTATCATGGAAGGCAAAAGTAAGAAAGGACAGAATATCTGGAGCACTTGGTCCATTTGGCATTGGTGAAACAAATGATAGAGGAGAAAGATTCATAGAATTTTGCAAGAAACATGACTTCATTATCAGCAGTGCTTATTCTGAACAAAAAGTGCAAGGTGTATATGAGACTCACTGAGAGGGACATATAAAAACCAAATTGATTTTATCACGATTAACCATAGATACAGAAATAGTGTTAGGAAGGTTAAGGTAATGCCAAGTGCAGATTGTGGATCAGATCATAGATTCGTTTTAATAAGACCAAATATCAAACTGAAAAAGTTACAGAAAGCCAAACACTATCTAGGATGGAACCTTGGAGGTCTGAGTTCTGAATCATGAGATACAAAATCACTACCAAGAAGACGTGATGCAGATCATTAATGCGAACAAAGACCAAGTCACTTGGGAATGTCTGAAAGATGCTATCAAAGAAGCTGCAGATAAATAAGTAGGGAAGAAGTTAATAGCTAAGAAAGTCCCATGGATAACGTCACTGCTGTAATGGACAAAAGAAGGAAAGTAAAGGCACAAAGATCAACAACAGAAAAAAAGGAATACTGAAGATTAAAAATGATAAAGAATAAATGCAGATTAGTAAAGTCTGAATGAATGACTGGATCAGCAATTGGATAAAGCAAACAAACAAAGTGAGATGTATCAAAAGGTAAGTGCCATAAATTATAGAAGAAGGGTAACCCTTAAGGACAAAAATGGACAATATGTGGCAGACCCTAAAGACAAGAAGAACAAGCGATGACAAGAATATACCAATTAGTAAAAGGCCTGATAAACCTCAACTAGAGATCAATCAAGTCAGCCCACCAATAATGGACGAAGAACCATGGCAGCAATAAAAAGACTTTTGAATGGAGAAGCACTGGGATGTGATGAAATACCAGCTGAATTGTTAAAAAAAAATAGGGGCCAAAGGCTTAAAAGCCCTTTGAGAGGTAATGAAGAATCGGTTTGAGCCAGGAGAATTGCCAGAAGACTTTACAAAGTTCATTGTGTTTCCAAATCTCCAAAAAGAACAACACTATGGATTGTCAAGATTACAAACAAACAGCCTACTATCCCATGCCTGTAAGATACTTTTGCAAGTTGTTCAAGACCAAATACAAGGAAGGATTGACAAGGAAATAAGCAAACAACAATACAGCTTCAAATGTGGAAAGGGCATGATAGTCACCATTGTGAACTTGAAGGTTATATTACAAACATCAATTGAAAGAGAGAAAACAGTATACTTGTGTTTTATTGACTCCCAAAAATTATTTGATAAGCACTACCACTTGAAATTGCTCAACATATTATAAACTGTAGGGATTGATGGATATGAACTCCAAGTAATAAAACAATTATACTGAAATCAGAAGGAGACTATAATGGGAGATGAAAATACAGAACAGAGATCAAGAGAGAAGGAGTGAGACAAGTTTGTATAATGTCAGCAGACGATCATACAGAATGGACTGCCATGGTTGCAAACATCCAGTAATGGGGATGCCATATAAGATGATGATCATGACTTATTTGCATAAGCAGTTTCCTTTTATGATCAAACAAAAAATAAAGTTGCTTTCCAGTTTCGTCAAACCAAGAGAGAATAATATTTCATGCAGGTAGCTTTTGAAATTTCATTTAGTCCCAAATCGGGATGAAGTCAATGTTGGAATTTTTCATTAAACAAAATATCCTGAAATTATAAATTTTTATCTTTATATTATAACATAACATAAAAGTCAAAATGATAAAGTCCAAACAAAACATTTTGGCCGCATCAAAACAAAAAGTTTTGGTCATTTCCTGTTGAAAACTTTGACAAAATTGCTACATTTTTATTTTGTTGAATCAGGATTTCCCAGTGGAAGACTGTTCCTGCAGAAAATTCAGTTCTGAAGCATGACTGCTTATAGCCTTCCACCACTTTTAAAGTATTTCATATAACAACTCTGGAAATTCTTGTTCTCCATCTAAATGTCTTTGGACATTTGAATCCTCCTAAGTTTGTAGCCTCAATATCCTGTGGCAATGAGTTCCACCAGCTAACTGTATGCTGTACAATGAAATATTTCCTTTTGTCCATTTTGACTTATCCTACCCCTGAAGAAGTAACACTGAAGACCAAAGAGAGGGGCCTTTCCTAAAGATTATCTGAACTGGCCAAAGGAAATAATGGGAATCTTATGGCAGAACCTATTCTTCTGCAATATCTAGACCAAAGAGTTCTGCGTAGGCTTTTCTGAAGCACCCGAGTCTCTCAATCCTTTTGAAAATATTCACCCACCACCAATAAACTATGAAGAAACTTCTATAGTAGAAGTTCAGTTATTATAACCAGTAGTACCTATAGTAATACCTCTGTCCAGCAAAGCACTGAAGCACATATGTAATGTTAAAGCACAAGTGGTCCCATTGACTTCAATGGGATGAGACGAGTCCCATGCTTAAAGTTACACACTCACTTCACCGTTAGCGTATATTTGTACAACAGAAAATATCCAAGGTACAAAATAGTTAAGTGCAGCTGTTGGAAGCCTGCATGTGAAGGGCACTGTAGAATTAAGAGATACGAGGCCTTTTTCCAGTGCAATTCTTTTTCAAGTACACTACGCTGGAGAAGACACTGTTCAGCTGCAGTTTGACATTGTACTGTTTTGTTGTGATTCAACTGGCCAGTTCATCCTTAAAATATGCAGAACGCTTGTTAGTGGAGGCTGTGAGCGTGCACACTTTGCTTGCCATCTGGTGACCAAGTAAGAGGTAGGGACCTTGCAGAAAACAGCTCCTGCAGGACATTCCATCAATGTCATTGTCTGGTTCTTTCATGTGCATGCAGCAGTGTAGTTCCTAGGATCTGGGCTGTCCTGGGGCTGGTCTGGTCTGTTTCCTGAGTTCTTCTGAGCTGGGCAGGAGGTGTGTCCTGGTCCCTTGCAGTAAACACAGAGGTTCAGCTGTTGTTGACATGCTCTCTCCTCCGGGTTCCGACGTTGGTGACCCAGCCTGACCTGCATAGGTTCAGGACTCAGTTGCACAGGTCTCAATGTGGAGGGTGGGCATGGGGGTATTGAGCCAACTCTCCTTTCCTCCGTCTGTTCATGAAGACAAGAGTCAGTGCACAGGGTGAGGTCAATAAATATGGCTAGATGGGGGGGGTTTTGACCCGGGCTAGTTCGTCTTGTAGCTCAACATTGAGCCCCCACCAGAACGGGTAAAGTTGGGCTGCCTCATTCCATTCAGCATCAGCCATGAGCCGTCGGAAATGTGCGGCATAGGAGGTGGCTGGCTCTTGCCCCTGGCAAAGCTTCCAGAAGGCAGCCTCTGCCGAGTGGATGCGGTGTGGGTCATTGAAGATTGCCATGAAGGCTGCTCTGCTCCAACAGCGGGGGAGGCCCAATTGAACGCTTCGCTGGAGAGCAGGCTGAGTGCTAGTCCCACCTCAGTCTGGTCTGTGGGGTACACTAAGGGGTGGAGCAGGAAGAGCAGCCGGCATTGGTTCAGGAAACCTCAGAATTTCCAATCATCCAGCTGGGCAGTGGCACTGCAGGGGGTAGTGCAGGTGAGGCACAGTCTATTTGGACACGTAGTGTTGCAGCTTCTCCCTGTGAGCGTGTGAGCTGCCTGCATAGGGGCTGGGCCTCGGCAGTGACCTGTGCCATCTGAGCCTGCAACCGCTCTATTTGTTCGCGCAGGGCCTGTGCTTCGGGTCCACACTGTGTAGCATGGTTCTCCGCCTGCAGACAGGTGACCTTAGGGAGCCACTGGTTGGAGGACAGCCCGTCCCTTCTATCATCTGTGGAGGGGTTGGATGGATTGAGGAGGATGCAGATAGTCTGAGCAAACTGTCCTGACAGGGACAAGAGTAGTCAGACCGAGTGGTCGTAGCAGGAGTCGGGCTGAGTCAGGTACTGGGGTCAGAGTCTGAGAGGTGCCTTTTGGGTGAATTGACAGTTAGGCGTCAGGAGGCAGGCGGAGGCAGGTTACCAGGAGATTGGGGACAGGCACCACATTACAGACAGCAATTGAATAACAAAGCTGAGGACAAACCAGGGTCAGAAACCAGAGTCTAGGGTCTATCACAAGCAGAGTCTAGAGCAGAGACAGACAGGCAGTCTGTGTTCTTGATCAGACAGCTCCCCTTCATGGCTTCCTGGTTTATATACTGGTATCAGCCAATCAGGCGGCTGTGAGGGGCTGCCACTCTGGTCCTGCTGGGCAGAACTTCCTGCCAAGCCCAGCCTCACAAGGTCCTCCCATGGGAGCCCAGCCTAAGCCTCCGGTGATGATGCAGAAGTGTCAGCAGCCCAGAGCCCCCTGAATCCAGCTTTCAGCCCTGCAGGTTCTAACACTGGCTGTTTCTAAACCTTGGTTTTCATTCTTGGCAGTCATCACATTAGCTAGAGAACACCATTAATCTGCTTCCATTTTATATAAACGACTCTGTGTAACAAGAAGCAAAAGTGAAGGGTATTCTGGGAATTCTGTTCTCTTTCCCATAGCCTTCTTCCCCATCACAAAATTACCTGCCCTCTGGCACCAGCAATCAGCACGCCTGGCGTGAGTCTTTCAGCAAATGGTGTGGAGGTCAACCTGCCGCTAAATCGCTGCAGTTGTGAATCAGTGCCAAACATCTCTTTGCTCATTTGCAATGAAGTGTCTCCACCGGTTGCACTTCTTTTAAATACAGTCCAAAGACCAAATAGGAAAGCCTTGTTCTGTCAGATGAGGATATGATGGAGGAAGAGACGGGGGTTGGTGAATAATCTAAAGGGGGCTCAACAAACCTTTAAGTTATTGTTATTTCTTTCTATTACAGTAGTGCCTAGAGTTGCCAAAAGAGATCAGGGCCTCCTTGTGCTAGGTTCTGTACATGCAGGTAGTGAGAGGCAGTCCCTGCCCCAAACTGCTTACACTCTGAAGAGACAAGACAGATGAAGGGTGGGAGGAAGGATTGTTACGGGGCACTGAAATGCAGAGGAAGTAAACGATTTGCTTGAGGTCACACAAGGCATCTGTGGCAGCACTGGGAACTGAATACAGATTTTCTCTCTAGACGTGCTTTACACAGGTCAGATCCAGGGCTGATTGAAGGCAGTGGGAATCTTTCCATTGACTTCAGCAAGTTTTTGATCAGGCCCCATCTGAGGAACTCAAAACACTTTCCAAAGAAAGTGAAATAAGCAAATATTACAGGGGTAGGCAACCTATGGTACACGTGACAAAGGCACTCACACTGCCTGGGTCCTGGCCACCGGTCCAGGGGCTCCGCTGCTGGCCTGGGGTACCAGCCGATGGCCCCCTGCCAGCTGGGGTTCCGTCTGCCAGCCCTGCTCAGCCCGCTGCCAGCCCCGGGTCCCAGCCACCGGTCCAGGGGGCTCTGCTGCTGGCCTGGCGTCCTGGCCACCGGCCCCGGGCTCTGCAGACACCCCCAGCTGTGGCCCACTGGCCCCAGCCTGGGGCAGTGAGGGCTGCAGACAGAGGCAAGAGGGTGCACAGCTCAGCACCCCCACCTTAAAAATTGTTCCAGCACCACTGTAGTGGGATATTTTAAAGTCCTGATTTGCTGCTTACATCACTCTCACGCCACGTGGAACAGCGCACTGCGTTTGACATTGAGATTAGAAAGTACATGCAAGAACTGGAATCAGAATTATCTGACAGATTTCCAGCAATTTGGCCCAGTGCTTTCTTTTCTAATTAAACCTGAAAAGTTCAAAGAAAGCAACTTGGATTTGTCTGTATTTCAGTGGAAGGTGTTGAAGATTTCGAAATGCAGCTCATTCAGTTAAAAAGCTCAGAATTGTGGGCATCAAAGTTTGAAGATCTGCGGAGTGCACTTGAAGCTATTGAGAGAGATCATGGGGCATCTATTCTGACCTGCTGGACGTCCCTGCCAGTGAAATTTAACTGTCTGAAGAAAATTGCGTTTGCAATGCTTTCAGCATTTCAATCCACATACCTGTGTGAACAGGTATTTTCACACATGAAATCTGTCCTCTGTCCCTCTCGGAGCCGGTTAACAACTGATCGCTCAGAAGCCTGTGTGCAGCTTAAAGTATCCAAATACCTGCCAGACGTTGGAAAACTCAGCAAGGAAAAGCAAAGGCAAGGATCACACTAAACTGATAAGATCTGCATTTTAATTTAATTTTAAATGAAGCTTCTTAAACATTTTAAAAACCTTATTTACTTTACATACAATAGTTTAGTTATGTATTATAGACTTAGAGAAAGAGACCTTCTAAAAACGTTAACATGTATGACTGGCAGGAGAAACCTTAAATTAGAGGGAATGAATGAAGACTCGGCACCCCACTTCTGCAAGGTTGCTGACCCCTGGAATATTATTATCCCCAAAGGCTTGGAGGATAAACCACAATTTTTAAAAGGGCACCCAAAATATGGCACTTAAAATTGGGGTCCACTTTTAATATTTGTGCTTAAGTGACTGGTGCAAGGTCACACAGGAAGTTTTTGTCAACACCAGGAAAAGAAACCGGGGCTCTAGGCTGCCATTCCTCTACTTACTATATACAGTGGTTCGCTGGACCCGGTTTGCACCAGTTCACTGGAACCGGTTGTTAAATTTAGAAGCCTTTTAGAACCGGTTGTTCTGCGAGACACAACCAGTTCTAAAAGGGCTTCTAAATTTAACCGGCCAAAAGTGGCACCTTAGGTGCCGACTCCATGGGTGCTCCGGGGCTGGAGCACCCACGGGGAAAATTTGATGGGTGCAGAGCACCCACCAGCAACTCCCCTACCGGTCCCCGGCCCCAGCTCACCTCCGCTCCGCCTCCGCCCTTGAGTTATGCTCCACCCCGCGAATCAGCTGTTTGCGTGGGAAGCCTGGGAGGGCTGAGAAGCAGGCGCCGGCTTCGCGCTCAGGCCCAGGGAGACGGAGGTGAGCTGGGGCCGGGGGGGCGTGAGGAGGGCCGCCCACGCCGCAGCAGGTAACCCGGGGGGGGGGGGGTGGCGCAAGGGAACCGCTCCCCGCCCCAGCTCACCTCCGCCTCCCTGGGCCTGAGCGCGAAGCCGCCGCCTGCTTCTCAGCCCTCCCAGGCTTCCTGCTGAAGAGCTGATTCGCGGGAAGCTGGGGGGGGGGGGGGGCGGCGCAAAGCAGAGCAGCGCGTTCAGGGGAGGAGCCGGAGGCGGAGCGGAGGTGAGCTGGGGCTGGGCACGGGGCGGGGAGCTGCCGATGGGGGCTCTGCACCCATCAAATTTTTCCTGTGGGTGCTCCAGGGCTGGAGCACCCACGGAGTCGGCACCTAAGGCACCACTTTTGATGTGATCAGTGGGGGGAGTGGCTGCTCCCCCTGCTCCCCCCCTAGCTACGCCACCCCACCCCTAGGAGCCAGAGGGACCTGCCGGATGCTTCCTGGGAGCCGTCCCAGGTAAGCACCGCTGGGACTCCCCACCTCGCCCCCCGGCAGGTCCCTCTGGCTCTTGGGGGCGGGGTGGGGTGGGCACCCACTACGGTGGCCCATGAGACCCTTCTGCCCGGTTCCAGGGGCAGTCAGGGGACAGGGGAGGGAGGTGGATGGGGCAGGAGTCCCAGGGGGCGGGGACAGGCCACGACCCCCTCATGGGGTGAGGAGGGAACCGGTTGTTAAGATTTTGGCAGCTCATCACTGACTATATATATATCCTTCCTCCCCTGGTTGGAAACAACCAGAGACACAAAGCAAATAGAAGGATCCAATTGATGAGGTACTGCTGAGAACTTTGAAATGACATGTCTGATCAATTCTTTCGGTATGAAGAATAATCTCTCTAACCTTGGTTTCGTTATGCTGATTTGCTGATGTAAATCATTTTCAGTAATCAAATGGCGTGGAACAAAAACATGACGAGAGCGAATGGCTGGAAGTTGAAGTTAGAAACATTCAAATTGGAAATAAAATGCAACTTTCCAACCCTCCGGATCACTAATCATTAGAACAGCTAGTCAAGGAACATGGTAAATTTATTATTTGGAGCACTTTTTGGGTGCCATCTTGATATACCTTATCAGGGCCTGATTTCCTGAAAGTGCTGAGTACCGCCACCTACTTTCAGAGAATCAGGCCCCTTTATGTGGTCTCAAGTTGGGCACCCAAAGTCAGTTTAGAAAATGCAGTTCTAAATTGAGATGAGATGTCTTTCTAAAAGATATGCTCTAATTCAATCACAAATTACCTGGCCCAGTAGTACTCACTCACGTAGGAGAGAAGAATAATTCCTTCCACTGCTGGAATTGCTGGGTGGAGTGTAATAGCCTACATTATACAGGAGATCAGACAATGATGAAATCTATGAACAGAGCTTCTAGGGTGGCACATGAGTCTGTTGATCAACTAACATGAAGGGTGTCTTAGGCTCTCACAGATGAGTGTCCTGCCATCCATGACAGTTGCTGCTAATTACCTTGATCTTGCCTTCCTTCCCATTCTGGCAGCAGGCCCATTAAGCATGGTCCTCATGGGAGATGAGATGGTTTTATGGTAAGACCTAAGCAGATCTTGTGCTGGTGGACAGAGGGGAATTCTAGCTCTTAGCATACTGATGATAAAATTGGGCCAGTCATTTTTATTCTGCACTTGAGGTGCTCTCAGTAGCCATATGCTGAAATGATAAATACAGCCGTTCCTGTCAACAACCAGCCGTCTGAAAGACACAGTATGACAGAGTCTTCAGACTGACTGATGGTAAAATATAGACCGCCGGGATCTAATTTGGATATGGATAGAGCCCTTTTTAATGTTTTTAATAAAGTAAATATTAATGGAAACTGTGTGATCATGGGAGACTTTAACTTCCCAGATATAGACTGGAGGACGAGTGGTAGTAATAATAATAGGGCTCAGATTTTCCTAGATGCGATAGCTGATGGATTCCTTCATCAAGTAGCTGATGAACCAACTAGAGGGGACGCCATTTTAGATTTGGTTTTGGTGAGTAGTGAGACATGGTTGCAGGGGATAATCTTGGCTCAAGTGATCATGAGCTAATTCAGTTCAAACTGAACGGAAGGATTAATAAAAATAAATCTGCAGCTAGGGTTTTTGACTTCAAAAGGGCTGACTTTCAAAAATTAAGGAAATTAGTTAGGGAAGTGGATTGGACTGAAGAATTTATGGATCTAAAGGTAGAGGAGGCCTGGGATTATTTTAAATCAAAGCTGCAGAAGCTTTCGGAAGCTTGCATCCCAAGTAAGGGGAAAAAATTCATAGGCAGGAGTTGTAGACCAAGCTGGATGAGCAAGCATCTCAGAGAGGTGATTAAGAAAAAGCAGAAAGCATATAGGGAGTGGAAGAAGGGAGGGATCAGCAAGGAAAGCTACCTTATTGAGGTCAAAACATGTAGGGATAAAGTGAGACAGGCTAAAAGTCAAGCAGAGTTGGACCTTGCAAAGGGAATTAAAACCAATAGTAAAAGGTTCTATAGTCATATAAATAAGAAGAAAACAAAGAAAGAAGTGGGACCGCTAAACACTGGGGATGGAGTGGAGGTCAAGGATAATCTAGGCATGGCCCAATATCTAAACAAATACTTTGCCTCAGTCTTTAATAAGACTAAAGAGGATCTTAGGGATAATGGTAGCATGACAAATGGGAATGAGGATATGGAGGTAGACATTACCATATTTGAGGTAGAAGCGAAACTCAAACAGCTTAATGGGACTAAATCGGGGGGCCCAGATAATCTTCATCCAAGAATATTAAAGGAATTGGCACAGGAAATTGCAAGCCCATTAGCAAGAATTTTTAATGAATCTGTAAACTCAGGGGTTGTACCGTATGATTGGAAAATTGCTAACATAGTTCCTATTTTTAAGAAAGGGAAAAAAAGTGATCCGGGTAATTATAGGCCTGTTAGTTTGACATCTGTAGTATGCAAGGTCTTGGAAAAAATTTTGAAGGAGAAGGTAGTTAAGGACATTGAAGTCAATGGTAAATGGGACAAAACACAACATGGTTTTACAAAAGGTAGATCGTGCCAGACCAACCTGATCTCCTTTTTTGAGAAAGTAACAGATTTTTTAGACAAAGGAAACGCAGTGGATCTAATTTACCTAGGTTTTAGTAAGGCATTTGATACCGTGCCACATGGGGAATTATTAGTTAAATTGGATAAGATGGGGATCAATATGAAAATTGAAAGGTGGATAAGGAATTGGTTAAAGGGGAGACTACAACGAGTCCTACTGAAAGGTGACCTGTCAGGCTACAGGGAGGTTACCAGTGGAGTTCCTCAAGGATCGGTTTTGGGACCAATCTTATTTAATCTTTTTATTACTGACCTTGGCACAAAAAGTGGGAGTGTGCTAATAAAGTTTGCGGATGATACAAAGCTGGGCGGTATTGCCAATTTAGAGAAGGACCGGGATACCCTACAGGAGGATCTGGATGACCTTGTAAACTGGAGTAATAGTAATAGGATGAAATTTAATAGTGAGAAGTGTAAGGTCATGCATTTAGGGATTAATAACAAGAATTTTAGTTATAACCTAGGGACGCATCAATTAGAAGTAACGGAGGAGGAAAAGGACGTTGGAGTATTGGTTGATCATAGGATGACTATGAGCCGCCAATGTGATATGGCTGTGAAAAAAGCTAATGCAGTCTTGGGATGCATCAGGAGAGGTATTTCCAATAGGGATAAGGAGGTTTTAGTACCGTTATTCAAGGCACTGGTGAGACCTCACCTGGAATACGGTGTGCAGTTCTGGTCTCCCATGTTTAAGAAGGATGAATTCAAACTGAAACAGGTACAGAGAAGGGCTACTAGGATGATCCGAGGAATGGAAAACTTGTCTTATGAAAGGAGACTCAAGGAGCTTGGCTTGTTTAGCCTAACTAAAAGAAGGTTGAGGGGAGATATGATTGCTCTCTATAACTATATCAGAGGGATAAATACCGGAGAGGGAGAGGAATTATTTAAGCTCAGTACCAATGTGGACACAAGAACAAATGGATATAAACTGGCCACTAGGAAATTTAGACTAGAAATTAGACGAAGGTTTTTAACCATCAGAGGAGTGAAGTTTTGGAATAGCCTTCCGAGGGAAGCAGTGGGGGCAAAAGATCTATCTGGCTTTAAGATTAAACTCGATAAGTTTATGGAGGAGATGGTATGATGGGATAACATGGTTTTGGTAATTAAATATTCATGGTAAATAGGCCCAATGGCCTGTGATGGGCTATTAGATGGGGTGAGAGCCGAGTTACCCAGGAAAGAATTTTCTGTAGTATCTGGCTGATGAATCTTGCCCATATGCTCAGGGTTTAGCTGATCGCCATATTTGGGGTCGGGAAGGAATTTTCCTCCAGGGCAGATTGGAAGAGGCCCTGGAGGTTTTTCGCCTTCCTCTGTAGCATGGGGCACGGGTCACTTGCTGGAGGATTCTCTGCTCCTTGAAGTCTTTAAACTACGATTTGAGGACTTCAGTAGCACAGATATAGGTGTGAGGGTTTTTTTTGTAGGAGTGGTGGGTGAAATTCTGTGGCCTGCGTTGTGCAGGAGGTCAGACTAGATGATCATAATAGTCCCTTCTGACCTAAATATCTATGAGTCTATGAATCTATGAACCTTAATGAATCAGCATGTGGAGCCTGGGGCTGCAATAACTCCACTGACAAATATAAGTACATGATGCATAAAAAATACTTTCCAGGCTCTGGGAGGAGTGTGTCTTGATTGGTTGCTTACTAATCCAACCTGTGTTATTCATATAATACCATTAGCATGATTTGGAGATGATTAACTTGATTTTTGAATTACTGACTTACTCCCATTGCCTGTCATACATTTTACAATGTAAAAAGGAAAGGAGGACTAGTGGCACCTTAGAGACTAACCAATTTATTTGAGCACAAGCTTTTGTGAGCTACAGCTCACTTCATCGGATGCATTCACTGTATTTTCCACTGAATGCATCCGATGAAGTGAGCTGTAGCTCACGAAAACTTATGCTCAGATAAATTGGTTAGTCTCTAAGGTGCCACAAGTCCTCCTTTTCTTTTTGTGAATACAGACTTACACGGCTGCTACTCTGAAACCTGTGATGTAATGGAGACCACGGTGAAGTTCACGTTTCTGTCTATCAAGAGATGGATGTATAGCATTTTCCAGCATGGTCTCGAAGCTCCCCTTATGACTGATGAACTAGTTTTGATTACATTTTAGCAACCTATATTAACAACACACATACACAAACCCAAATGTTAAAGGAACATTAAGGTTGCAAAGCCAAGCACTCAGAAGTTAGGAAATGGCAGTATTAAGGTTTCCTATGCCAGCGGCTCTCAACCTTCCAGGTGACTGTGCCCCTTTCAGGAGTCTGATGTGTCTGGCGTACCCCCAAGTTTCAGCTCACTTAAAAACTACAAAATCAGACATAAAAGTGCAGAGGTGTCACAGCACGCTATTACTGACAAACGGCCGACTCTCATTTTTACCATATAGTTATAAAATAAATCAGTTGGAATATAAATATAGGGCCTGCCTTTCAGTGTCTAGTACAGAGAGCAGTGTAAACAAGTCACTGTCTGTATGAATATGTAGTTGGTACTGACTTCGCCACCGCTTTTTATGTAGCCTGTTGTAAAACTAGGCAAATATCTAGATGAGTCGATGTGCCCCCTGGAAGACCTCTGAGTACCCATGGGGTACGCGTAGCCCTGTTTGAGAATCACAGCCCTATGCAACCCTACTTCTGCTGCCTTGTGCGTTTGCACTAGATTTTAATTACACAATCACATAGTATTTTTTTTTTTGCAGGACCTTGCCTCATTCAGTGTCACCCCTGAACATCAGGCAGACTCTTTAGGTGCATGAATATGGGGTCTAATTTTATCTACCCAAGTTTGAAAAATGTGATGATGTTTTCCCAGCTGGGAATATTAAGGGTTTGTCCTAGTTCAGGCTGCCTAGGTTTGCCAGTGGTGTCTGGTTCACATTGATTAGAGAGGGGAAGATAAGCCCTGAAAAACAGGGGATTCAGGCAGCTTGACTTTGGGCATAAAAATGGACTTCACTCGGCTGATGTCATTTAAAGGGCGTAGACAAGGTTCTGTCCTCAGGTAAACAGATCGGCTTGCTCTTCAAATCAAAGGTTAGCGCTAATGAGCCAAGGACAGTGTTAATGCAAGATATAGCAGAAGATATACAAGGAAAATACACTGTGGAATCCTGTGCTCTAGCCATGGCTCACAGAGAGGGACATAGCACTTACTCTACAATACTTCTTCCCCCAAAATGGTAACGAAAACATTAATGTTGATTTTCTTTATTTGACGTGTTTTAGAGGAAGTTGTAGTATTTTTGCTTAAGTATTAAAAGTTCTGCATGCCTTCAGCTAATCAAAATCCAGGAACCATGATGCACTGTAGAATGTTGGAAATGGAAGCGATTTGTTAAACCAATTAAAATTCAGGATTTAAAAAAATACTTTGATTATCGCTTAGCTGCAGGAAAGAGAATGCAAAATTTCACATAAGGCCTGAGCCGGGGCGTACTGCAGTCAAGGGAAAGACGCCCATTGACTTCCTAGGCCTTCGACTGGGTCCACAGTCAGGTGCACAAAATAGTCAGTGATGTAAATTCTACATGGGTCTGCTACAGAAGCAGACAGAATGGGTTTAATCAGAGATTGTTTATTTTAAAACTAAAAATGAGAAAGGGAAGAGCTGACGTTGCATGGATTATATTGTAGAGATCCTCTGCCCAGATACTGAGCTCCTCTCCACAATGGACATGCAAGTGATCAGGGAGCAAGTTACACTTCCCTGATTCTCATGGTGCATTTGTGTCAGCCTGGTGCCATTATTGTAAGTTAGCGCCCCTGGGCTGCTCTAACTCATGCCAGCCAGCAAAGACCCCTATGGAACCATGCATCAGCTTAGAATTGGTGAAGTTTTGATGCACTTTGCCCTACTCCTTCCCACTTACAACACCCCTCCCCCACAATGTACCTCTTCCTACTCCAGTGGTGTTGGAGGCAATTGGCATAGGAGCCAGCTATTCCACTTTATGCCACATCCCAGAGCTTCCCTGCACGGGGGAATTCTCAGTTAGACAGTGAGGACTGAGTTTCATTGCTGGAGCAACACAAAGTTCCTGGAAGAGCGGGAGAGACTCTGGCCTTCTTCTCTATTCTCAGGACAAAGTTAGCAAGGCTCCCAAAGCCCATCAAATCATTTCACCCTTCTTCTGTTGACCTACCACCTTGAATTACAGAGTAAACATTTTCAGCAGAAACGCCTTATCCTGGCGTGGGAGACACAGAGTTAGCTGCCAGAGTGTTCTTTTAGACCTTCTCTCTCAGAGTTAAACAGAGCAAAACAAGGATTTTCCCCTAAACAAGTATCAGTTTGCAAAGGGAACAAAACATGCTCCCAGCAGCTAAAAGGCAAAGGTTTAAAGGGCACATGTAACAAGTCAATCACAAAGATACACTGGTGACACCCAGCTCTTTGATCTACTTACCAAGCCCAGACAAAACTGTTGGCCTGATGCCCACTTTGTAGCCAACATAGGAGCCTAGATAAAAATGCCAGTAGCAGAATTAGGTTCCATCGGCATCAGACAGAAGGGATGTCCATTGGCAAGGAGAAGTATTTTGCTGAAGCAGCAGGGCTTGTTACTTTGCCCTCAGCTGTGT
Organism: Chelonia mydas; assembly: GCF_015237465.2. NCBI lineage: Eukaryota > Metazoa > Chordata > Testudines > Cheloniidae > Chelonia > Chelonia mydas. The sequence goes on along the minus strand of NC_051245.2, from coordinate 128,239,925 downwards.
TAAGATGCGGCATGTTCTCAGTCTGACTGTCCTCAGCCCGGCTCCTAGAGAGCAGGAGAGACCAGCAAGGTGTTTTTCACCCACAGTTGGCCAGGGTATTGCATTCTTTCCTCCTAGCTGTGGATCTAGCGACTGTTGTCCATGCCTTCACACCTTCAGTTTAGAGTAATGTGTTATGCTCAGCTGGCTTGATTTAGGGCTCCCCAGAAGCTGCAGCTAGTGTAGAATGCTGCAGGGCACTTTCTAAGGAGGCACGCGATTCTGAGGCTGCTGCCAAGCTCATTTCCAGGGGCAATTCAAAGGTCTTCTGTAAAGTCGCAGCATTTGAAATGAATGAGGACACTTTGGCTTTTAGTGCAGGTTGAACTCTGGGCATGTGGAATCAGGGTGCTCTTCAGCAGAGGGCACTTGGCTGTGAACATACATACGAACATAAGAACGGCCATACTGGGTCAGACTGAAAGTCCATCCAGCCCAGTATCCTGTCTTCTGACAGTGGCCAATGCCAGGTGCTTCAGAGGGAATGAAAAGAACAAGTAATTATCAAGTGATCCATCCACTGTGGAATTAACTACTGACAGATCCGCCAGGACCTTTTTGTAACATTTGTCTAGGTTGTCAGGCCTGTAAAGTCTCATTGAGTTGAAATAAATCAGATTTAGTGTGTCCTTTCAGAAAGCAGTTGAGATGAAGTGATGGAAAGCTCTCTTCCCTAGCTGGGGGAAATGTTCTTCCTCAGTTACGTGTAGTATGAAGGGTGCCCAGGTACCGTAGCAATGGGCATCTTAGAAATAGGTTTAATAAATAAAAAATTACCTAATCCAGTAACACTGAAGTAGTGTCCTCTGGAATGGAGGGCAGTCATGAAGGGGCAAAGAGTACAGTGCACAGCTGTGTTTCTGTGGGTGTGTGCGCTTGTAGGAGTTTTGTGGGAAAACACCTACTCTCACAAGAAAGGCCACAGGGTATTTACCGTCCTTAGAGCGAACACCAGACCTTGATTTGCAATATCTCACCTGAATGATCCACACTTAGTAACCTGCAGGGGAAACAATTTGTCTCCTTTGGAATGATGAAATGCTGAATCTGCCCTGCTGAAACTTGAAACATGTGGATATGAGCTTCATATTTCTACAGTGGTTGTATAGAGACAACAAGGCTTATTACTCCATTTGGGTATCAGAAAGGTACTTGGCAAGAGTGTTCAACAGAAATAGCAGAATGGCATACCAGTAAAGTTAGGGGTGTGGTATTTTAAATAGACTGATATCCGGGAAACATCCAGTAACACTCCATAAATAAAGCCACTTCACTGATCATTCTGCAGCTTTTACTCTAGTTAGTTCAATAAAGGGTGAAATGCTGGTCCCATTGAAGGCAATGGGCATTTTGTCATTAACAGGACTTCACCCAAAGCCTCTATTTTGCTTGATGCAAAGGAAACAATTGTCAATTCCTGAATGAGGTAGCAATATTACGTGCATGGTAGATTGGTCCCATGCTATGGGCTATTTCATTGGCTCCACTTTCTGTACTAAGGAATTCAGTAACTGATTCTTTTTGCACTTCTGAAAGTCATACATTATGTATAAAGCTTTGATTCTTCCTTCTGCAAGCAATGGGCTAGCTGAGAAAATTAAATATTGCACACTTGGGACTCAGATGTTCAATTTTTCTTAACGTCTTCCTTGGTTCAAATGCAGTGCTTTCTTTGTCTCCCTTTTACCGCCCCTCCCCACCCTTTTAGAAATTGGTGACAAAGGCTTAGGGCCCGGACACCTTTTATTCCCCAAACTCCCATGGAAGGCAGTGGGAGTTGGGGGGCGGGGGTGGCTCATGCCAGGATTACAGCATCAGGCTCTAAATTCAGTTATGCACAAATGTTGGAATGCTCAGTTACCTGGGGCCTGATTGTAGAAGGCTTTTTCGTGATGAGCAGTCCCAGGGATGGCAGTGGGAACACGTAAGTAATATGCAGTGTAGGTGAGGGGTTGCAGAATTTAGACCGTAATGTATGTGCATACACTGAAGTGTTTCTCCCATGTTCCTGTGCAGAGTGATCACTATTAAAATCAGCGTGTGCCCACAGACATCACAGAGGGGGAGCTGAGATTCTGCAGTGAGTCTCCATTGTGAGAACAGAGAAGTCCTGCAGTGACTCGGATACCACTCTGTGGCAGCTGCGGGTAAATGTTGGCATTTTAAACTGGGATTTTTGAAAGGACCTAAAGGGATTCCCTTTGAAATTGAGTGGGAGTCAATCACCTAGCTCCCTTACTCCTCTGAAAATTTCAGCCATAATGGAGAACCTCGTGATAGCCAAAGAAACCAAGAGTCAGTGAAAAAGCACTCAGACACCATTACCCTGTTATGGACAGGACTCCGTTGTGCAAGGTGTTGTAGAAACATGGTTGCATGAATCCATTGTGTAGATTGTTGTTGTGGAGAATCAGTGTGTCAGCTCTGTGACAACTGGGAGCTCAGTAACGCTGGGGCAATTCTTAGCTGGCCAAATCCATGTATTTTCCAGCCCCTGTGTGTTAGCAGCATGTCACTGAGAACTGGACATATGTAATCAAAAAATCCCTGGTCATGAAAGAAGTAACTTGTTAATAATCTCTCATACCAGCTCATACTGAGATCAGAAAGACAGAAATGCTCTACAGTCTGCTCTGGATGATGTGTACTCGCTGAGTGCAGATATTTTTTGGGCGCACAGAAAGAGAGGAAGTAGCTAACATAATGTTTGTTTTCCAAAGGCCTTTTTTTTAAACACGAGTCATAAGTGGAGTTTATAAACTGATTCACACTGACTGGGTCTGGATGTAGGGCAGAGAGTCCGTCCTACGGTAATGGGCCCTAGCACACAGCAATCTTATCTGGTATCCCAAAGCTATTGTCAAATCACAGCTATTATGGTATAATAGATGAATGAGGCAGAATATTCCCATTTCACAGACGGGGAAACCTCAGGCAGTGTGTTGAAAGGGCCCCTCCAAGGTCATAGCACAAGACAGCATCAGAGGCAGGATCAGAACTTAAGAGTATTAGGACTCTGAAGCACGTGTGCACTCCTGTAGACTGCACTGCCTCTCCTGAAGGAAAATGCTTTAGAAAAATGAACCTCTATAGCTGCCACTGTTGTCAGTTGGGGCGGGAGAGACTTTGGAGGATGATTTCCTGGCTCCTGCCATGAGAGGTCCTGCCACCCTTCAGCTGATAGGCCTGTGCCTGCACATTCCCAGCGTTCCAACCCGCATCTGGAAAGGAAAGGAAAGGAAAGGAAAGGAAAGGAAAGCTTTTACAGCTTTGCTAGAGGAAAAGGAAGCCCCCCCAAATGTCATCCCCACTGAGTGTGTGTGAGACATAGCTCTTGCAAGTCTCCCTACTGCATGAGAGTGATTGTATGACCTGTGGGTTCCCCCACGCCCTCATCATGACGCTGCTGCAAGAATAGACTGGAAGCACAAATTCACTTTTGTCTGACTGCATGGTGACTTCAGTGCCAATCATCTGTCACACTGGCTCTGCTGAGGTGTTGCACCCCTGCGGCTTTTTTTGACAGCAGTCTGTGATACAGGAAAAAACCCAGGCAGAAAATGTATATGATACTCAGCTGGTGGTAATCTGCACAGCTCTGACTGCTGATGTATGCCAGCTGAAAAACTAACCTTGTTTGATTCCTGCTTGAGTTTTTCTTTCATGCTTTACATGGAGCATATGAGCTATTGATTGGTATTATTTTATTTTATAATTGTATTATTATTCAATAGAAGCTTGAGAACTTATTGTCCATGTTCTAAATGCACTGTATGTAAATGAAAAGGAGTACCTGTGGCACCTTAGAGACTAACCAATTTATTTGAGCATAAGCTTTCATGAGCTACAGCTCACTTCATCAGATACATACTGTGGAAAATACAGAAGATAACATCTTTTCCTACCCTCCCCTCCCCCCCAGATGTTCTTGTTAAACCCTGGATTTGTGCTGGAAATGGCCCGACTTGATTATCATACACATTGTAAGGAGAGTGATCACTTTAGATAAGCTATCACCAGCAGGAGAGTGGGGTGGGGGGAGAGAAAACCTTTTGTAGTGGTAAACACCCATTTTTTCATGCTTTGTGTGTATAAAAAGATCTTCTATACTTTCCACAGTATGCATCCGATGAAGTGAGCTGTAGCTCACAAAAGCTTATGCTCAAATAAATTGGTTAGTCTCTAAGGTGCCACAAGGACTCCTTTTCTTTTTGCGAATACAGACTAACACGGCTGTTACTCTGAAACCTGTCACTTAAGATGAGCTATTACTAGCAGGAGAGCAGGGGGGTGGGGGGGGAGAAAACCTTTTGTAGTGATAATCAAGGTGGGCCATTTCCAGCAGTTGACAAGAACGTCTGAGGAAACGTGAAGGGGGGGGAGGGGAGGGGGAATAAACATGGGGAAATAGTTTTACTTTGTGTAATGACCCATCCACTCCCAGTCTCTATTCAAGCCTAAGTTAATTGTATCCAGTTTGCAAATTAATTCCAATTCAGCAGTCTCTCATTGGAGTCTGTTTTTGAAGTTTTTTTGTTGAAGAATTGTCACTTTTAGGTCTCTAATCGAGTGACCGGAGAGATTGAAGTGTTCTCCGACTGGTTATTGAATGTTATAATTCTTGACGTCTGATTTGTGTCCATTTATTCTTTTACGTAGAGACCGTCCAGTTTGACCAATGTACATGGCAGAGGGGCATTGCTGGCACATGATGGCATATATCACACTGGTGGATGTGCAGATGAACGAGCCTCTGATAGCGTGGCTGATGTGATTAGGCCCTATGATGGTGTCCCCTGAATACATGTGTGGACACAGTTGGCAACGGGCTTTGTTGCAAGGATAGGTTCCTGGGTTAGTGGTTCTGTTGTGTGGTGTGTGATTGCTGGTGAGTATTTGCTTCAGGTTGGGGGGCAGGCAAGGACTGGCCTGTCTCCCAAGATCTGTGAGAGTGATGGGTCATCCTTCAGGATAGGTTGTAGATCCTTGATGATGCGTTGGAGAGGTTTTAGTTGGGGGCTGAAGGTGATGGCTAGTGGCGTTCTGTTATTTTCTTTGTTGGGCCTGTCCTGTAGTAGGTGACTTCTGGGAACTCTTCTGGCTCTGTCAATCTGTTTCTTCACTTCAGCAGGTGGGTACTGTAGTTGTAAGAACGCTTGATAGAGATCTTGTAGGTGTTTGTCTCTGTCTGAGGGGTTGGAGCAAATGCGGTTGTATCGCAGAGCTTGGCTGTAGACAATGGATTGTGTGGTGTGGTCTGGATGAAAGCTGGAGGCATGTAGGTAAGAATAGCGGTCAGTAGGTTTCCGGTATAGGGTGGTGTTTATGTGACCATCGCTTATTAGCACTGTAGTGTCCATGAAGTGGATCTCTTGTGTGGACTGGTCCAGGCTGAGGTTGATGGTGGGTTGGAAATTGTTAAAATCATGGTGGGATTCCTGAAGGGCTTCTTTTCCATGGGTCCAGATGATGAAGATGTCATCAATATAGTGCAAGTAGAGTAGGGGCGTTAGGGGACGAGAGCTGAGGAAGCGTTGTTCTAAGTCAGCCATAAAAATGTTGGCATACTGTGGGGCCATGCGGGTACCCATAGCGTGCTGCTGATTTGAAGGTATACATTGTCCCCAAATGTATTATAGTATTGACTAGAGCCGTGGTTCCCAAACTTGTTCCACCACTTGTGCAGGGAAAGCCCCTGGCTGGACAGGCCGGTACCGCGCCGCTTCCAGCAGCTCCCATTGGCCTGGAGCAGTGAACCGCGGCCACTGGGAGCCGCGATCGGCCGAACCTGCGGACGCGGCCGGTAAACAAACTGGCCCGGCCCGCCTGGGGCTTTCCCTGCACAAGCGGCAGAACAAGTCTGGGAACCACTGGACTAGAGGCCTAACTGACGAAGGGGCCCAGTTGTGCAAGGCTCTGTACATCTACAGGTCCCTGCCTCCAAGTGCTTACTAACTCAACAGAGAAGACAGACAAAGGCCATGAGGCGAAACAGAAACACAGAAAGTTGAAGTAACTTGCCCATTTCTGCATTCATATTGATTCCTTTTATCCTCACATTTTCAAGTGGCCAGGTTTAAGCTGTTTAAGCAGCCAAGCAATTTTTTGCCCCTTCAAGATCATAAAAGGGGAAGAGTCAATAAAGGGCTGTAAGAAAGCATGACAAAAAGGCAACGTAGCCTGTCTGAGCAAGCGAAGAAGAGGGGGCAGGAAACATACACACACTTCCAACTATGCTGCAGCCTGGAGTTACCATGGTGAGGGGGGTACCTTGTCAGCTGCCACGGTAGCACTTCAGAGTTGTAACATAGAAATAACAGAGGCAATAAGCCCATCCTTCAGGAACCCAGATTTCAGTGCAGTTACTCTGGACACACCAGTGCTGCTGAGAGTTTATCAATGACTGGGTAAGCTCATGTGGGACTGCAAATCAAACTGAAGTAATGTTCAGCTCAGGGGGTGGAGGGGATCCTCACAGTTTTACCTGTCACGGTGAGTACAGAATATTGACATCTCTGAAGGAAAATCTGATTCCATATAAAACCCCACACCAGCACCATTTCCCAGCTTGTTCCTGCGTTGGCATTGTGGGCCTGGGCCAATGACGATGCTAGTCAATGGAAAGGCTCCAACTGATCCTACGGCAATTGGATCAGGCCTTAAGTAAGGGTTTAAGGCTTGTACTGTTAAGTGGCTGCACGTTTCAGTTTGAACAATTTTACCAGTCTGAGAGATGTTACCTATCAGGCAACAGTGTGGTCCAGCGGATGGGGCATAGAATTGGCACATAAAAGACCTGAGCTCTATTTCTGCTTCTGCCACTGGTGTGCTGGGTGACCTTGAGCAAGTCACGTCATCGCCCCATGCCTCAGTTTCCCCATCTGTAAAATGGGGATAATGATACTGACCTCCTCTGTAAAGCACATTGAGAGCTGTGGATGAAAAGTGCTGTATAAGACCTAGGAATGATTATAATTAAACCTGGAAAATACTGCCAGAATCAGTAGTCTCTCTCAGAACGGAAGAAACTTTTTAAGAAGAACCATACTAGTTCAAACAGTGGTTATTGGGATGTATCCAAGGATGTCTGATGTTATAAAAATTAATCGGCTATATAAGCCAAACAAAGGCTGATTCAGGCTGTAGCTCTTTGCTAGGACTTGTCGGCAAATTCTTCACATTTTCTGTTTGCTAAGAACAAAGAAAAATGGTTTGAAATACAACCACTATTGTAACATCTGAAGACGGGGCCTGATTTTCTGCTGGCGTAACTGGGTGCAGCTCAGTAACTTCAGCAGAGAATTTGGTCCAATATTTTCAAAGCTGCAATACGTGACAGAGAAAAGAGTTTTACTGTGCAATGAAGAAGAGAAAAAAGGGTGCCCTTTACAGAAGGAATGGGCTGATGGATTGGAAGAGCTGAGACAGGAATGATGGAGGGTGACAGGCAAGTCTATTGGGAACTGAAAAGCCAGCAGGGAGTTTTACCATTGATTTCAGAGGGGAACAGATTTAGGGCTTGTCTACACGGCCCCACAGCCAAGTCTATAGGGGTTTGAATTGTAAAGTGCTCTAACATGTGTGACCATCTGCATTTGCACACTGTAGTTCAAGCCAAGCACACATGAGACTTCCTCCCATCCATTATTTCAGTCTCTGCTCAGTGGTATCTGTCCTTATGCAGAGGTGCCAGTAAGGCTTTGCCAAAGGGCTCATCTTCTGCTTCGTATATGAAACAAGGGCATTTTTTTACAGTAACATTTGGCGGTCACTTATCTTTTTCTAAGTACTTGCTGTACTTAATTATGTTGCACTCAGCTCCAGTGTCTATCTGGAATTCACTTTTTGTCCGTTTATTTCCAGTGGCGCAAATCAATCTGTTGTGGAACATTGTTTTGTAAATGTATTCGAAGATCCGACAAAGAGCTCCCTTTTCCGCAGCGTCATCAGAGCCTTGGCCTCCAGCTGTATGTTCACACATGGGTTTTCCTTTGGTAATTCTTTGCAGTTTGTGCTGAGACTAACACATTTTTGCCAAATGGTTGCTTTTATTGCATGCATGACGCTGCATCCATGGAGCCTGAACATCTGTCATGTTGCGATTGCCTCCCTCTTTATTGCAAACAGATCTTGATGCTACCATTTGTTTAGCCCTGTACTCTGTCTCTGTGCCTTGGGTGTACATTTTTTAATTAGATGCACTTTGGTTCATTAGTTGCTAACACTGGACTTGATCAACTATCAGTTGAAGTGAGGGGAAAGCCTTTCACTGCCTGCAGTGGGCTTCGGGTCGGAACCTACTTCATCTGGCAAACACAGTGTCTCCTGGTCATGTATATAGCCATGCATTTTTGCAAAGTCAAGTCCATTTTCTCACAATAACCTCACTGTGACCTACTTATCAGTTATACCTCAAATTGTTTGTTCTCTGATTAGCCTGTTAACTGTGCATATTCACAGGCCTTTACTTATTACCTGGGACTGTAACACAATAGTCAATGGTCCCATCTGGCAGCTGGTTTCTCCAAGGAAGATTTGTCATTGACAAGTGACATTCTTGCATAGATCAAAGTGTTCTTCAAATTTCTGAATGGTTTCATTCTCCGACCTGTTCCCATTGGAATGTATTGTAGTTCTCCAGTGTCTCTTTGCATGCGACAAGTAGCAGTATGGAGAATTTCACCCTCTTCAGTTTCACGGCCTCCAGGAACTTTTGATAGTTCTGCCTTCATCTCCTCCCGTTCTCTGGCAGGTTCCCTTCAAAACTAAGGGATTCGGGTGCCTTCATTTACTCCCTTTTTGCCAAAGATTTAATTTTCTTCTGACACCATGTAGTAAAAGTGAGACGCATGAGTGCTAGTAAGACGCTAGCCTTTATTACCTCACCACAAATACCTAACCGGGACCGGGTCACAAAAGGTTAATACTCCTAGTCACATGATAGGGGTCAGTATGCACTGACTCTGGCAGCTACTGTTACAGCCCCATTGTTTTGTTCAGGCCCTGTTCCTAGTTCGGGCCCTGCTCCAATCCGGGCACACGAACAATCACACAGCTGGAACAGTGAATCATGAATCCAGAATAGCTGCAATGAACAGTTTCCTAGTAATTCATAGGCTGAAATTTGTTTGGATAAAACATTCAGCAAACTATTATGTGTAGCAGTCACATTAATAAACATTACAGTCTGTCCGGGGATAGTTCATGAGCATAAAGAAGGGCTAAAGATGTTGAATAATGTATTCATTGGAAATTGTATGCTCAGTTCTAATTTTAACTCACAAGCCAATCTGGAGAATCTATCTGCCATTAAAATGGATTCTTCTTCCCTCTCAGTGAGATAAGCCAACAGCTTCCAGTATTTTACTAGAAAATTGCATAGAACTAGTACATTTAGAGTAATTGGAGTCTTGGCATTGGCTCATTTCTGAATGTTTTATGATCCAATTAAAACTACTCGTTAGAAGTTAGTGGTGCTGGAATAGGATTAATGGGGGGTTACAGCAAACCTTGCCCTAAAAGGAAGTATCCAGATCCCAGCTATCTTTATTTTAAACAATCAAAATTTGGCAAACATGGCAGAGCTGTAAGAAGTTTTTAGTGATCCAAAGGAAGCGGCAAACAGATGTGTGCGTGTTCCTAATGTTACGTAGATTGGGCTCTGCATGCCAGAGTATGCTCTAAATCATATTTATTGAAGGCTGTTTTAAGTGTGTGTGCGTGTGCGCACGCACAAGTGTCTGAGGATCTAATGTTCTGGTAAAGAGTTTCTTGTGCAGGGCTTGTCCACATGGGACATTATATTAGGATAGTTAACCCACTGCAGTAATACCGGCGTAACTCCCCATGTGGACACTTTAAGCCTTGTCTATATGGGGAAATTTACATAACTATTCCAGAATAATTTAGCTTTTCCAGAATGACTCCCCTGTGTGGACACTATTCCAGATTAAAAGTGATTTTATAATGGAATTACTCTGCTTTCTGATTGGGTTTATTAATCCAGAATGAAGTCACTTTTATTCCCCACATGGGGAGTTATTGAGGAATAACTCATTTCCCAGCAACTATGCTGGTCAATTTCCCTGTCTAGAAGAGCTTTTAATTGGAATAAAAGTATCCACATAGTAGGGAGTTATATCAGTATAACTACAGCACTTTATATTCACTCCCCACCTTACACCCATATTACTTCCCTATGTAGACAAGCCCTACAGACACATGCACACACGATTAACTTGACTGCACTGGATTACTTAAGTGTTTAAAGTTAAGAATGTGCATAAGTGTTTGCAGAATCAGGGCCCAAATAATTGTGCTGTGTTGTCCAAAGTTATCATCAGATGTGATTTGCTTGTATCGTGATGATTCACGTTATTTTTTAATTCATGGCTGAAATACTAAAGGCCAGGTGGATAAAAATCAATATGAAAAAATCAGATTTTTATATTTAAATCAGATATTTCAATTTAAATTAATATATTTTTCTTTTTAAAAATAAACCTATTTGAAATTATGGCAGTTTACATTCAGTCCTAAACTTACTATTTGCTACTAAAATCATTTAATTAAATAAAAAAATTGAAGTAGTACATGGTGTTTGCTACCGAAGCACTGAGCTGGTGGAAGTAACTAGCTAAGCCCCTTGAAGCAGAGTTTGTTGACATACTAAACCAGATTTAGTGCAGAGGGAATATTTTCTTCATTTCAATTTATTCAGCTAGTTCAGTTCAATGATTAGTTCATTCAAAGATGAGAGGCCGATTGGGAGGTGAAAAACCAGGAAAGCTTGTTTTCCTCTTCCAGGCCATGAATAAAAACAAGGTGTGAGAAGGTGAGATCTACTAGCTTTAAAATCTTGAAGGATGTGATAACTGGAAACAGTCAATTCAATTCATTAACTACAGATTGTATTTCCTCTGTTTAATAAATCAGTTAGTTAAAAAACAAAATAAAAACATGTTGTGATAAACTTTGTTTCTTATGTATCCAGCACATTTAAGGTAGTATTATTTAACTGTGAAAACAATTTTTAAATGCTGGTTTTGTGGATTTTAGTTGAATTTCAATTTCCATCTAAATGTGACATGTCACAAATCACAAGTAAAATATTATTCATCGTCTGGTAAATAAGAGCTGAATCAAACAGCATTTTCTAACATAATAAAAAGTAATTAAGAATCTGAACAAATGTAAATTAAGCTATATAATTGCTTAAATATGTATAGGTAAAGTGCATTCTCCTGGTTAGCAAAAAGAAATGTCAAATCTAGGGTAAAGGCTATCTTTAGTTGCAAATCAACATGTTTTAATGGTTATCAGTCAATGAGAATCCACCTTTCTTAGGAATATAACTAAAAAGTACAAATACAAATAAGAGTACAACTGATGCTTTAAGGGAAGGTTTCCCACTTGCTGATTTGAATTATGATTAAAATCAGTGATTTGAATCACTTTGTTTGAATCCCTGCAAAAGGCATGTAAACCTCCAGTTCTGCAAACGTGCATGTGAGTAACTTTACAGATGAGTACTCCTATTGTGGTAAACAGGCCTTCTTATATGATTAAAGTTCAGCTTGTGAATAAGTGTTTGCGGTATCAGGGCGTGAATATGCAGTGGATCAATTATCTTTGATTAAACATGTCTTTTATATACTGGAGCCTAAATGAACAAGGAGAACTTGTGGCATCTTAGAGACTAACAAATTTATTTGGGCATAAGCTTTCATGGGCTAAAACCCACTTCATCAAATGCATGGAGTGGAAAATACAGTTGGAAGATATATATATATATATATATATATATATATATATATATATACAGAGAACATGAAAAGATGGGGGTTGCCATACCAACTCTAACGAGACAAATCAATTAAGGTGGGCTATTATCAGCAAGAGAAAAAAAACTTTTGTAGTGATAATCAGGATGGCCCATTTCAAACAGTTGGCAAGAAGGTGTGAGTAACAGGAGGGGGAAAAATTAGCATGGGGAAATAGTTTTTAGTTTGTGTAATGACCCATCCACTCCCAGTCTTTATTCAAACCTAATTTGATGGTGTCCAGTTTGCAAATTAATTCCAGTTCTGTAGTTTCTCGTTGGAGTCTGTTTTTGAAGTTTTTTTGTTGAAGAATTACCACTTTTAGGTCTGTAATTGAGTGTCCAGGGAGGTTGAAGTGTTCTCCAACTTGTTTTTGAATGTTATAATTCTTGGCATCTGATTTGTGTCTATTTATTCTTTTGTGTAGAGACTGTCCGATTTGGCCAATGTACACGGCAGAGGGGCATTGCTGGCACATGATGGCATATATCACATTGGTAGATGTGCAGGTGAATGAGCCCCTGATGGTGTGGCTGATGTGATTAGGTCCTATGATGGTGTCCCTTGAATAGATATGTGGACAGAGTTGGTAACGGGGTTTGTTGCAAGGATAGGTTCCTGGGTTAGTGTTTTCGTTGTGTGGTGTGTGGTTGTTGGTGAGTATTTGCTTCAGGTTGGGGGGCTGTCTGTGAGCGAGGACTGGCCTGAATGGAGCCTAAATGGAACATCTAAATTAGTACTGGATTGGAAATATTCATGGTACATTAGGGCCAGATTCTCAACTGGGCTAAATCAGTTTTCCATCCAGCTGACCTATGGGGGAGAAGAATCTCACCCTTTTTTCTTGTCGGAAAGTTTATCCAATAATAACAGAGAAGAATCTAAATGAAATTGTCTGATTTACATTTCTTTCCCTCCCCCATACGAACTGTAGCTTTTTGTTCGTTTGTTTTACTTCTTGTAAATGATCACTGTGCTTCAGAAGTGACAAATTCCTGACGAATTACACAGGATATTAAGTATCACCAGGAAAAACGTACTTGCTTTTCATGACTTTGGTAGAGAGTTGCTCAATTTAATGCATTGTGTGATTCAAATAATTGTTAACTGACAACTAGAATTTGGAACAGAGCTGGAGTGGCCATAATGCTCTTTGCTTGGGGAAAATTTGAGGTAGAAGTTTCACTCTCCCTGGTCCCACAAAGATCTGTAGGGGACATGGCATCAGTACAATCCACATGACACAGGGAAGAAAGGAAGGATGGCCTGGTGGTTAGGACAGTAGCCTAGGACTTGAGACCTATGTTCCAGTCTCTGCTCTGGAGTAAACTTCCTGTGTGACCTTAGGCTAAGTGATTTGCCCTACTGTAAAAAAGGGGAACGTAGCACTTCTCTACTGCATGGGATGGAGAAATACAAAAAAGATTGGAAGACTCGCAGATACTGTGGACAGTGGGGGCTGTAGAAGTACTTTAGATCGGTGGTTCAGGAAAAACCCCTCGCTGGCCAGGCCGGTTTGTTTACCTGCTGCGTCCGCAGATTCGGCCGATCATGACTCCCACTGCCCACGGTTCACCGCTCCAGGCCAATGGGGGCTGCGGGAAGCGGCGTGGGCCGAGGGATGTGCTGGCCGCCCTTCCCGCAGCCCCCATTGGCCTGGAGCAGCGAACCACAGGCACTGGGAGCCACGATCGGCCGAACCTGTGGACGCGGCAGGTAAACAAACCGGCCTGGCCCGCTGGGGCTTTCCCTGCACAAGTGGCGCCCCTAGTTTGAGAACCACTGCTTTAGATAACTAGTACGGGCAAAATGCCACTCCAGTTTGATTGAATTGTGTTGGCTGATTCCAAAGAGAAGCAATTCTCTTCAGATAGCTGGTGATTCAAAGCAGGGTAGGAGTAGCAAAGTGAGCCCTAAGGGACCCAACAGAGTTTGAAAAAACTAGCCCTGTGGTTTAGTTGGAGATTTGGGAATAATCATTCATTCTTGGATAAAAGCATAGCATTTATGAGGTAATGCATCCTGTTAGTTGGTTTTGCCTTAGACCTGTCTTAAAAATTCATTTTGCTGCCCATGGCCTTGTTTTGAAAACCGCTGGTGCCTGGAGCTGTGGGCAAAAATGTCTGCAAAGTTCTCCTGGCTGCCCGCGCAAGCCCGGTATTTTGGATATAAAATTGGTGCTGGGAATCCAAAGGCCAATTTCTGGAAATTATGCAAATATGAGACTGCCCGGTAGCTGTGCATTTTCACACGCAGCCGCAAATGCCTGATAGATGGGGAAAATGATCCCTTTGGGGACGGTCACATGCGTGCACACACACGAATGATTAAAAAACTGTATTGAGAACAATTCAACCTTTCTCCATGCTGCCAGTTTGTAATAATTTTCTGTGTGATGGTGTGGCCTGGTGAAGTTTATATGAGACCTTAACAGAGTGGTGCGATATCAATAAAACCTATGTGCTGTCACGTGGCAAAACACCGGATTGCGGGTTTGGACATATGACACTAAATTCAGCCAGTAATAAGCACATGCAACTTCATTCGAAATCCCTGGGCCAAATTCAGTAGCTCTGTATACTTTAGTGTAGGCTACCCATCAGAAGTAAGTTGACTGTAATGTTGGTGTGAACGTAAAAGGCAAAGTAGTGTAACCCACATTGATTTGTTATTCAGTAGGGACTAGATTCTCTTTTCACTTAGTCTGATGTAAATCAAGAGTAACCATGGATTTACTCTTGACTTGCATCAGTGTAAGTGAGAGGCGACCCTGAGCCCGACTGAATATACTTCTTCTTCTTAGCATATGCTCAATGTGGCCCAGGTGGCATGTGACCAGGATTCATCACTGAATGTGGGCTGCTGGTTGGATCATTAGCTTCCCCGTCTTGGGCCAGGTCCTGACGGGGAGTGCGGCGTGAACTGAATCAATGTGGATTATGCTACTTTGCCATTTCAGTCACGGGAGTTACACCAATATAAATGAGAGACCCTGCAGCCCCAGGTCTCAGTGCAGAGCCTGCGTTGCAGAGTGTTACTGTTTTGTGGATCTGGATGTAGTGGACATTGAGATAAAGTAATTAAACTGGAGGTTGCCAAAATCATTCCTTAAAATAGAACTTTACTTTCTGTGCCCTTTCTCCTTCATTTGTCATTTAGAAAAGGCCAAATTCTGCTGTCAGCTATATGGGTGAAGTTCTCATCGACTGCAATAGGAGTTGCACTTCTATAAATGAGAGGAGAATTTAAGCACAATATATTTGAAGGAGACTAAAATTTGTCCTCAATAAATCCATGTAATTGCCACAGACTCATACCAGACCTCTCACTGTGTCAGTTTCCTGCCTGTTAATCTGACTAGCAGTTGCTGATTTAAAGCCCCTGAAAGCTCAGAAATAATAAATATTAAAACTCTGATTCCCACATTGTGACATTTTCTGAACTTTCACAGATCAGGTCCATAAAATCGATGATAAATCAGATGCTGTCGGATCCTTTTTCGTGGCAGTGTATATACAAATACATACACAAACAACTCACAAATTTGCCATTTCCAGAAAAAAGACGCCAAAGAAACGTCATCCCCTGCCACAAGCATTACTGTTGCCAAAGGCACTGGTCTGTAGCAGTGACCCTTAAACCACGGCTTGGAGACTTTATGTAACCAGGGTCTGCATCTTTGTAAAGGTCAATAAAATAAAAGCTACTGCTGTACCGATTCAGCGGAGTCCGTGTCCAGGAGTTTTATGAAGCTTACAAATGTTTAACTACTGACAAAATCTCAAGAATAGTCAGAGATGAGGTGGTTTATTCCCATTTAGAAGTTATGGGCCTGATTTTTGTTTATGCTACATTTATACTGAATACATTACATATGTGGTCACCTTAAGCCCCCTTTCTTTATACTGTCAGAGCAGCAGAAAGGGGCCTTACTGTGTATGAAAATTCAGGCTTATGCGTCTGAAATTCCTCTCACTTACAGGGGTTTTAAAGTAGTGTCAATTGAGATCAGTCATTGATTGGGTCTGTCTGCACTTTTTGTGATTCCCAGCTCAAGGAGACATACCTGTGCTAGCTCTGATCAAGCCAGTGTGCTAAAAACAGAACGTAGCCACAGTGGCGCAAGCAGTGGGAAGGTTTAGCTGCCCTAGAACACACTTAGCGTCTCAGAGGAGATCGTATGCAGGGCGGTTCACCTGTCCCATCACTCACTCTACTACTACATTCTAGTTTTAGGGTGCTAGCTTGATGAGAGTGTAGACACGGATTTAAGAGTGTCCGCACAAGGGGACTGTATGTAACTAAATCAGCTGAGGCTGTGTCTACACTGCCACTTTCAGCACTAAAACTTTAGTCGTTCAGGGGTGTGAAAAAACACTCCCCTGAGCGACTAAAGTGTTAGTGCTGAAACGCGCCCGTATAGACAGCGCTTTATCGCCAGAATCCGCACGCCCAGCGATAAAGCTACCACCACTCGTTCGGGGTGGTTATTTTTTATTGCTGGGAGAGCTCCCCGCCCCCGGCGACAAAGCGTGACAACACTCCCCACCTTAGAAACCAACTTAGTTAAATTGGTGTAGCAGAGACCAGGCCTAATGCCCCTTTATATCACTCTGCCAATGTAAAGGAGCCTTAAAGTGGATGTAAATTATGGGTCTGTCCAGACTGCAACCATTGGGAGTAACTGTGGTTTCAGCTGACATATCTGAGCTAGCCACAGCTGGGCTAGCCCTGTAAATCCCAGAAGAGTGAAGTCACAGCTTTACTAGCCCTGTGAGTAATTACCCAGAGGGCTTGTACAGCTCATGTTGCCGTGGCTTCCCTGGTCTGGGACCCGATCTAGTGAAATTAAGGCCAGTTCAAGTGCATTTACACAAGTGTCAATTGCACCCAATGACTGCAGTCTAGACAGACCCTAAGTGTAAATGAGAATCGGCCCTTAGCGTTTTAGTCGCAGAGCTGTTTATCTCACTGGAGCACTCTATTTATTTTTCGTTTAGTACGAGGCTCTGTTGCCCTACATGTTGCAGTCATTTCCACAAGTGCAGAGTGGGTATTTTAGTAGGATTTTGCACTCACTTTGCACTGGTGTAAATAGCTGCACAAGGTGCAGGGCAATGGAGAATCAAGCCCTATGTATCCAATCTACCACATGTGGGATAGTCTTGTGGTTAAAAGACAGGGGTGGAAGCCCAGAGATCTGGGTTGTCAGTCTGGCTGTTCCTCAGGTTTCTGTGTAACACATAACAAGTCTGTGCCTTGGTTTCCCCATCTGTAAATAGAGATGATACTTGTCTGCCTCACAGAGTTATTTCACTCACATCAATGAAGTGCTTTGTCTTCAGATGGAATGTGCTACAGGATTACCACGTATTAATGTATGTGCTTAGCAATGTAAGGCCTGGTCTACAAACAGTTTTTGTACTACTATATCAGTTACGGGCATGATTTTTACCAGTGAAGTTGCACCAGTACAAGTGTGGACGCAGTTATATAAGTATAAAGGTGCCTTCTTCCAGTATAGCTTACTCCACTTCCTGTATGGGACTAAGCTGTGCAGGTAGAAGCTGTCCCTTTATGCTGGGATGAAATCCCTCTATCCTGAGGCCATGTCTACACTACAGGGTCTATAGCGGCAGATCTATGGCACCTTAGCTATGCTGCCATAATCCCAGTGTAGACAGCATTGGAGGATTTTTTTCTATTGCTGTAAGAACACCGCCCCTCTGAGCACCAGTAGCTAGATTGATGGAAACATTCTTCCATCAACTGAGCTGCGACTACACCAGGCGTGAGGTTGGCATAGCTGCAGCATCTAGGGGTGTGTCAAGTTAGTGATGCAACTTCTGTGTGTAGACACAGCTATCGCCAACAAAGCTCTATAATTCCTGTGTAGTATCCAGGACACGAACATTTTACTATCGCTACTACAACTAATTTAACAAGTACAGACAGTGCATTAAAAACATCAGACCCAATCCTACACTTCTCACTCAGGCAAAAGTCCCATTGGAGGCAGTAAGAGCTTTGCCTGTGTAAGGACTGCAGGGTCAGCCTTATGATTTGCAGTGATGATTGATTTAAAAAAAAATCTTGTCTATTTAAACTTTGAAACTGTTGAAGAGCTGTGGAAAATGTTAACAAAAAACTAAATTTGGGGGCATTTTCAGCATAATTGTCCATCGGTTGTATGTATGTGTGTGGGGGGGGAGTGAACATTTTCTAGCCAATTGTATTGGAAACCTATATTCTACCAACATGCTGCCATTGGTCAGTTCCAGTGCTTCCTGCAAATGGTGACACAGCCGCTGTTACCGGTTATGCCACGGAGCTTGGAAGCTGGCACCAAGAAGATGCTGAGGGAGAAGGGTAAAGTACCAGGAGCTGCCCGTGCCACCTTCTCACTTTTTATCTAGAAGTAATCTCTTCTGCAAACCACTATAGACCGACACATGTCTCAAGGGAATGAATTCCCTCTGTGAGAGCAGATTCTGATATCCATACTCATGCCAAGCAGTCCCTTACCATGCAAGTAGCCCTGTTTATTTCAATGACACTGTGAGGAGTAAGTAAGAGCACCAGAATCCGACCCTCTGTTTTTAGCCCATGATCCTGCGGACCTTCAGTCATCAACTTGCAGTATTGGAACCTAACAAGGAAAGCCCCTGGTTGGGGGCTGTGTCTAAGCATACAGTTCGCTGTCTGCACTTGAAAAATAATAATACAATTAATTCACAATAATTAGTATAATACTATCCGTTAATAAATAGTGGGGTAAAACTTTACCTTGAGCATGTAAATTTAAGTATGTAGAAGATTAGAAGAAAAGTGTTTGAAAGTACTGTACGTTTCTCCACATTGATTTTTCTCTCCACATTTTGCCAGATTATGCTCCCTCCTTGCTAAGTAGTGACCCCTTCAGGAAAAACAGAGCTACTGCATCCAATAACATTTTTTCAATCGCAAATTGTGCAGAGACCTGCTTTCCTTTTCCGGGCTTTAGATTAATCCCTCTCTGGCCTGTTCACATGTCAGAACACTTTGTATCAAGAATTCAAGAGCAGTTTGAATGCATTGAACACTGGAAAAATAGACACCGATAATGACTTTGTCTATTAAAAATTTACGCATGTTATTCTTTCATACACTGATGATGCATATTTCAGATAGGGCTCAGTCTTGCAACTCACTGGATTTTCATTAACATCAGTGAGTGCAGAATCAGACCCAGTTTTGATGGTCACTGCAGTATTGTCAACTCTTACGCTTTTATCACATGTGTCTCAAAATTTGGTATGTTTCTTAAAACCCCAGATGCTGGAATCATGGTCCCTGACAATCACAGTTTTTATTTAAAGAAAAGTAAGTTTCTAGCCCGTGTGAGTGTGGAGAAAAGCTTGAAAATATGAACCCTAAAGGCTACAAGCCTAGACAACAAATAAAAGGAACCTAAAATGTATACTTCTAAATTCACATGATTTTCTTGAAATTTAATTCATATTTTTTCAACAGTTGTAGTTGGCAATATTAGAAATTATTATCGCACCATTTGTGCACGTGGTGATTATTTTAAATATTTTGAATCCTAGGGACATTAAAAATAACATACCATTCTCTGTTATCCACTAAATATTGATAAATATTAAGGGAAAATTCAGCAATCCCAATTTTAGGCACCAATGTTGCCTGTTATTCCGCACAGGTCAGCTCTGCAGGGTCCCATTATAATGTAGGTCTGGTTTCAAACAAGAAAAATGTTTTATTAAACATTAAACATTACTAAAGCGTCCAGGTTTTTGGGTGACTGTCACTTGGGTGCAAATGTTTACAGGCTCAGGTCCTTAATGAGATAAGAAGAATTCAGCTGGGGGCCTACAGACTGCATAGTCCACTTTAATATAGTATTTGTTCCTATAAGAATCTGAGCATCACGTGCACTTTACATGGACTTGACACCCGTGATAGGGCTCCACACAGGGACAAGGATCCACTTTCAAAGAACAGCTTGTAGGATTGAGGTTTGAAAGCCCAAACCCTCACACACAAGTAACCTGACCCCTATTTAAATTGCAAGACTAGTTTCCACTGTACAAAAAGGTCCCATATTCAGCAAAATATTTAAGAAGGTGCTTAAATCCATCCCTGTTCAGCAAAGGACATATGGATAGGTATGGACTTCTGAACTGGGGTGATAAGAAAGAGGCTTATTAGCCATGTCAGCCACATGTATTGTTAAACATTTATGCACTTTGCTTACCAGTCCTTCATGAAGGAATCAAAGCATGAGGCCTGGATCTGGTGGGTAGCTCAGCATGCAGAACAGGGCCTCGAACTCCATAAGAGAGTCCCCGCAGTAGGAAAATGTGGCAGACAAATATGGGGGCCTGTTTTGCTTTGACAGTACAAGGGGAAATCATTAAAGTGAAAGGAAACAATGAGGCGTTTTTTGTTTGTTTGTTTTTAAACAAGGGGAGACTTTAACTTCCACCATGCAAATAGCCACAACACTCTTTACACTTCTTTGGGGCCTTCTTTCAGGGGAGGCTCTCCAAGAGTTTGGGACTGAACCTAGCCTTGCCCCGGGGGAGGAGGGAAGTGGCCTGGGGTCAGATCTCAGAATGCCACATGGCTCTCAAATTGGGCTCCCCAGTGCCGTCCCTCCTTTGGGGGACTTTCTCCCCTCTGTGCTAGAGCTTTGGCAGGGGGACAGGGTCCCAGGCGCGCAAAGCTCCCCGCGGGGCAAGGAGGCGCTTGCAGCCGGGGGGCGGCGGTAAAAGCAGCAAGCAGCTGCCGCAGCTCGGGCCAAGGTGCGTGTCCCTGCTCACCAGGCGTGCGCACAGTGATTTCCCAGCCGCTGGAGCGACCTCTGTCGGGTTCTCGCCGCCGCAGCCGCTCCTGCTCCTCCCCACCCACCCACAGCCCTGTGCCCCGGACCTGTACAGGCTCCTCCCGGAGCAGCGTGCGGTGCCCGGGGCGGGTATTAGTGAAGAGGGGGCAAAGCCACATAGCAGAGCGGAGTTTCCCAAAACTTCCAGGAAGTCCTGGCGCCTTGTCCCAGGTGGCAGCAGCAGCAGCAGCAGCGGCGGCGGGCAGAGAGCAGCGCGGGACCCCGCAGCCGGGACAAGGGGGAGGGGGGCGGCAGAGGGAGAGGCGAACTTCCCCCGCCAGCCGGCTCGCTCGCTGCTCCAGCCGGCGCGCCCGGGGCAGGCAGAGAGCGGGGCCCGGAGCTCAGCAGGGGAGAGGGGCGCAGCGTCCCCGGGCGCTCGGGCAGCACCGGCCGGGATGTCCGAGAAGAAGCGAGACGGCAAAGGGAGGAAAGGCAAGAAGGGCGGCAAAGGGGCTGGCAGGAAAGCGGATCCCCAGGAGGGGGGCGCTGCGGCCGAACCTGTGGCAGGTAAGTGCCCCCCTCTCTCTCCTGCTTCTCGGGGCTTGGCGGAGTCCGTGGCTCGCTGCGCGCCCTGCTCCCTTTGCGCTCCCCAGGGCGAGCCCTGCGTCCTCTCCCCAGGTGACCCGCCGCCGCCGCCGCCGGGCACAGGTGCCCCTGGGGGGCAGGAGGAGCCCCGCCGTCTGACCCAGCGCGGATGCTGCGGGAGCCGGGCCCCGAGAGAGCCGGGGAAGGGGACGCGCGGGGCTGCTGCTTCCCCATCTCTGCGCGCTCCGCGCTGCGCCCAGCGCTAGGGGTGCGCTGCTCCCTCCGGCCTGACAGCGCCGAGCCGGGGTTCCTCGGGGCCGGCCAAGCAGCTCGGGGCCAGCCTGTGAGACCCCCCTGGCACCAGCGGTCTCCTTAGTGCTTTCCCTCGGCTTTCCCCATGCCCATGACACTTCTCTTGCGGCGACCCTCGTGAGATGACCCATGTGAACTAGGAATAGTCTGCAATAATGGGCTTACTTTGTACAGAGCCTTAAGCTGACACTAGTGTATGTGTGTGTGAGAGAGAAAGGGAAAGCCCACTGTCAGCCACATGTCATTCAAGTTTTTAAGGTAAGCCCTTGGCAAGTAGATTTTTTGTTATTTTTTTACTCCGGTGTGGTCCTGGCATCTGTGATAAACCACAGAGCCATCTGATGAGCTGCATTTATGTTGTCCTTTGGCCACCTTGCATGCACTTTGCCCGCTAATTCATCTCCATTGGGACTGTGTCTGAGTCCAAACTTTTGAGCTGCTTTCAACTTTTGATTTTAACAAAAAGAACATACCGTTAAAAAATGTCCCCTGTCCATCCCCACTGTCCCCAAATTAGTCTGGTCTGATAAACCAGACCCCTGGTACTTTAAGGTCAGGTGCTTTGTGAGCTGTCTGGGCTAGAAACAGCTGTAGGTACCTGCCTATGTGGATCAGCTTGCTAGATCGAGCCTAGGATATTGGGCCTTATTACTAATTAATGTTATGTATTATTTTTATTGTAGTATTTCTCAATCACTGCAGTCAGGATCAGGGTCCCGTTGTGCCAGGCACTATAGAAACATAGGAAGACAGGACCTTGCCCTCAAGACCTTATATTATGTCACCGTGATTTATCAACAAGCTATTTTATACACATTTCAAATGTAAGCTGTTTGGGGCAGGGACTGTTTCTTACTATGTGTGTGTGCAGTGCTTAGCACAATGAGGCACTGACCTCGGTTGGGGTGTCTACAATGGACTGTCATATAAATAAAACAAATCTAGAATTTGATTTCCCCATGGCCCTGTGTAGTGGTTTACAACAGTGCAAAATGAGTTTAAAATGTTGAAATTCAGATTTGGTAGCAATTTAGAGTATCCTCACTTTGTGGGGTGCAGGGTAGCAGAGAATCAGCCCTCTATAGCCTAGAGATCTCTTTTATTTTAAATCTCTTGCCTTTCATTGGTACAGTTGGAATATTGTTAGATAAGGCGCCTTGCTTTACAAGGAGCAGCAGCGGAAAATGTGAAAATGCTTTAAAATGCCGAAATTAATGTTTCTTTTAATGCGCTGTGACCCACAGGATGCTGTCACACAATATAAAGGTTTAATAATCAGCCATTGGAGATGACTTGTGTAATTCACTAGTGGCAGCTATCCCAGTCTCATGCCAATAAACCACATCACCGCCATGTATGTCCTCTCTCGCTCTGTCTTGCTCAGTGAGAGACAGATTGCACGGCTTGCACTTATTAATGAGTGTGAATAAGAGTTTTAGATACGTCAGGGGAGACTTCCCTTACGATGCAAACCAGGTACAAATACTCCTTTGACCTTTTCATTATCTATCTCTCGATCCATCTAGGTTCTATAAAGTTGCTTGTTATCACTGTAATATCTGGGTGGCTTCCAAAAAAAAGGAAGCGCCAAAATCTCTCTCCCTTCCAGCCCTGCCGACCGGAACAAGCTTGCAGCTCCATGTGGGGGAGGAGATGAGTGATATAAGTTTATAGTGTGGGGATGGAGATGTGTTTGAAAGGGTGGTTACAGGTAAGCAACGTCAAAGAAATGGCTTTGCAGTTGGCTCTGAATGCGGCGATGGCGGCGGCCATGCTAACTGTGTCTGGTGGTGAGTTCCATTGTCTCAGTCCAGTTTTCATGGAGCTTCTGTCTCCTGCGGAGATTACTCTTCTCTGGGCTGTTGACAACTTAATTTTTCCAGCCGAGCAAAGTTGTTATGTGAGGTCATCATTGTGTGAGGAGAGAGATGGTCTCTCCCGGAGTAGGGCCAATTCTAAGCAGGGCCATGAAAATCAGTACAGAGACCTTGAACTGTGTCCAAGGGGGAACCCGTGTAGGGAGTACCAAATGGGGGGATTTATGTCCCCAAACCCTGTGTGTGTCAGATGAGCTGCTGAATCAGGTGTAGCTTCCTATAGGCTCATTCTCCGGTGTAGGGAAATTCCAAACACATGGGTCCAGATCAGGATGCAATAGGATGGGGGCATTGTCCTCTGACCAACTGCAGAGGGAAGTGGAAATTCTTTGTCAGCAAGGGTATTTGGGTATGTAACTGCATTTAATGACTCAATGACAACCCCAATGATGCTGTCTGATCTTAGAATCCAAGGGCAGGTGCTGTCAAGGGCAGGGGTTGCAATGGAGCAGGTGAGTTGTTGGAAGTATGTCTTTCTTCCTAGCAGCATCACATCAATCTTATCAGGATTCAGCTCCAGCCAGCTGCTCGTCAGCCAGGTGCTGTGAGGCCTTGCTGACATTAGAAAGGGGTTGCTGGTATTGCTATCCTGGCAAACCCTCCAAATAGAAATGTACCTTTTACTCACAAAAGAGTGCTTTTGCTAGTATTAGCTTATACCAGTGCCCCAAACCCAATAAGCTATACCAGCAAAAGTACTTTTTCGCCAGTATTACTGCATCTGTGCTAGGTATAAGAAATATTGTGAAAAAAAATCACAACCCTAAGTGACATTGCTGTAGCTGCAAAAGTTTCTAGTCAGGCCTAAGTATCATTTCATTTTATGTAATTAAATTCTGGGTCCTTCAAACACATGTGCATGTGACGAGACAACTCATGTAGAGTCATTCCCACATGTAAGTGTTTGTAGGCTTGAGACCTGAATGTACAATTTAAACTTTCATGTGAAACACAATGCACCTTTATGCGTTAGTTCTGTCACTGAACACTTTCAAACAGCTGGTCTTAGGTTTGTGAGTTATGTCTTTTACCTGTTAAGAACCTTCTTTTTTCTTTTTTGATAGTAAGTAACATTAAAAATCAAAGCACAGCATTTCAACCTATTAATGAAAACTGCTATTCCAAAGTGGGAAGAACAAAAAATTAAACATATGGGGCAGAGAAGCAGATACTAGTTTTATGCTTTAGGCTTTCATTCTTTATCTCCTTTAAGGTGTCTCTGTCTGTTGGTTTTCTGGGATATGAAATGTGGCAGTTAAGCTAAGGAATTATTCCTAAAATTCTCTGTACCACTAGAGATAAACTTAGTAAATAAATTCTAGCTTTTCTCAATCCTTTTTTCTATTTTTGCTGTCAAAGTAATTCAGATCCTTTCAATCTGGGGGCTGGAAGCATTGTTTTAATTTGTAACTTGTCATTAGCTTCAGAATCAGCTTTATTATTTAAATAAATCACACAGGGAGGTTTTCTTTTTAACTGAATTGTCTTCTAAAGTTACTCTAGGTAACTGCAGAACATCCGTCAAAGAAGACAGAGGTGCAAATTTAAAAAGGCTTTCAGATAAAACAGAAACAAAGAAAAAGAAAAACCCAAACTTTTTAACACTTTTCATTGCACAGAGTAGAATAGGGGCTAAGTGCCAATATTAAAAAGGATCATTTGAGGGATTGTTTGTTGCCATAGTTTCTTCATCCCTAAAATTGTGCAAAGGAACAATATTATTCTCGCTTTCAAATGGTCTTGAACAAATCAATTTTATCTGGCTTGTCCTAACTCCAGAACTATTGTGTCTTTATTCAGTGGGGCACGTCAGGCTCTTGTGAGTACAGGTGGTGGAAAAACTGAGAAACTTAGTATTACAAATGGATGGAAGCTGACAGCTTCTCTCCAAATGACATCATTGACCTGCTATGCTAACTAAGTTTGCAAATAGGCTGAACAGTTCTGTTGGCGGGCATTCTGGGACACCAACGGAATACCCCAGGGCATCCCGCAGAGAAGCACTCACTCCCTGGCAGAAGGGGAAACTGACATCAGAAAGCTGTGACTTTTTGTCAGTTTCAGATGCTTCCTCCAAAAGCCACAGCAAGTGGATGCTGAAGCTTACAATATTGTTGTTATTACTCATATTGCAGTATCTTCCAGTCAGGACCCCATTGTACGCACCTGTCAAATAAAGACCATCCCTTCCTCAAAGAGCTGACAGTGTTAGCATGTGAAAAGAGTACAGAAGGGGAGAACAACGGGAGGGGAGAGGGCTGGACAAAATCACAGTGAAATGACTGTGTTTGGTAAAATAAGCGCATCAACTGCCGGGTCACAAGCATCACTGCTCAGGTGAGTTTTTTATGGAGAGTTTGGGAGGAGGATAAGGTAGTGGCTTTGCGGATATGAGCAGGGAACTCCTGCTAGATGGAAAGGGTGGGAAAGGAGAAAGCATGAAGGTGCTTGCAAGAAAATTGGATTAATGGGCAACAAAGTGTGGCATCACTGGCAGAGCAGAGGTCATTGGGGGATGGAGTGGGTGGGTTAGATCAACAGCTCGATACCTTACTAGAGTCGACAGGAAGGGCAGGTGTGATGGGGTATACAAACCCCACACTGGACTACAAGGGGTTAAAAGGCAATACTGGGCCCTGGTCACCCCACTCCTCCGGGCCTGCCGAGCATGCTGGTGAAAAGGGCAGTGGACAGACTACAGGAGAAAGGGATCCTTCTCCGGGAAGCCTGACAGAAGGTGGAGCCTGAGAGGAGGCCGTAGAGCAGACCCTTCCGCAGCCACCACCCACTTTAAGAAGCAGCAGGTCTTGCAGGGACTTTGTCTGTGAAGCTAGTGATTGTTTGGACCATAGGAGCCATGCCCCAAACTGAAGGGGCCCATAGGTAGGAAGCAGTCCATGTCGGTGGATTTAGGCTCGCTTCGGCTCCCACAGGGCCCCACTTACGGGCAAAAGGCCCAGATGCATTGGGGAGACCCATATGCTCCTGGCCTGGGGGCAGGGACCAGGCACTGTTACCACCCCTTCCCCTGACAGCAGGACAAGGAGGTCAGGTTCACTAGCCACCAAGCCACCCAGCCCTCTGAGCACCCTATCACAGTGGGGCTAAGCTGTGAAGGGTCTTCTAGGTAGAGACAAGTTTGTTATGGTGGAGAAGGCAGGAAGCAAAGATGGAGGGAGTGATTTCAGAACAAAGAACCAGGGGATACAACCTTGGCAGCACCATACTGTCTTGTATGACTCCCTCATAAACAGACTAGGGAAATACAGCCTCGAGGGTGCTACTATACAGTTGGAAGACCGTTCCCAGAGAGTAGTTATCAGTGGTTCACAGCCAAACTGGAAGGGCATATCGAGTGGGGTCCCTTATGGATCGGTCCTGGGACTGGTTCTGTTCAATATCTTCATCAATGATCTAGATAATAGCAAAGAGAGAACACCTACAAAGTTTGTGGATGATACCAAGCTGGGAGGGGTTGCAAGTGCTTTGGAGGATAGGATTAAAATTCAAAATGATCTGGACAAACTGGAGAAATGGTCTGAAGTAAATAGGATGAAATTCAATAAGGACAAATGCAAAGTACTCAACTTAGGAAGGGAACAATCAGTTGCACACATACAAAATGGGGAATGACAGCCTAGGAAGGAGCACTGCGGAAAGGGATTTGGGGATCATAGTGGACCACAAGCTAAATATGAGTCAACAGTTTAACACTATTGAAAAATAGCGAACATAATTCTGGGATGTATTACCAGGAGTGTTGTAAGCAAGACACGAGAAGTAATTCTTCCTCTCTACTCCGCACTGATTAGGCCTCAACTGGAGAACTCCCCAGTTCTGGGAGCAGCATTTCAGGAAAGATGTGGATAAATTGGAGAAAATCCAAAGGAGAACAACAAAAATGATTAAGGGTCTAAAACAGCATTTTTCAAACGCAGCCACCAGGGACTTTTCTTGCGGCCACAGCCTCCTGGGCTGTGATGGTGAGGGGGAGGGTGAAGTAGTGATATTCGTATGTTTGTTAATATCACTTTTCACAACGGACTTACTAGCTAGCAATACATAAATTACAAAGATTTGGACGTGTATATGTGCATATTTATTTGGTTTTCCTAAAACTAATTAAGTATTTTAGGAAAAAGTGTGAGAGTGGCCACCAGCAAGAGTTGGTGGCCGCACTCTGAGGCCACCAAAAATTTGTCCTGAGAACCCCTGGAAACATGATCTATGAGGGAAGATTGAAAGAATTGGGTTTGTTATTAGTCTAGAAAAGAGAAGACTGAGAGGGGACATGATAACAGTTTTCAAGTACATAAAAGGCTGTTACAACAAGAAGGGTGAATAATTGTTCTTGTTAACCTCTGAGGATAGGAGGAAATGGGCTTAAATTGCAGCAAGGGCAGTTTAGGTTGGACATTAGGAAAAACTTCCTAAGTGTCCAGGTAGTTAAACACTGGAATAAACTACCTAGGGAGGTTGTTGAATCTCCGTCATTGGAGGTTTTAAAGAACAGGTCAGACAAATACCTGTCAGGAATGATCTAGTTATTACTTAGTCCTGCCCTGAGAGCAGGGGACTGGACTAGATGACCTGTTGAGGTCCCTTGCAGTCCTACACTTCTATGATTTTGTGATTTTTGAATGGACTTGAGGGGATGAAAATTGCATTCACTGAAGCCAGAGGGCTTGAATGATGGGAGGAGGTGGTGCTGACCACAGTAACAGAGAAAGGCAGAACCAAGGGCTTGGTGGGGAAGATTAAGAGCTCAGTTTTGGGCATGTTAAGTTTAAATAGATAATCATGCACATTTCTGAGGAGAGATCTGAAGGGCGGGCCAAGATCTGGATGGAAGAAGGCAGGTTTGGAGGAGCGATGAAGATCTGTGAATCCTTTGAGGTGCTAGCCAAAGCTGTTTTCAAATTAATGTTTGACCAGTTCTAGGGGAAAATAATCTTGCAGAATAAGTGACAAATTTATGTTATCGTTTCCAACCCAAAATATTTAAATACTCCTGGTATGACTGGGAAGGAAAAGCCCTTTACCTCTATGCAACGTGTGAATGATTCCAAACATACCAGACCATTTTCAGAACAATTTGATAATGAATCTCGTTTAAAGCATGTAAGTATCTTCATGGTTTGTGTACTATGTGAGATCAGTCACTATTCAATTGCCTTTGACGTAACACAGCAAGAGCTACTCCAGGATAGCCACTGGAATGCAAATAAAATTGTAAGTACATACCAGTATAGCTACAGTATGGTTATCCAATAACTATTGGCTGTGTATAGAAAGGTATTCCCCTGAAATAAGTAAAGAAACTCTCCTAAACTTTGTGCAAATATTGGTAGTTGGGGAAGGCTGAACGTATTTGTCTCTGGTATAATATTGTTCAGATTTGTTTAGGATGTAAGGATTTTAAAACATTAACCCCTGGCAAAGCTTGTGAGCTAACAATTAAATCTCAGTTTGTCTCACTTGTCTTCCCTCCTGAGACTACTGCAAATGCACTAGTTGAGACAGAAAGAAAACATAAATTGGTGTGAAACAGAACCCGCCCAAACAACTATGAATTCTAGCTGGGATGGTAAGGGGTTGAACTCAACACTCTCAGTCTGGGATCAGCTGAGCTCCCCATCTAGGCCCCAAAATATGTGGCCAAATTTCAAAAGGTGCTGAGCCCTTCTGAAAATCTGGTCACAAGTGTCACAGTAGGAGCTGCTGTATGCTGAGCACATTGGAAAATCTGAGCGTTATTTAGGTGCCTAAATGGGAACTGCACTGTCTTGAAAATCAGGACCTGCTAGCTGAGGTTGCTGAGTCCTGGAAAATCTAGTCTTGAGCTCTTTTTAAAATCTAGCCCTAAATGTCCAATAGTAGTTTGGGGCAGGTGCTTACAATCGAGAGTCAAACAACGAAGAACAATCATGTCGCAAAGTGTTAGAAGTTCTGGAAATGCTATGAATTCTTACCAAATCAGTGTTTTGTTAACATTCCAAAAGTAACAAGAGTGAATGCAACTTTAACAGCACTGATAGTTTATCATGTTCCGTTATGATACAAGAAAACAAACCAAGTGTCAATATTTTGTGTGAGTCATTCAAGCTGTACAAAGAACCATATGAATGCACTTCAAGTGTTTCAGTTAACCCTAAATTACTCCCTTCTCCAGTTCAGAATTCTCTGTGGGCAACTCTGAATTCATTTGTTCCAGCCTGAGAAAATCTAAGCTAAACATGGTTTTAATGTGAGGATTGCAATAGAAAAATACAAGGAACGTAGTTTAAGCACAAGCGTAAGTGACTTGTAGCTCTTTTGGGCAGGGATCCTCTTTTAGTTCTGTGTCTATATAGTGCCAAGGACAGTGGGGTCCTGGTCTGTGAGTGAGTGGGGCTCTTAGATGCTGTGACAGTACAAATTAATAATAATTTAACATGTCATTAAAATTAGGTGCTACCATAACACTAACAGAGCTTGCTATGGAAAAATATGAAATGTAAAAAAAAAAGAAAAAAATGGTCAATCTTTATTAACTGGTCATGTTAACAGAAAAGAGAGTTGTATCAATAAATTTCAAAAGTGTAGAGTATGTTTGCAATGTTTAAACCTTATCTGAATGAAAAGTATTCTCCAGAAGTTTCCTTTCACCTGATTGTAAGCAAAAGACATTGGGAAATAATGTTTTCAGAAAGAACGTACCTAAAAGGACTTCCAACATAGATGTGTGTAAATTAAGTCGTTTTTCTGTCAAGGGAGAAGAGAGGATATTTGTTCATTCTTTTGCGGGGTACAATTACTCAGAGCCATGCCAGCTCTGTAATTTCTGTTTTAAAACATCAGCCGTCCCCTCACTTATCCAACCCTTCTTAGTTGGTATTTGCCACGGGGACTATAACCTGATATACTGATGTGATGATGATTTTAGATGAAGGCTGGTTCAAGTGAGGTCCTGGGATTTTTTTTCCAGTACGTCCTTGGATGCCATTAATCCTGAATTTTTTTACTCCTCTAATTTAGCTACTCCCATGGTGCCCCTCTCTGGCCACTAGAGGGTGCTCTGAGAGCACCACTCACAAATCCAAATGTCTCACTTCTGTGTTACTCTCAGCTTCCTGAAGGCCAGCCCTAGACTTGAGGCTTCCACTGTATTTTGGGGGGCAGAATAATGGTTTGGAATAAATCACCAGTCTTTGGCTTCACTAGAAATGTAATTCTAGTTTTGCGCGGGGTAGGGGTGTGAGAGTTTCATAATCTTGGCCCATTCTCCAGGAGTCTCTCTTCCTGTTGTGTTAGGCTTTGTGATGTGGGGATATAACGTATATCTAACTTTGCTCAGATCCCCAGCACGACATGAGTAGAGAATGCTGAAGACTAGACTTCAATCGAGGTCATTCCCCCAAGTCATGGCTCAGCTGGGTGGGGTTTTATGCTGGGAAAATTCACCTTCCTTTCTATCCAAAATTCACCTGCCTTGCAGTTTAATCAGTTGTCAGCTTGTGCCCTGTGGCATGAGAGAGATCCATCCTGTCGTCTCATGTCTCCCCTCCCTAGCCCCAGCGAAGTGCAGAGAGTGGTGACAATCGCTGATTCTGTGTGTCAGAAATATTTCTGTGAGCAAGGAAGGCCTGGCAATTGGTGGCAGAAGTCACGCAGGGCTTCCACTTAGACTTAACTCCCCTTGTGGTCAGTGGGAGCGTGGCTTGAGAAGGACTGCAGGATTTGGCTCTGAATATGTTTGCCAAAACATCCCAAACCTTTCATTTCACAGCTTCAGCAAGCAGGCAGCTGCCTACCCCAGACAGCTGTTGAGCTTTCAGTGTAGTTGTGTGGGAGGCAGGGCATGTTTTATTAAGATCTTTCAGTGCTTTGACTTTATTTGTATTTTATGAGCGTCTTAACATGGCAGGAAGCCGTGCAAAAGTGGCAGCTTGGATCGAGCAGCCCTCTAAAGAGTTCGGAAGTGCAGCAGTGTCAAAGCTATGCGCGCAGGTGAACTGGGAGAGGGAAGCACAGGTCCTGGCATGTACTCTGCTCTGGTCCCATGTGATCTGAATATGAAAAGTTCAGTGTGAGGTCATAGAGATGTTAATGAACATACTGTACTGTCCTTTTCTCATTCCCATCTTTCATTTCCCCTCTGGTATTTGGAGCCGCTTTATTTCTGCTAAGGGGAAAAAACAATTAGGGAATGCTTTGAATATAGCGACAAATTTTCTTAGAATGAATGGGGAACTTTTCGGTAAATCCACTATCTTGAACATTTGTGTTTCTCTGGTACGTCAACTCGTGGATCCTGTGAGATAATTGCTTCTGCTTCACTTGTGGCATTCAGTGCATGAAATCCTGTTGGCACCCATTTGCTCATTGATATGGGCATAACTCTCATGGGAGTGTGGGAGTTCCCCAGGTGGATTTCTGGGAAAACAGACACTCTGGGTACATCTACACAGCCTGCAGGAGGGAGCCTGTCAGCCAGGGTTAACAGACTTGGGCTAGCAGGTCTCGCACTAGTGCTCTAAAAGTAGGTTCCAGAGCCCGAGCTCCTTCTGCTACACAGCTATTAGTAGGACACAAGACTGAGTCTGTGGGCCCAGCCTGGGAGGCTGGCTTCTGCGGGCTGTGTAAACATACCCCATTATGTGGATTGGTCAGTTGAGGCCAAATTAAGCAATCCTAATTCTGGCAAGGCTGAGAAAGAGTTACAGAATTTGGCCCTATATATGGGCCAACTAGATATTGAGCCAGGTCCCCATAGGACTAAACAAAGTAAGCACAATTCAGTGTTGAGATTGTTTGTTTGGGGTCATTTCTTTCATGCCTTGTCTGCCTCTATCAGCCCCGCTGGGTTGACTGTCCCTTTCATCTCCATAAGAAGAGGCAATCCAGATCAGGCAGATCTAGGTTTGGCCTTTGGGACTTTTATTCATGTTCAGCCCCACTTAACAGCTTGTTCATGTGGCAGTAGCCCTCATCGTGTCTACTGATTACCTGCACAGCAGTTTAGATTATTGTACACCTAATAGTGGAGATCCCCCATGAAGAATAATGTTACAGCTTCATGTATAGATTTTGCAATGAGTAAACTGAGAGTCTTGGTAAAATACAGTTGCAGGGATGCTTGAAGGAGGATTTCATGGGTGCGGCTTATGACAGAAAAGCTCAATTTTAAATCAAGTACTGCAGGAAGCAATCTCATAAATTGGTATTTTAGGAGAAATCTAACAATTCTGTTGGCCACTACAAGTCAGTGGTAGGCTACTTAATGTTTCTTAATGGTAGTGTATTGGGCATTCTGTCCCCTGTGTATTGAAATATCACTGAATGCAGCTTTCAGTCCTAGTCTTTGTATTATATTTGGGACATGTGTATTGGTTATTTGGGAAATGTATATTGGTTATTAATGCCACAATATAAAATATGACCTCTTATTGTGCAAATGGAATTTGCCTGTAGGTTGGAACTGCATTGAGTATATTGCTCTTATGTGCATTATGGCAGCACCTAGAATCTCAGCTGAGGGTAATGTTCCATACTGCTAGACAGCTTCTGTCCCAAAGAGCTTACAGTCTAAATAGATAAAGGCAGGGGAAAACAAGAGGGAAAACGATTCGCACAGGACCTTGTGGCAGGTCAGTGGCAGAGCCTGGATAGAATCCAGGGTTCCTGACTCCTGAGCCAGAGCTCTATCCCCTAGACCACACTGCCTTCCCAATATATGGAGATTGCTTTAGAGACCCGGAAATAACATAGGTCCAGATCAAGCCCTAAACATTAGCACATGGAAGGATCCTCTAAACATGGAGCTCCCCCTCCTTGCTAAGAAAGGGGTGTTGCAGGGCTCTCTCCGATTCTGGGGATTCATGGGGAGGAGGTGAGAAAAGAGGTAGGTGTGTCAGGTAGAATGCACGTTTTTCTCTCACCCAATTCTGTGACGGGAACTCCTCGCTGAGGGAGGCTCTGGGGGCAGCAGCAGACAGAGGAGATCCTGGCAGTGCGACTGCATTGGACCTGCACTACCAGGGACTGTCAGTGTGGTGCCAGAGACCTGCAAAGGCACAGATGTTTCTGGCTTCCTGCCACTTCCCCCAGAGGTCTAGGTCCAAACGACAGCAACTCCCACCCACCCGGACGGAGAGGAGCTCCATGAGTTTTCCTCCCCTGGCAGGTTTTGCCACGGGGGAGTTAGCACGGCTGACGGAGACGGAAAGCAGAACATTGTCATATTCCATATTCTAGCCGTACCAGCGTCGGCTTTTCACCACTGTTCTCGGCTGTACCGCTGCAAATGAACAGTTGCAACCAGACATCTGCAGCTTGGTCAGCCGCTGAAGTGTCGATCTGGTCTATAGAGATGAACCAGGCTATTGAAAATCAGACACCAGACTCTGAAAGCTGCTAGTCATACCTGTTCTTGGAAAGGGCAGACTGCCAATGAACCATGGACAAAACACTCCATCCAGGCGGGAGCTCCAGAGGATGCAGGAAATGACTGGTAACTAGATCAGACTAGAAAAAAGGTACAGCATGTTTATCAGTGAGGGTAGTTAACCACTGGAACCACTTACAAGGGATGTGGTGGGTTCTCCACCACTTGAAGTCTTTAGATAAACTGGATGGATTTTTGGAAGATACACTATTGCTCAAAGAGAAGTTATGGGCATGATGCCGTAATTAATGGCTTGTGGTGTAGAGGTTGGCCTAGTGATCATAATGGCCCCTTCTGGCCTTAAACCCTATGAACCATTGCCAGATTGAATTCTGTGGCTCCAGCAGCTCTGGCCTCTCCAGTTGTTTCTGTTCCTAGATACATTTTGATTTAGGAATTATTTTTGTCTACATTAATTGCATTGAAGCATATGAGGGAGTAAATGCAAACACTGGTGTGTTGTGCTAAAGGAGGAGAACCCCAGAGTCACACTGGCTAACACAGTTTCCTTGCCCAGGCTATGAGACATGCCAGGAGCATATAGCAACTGGATAATTTCTTTGGGTTTAAGAATGTTGCTCGTTAAAACAAATTTTAAAAATATATTCTTTTAACTCAACATTGCATCTTTTCTTATTTGAGTTTTCTGTTCCTGTTGAACATTGGTCCTGGCTAAGCACAGTGAAGGGGCTTAGTGGAGGAGGTGTGGAAAATCCGTGTGGCCCAGCCCCTAGCCAAGAGGATTCCCAGAGATTCATGCTGATTCCAAGGGTTCTGAGAAAAGTCTGGGACATTCATGCAGAGACACTGTGCCTTCTGACCAGCTCTGGCCCTTCGCAGCTTCATTGCTATGTGTTCAATCTCTTCCCCTTTCCCTGAAGCTCTTGTCGAGTTCCCTCCATTGGAGGCAGGGAAGGGGAATAGCGTTAGAGAGGCAACTGAATGCCACCTTCAGTGCATAGATGGCGGGAACCACATGTGGAATGTCTCCTTTGTTAGTGGATCTAAGGGGGACCATCAGGTCACTCTTGCTTGAAATTAGGCATTGCTCCAAATAAATTACCTCTTGGTCATTACACATGCCTCTTGCCTATGGGCCCAGTCAGCCAGTCCTGATTCAGGGAAAACACTCCCCAGCTTTCCCTGACTGTGTGCTGGAAGTTCAGACACTAATGCTAAGTAAGGTGTGTTCTCCAGCTTTCAGAGAGACAGAGAGAGAGAGAGAGAGAGAGATTATCATTTTAAATAAGTGTCTTGAGCCCAGTTTAGGCATTTTATCCTGTGGATGTTGGAGTAAATACATCAGTGCTGTGATTGATTTCTTTCCCTCTCTTCTTTCCTCTGAGCACCGACTAAATTAAAAGGTAGATTCCCGTGACTTTCAGTGGGTATTGTGGGCTGGATCCTGCACCCCTGCTGTTAATGGCAGCTCTGCCATTGTCTTCAGCAGGCATAGAATCAGGCAACGTATGCGCTCCTTCCACTGATTCCTTTGGAAATCTCCTGAATGAACGCTTATGGAAGTGAGCAGCTTGACATTGGTGGAGACTTAGGTTCTCTGTCTCCTCAGCATCTCCATTTTGCCCCCAGAAGAGGTACAGAACCCTCCCGCTGCATGGCAAATCCATCTCAGCCCTGTCCTAGGCGGATGACCTTTAGGGGAGATTGGGCAGGGAGAGTGCAGTACCCTTTCAGTCACTGGACTCTCTGCCAATTGTGTTGCCGCCTATAGTGTTTTGGGCGACTTTTTCGTCTAAAGTGGACTCGGACCCCCAACTGATTTGACACAGATCTCCTAAAAGCTGTCGATTGAAGTGCCTTTGGGCCTGATTTAGCAAACATGTGAGCACTGAGTAACTTTACTCATGTGAATTGTTCCATTAAGATCCATGATAATACTCACACAAGTAAGTTACTCACATGCTTATGTGTTTGCAGGATTAGACCATTTTTCACTCCTACTATTGGGTCAAGGCCTTGTTTCCATGGGAAAGTTGCACTGGGTTACCTTAAATCAGGTTTTAATCCAATTTAGCTAAACCAGTGAAAATCCCTGTGTGGACACTCTTATTTTGATTTATCTTAAATTTATTCCCAATCGACTTAAACTGAATCAAAATAAGATACTCTTAAATTGAAATAGAAGTGTCTACTCTTGGATTTGCACTGGTGTAACTAACCTGGCTTAAATTCAGATCTGAGGTGAAACTGGTGCAGTTTTCCCATGTAGATAAGCCTCAATTATCAGGAGGTTCCTACTTCCATTCACTACCAAGCTTCTGTGTGCCCCTTCCCAATGCAATGTGTGAGCCATCTAGTCCTCATCATGAAAATGATATTTGAATGGTCTCTTTGGCTTTGGTATTGAATGTAACAACAAACAAACCTGCATCTTTCCCAAATCTCCCCCGCCCCCTCCTTCTTTCTACTTTCTTTTGTCCTTTGGAAGACCCTCATTAATCATCACTAGTGCACATTAAGAATATCTTCAAAATGCTGAAAAGAAGCAGCAATCAGGGACAGAGAAAGGCAGTTAAATCCTGATGAAGCTTTGTAAAACTCTTTATGACCAGCTCTGATTTCTGTAGCTGCTCCTTCAGTGCACTTCATTGGCAATAGCTGTAACCTTGAAGTCAATTACCAGCTCTGGATAAAGGAGGAAAGTGTCGATGTTTACTGTTAAATCCCAGGTTGGATTTTTTTAATTTACCCAAAGCTAGTCTCTGTTAATTCTTGCTGTGTGTGTTAAGGTTTCCTGTTGAGTTGTCATGCAGGTTAAATCTGACACCCTGAGTTGTAGCATTGGTTAAGGAAAGGCAGCACATTACTTAGATGAAAACCCATGAGTACCTTCATGCTTCTTGGGTGTTTTTATTTGGTAAGTACTGCGATGCTTGCAATAGCCAAAAAGCGTCTTGATGCCTCCTCTTCTCATGCTGCCCTGTTTATGGTACTTAGTTCTGAACTCATATTCCTAAGGTGCCCAGGGGTCTTTGGATGCCAAAAATTAAAATGATTAGTTCAGACTCTCTCCTGCATCAAGACCTGTTCAGAGGGGAGGTGGGTGAGCACCAGTAACAGCTCCTTCTTTCTCAAACTGTCCAAGTCTCCACATGAGTTAGAGCAGCCTCGGTTGCTTTAACTTAATGCCAGCTTGCCCTGGCCCCATCAGTGGAGAGCTGATGGAGCTTGGGTGCGCTGACACACCACCTCCTGCCCACTGTGCCAGGATGAGGCAGTTGGCGAGGACCCGGCTCTGCTGCTTTACACCAGCGGAGCTGCTCCTCTGCCCCAGGCGAGATCTCCACTGACCTGTGACGCTAGTGACCGGGTTCTGAGCAGCACAAAGAGGCCAGATGAGGAGGGTAAAATTGAACCTGTTCTCATTGTCCCCATCTCTTCCTGAGCAAAAGGCCGGCCACAGGGAAAAGCTCTGTACTGCTTCCAGAAGTGGCAAAGAATGGATTGTGATGCTAATTAGCTCCAGTGCCGTTCACTTGGCCCACAGTTATGTATGCTTCCCGGAGGCCTTCCTGCCCACTGTAGCAAAGGAATGTGCTATTGCTGATTATGGGAGGTGGGAAGCCCCCATCAAAGATTTTCTCAGTGAGCTGCGGGGTTGGAATGTTCAGCCCCAGTTCGGCACGCTGTCGGTGCAGCTGGACCAGTGCCACCAGTACAGAGCACAGGGAGAGCACTGGGCCCAGCTCACTCCTCCCCTCTGCAGAGAATTTTGATCCATTGCAATTGCACAGTCCCACGTTTCCCTCCTCATCCCCCTGCCGGAGAAGTGCAGAGGTCTCAAGGCTGGATCCTGCGAAGAGCAAAGCACTTAGGCACACATTTAACTGTAAGGAACACGAATAATCCCATTAGCTTCAATGGGACTACTCACATGCTTAAAGTTAAGCACATGCTTAACTGCCCTGCTAGACAGACCACAGTGTTCAGCATTTCGCAGGATTGAGTCCTTAGTTCACAGAAGCTGGAGATGGAGTGGAGTCCTGTTGAAAGAGGTCTACACTGCTTCCACCCTCTGTAAGTGACCCACTGCTTTCAAACATGAGTCTGCGGGTGACCTCAGCACCTAACTCTAAAAGAGCCAGGGAACAAGAAAAAAGATAATTAGCCATTTATTGTCAACTAAAACAGTGAATAAACTTCTGTGTTTCAAGCATAACATTTGAAAGAAATTAGGTCGGACTTCATGCTTTTGGTTTGAGGCTCTGTGTGTGGTCTCCAGTAGGGCAACAGCTGATAAGGAAGAGAAAGAGAAACAGTAATGTTGATACTTATTTCATTATGTTAATAGTTAACCTGACTTACAGGTGGAATTTGTGTATACCTGGTGGTTTTAGATATGCAGGTGTTTTCAGCACCTTTGTCATCTTATTCTCAGGTTCTGCAAAGTAAGAAACTGCAGTTTCTCATTCTACCTTCATGTTTTTAGGAGTTGCAAAGAAATGGCAAAATGTTTCACCTTTTCAGAGTTGTTAGTGCAGATTTAAGGCATGTGCAAACGGACGCAAAAACTTGCCCCTCACAATTATAGCAAGAAGACGAGTTCAGTTGTAAATGCCCCTGACCTTTAAGCCCTCCTAGAATGTTATTACATCATAGAATTCCTCCACCAGGGATGTGTCAGGAAAAAGTGCATCTTTTTGTTTAAGCCGTATTTAATTTTTGGTTACATAAAAATGCTGGAGCTTTTATGGACAAAGCCCCCTTAGGGAGTGGTTCTGTGAAATTTGCTAACAGCTGGATGGCACAGATTTGGAAAGCGCTGCTGTCCGTAAGTAAGAAAAATAAAGATTGCTGCGAGAGACCAGTGTATTTTTTCCCAAATAACCCCTTTATTTCTGTATTAATAACTCTTAGCGAGGAACAAATCTTCGACTAATGTATGTTCTTTTGATAGCCTTAGGAAGTCAATTCTCTCTAGAAAAGCGGAAATCAGCCCCCAGCAGGGGAGCGTTTGAATGTTATGAATAGATAGTTTCCTTTTTTTAAAACTTCAGTTGGTACAGAACTCCCTTGACAGATTAACAGGACGCCAGGCATTGCTGGATTGCCTTGTTTCATGGTGAATTTGTAACTAAAGGCTTCTTCTCTAACCAGGGACTGTCAATTTCCTGGAAAAAGTCAGAGTCCATTTCTGATCAGTCCCAAAGAGGCACAGAACAAACAAGACCAGTAAAATGCTTTGAAGTTGTTGTAGGATAAGTAACAACTTGAGGCACCAAGTGCTTGGAATATGGTTACCAGGCCAATTACATTCATAAAACTGCTTTGCACCCATTTATGTTGATTCCGTAAACTTTGAGCAGATAAGATAAAAACCAACAACCCAGGCAAAGGAATATACTTACAGAATATGAATGCAGGTCTGTTCTCCCGTCAGTTAGCCGGGGATCCATGTTTGTTCCGTAGCACTAGCACTGATCTCCCCTTTTCCTCCTCCTCCCCAGTTCTCTCACACAAGATAGAAAAGACCCTTTCCCTCCACTGGTCTAGACCCTCTTCCTGCAAGCCAGGGAGGACTCCCTCCCTCCCCTGACCCAGCGAGGGGAGATGAGGTCAGGCTGACCCACTCACTACAAGCAACAAATATTCCCAAACCCCCACCCAGCCCATCATTATCAGAGAGGACCTGCTTCTCACCCATCTCAGCCATCCTATAGCTAGAGGCTACAGAATGACCCAACAGCTGCCTCTGTGAGACACAGCTGATAGATGGGACTGCCTAGAGAAGCTCATAAGGGGGTGGGGGAGAGTGGATAGGTGGGCAGATCTGAGGTGTGGGGAGTTTTGGATGGATCTGGGGTGTGATTTGATTGATTTTTTTTTTTTTGATGTGAGAAAGGAAAGTGAAGCACTGAAGGATTTTTTGAGTTGGGAGAGAAGGGAATGTGCTACAGAGGATATGGCACATGTGTCACTCATTGAGGGAGCCCCTTGTTAAAACGCTGCCAATTTAGGGCTGGGTTAGTATCTGGGTGCTTACTGTGTCTTTTTCACCAGCACTAGTATCTACATTTCTCATAAAGCCTCTAGCATGGAGCACGCCACATGTAAAAGTTCCAGCCAGGAGTAATGGGGGAAGGGAAAATGCATGACCTCATAAAGTTTTTGTGGAGACACACTATAATCCAAAACCAGAATTGCCAGGTGCTTCTTCAGAGAGGGATCGGGGTTATATTTAAATCATCATCTAGATATCCCCTTAATACCAGCAGAGAATCAATTTCATTTATTCTCTAAATGCACATTTCTTTCACCATGGCATAACTCCAAGAAGACGTTTCAATTGATCGGCGGGCTGAATTTAACACACACAGAAAAAAAGTGAAAGTAAGTATCATTACTTTTAACACAGAGGTTTTGCCAAGCTATTGAGAAACGGAACTTTTGAAAAGCAAGACACTTCAGGCTTATTTTTAGAAATTCACTTCTCCAAATTATCCTGCAGGATAAATTGGACAGAATACTGTAACCAGCAAAGGTTCAAGTGGTCCACCACCAAAATGAAGATAGCACTTAATCAATGCACTTTAATCTAGGAGGGAAAGCTGAAGGACAGTGACGATGTAATATTGCTAGAACAGTTCGCCCAAATACCTGTTTGGGAGTGGGAATATTCATAATGGAGGGGGACTGCCTCAGTTCCCGTAAAGTAAGCAGGGGTAAATCTGGTCATAGCTTGAATGTGAACATCCCAACTTTGCCCCCACCCCATCTTTCATTTGGCTGGGGCAGGCTGCTGAGTGGGGATCAGAGGGAGGTTTCTGTAGCTGCTTTACACGGCAATACTCACCTGAACTCTCCTGCCAGCTGGGCTCATCTGGAGAAGGCAGCTACATTGCAACCTCTTGACACTAGGAGCTGCTCTCACTCCTGCTGGGCATGAGCAATGCTTAGGGGCGAAGGGAGGACTCTGTCCAGAGAGGAAGGAGTGACTGGGATTTGGAAGGAAGAGTCACTGGAGGTGTGTAGAGCCACATGAGGACTGGGGGCATAAGGGAGAAGGAGGGGATTTACACTGCGGGGCTCTTTGATGGGGAGACAAGACTCTAGTAGCACTATGGGGCTCTGTGTGTCTTTCGCCTGCCCCCAGCATTGCTGGCAAAATGACTCCACTGATCATGCTTGTGATCCTATCTTTTAGCTCCATGCAGTGACCATGGCAACCAAAGTTCTTGATTGGTTGCTATAGGATAGTAGCTCTAATGTCTGTTGACGGGAGTGGGGGAAGGAGAGCAGCTGTGGAGCATGGGGAAGTTGCTTGACTGCGGTAATCGTGTTTGGCAGGTCAAGGGTGAGCATCGGCCTGCAGGGATTAGTACAATGCCCTGGACTAGCAAAGTGGTGTTATAATAAACCCCAGATGTTTCTGCTATTTTCAATGTATATGTTATGCTTAAACCTTAAAATGTATCCTAGGATATGGTGGGTAGGGAAAGGTTATTAGCTGCTTGGAAATTCCTTATTTGTAATATATCTATTCCCTCTTGATATTAGCTGCTGCCTGTTTAAAACATAAATCTTTGATTCTGTATTGTAACAGCGACATTTCCTCCAAATCAGCGGTTCCATTTGACTTCATGAGAACACAAACGCAGTTCTCATGTGAGAATTCAGACCTCGTGCTTCAGAAACTGGGAACTGCAGTAACAGGTTTTGTGTAATGGTGTGGGATGGAGAAACAGCACACAAGAGATGTAAGGAAGTCACAGGTGCATGGAAAACACAGTTTCATTCCCCCAGGCTAATGGTTTTAGAATTTGGAGCCATGATCCTTGGAGTATGTCATTGGCCCCAGCAGAGCCATAGCACCATTGTGTGAGCTCTTAAGTCTAATAAATGTTTAGATCAAATCAAAGTCTAGGAGTCTCCCGTACTTAGCGTCTCTGAACAGAGGGAAGAGGAGTAATGCAGAAGTAACATAAGTAACCATGTTTGTTGTGGGCATTTAAACTTTGTTCCATATGGCTGGGATGACTCAAGAGTTTGGTAAAGACGGGGAGGCTGTCTGTCACCTCTAAGTTACTAATTCTAAGTTAGGCTAGGCTGGAAGTGATTGGAAGATGTTACCATGTGATGACTAAAATTGGTGGTCTCAGTCCCCTGGGCAATGGGCAGGTGTGCACATCACAAAAACTGCCTTCACCAAGAGGAATCCTCCAGTTTTAACCCTCCAGGGCAGGAGTGGGATGAGGATACACAGAGGAAGGTGTGAGTGGAAGAGGAATCTGTTTATCAGTGCTGTCATGTTAGCACCCCTTATAAGAACTTTAAAAATCTTTGCAACATTCCTGCTCCTCAAGGATTGGTGGAGAAGGAAGAAGAGGAGCTGGTCACAAAGCTCTGTCTGCAGCACTTGGCACAGAATTGTAGAGTCCTAGATGTCAAATCCAGTGCCAATCTGTGTACCCATTCCAGCCTTGGCAACTCTGCCAAGGCTCCTAACTGAGATGCTGGATAGTGTCAAGTTGGATGATTATTGTAGATGGTTTTTATGTTCTGTGTAACTGTCCAGTTAGATCGAGACTTCCCCTCTCACAACTCACTTCACAGTCATCTCATGGGAACAGCCATTGGCCATTTGTACCCATCTCTGTGCAAGTTTATTAAGGATTGTACATTCTTCTTGTTCCCTGATGAATAGCCTATTTGCTCTTTCAGAAATTCCAGCAAAAAAATACTTCGAAATTAGTTTTATTTAATCATTGGTGTACTTATGTACTATAAAGATATTGGATATTCATAAAGCTGATGAGATAAAACACTTTGCAAAGAGAACTGTGTGAATGGAACTAATAACTTCTGAAATGTGTTTTAAGTTCCTGCTAGAAGAAATAAAACACGAATAAAAGGCAGAAATAGAGTGGGGGATCAATTTAATCATTTTGATTTTTTTCATTATTCTCTCCTGTCAGGTTGTTTTATTATCTCTCCCTACAGACGGGCAGAGATTCAGAGTAAGGCAAAGCTGAGTGAAGGAGTTTGTCCATATTCTACAGGACATTTTTTGTGTCTGTTTTTTGCATTTCCCTGAGCAATGATGGTGACCTCTTTGGTCAGCTACCTAAGAATTCCCCATACAACCAGCAGGGGGACCTAGGATATTAGATTTTCTCACAGATCATTAAAAAATGGCCTATGCTTTTTCTTGTGAATGTTCCCTAGGGTGACCAGATGTCACGTTTTTACAGGGACAGTCCCAGTTTTGGGGACTTTTTCTTATATAGCCGCCTATTACCCCGCAGCCGCTGTCCTGGTTTTTCACAGTTGCTATCTGGTCACCCTAATGTCCCCTCTCTTTGTTTTTTTACTGCTTTACCTTCTTCTTCCAGCTGTTTGCAGCATTCACTACCATGGGTCTAATCTGCCTATTGCCGTGGTTCTCAAACTCTTCCAAATCTGGCCTTCCTTCCTTAGCAATGTGGGAAGGGCAGGGTACTCGTGACTTCTGGACATCTGGAAGAGGGGTTGTGCTACCCTAGTAGAGAACTGCCTATCCATTATGTTTATAAGCATCTTGTCACCATACCAACTTCTGGTTAGCCCGTTTTGTTCTCATTTCCTTTCTTAAACACAGTTGCTGCTGTTGTTGCAGGATCATGAGAGCAAGGTGCCAGCTTTAAGAGACAAGTCAATAGTTTCTTGCCCGAAAACATTATACAGTCTTAATAATGGGCTCATTTTTTATCGCAATGGGGAAATAGCTCTCTTAAATCCTGCCTGAGATTGGGTTTGTCACATGGCAGTGCTCTGTGCTGCCTTTATGCTGTATCTGGTGATAGACATAGTATACATGACGTGTGTGCTAGGTCATGCCTGCTGTAGTTATGGTTACAAAGCAATTTACGTCCCAACCCCCTGTTTTCACACATTTTAAGGTTAATTTTTTGATGCTCAGTTTCTGTTTGGAGTCGAATTCCCCCTCCCGCATCCTGCCCCCCAAAGTTCAAGCAAAATACCTTCAGCCATTTTGAGCCCAGCAAGGGTGGAGAACAA
This sequence comes from Chelonia mydas, assembly GCF_015237465.2. NCBI lineage: Eukaryota > Metazoa > Chordata > Testudines > Cheloniidae > Chelonia > Chelonia mydas. The sequence goes on along the minus strand of NC_051245.2, from coordinate 128,196,020 downwards.
AATGAGACTTTCCTCCCATTAAATTCTAGTGGCACTGTTTCAGAAAAGCCAGAAAACACCTTCCGGATGGACATACGTTTCACTGACAAAAGCAGCAGGGTGGACAGTGTTATGTTGGTGGGAGAGCATCTCCCATCGGTATAGCTACCGTCGCTCATCGGGAGGGGTTTAATTATGCCGTCAGGAAAGCGCTTTCCCGCCAGCATAGAGCAGGTACACAGGAGACCTTGCAGCGGTATAACTGTGCCACTGTAAAGTCCATAGTGTAGACATAGAGTTAATAAGGCTTTTGATGCTGTCTCACATGACCTTCTTATAAACAAACTAGAAGCCTTGGTGAACCTATTATAAGATGGGTAGAAAACCATACTCAAAGTAGTTATCAATATTTTACAGTGAAGCTGGAAGGGTATATTGAGTAGGGCCCTGCAGGGATCTGCTCTGTGTCTGGTTCTATTCAATATCTTCAGAAATGATTTGGACAATGGCATAAGAATACAATTAAAAAGTTTGTGGATGCTACCAGGCTGGGAGTGGTTGTAAAGAGCTTTGGATGTTTAGAATTCAGAATGATCTTGACAAAAATTAGGAAAAAGGTCTGAAATAGGTGGGATGAAATTCAATAAGAACAAAAGTAAAATACTCCACTTAGGGAGGAATAGTCAATTGCACACATACAAAATGGGAAATAACTGTGCAAGAGGCAGTATTGCATAAAAAGAATTTGAGGGTTATAGTAGATCACAAACTAAATATGAGTCAACAATCCAATGCTATTGCAAAAAAGAAACATCATTCTGGGATGTATTATCAGGAGTGTTGTAAGCAAAACATGATAAGGCCTCAACTGGAATACTGTGTCAAGTTCTGGGTGCTACAGTTCAGGAAAGATATAGAGAAATTGGAGAAAGTCCAGAGAAGAGCAACAAAAATTATTAAAGGTCTAGAAAACATGACCTAGGAGGAAAATTGAAAAAAATTGGGTTTATTTCGTCTGGAGAAGAGAAGGCTGAGGAGTGGGGGACATAACAGATTGTTATACAGAAGAAGGTGATAAATTATTCTCCTTAATCACTGAGGACAGGACAAGAAATAATGGGCTTAAGTTGCAGCAAGGCAGATTTAGGTTAGGCATTAGGAAAAACTTCCTAACTGTGAGGGTAGTTAACCACTGGGACAAGTTACCTGGGGAGGTTGTGGAATCTCTGCCATTTGCGTTTTTAAAGAACAGGTTAGTCTAACATCCATAAGGGATGGTCTGGATAATACTTAGTCCTACCTCAGTGCGGGGGACTGGACTAGATGACCTATCAAGGTCCCTTCCAGACCTACATTTCAGTAGTTCTGTGAAATTGTGTTAATTCTTCCAAAACATGATATTTTTGAGAAATTGCAGAACATATATATGGGTATGTCTGCATTGTAGCTGGAAGAAAGCCAGCGGGCAGCTGACTCTGGTGACAAGCTGCTAACCTCCCCCAAAACCGCAAGGTCCACACTGCTATTTTTAGAGCTCTAGCTTGAATAGAGGTAGCACGGGTCTGTTGAGCCAGGCTGGGAGGCACGTTCTCAGCTGCGGTGTAAACATGCCGTATGTGCCCTCAGCTGAATGAAAACATCATCAACTTAGAACAGAATCCTTCCAAAACATACCTCTTGCACAGTGACTGAGATAGATGGTCATGCTTTTACAGTGGTTTGATACTTACTGTCTTTTCTTTCTGTATCCTCCTGGACCCTCAGGAGCATATGGCATCACCAGTTCTCGCCATTTGTTTTGGTCTTGTCCCGGTCTGTTTGGCCTTCTGAGTATGATGTTGCTGTGTTATATAATTACTCATTATTATTATTATTTTGTATTTAACTCCAATTATATTATTTTTCACAGATTCATAGATTTTTTAAGGCCAGAAGGGGCCATTAGGATCATCTAGTTCAACCTATGCAGAGAATCACAGACGTGTAGGGCTGGAAGTGACCTCAAGAGGTCATCAAGTCCAGCCCCCTGCACTGAGGCAGGACCAAGTAAACCTAGACCATCCCTGACAGATGTTTGTCCAACTTGTTCTTAAAACCCTCCCATGACGGGGATTCCACAACTGCCCTTCGAAGCCTATTCCAGAGCGTAATGGCTCTTTCCCCTTATAAGCTAAATCTCCCTTGCTACAGATTAAGTCCATTGCTTCTTGTCCTAACTTCAGTGGACACCGAAAACAATTGATCTTTGTCCTTTTTATAACATCCGTTAACATACTTGAAGACTTATCAGTCCCTCCCCCCCAACTCTTCTTTTCTCAAGACTAAAGGTGCCCAGTTTTTCTAGCCTTTCCTCATAGGTCAGGTTTTCTAAACTTTTTATCACTTTTGTTGCTCTCTCTGGACTCTCTCCAATTTGCCCACCTCTTTCCTAAAGTGTGGCACCCAGAATTGACCAGAATTCCTAAAGTGTGGCACCCAGTATTCCAGCCGAGGCCTCACCAGTGCCAAATAGAGTGGGACAATTACCTCCCAAGTCTTACATACAACACCTGTTAATACATGCCGGGATTGTATTAGCCTTTTTTCCAACTGCATCACATTATTGACTTTTATTCCATTTGTGATCCATTATAACCCCCAGATCCTTTTCAGCAGTATTAGCCCCTACCCAGTGGTTCCACATTTTGTAGTGGTACATTTGATTTTTCCTTCCTAAGTGAAGTACTTTGCGCTTGTCTTTATTGAATTTCATCTTGTTGATTTCAGACCAATTCTCCAATTTGTTAAGTTTGTTTGGAATTCTAATCCTGTCCTCCAAAGTGCTTTCAACTCCTCCCAGCTTGGTGTCATTTGGGAAATTTTATAAACCTACTCTCCACTCCATTATCCAAGTCATTAATGAAAATATTGACTAGTATTGGACCCAAGACTGACCCCTGCATGACCCCACTAGATACACCCTCCCAGTTTGACAGCAAACTATTGATAACTTCTCTTTGGGTACAGTCTTTCAGCCATTTCTGCACCCACCCTTTAGTAATTTCAGCTAGACTTCATTTCCATAGTTTGCTTATGAAAATATCGTGTTGGACTGTGCCAAAAACCTTACTAAAATCAAGTTATCTCATGTCTTCTGCTTCCCACTATCCACTAGGTCAGTAACTCTGTCAAAGAATGAAATTAGGTTGGTTTGGCATGACTTGTTTTTGACAAATCCATGCTGGCTATTCCTTTATAACCCTATTATCCTCTAGGTGGTTACAAACTGATTGTTTAATAATTTGTTCCAGTATCTTTCCAGGTATCAAAGTTAGGCTGACTGGTCAATAATTCCCTAGGTCTTCTTTGTTCCCCCTTTTAAAGATAGGTACTGTGTTTGCCCTTCTCCTGTCCCCTGGGGCTTCACCCGTCCTCCGGGACTTCTGGAAAGATAATTGCTAATGGTTCCAAGATTGCTTCAGCTAGTTTCTTAAGTACCCTAGGATGAGTTCCATCAGGCCCTGCCGATTTGAATACATCTAACTTACCTAAATATTCTTTAACCTTTTCTTTCCGTATTTTGGCTTGCATTCCTTCCCCCTTCTAGTTAAACCTTTCTAGTGAAGACTGAAACAAAATAAGCATTAAATACCTCAGCCGTCTTGATGTTATCAATTATTAGCTGTCATTCCCGCTTAGTAGAGGACCTACTCCTTCCTTCGTCTTTCTCTTGCTCCTAATGTATTTAAAGAACCACTGCTTGTTGCCTTTTATGTCCCTTTCTATGTGTAAGTCATTTTGTGCATAACACAGGCTATAGTTTTGACCTAGTGTTTCCATCACCTACCCCAATAACTGTGGTTGGTCTAGACTCAGAGCATGTCTTGTAGAAAGACTTTCAATTTTGCCACTCATCATTTTTGGAGCTTTTGCCCAAAAGTGACCATTTCTGTTTTGCATAAACCATCTCTATGTGCCTCTTCTAGTGAAACAGAGACTATATTGAAGTTCTGAACCCTTTAGCTGTACACTTGATCCCAGGTTATAGATTTTGGAGGGTGACCCTTCAAAAAAAAATCAAGTCTTGAATAATAATGTAGCATGGGAAGTATAGTATTAGGCATATAAGGTAGTGAATATAGACTATGATGAATCCCAGAAAAGGAATTGGGGGAGCATCCTGTGACCCCCATTTTCCTCATTTATATATAATTATGATCTTGCATATAAAGCAGGCCATGTGAGGTATCGGGGAAAAGGTTTTGATCAGCTGAAAGTCATTGTTCTGTATAAATATGTATATCTTTAGTGCATATTAAGTTATGAGATTGTGTTGTATGGTTGTCATTAAAATATGCTGTAAATTGGGTAATCAGCAAGATATTATTAGCTCCCCAGAGACAACAGCAAAGAGAGTAACCAACACCCAGGTGGGGTGTCAAACAACCAACAGTCATGTCCAGCAAGGGAGCTACAATTCAATGACTCACCTGCATGAGGCCACACCAGGGGAATTTCTCAACCTTGCCTAAGGACTCAGCAATGCCCCCAGACATGCCTGGACTTGTGTGTTCCCCAAGCACATGGACTGAGGGTATAAAACAGAACAGAGCAGGCCCATGCTTGGGCTTTCTCCTGCCCCCACCTACGCTGCAAGCAACAAAGACACTCAGATGACTGAAGACTCCAACAGAAAGGACTGGCCCAGGTTTCAAGGGTGAAATATGTGTACTATGAACTGCAGTATCCAGTGGGGTGAGAAAAACTGCTTAATCTAGTTGTTGCCCAGTCTAATAGTGTTGATAGTTTAGACTGCATGCTTATATTTTGTTTCTTTTGGTAACTAACTCTGACTTTTTGCCTGTCACTTAAAATCTATCTTTTGTGGTCAATACATTTGTTTTACTGCTATCTTTACCAGTGAGTTTGCCTGACGTGTGTGGTAAATCTGCTCATGTTTGTAAAGACTGGTGTATGTCCATTTTCCATTGGTGAAGTGGTGAACCAATTAATAAACTTGCACTGCTTGTCTTCCTGAGGTACAAGGCTGGGAGCTGGGGGGATTTGCCTGGTGCCTTTCTCTGTGTGATTCATGAGTGGCTCTGGCAGCATTCATGCAAACTAGCTGGGTGTGCTGAGTGATCACAGCTCCTGAAAGGGTTTTCTGCTTGTCACTAGCAAAGTGTTGTGAGACACAGCCAGGCAGGAGAGTTTAGGGGGCATAGCAGTCCCATGGTCCCAGGCTGCACCCTGGGGATCCCGTCACAAAAATATCACACCTGAGAAGCACTATAAGGGATTAAAAAAGGGAACACATTAGACTCCATTGAACTAGGAGCCCAAATCCATAGTTTAAGAATTGCCTTCTGCATTAGCAAATCAATGACTTAAAAGCTTTAAAGTTCTTCATGTCGCTGTGAATATTTTATACCACCTGTACTCTAACAGCAACTTCATGCTTTTGATGCTTAAATTAATCTTGTTTTCTCCAAAGGTTTGTACTTTTTAACCTCAGTTCTGCTAATGGAAAAAGAAATCAGAAATCTTCCAAAATCAGTTCAGTTTTTCTTTCCTTACATGCCAATACCTTAATGGAGATAGTGATTATTTTTGGAAAATATTATATAACCCACTGAGGTAGTCCACTGCTCAGACTGTCCTCATTAAAATATTTAAATTGTGTTTTGAACATGCACAGAATCTATTGGGCTATCATTCTGACATCATTATTATTAATTATTTTGATTAGAAACATAAGAACTGACATACCAGAACAGACCAATGGTCCATCTAGTGTGTTATCTTACCTCTCTGATATTAGCCACTACCAGATGCTCCAAAGGAAGAGATAACACCTGCACAGTGGGCAACCCTACAATAACACGCCTTAAGGAGATCATAGAATATCAGGGTTGGAAGGGACCTCAGGAGGTCATCTAGTCCAACCCCCTGCTCAAAGCAGGACCAACCCCACTAAATAAGCCCAGCCAGGGCTTTGTCAAGCCGAGCCTTAAAAACCTCTAAGGAGGGAGATTCCACCACCTCCCTAGGTAACCCATTCCAGTGCTTCACCACCCTCCTAGTGAAATAGTTTCTCCTAATATCCAACCTAGACCTCCCCCACTGCAACTTGAGACTGTCATCTGCTCCTTGTTCTGTCATCTGCCACAACTGAGAACAGCCGAGCTCCATCCTCTTTGGAACTCCCCATTCAGGTCGTTGAAGGGTGCTATCAAGTCCCCTCTCACTCTTCTCTTCTGCAGACTAAATAAGCCCAGTTCCCTCAGCCTCTCCTCATAAATCATGTGCCCCAGCCCCCTAATCATTTTTGTTGTGGACTCTCTCCAATTTGTCCACATCCTTTCTGTAGTGGGGGGCCCAAAACTGGGTGCAATGTTCCAGATGAGGCCTCACCAGTGCCGAATAGAGGGGAATAATCACTTCCCTCGATCTGCTGGCAATACTCCTACTAATGCAGCCCAATATGCCGTTAGCCTTCTTGGCAACAAAGACGTACTGATGACCCATATCCAGCTTCCCATCCACTGTAATCCCCAGGTATTCTGCAGAAGAGATATCTCTTCCCATTTGCAGGTACCTATTGGTTGGCTTATGTCTTGAAGGATGAGGGTTGGTATCTTGCAAACATTTCTGTCCTGTCTTATGGACTTGTGAATATTATTGAGATTGGTGCAGGGTCCGTCTTTTTGTTCTGTGTCCCTCATGCCTAGCACACTGGAGTCCTGGTCCATGAGTGAGGCTCCTAGGCACTATCGCAATACAAATAATAAAAAATTATATTAATGACAAAACTCTTCTGAATATCCTACTAAGCTACTTGCTTCAGTAATATCTTCTGAATCTGAATCTTTGCCAATGTCACTTAGGGCTCAAACAAGGCTATCTTGTGTTGCTATAAGATCCCTCTTTTTATAAGGAGAGCTTGGTGGCTAATTGCTCAACCCCCAACTGGTCCCTCTCCTTTGATCTGTCCAGCTTGGCTGGCCTTACCAGAAGTTATAGGTCTTGCTGGCATAGCTCTCAGGGTTATTGGAGCACACAAGCTTTCCCATCACATCAAAGTGCATCCACAGGGAAGGTTGAGTAATATCTTGCAGCAGTGAATTCCACAGGTTGTGTGTTACCAAAAAAAAATCACCTGGACAATCAGGCCACGTATTTTTGGTGCCTAAATATGGATTTAGGAGCCTAACTTTTGGCTCCTGTTTTTGAAAATCATGTCTCAACTCTTTTTCCTGAGTGGTTACAGTTAATTTAGCGCTCTCAATGGGGTATATAAATAGTTCAGGTTATTTCTTCCAGCGTGTATTACCTTGCATTGAATTTCATCTACCATCCTGCTTACTCATTCACCTGGCTTTGTTAGGTCCCTCTGAAAGGCCTCACAATCCTTTGGTTATTTGACCGATCTAGATAATTTTGTGCCAACTGCAGATTTTGCCACTTCACTGTTCCCCGCTCCAACATACATTTCCATGTCATTAGTACATAGTTAGTAGTACCTTGTTACATGATATACAATATCATTACATACAAAAATATGTTAAAGAATGTTGTTGAGGTTGCAAAGTCAAGCATTCAAAAGTTAGGAAATGCCAGAATTATGAACAGTTTTTAGAGTGGGGGAGCTGTGCCCCTCCTTACCCCTGTCTGCACCCCCTGCCGCCCCTTAGAGCTGGGGCTGGGAGCAGGGCTGTGGCTCCGAGAGCTGGGGAATGCAGATGGGGTAAGGGGGCCAAGGCTGGGGCCACAGCAAGGGCCGGGTGCAGGGACAGCAGCTGGGACCCAGGGTGCGGGGCCGGCAACCAGGACCCTGGGTAAAACCTGGGGGCGTACAGCATCCCCTGTACCCATAGTTCCCATGCCTGTGAAAGGGGAGACATTTTGTCATTTTTAATTCTCCAGACATAGGGCAGGAATTGCTGGGAGGGAACGTTACCAGGGAAGAAAAGACTCCCCTGTCCCCACAGCTTGTGGCTGTGGTTCTCTGTTTCAGTAGAGAGACACTGGGGGGCATACTTGGTGCACATGGGACATGTGAGGGGGGCTTAGTGAGGCAGGCAGAATGTTCCCAGTTTGAGGCAGTGAGCTGATAGCAAACTCTCTGGAGCATTATGCTGATCAAATGATGATTTTTGAACATGTAACTTGGCCGATGGATGGATTTCCATGAGGACAGCCAAAGGGTGCTCTCTGACCCGACAGCTATCCTCTGTTACATTTCAAATTCCTGCTGCAAACCCAAGGAGGCCTTAGCATCGACGCTGCTCCCCCTGAAACACATATGCTGTGTAGTCATGTAGAGTGATGCTCGCTGCTTTGCAGTGGCCTAGGGCAAAATCTAGGCAAGACTTAAGTGGGATCGAAGTGGTTGTTGTAGTCCATGGGATGTCCTTCCACAGAGGGGTGAGTTTCTCCCAGACCTTCCAGCACTGTAGACAGGCAAGGAGATGTAAGAGTTGACAGCCCAAGCACTGGCATTCATTTTACAGTCAGAACATACCTAACAAGGTATGTAATATAGGTAAACTTGCCACGGATGGCAATATGCCCTCCAAAATTGCTTCTTAGGACAGCAGAAGTATTTTAGTGCTCCGTGAAACTTGCTTACATTCTCTGTTTAATGATGAATGATGCCATTTTAATTCAGTGCATTGCTTCTGCAGAACAGAAATGGCAGTCTGTTCCATGCATGTGTTGTGTAGATCTCACTGGAACGAGGCCCAGCTGCAGCCATGACAAGTTTAATTAGGCAGATGTGTTGAACAGGCACCTAAAGAAAACTGCTGGCAATAGCACTATGATTTATGGTGTCATTCATTGTCCTAAGGCATGGCGCCTTTGTGCACTCAAAAGATTGAGGCAGGATGGCACCGCTCTGTCAGCACTGCTTCCGCACAGGGATAACAAGGGTTGAGTGTTATAGGAGTGAGTCCTATTAAGGTAAACCCATGTTGTGTAATTTACTGACCAGCCAGTGCATTTTGCATCTTTTTGCTATATGGTGTACTTAATACACAGTGTCATAAAATGCTTGAGAATCAGCACAACAGAGTAGGCAAGAGAAAGAAGGATAGTTTTACTGAAAATGTTAAGGAAAGGAAGTGAGTCATTGACTGGGTTGGGGGGTAAGAATTCCAGACGGGTGGGACAGCGTAAATCAAAGGACGACTGCGTTCATGGGGTGTGACTGAAATTCATGTAGCTATGTAGCTGGCTTTTATTTAGCTGTTTCACTACTGTGGTACCTGGATTAAAGCTAGCTCAGACATATCTACACAAGTGGCAGTCAGACCCCATGATTGTCATGTGGACACAGAGTTGTTAATGTAGGTTCTATCAGAACACAGGGCCCAATCCCAACAGTTGACAAGAGAGTGTTGAGACTTCAACGAGAAACTGCAGAACTGGAATCAGTTTGCAAACTTGACACCATCAAATTAGGCCCGAATAAAGACTGGGAGTGGCTGGGTCACTACAAAAAGTAATTTTCCCTGGGTTGATACTCACACCTTCTTGTCAACTGTTGGGAATGGGCCACATCTACCCTAATTGAATTGGCCTCGTTAGCACTGACCCCCCCCCCCACTTGGTAAGACAACCCCTATCTTTTCATGTGCTGTATTTTTCACTCCATGCATCCGATGAAGTGGGTTGTAGCCCACAAAAGCTTATGCCCAGATACATATGTTAGTCTCTAAGGTGCCCCAAGGACTCCTCGTTGTTTTTTAGTAGAATTGTGGCTGCTCAGCATCAGGCCATTTTTATTTAAATACTTAAACATGGATTTAGGAGGCTCCTAGGTTTGCAACATCAGCCTTAAGCGCTTTTTATGGACTTAAATGTGAATAATAGCCCCTGGATTGTTTATTTTGATATTAACTGCATTTATTTTATGCTATCCCTGCGTTTTCAGCCTGCTGGGTCAGATTTTTGTATTGACAATGTTTAACAGCATCATGAAAGTTGATCGGGGAAGCAGGAGATTTTGGCAACTGGCTAGGAGTCAGCGGAGGCATTTGGTAGCTGATGAGATTGGGGTGAAGGGGTAAGCTGAATGTTTCTGCAGAAATGATCAGCAGCAAGTTAATTAAATTATAATCTGTAAGTTAGGCACTTTCCCTCCTTCCCTCCCTCATTCATTTGCATTACCTCTGAATTCAGCTTGCTCTCTCGACAGCATTCTCTTGCCTTGCAGTGCAGAAATCTGGTGACTAAGCTTACAAGCTGATGCCCTGTGTGGCTGCGTTACCTTGTCGAGGCTACCCAAGGGACACTGTCAGCCTTTTCATGATGAGCCTGATTCTGCCTTCAGCCACACAGGTTTGGCCTGAACATCATCCCATGACTTTGGCAGGGTTACTCTCCCTTTACACACTGTAACAGAGAGGAACAGGCTTTCCCCATGTATGCAGCGTTTTTAGTTTTTGCTTTATTATTGTTTTCAGAGAGTGAACATAGATGCTCGGATTAATGCTCTGCTTTCACTTTCTGGTTCCTCATTGTGACACCGTCTTGCACCAGCTTCTGGGGAAATGTTAATTGACTCTATCTCCATGCTTTAGACAAGATGATTAATAATAGCTCTCCGAAACTCATTTCAAGGAAAGAGCTACAACTTCAATGACTGCTTTCGGAGGGGATTACTGTACTTATAAAGGAAAGAATAGGAAGGAGGCACTAATCCAAGTTCAAAGAGCAGCTCCACTTTTCTAGGTAAACATCTATGCCGGTTGGGTGACATGCCACATATTCGAGTTGAAAATTTCACCAAAAAATAAACCAAGCTGTTTAATGAGAGCTCTTGAGACTGCAGGGTGGCAGCACTGCTTTGAAAGTTTCAGCTGAAATGCTAGTGGTGGTGCATCTACAGCTCAAACTTTTGCAGAAATGTCCTTGTGGCTTCACTAAGAAGCATGGCATTCGGAGAGTCTTAGTTGTACTTGTCGCGTGCGTATCTCCTGTTTACAGTGCCAAGGTTGGGCGGGCTGACTTCTGTTGGTTTCTTGGTTTTGGTACCTATACTGCTAGACAGCTCAGGTCTAATAACTACTTACTGGTTTGCCTGTTTCCTTTTTGTTCGTCTTTGCAAATGACAGTGCACAGTAATATTAAGTCACAGAATCTGAAACATATAGGGCCAGATTTTCCAAAGAGCTCAGTGCCTATGTAGTAATTTCTGTACTCTGGAGGGTTTGGCAACACAGGATTATGTCCTGTCATCACTCTCAGTGTTTGGTTGTGTAGAGAATCTGCATGGAGCCTCAATACCTTGAAATGGAGTGGCCAGCTTTTAAAAAGTGCCCAGCCCCCTGCACCTCCCTTTGGGCATTGTAGGAGCACTTTGGAAAATCTGGTCTGGAGTTTATAAACTGGAGTTGGTTGTAATCTTGTCAGCAAGGTGGATGTGGCGCAGAGGAGATTTGGGAAGTAGATGTATTCTGTCTTAAGTGACAGGTTTCAGAGTAGCAACCGTGTTAGTCTGTATCCGCAAAAAGAAAAGGAGGACTTGTGGCACCTTAGAGACTAACAAATTTATTTGAGCTTAAGCTTTCGTGAGCTACAGCTCACTTCATCGAATGCATCCGATGAAGTGAGCTGTAGCTCACGAAAGCTTAAGCTCAAATAAATTTGTTAGTCTCTAAGGTGCCACAAGTCCTCTTTTTCTTTTTGACTTAAGTGACTGTCTCTCTTTCCTTGAGCATAAGTTATTTTGTATTATGTGTATTATTGAATTGCCTGGGAACCCGAATCATGAACCCCATTTGCAAGGTCCTGTACAAACACAGAACAAAAAAACCATGCACCATGTCCTAAGTTGCTCACAATGTAAGACAAGAGACAACAGATGGATACAGACAGGGGAGTACAAGGAAACAATGAGACAATATTGGTCAGCATGGTAAGCACACCAGCAGCCCGAAGAACCCATAGAGGTTACTCCTGTGGCTTCCATTTATTAACATAACTGTCAATCACAATTTTTCACACCAAATAATACACATGTGTGATGGCAAGCGTGTCTAATACGTTCCTGTGTTCACCCTCTTAAAAGGTTTTGTACTCTTCTAGAAAGACTCCATGGAATTTCAGCTGCAAGTGTGCTGCTGCGGGATGATATTTTGCAGGTTTGCTGTTTAATTTGTTCAGTGTGTTGAGGCTCCATGCAGATTAACTAAACAATCAAACATTGAAGGTGATGAGAACTCAATGCTCCCAAACTCTCCGAAGTCCAGTAATGACAGATTACCTCAGGTTTTATATGATCAACATGGCTTTGCAGAGTAAATGTAGAAAAGTTTGTTCCTTGTCCTTAATATTATACACTGAGTCTTTCAAAAGTAACAGCGCCCCCAGAGAGAAAAATTAACAAAAAACCCAATAGTCAGTCCGCGTTAATAAGCGAAGGTTTAACATCTCGTGTTCTGCTGCCTGCTAAATTTTCCCCGAGCCCATTAGCAGTGCTGGGTCTTTTGCTGACACAAGGCCTTTTGGCTCTACTTGTCGAGACTTCTCACAGTGTTTTCTCTCTCTCATCATGATATCCTGTGTTGCTTTTGGGGGGCGGGGGAGGCACGAAGTTTGTCATGTCAGTGGAGGTCTGCAGATGGTAGAGAGTGATCCTTAGTGGGGAGTGTGGAAGGCTCAGGGTTAAATATGGATGCCTTTCTGTGTGTCTAATTTAATGTTTAAAACATGAGACCCCCTAGTATTTCAATGAGTTCCTCAGCCAAAGAATGCTTGTAAAGTATACCCCAGTGCACCTTAATATGGGCGTTGCTTCGCTGGGGATTTTCCCATTGTTACTTTTAAACGTTTCTCTCTTTTTTTTTTAATGTGTGGCCTTGTCATTTTTCTACTGGTGTCATGTGTACAACCACTTCTGTTGCGATACTGAAATCCCTGGAAGAGCTCTGTCCAAAGTTTGATCCGCCTTAACTATTGGAGGGCTATACTTCTCAGTGTTAAATATGTATGTGTACAAATCATTCTGCCACCAACAATTGTTTAATAGGCACTATTTTGTATTACCGACAGAAAAGGTTTAAGGACTTGGGCTCACGTGCTCTAGCCCTGTAACAGCAAACTTCATCCTTACCATTTGGCAAATGTTTGCTGGTCACATCCGTGATGCTGGTTGGCATACACAGGAACAAATGAAGCACAGTCATGCTGGCATGAACTCCCTAGAGATAAAGCCAGGGAAGTAATCAGTGCTTACCGAATGGAAATGGGCCAAAACTAACAGAGAAATAAATAATATTTTCAAGCTTTTAAGGGGCTATTAAAGCAATGGACAGTAAAAGATAAGCATTAAAGATACTAGTATCTCTAAAAGTCACTTTCCTTCCAAACCAGTGCATGTCCCACAGAGACTGCACCAAAAGCAGTGATAGGTCTGGAGAGAAGGACAGCTGCAGTTATAATCTGTGTAGCTGCATTTCTACTAAATGTCAAAGTGTAAAGCGTTCTATGCTGTAATTTATCAGTAAGTTCATTGTCATGTACCTGACAGGTATGTGGTTAACTTTGCAAAAGCATGGATGAAGGGAAACACAAACAAACATACTGGAAATGAAAAAAGACACTCCTTTTTCCGTCATATCTGTGTGCAAATCGTACCGCTTTCTGTGGAGGGCCTGTAGACAATGAGTGACCATGAATTAGTTGCATCTACTTTTATGTTTCCTGGTAACTCCTGAGTTATGGGAAGAGTGGAGCTGTAAGCGTGCGGGACTCACCCCTGCGGCGCCTCCTGCTGGTGTCCTGGGAATTAGCTCTACTTCCAGCCTTGGAGCGCCCTCTGCAAGCCGGTGTCCCGCTTACGCCGGGCCCCCATGTCCCTCCCAAACCCGGTGCCCCTTGTATGCCGGGATGCTGCCCCCTGGCAGTAACCCCTCACTTGCAGGGTCTCCCCTCCCCAGGGAACCCCCAGCCCCTACCCCTCCCTCGCCTCAGTCGTAGGCTCCTGCCAGTCACCAGCTAGCCCCGCGCCCTGCGGCAGACTGCAGGATGAGCCACTCATCCCAGGCAAGGTTGGGTTTGGACCTGCTGCCACTGTCCAACCTTGGGCTGTCCCCTGCCACCCCAGTACCGGTTGGGCCTAATACTAGGTCGCAGCCTGGGGCTTTCCTGGCTGGAGCTCCCCAGGCCCTTCCCCAGCCCTGCTCCAATCCAGGTACTCTGCTTAGGTCCCTGCAGCCAGGTCCCTCCCTCTCAGAGCTAGAGAGAGTCTCCTGAGCTACAGCCCAGCAGCCCCTTCATAGGGCCAGCCGAGTCTGTCTGGGGCATGGCCACAGCTGAGGCTGCCTCCCGATCAGCCCAGCCTAAGGCTCCCAGCCCCGGCCCTCTCCCAGGGCTGGCTTTTAACCCCTTTGGGCCGGGAGCAGGTGACCATCCCGCTACAGGAGCATATTCGTTTAACACTGTTTTCCATTGACAGCTCTGATGGGAAAAAGTTCTGCAAGCCATTTTGTGCAGAAACTGTTGAATTAAAATAAGATCCAAAACATTAGCTCTTATTTCTTACTGAGCTTGACAGTTCAACCAATACAAAAACCTGGGACCCTATAGTTGATGTTGCTCCCCTGCTTAATATAACCCTTATACGGACTATATAACAGGGACATGTTTTATGAGTATTCAGATAACTGGTTAAGGAAGGTTATGTAAATATTTTTACCTTTTGCGGCTCACCTGCTCCATTATTGACAATATTGATGTGCAAATTTCACCTTCCCCATTTCACAGACAACCTGATCTCTGATCCACAAAACTCAATGGCACGTTTGTCAGCATGCATGTCACTAATGGAGCTGGTGAAAAATGCTGATGATTTTTGTGGGAGATTGTAAAATTATTATTATTTTTCAAAAATGTTCCCAAAAACAATTCAGTTCTTCCATAACCTGGGCTTTTTTGTTTGTTTTAAACCACTTTTTTTGGAGGATAGGGGGAAATTCAGTGTTCAGAAACTAAAAAGGCAGAAGAATTATTCCATTGACTTAATGCTGTCTACCCTGGGGGTTCGGTTGGTTTAATGGCATTGCTCAGGGGTGTGGATTTTTCACATCCCTGAGTGACGTAGCTGGGTCAACTTAACATTTTAGTGTAGACCTGACCTGGGACTCTGGAATTCAGTCCCACTCCCTCAATCCAATATGGCCCTAATCTGCTGATCCCCAAGGTATGCTTCAAAGCCTGCCTCTTTTCTATGGCCTTGGGAAAGAAGGGGCTAGTTTAGGTTGAGCTCAGTGTAATGTGGGTTGGAATTATCGTCCGGAGTGAGTGTCTTCTCCCCGCGGTGGTTTGGGAAGCTGCTATGCTTATATTTGTTCTTTAAGCTGTCTGTCATATCAGAGGTACCTGGAGCCTTTGGATAGGCAGTGTCTGATAGCCAAATAAATAACATGTTTTACACTATTTATTCTATTGCCTTCAGTATGGCCCATGGAGTTGATGGGTATGCGATTAAAAAACCCGTGGCACTGAGCCTCAGAGCCCAGGACAGCTGACTCTGGCTCGCAGGGCTCTGGCTGTGGGAGTATATCAAACTGCAGTGTAGATGTCTGGGCTTGGGCTGAAGCCTGGAGTTCGGGACCTCGCGACAGGGGTGGGTCTCAGAGCCCGGGCTCCAGCCTGAGCTCAAATGTCTACATTGCAATTTTACAACCCTGCAGCCCAACCCCCAACGAACCCAAGTCAGCTGACCAAGGCCAGTCACGGCCATGCCACTGGTCTTTTATTGCAGTGTAGACATACCCAAACCAGGGCTCTGACTCAGGTTTGGTGTGTGGATGGAAGGGAAGCTTGGGCTCTGTCAGTTTGACTTGGGTCAGCAAGCACTCAGGACCCAAGTCCTAGGTCCCTGTTAGGGGAGTGGGTCAGAGCCTAAATCTTGCGTGACTCAGATTCAAGCCCTATCATTTTGCAGTGTGGATGCAGCTCAAGCCACAGATTGGAGACAGAAGGTCTGCATAGAGCAGTATGGACATATTAGCATCTCTTTGAGACACGGGTCCAGTAACTGTAAGCCCAGGTTTACAATGCAGTATGGACGCTCAGGCACAGGCTTGGAAACACCAAGCCCGGGTCCCACAGATCTGGGCTCAGTGTACAATGTAGACATACCCTACAGGTCCCAGCATGAAGTCTTGCTTCAAGAGGCCTGGCCTGCCACATAGATCGTTACTCAACTGCAGATCCCAGTATTCATTGGCTGCATCTCTGTATTGACTATAGGAGCATCATTTTAGTTCTGCATAGGTTGTAATGTCTTGTGTCTGGGAAGTCAAAGAAGTCTTGTTTCCTTCCAGGGTAAACACACCAATATAACCAATTCATATCTTCTCTTTTTCATATATTTTAAGTATAATTCATTCAAATGAGAGATTTTTTGGTTTAGAAATCATTTAGTCTGGTTCTGTCTGTAAATGTTCTGGCTTGCCTAGGTCTACTTCAATTAGCATGGTTTTCTCTTTTGAAAGCAGCCTAATCACCAGTGCTTTCTTTTCTCTCTTTAGCTGTGCCTCCCAAATTGAAGGAGCTGAAAAACCAGGAGTCCGCTGTGGGTCAGAAGCTAGTGCTCAGGTGTGAAGCCAATTCCGAATACCCTGCTCTCAGATTCAAATGGCTAAAGAATGGAAAAGAAATAACCAAAAAAAACAAACCGGAAAATGTCAAGATCTCCAAAAAACAAAAGTAAGTACAGTGATACATCTTGCAAGCTGGGCTCGGGGGAGAAAGTGGAATTATTCACCCAAGCACACGGAGTATTAATGATCTCAGCATTCACAACTGAGTGCTGTGAAATAAGGAAAGAGAATTAATGGAAATAGGTTATCTCTTTATTTTCACTAGGACTTATATATTGTTGTCAGGTAATAACAAAAATGGAATATCTCATAACGAATACTCTATTTTTTATTCCAATTGTTGTTTTTTATAGTAAAGTGCAGACATTTTTTTAAACTGGTAAATCTTGGGTGCAGGCCATTGATAAAATCTCATGTTTGTTGTTGAAGTCCCAGATTGTTTGAAACTATCAAAAGGAATAACGTTGAGTCTTGCATTGGAAGTTGCTAAGTGTCTCCCGTGTGGTTCTGAGAGGCTTCAATTACCACTGGCTTTACCGGGGCACTCCAAACTAGAGCTGTGTGGCTAATAGATTTTTTCGGTTTCTTGTGAATTCTGAAAAATCAAAAGAAAAATGAATTTTGGATCGATCCAAAAATGAAAAGTTTTGGTATTTTTGTCCAATTGAAAAGTCAAAAAGAATTGTTTTGGGTCGAACAAAAAGTTTAGTTCAACCGAAAATGAAACACTTCATTTAGATATCAAGATTTTTTTAATATTCTATAAATTTTAAAAATAAAATGTAAGGACATTTCTAAACAGAAAGTCATTTGGAATAAAAAGAATAGATCAGATCATTTCATTTAAAAAAGGTCAACATGGACTGTTTTGATTTTTTTCATATTTTTTTTAGTTCACCTGAAACAATTTGCCAGAATGGACAGAAATTTGCAAAATGTTTCAGTTGACCCAAATCTGCATTTTCACTGAAAAAAAAAGTTTTGATCAAAAAAACGTTACGGCGCTCCAGTGAGAACCTTACAAGATTGGGCACTCCTCTGAGAGCTGTCAGAAATTCATGCTCCTGATGGAGGAAAATGTCCTTACTAGGTGGCTGATGAAGCATGTGCAGGAAGAATCTGGAGCAATGTTTCTGTGTAAAAGGCAGTCAAAGAGAGAGAGAGAAGTTAAGTAATACCTTATTCTCTCATCTATGGAGGAGGGTTTGACATTCTATTCCCACAAGAATGTTTTGGTTTCAAAGAGCTGGTTTGCACCTTGTCCCTCTTACATAGAAGGGTGTATTAAAGGTACAGTAGAACCTCAGAGTTACGAACGCCTCGGGAATGCAGGTTGTTCATAACTCTGCGATCTTTGTAACTCTGAACAAAATGTTATGGTTGTTCTTTCAAAAGTTTGCAACTGAACTTTGACTTAACACAGCTTTGAAACTTTACTATGCAGAAGAAAAAACTCTACTTTCCCTTTATTTTTTTAGTAGTTTACATTTAAAACAGTACTATACTGTGTTTGCTTTGAGGGGGAGTTCCAGTTCCAAATGAGGTGTGTGATTGACTGGTCAGTTTGTAATTCTGGTGTTCATAACTCTGAGGTCCTACTGTGTGCATTTAAGACACTTGGGGCCCAATCCTGCACTCCTTGCTCAGGCTAAAGTGCTATTAACTTTACAGGATCAGATCTGAAGACACACTTTTCTGTAGAACAAATCACAACTGGTTTTGGTGTTTTGCTCTAAGGTGGGGGATTTTGTTGCATTTTCCTCTGAGGGGGTGAACACTTATTGTTGTGTGTCAAATCCTCCACCCAAATAGCAGCACTTAACCTTTTTGTGTTACACCAAGCATATCTGTTCTCGCTATCAAATGAATGAGACTGAAAAGATACATTCTCTCCTCTCTTCCCCGGCATTGTCCTTGCAGTGCACTGCAGTATAGTCAGTGACAGAGGAAGCAGGAAGGGAGTCAGCTAGAGTAGCCACCCCTTGAGTCTGTCTGACTGTGACATAAAGAATTTTTGAAGTTTCTTGGCATGATAAAGAAAGGGCCCTTGCCCTCCGTACTTTGCACCTGTGAAGTCCTGGTAAGTGGAACTGTTCCAGGTGATAAATAGCCCAGTGAATCCTGATCTAGACCTATTTGCAGAGTCAAGTGTTTCTTGCAGTGTAGTAATTTCAGTCTGTATTGTGGAGAAACCTGACCCTTGGCTGCCTATATGTGACAAATGCCATTTTTTCTTCTGTTTTGGCCAATGTTGTTCACCCTACATTATTTGATGTGCTTGAGGAGCTTTGTTGTATGCCCATTGGAGAACATTGGACTAATGACTCTCTTAACTCATCAAATTTTGCAGGGAGATGTTGAGACCATTAGTGGAGGAGAGTATCAATGCTACCTTTTAGAAAGGGTGTAGAAGCAAAATCTCATAAAGAAGCAATTGTTAGGCCTTGACCCAAGAAACTGTATCTGGATTCTGAGGAACTTGATCTCTGACCCTGTCACAGAGGATTTATTGGGAAGGACTAATGAGGCAACTCTGGTAATTGATTTCCCTGACACGCCCCCACAGTCTGCTTTTAGGCTAGGATACGGTACAGAGACTTACTTAGTTGGTCTGTTTGGCTACTGACCTTCTGGAAGTGGAAGCAAATCAAGTGCCTGTGCTGATTCTTTCAGATCTATCAGCTGCCTTCAGTACCACTGCCCACAAGATATTTGGGGATATGCCTGTGGAAACTGGCAGAGAAAGCTGAAATTGCTCAAGTGGCTCTGTGCTTTTACCGAAAAGGTGATGAAGTTGTGACAAACTGCACAGGTGTTGTCTGTGAGGGTATATCTACCCTGCAATTAAAAACCCACGTGGCTGACCCATGCCAGCTGGCTGTGGCTAAGGGGCTGTTTAATTGCCCTGTAGTCATTCCAACTCCAGCTGGAATCCAGGTTCTAGGACCCTGTGAGGTGGGAGGGTCCCAGACCTCGGGCTGCAGCCCAAGCCAGAACGTCTACACAGCAATTAAACAGCCCCTTAGCTTGAGCCCTGCAAGCCCAAGTCAGCTAGTACAGGCCAGCCCCAGGTGTCTAATTGCAATGTAGACATACCCTGAGAGTCCTCACAGGTTAGCACTGACAGCTCCTCTGCCCTGACATCACTCCCATACTCTGTACCACAGGAGTCCGTTTGTCTGCCTTCCCGGTCCATATGTAGGTGAGGTGCTGTGAGTGAAGAGTGTCTAGCTGAGATTCGGAGATAGTCGCCTGCGGTGTGTCCCCAACTGAAGGAATTTGTCATTCAGTATTGTAACTTGGGGAGAGAGTGGGGTTTTGTTATTGCTTTGGCTGCTACCACTCCAGGCCTGCGAAGAGATATGTATTGTTTTGGTGGAAGATCATGAACATAGCCCTTGGCTCAGTTGAAGTTCATGTTTAGATTATATTGTACACATACATAGGACAGGAACATATTATAAAGCTAAATAAATAAGTGGAAAAATAATACAGTGCAGGTGAATGCAGTAAAGATCAGAATTATATTATGTACAAATTGGATTAATGAAGGAGCACAAGAAATCTCCCATACCAAGCTAAATGAATTTAAATGGTTAATATTTCTCTATTTTTAGTGTTTTTATGATACAAGATAATTGAGCAGGCAAATATTTCTTATTCTTGGGCTGCTATATTGTTATATGGACAGTCAGTTTTAATATGGAATTTTTATAATAATGATCTATAGAAAGGTGTAGAGAGTCATCTGAGCTGACTAGAATTAATATTTATTTTACAGACAAATGGCTACTTAAAGAGTGAGTTATATTGTGCTGCAGAAGAAACACACTAGCATCATCAGGATTCAAGGCAGCCTAATGTTATTGGCTTCACCAATCCAGACAGTTCAGAAGAACAGTTTATACATATTAATAAAATCCCATTAAGGTTGAAAGTAGTGTCCAACCATCAAAAGTGACTTTTGTTAATTTCAGATTTTACACACCAACTCTTTGCTCATTGTGTGGCTGCATAATAGAAAGCGCAAAGTCATTTCAAGAAAGAAACTTTTTTTTTAATTCTAACAAATTAGATGTAAAATTTTAGACAAAATGTAAAAATATCTGATAGGCAAAATAAGTGGCCAACTACTGAAACAGAAATGGAGTAGCTTTGCAGCTTCCTTTAAAATGACAGGGACAGTATGACCAACAGACACCAGAACCAACAGATTTTGGTGTGGAGGAGATGAAATTGCTGACTGTTATTTACTGGTGCAATATCCTGATGCATATTGTTAGCTAATGACATCTGCAGAAGTGTCACAGATGCAGTATTTCCTTGGCCTATTAGCTTGCTTGAATGGGTTTATGATCTAATGCTGTTCACCTTGGGATAATCACAGGTAAATCCCATATTGACATTTTGAACTCATTTTTTCATCTACAATGGACTTCAGGAATACCCCTGATATGAGTGGTCTCTGTCCAAGCCTGCTTGAAAGCCAGTGGGCTGGCTGATACAAAAGACTAAACATTTCCTTTGTATCAGTCGACATACCAGGTAATGCCATTCAGAGAAGTCTGGCACCAGTCCATGTCTTCTCACCTGTTAGTAAAATATTCACTCAGTTGCCCACTTCTAATGGCAACATTTCAGTTCTTCGTCTTCTTTCTGTGCATTTCAAATCTTTCTGGCACCTGTGTCTAAATAATTTGCGCTTGTTGTTTCACCTGGCTGTTGATATTAGAAATGAAACCACTCATGAAATGCTGCATGCAAATGCACCAGCAGTTTGGGCTGCCATATCAGCTTCATTTGAATATTTGCTTACAGATAGCTATTTTGGATGACAGACAGAGAAAGTGTCATAGACCGGGACGTAGGCAGTTAGACCTAGTGGCTAGAACGGTGGTGGTCAGGTTTAGTGGACAGAGCCGGAGTCAAGCCAAGGGTCAGAGCCTGAGTAGCTGGGACAGTACATAGAAGCACAGACCTGGAACAAGGCAGGAGGACAGGGACAGGACAGGAAGGCAGCTTCGAGACCCTCAGTCTATGACACTGAGCACTCCTATAGTCTGGGCTTTGATGCATTCTTGGTGGGGTTTTCTTCCTTCTATGCATGCATATAAGCCCAGGATTTTTTGGCTGCTTCTTCATTTAAAGTGATTAATGAGTTTGGGTGTGCATGCAGTTATTTGAATTGTAGCATTAGCTAACAATAAGTGCCTATAATACCACTGTTGCTATGAATATTCAATTTCTTTCTCAGATTTGGAACCACTGCTATGGATTTTGCACCTAGGAAAAATAACAAAATGCCAGGCTTGTTAGACTTCCACAACTAATTTGACTAATTTGACTAATTTGACTCCTAACTTCCTTTTTCTATTCTAAAATTAAAAGTTTAGACCTCACTGTTTTTTCTAAGTTAACGTAATGACCTGTGCAGAGCAGAGGGTTTGTTCCTCTGCTACAAGTGCCACATAGATGGCTCTCATGGATCTTGATACGTGAGATAGAGAGAGGAAAGTAGACCCCTCAATGTGAACTGAAATGTGGTAGGAGTCCAAAATACGAGAGACTGTTGAAACTGTGCTTTTAATTATTGTGGACACGATACGCCTGAATGTTGGTCTTGCACAAGACTGTAAACTAAATATGCAGTACCTTGAATCATAGAATATCACAGTTGGAAGAGACCTCAGGAGGTCATCTAGTCCAACCCCCTGCTCAAAGCAGGACCAGTCCCCAGTTTTTCCCCCAGATCCCACATGGCCTCCTCAAGGATTGAACTCACAACGCTGGGTTTAGCAGGCCACTGCTCAAACCACAGAGCTATCCCTCCCCCTTGCATTCTCCAGTTATCAGAATTTTATCCCCATTTCATGGGATAAGAGGGAAGGTCCTCTCATGGATCAGCAACTGCTTTAAAAGACAGGAAATAAAGGGTAGGAATAAATGGTCAGCTTTCAGAATGGAGAGAGATAAATAGTGATGTCCCCCAGAGATCTGAACTAGGACCAGTCCTATTCAACAATTCATAAATGATCTGGAAAAAGAGGTAAGCAGCGAGGTGTCAAAATTTGCAGACAATACAAAATTACTCAAGACAATTAAGTCCAAAGCTGACTGTGGGGACTCACAAAACTGGGTGATTGGGCAACAAATGGCCGATGAAACTCTACGTTGATGAATGCAAAGTCATGCACATCGGAAAACATAAGCGAACTTATACATACAAAATTATGGGGTATGAATTAGCTGTTACCACAGAAGAAAGAGATCTTGGAGTCATGGATAGTTCTCTGAAAACATCCACTCAATATGCAGCAGCAGCCAAAAAAGCAAATATTTGGAAAGGGATAGATAATAAGACAGAAAATGTAATACCACAATGTAAATCCGTGGTATGCCCCACCTTGAATACTGAATGCAGTTCTGATTGCCCCATCTCAAAAAAGATCTATTAGAATTGGAAAAGGTACAGAGAAGGGCAACAAAAATGATTAAGAGTTTGGAACAGCTTCCATATGAGAAGAGATTAAAAAGACTGGGACTTTTCAGCTTGGAAAAGAGACGACTAAGGAGGGGATATGATAGAAGTCTGTAAAATCATGAATGGTGTGAAGGAAGTGAATTAATAAGGAAGTGTTCTTTACTCCTTCACATGACATAAAACCAGGGGTAACCCAATGAAATTAATATGCAACAGGTTTAAACCAACCAACATAATGCACAGTCAAGCAGGGCCGGATTTAGGGCAGGTGACCCAGGCAACCAGGTGGGCACCGGGCTTGGGGTGCTGTTTTTGTTGTTAGCGACAAAAGGTCAAATAGGATGTTTGAAGTAACGTTTCAAGTATTCCGTATGTGGATTCATTTTTCACTAACCACCTAGAATGTTCTGGATCTTTATAGGATCTCATAAGGTATTCAAACATTTAACAAATGGAGGGGGAGCGCCAAAGATGTTCCTCGCTTGCTGAGCCATTTGGTCGAGACCGGCCCTGCAGTCAACTTGTGGAACTCGTTGCCAGGGGATGTTGTGAAGGCCAAAACTATAACCGGGTTCAAAAAACTAACTAGATAAGTTCATGGAGGATAGGTCTGTTAGCTGTTAGCCTAGATGGTCAGGGGTGCAATCCTATGCTCTGGGTGTCTCTAGCCCCTGACTGCCAGAAGCTGGGAGTGGACAACAGGGGATGGACCACTCGATTGCCTATTCTGTTCATTACCTCTGAAGCACCTGGCATTGGCCACTGTTGGAAAATAGGACACTGGGCTAGATGGACCATTGGTCTGACCCAGTATGGCTGTTCTTATGTTCTTACATATTCTTATCCCACATCATCCACAAGCAGTTAGCATCATGCCACCCGAACTCCAGCCAAGAAGGTGGATCAATGAATACAATTCCATGGATTGGCTCCACAATGTTAGCGGGCCCCCTCTCAGCCTATCAGTGGGGTGATGTTGCATCCTGAGTTAGCCGGCCTAGGCTCTGCCAGCCTCTGGTTTGCTCTACTGGCCTACTCCTTCTTCCAGTGGTGCTGGAACATTTTTAGTAGTGGGGATGCTGAAAGCCAGCCCCCTTAACCCTGTCCACCTCCCCCTGCCCCTGGGGCTGGAGCAGGGCTGTGTCTCCAGAAGTGGGGGGACCTGGACAGGGGTAAGGGGGCCGAGGCCACAGCTGGGGGTGGGCTTGGGGCCAGGAATGGAGCCCCGGATTGGGGGTGGCGGTCGGGACCCCACGTGCAGGGCCAAGAGCAGAGCCTTGGCTGTGGGACCATGCGCGGGGCCCTGGGTGTGGAGCCCTGGGAGCGTGGAGCCTTGCGTGGGGCCTTGGGCATGGGGCCAGCGGCTGGGGAGCATGGCCGGCGGCCGGGGCTGCAGGAGCAGAGCCCCGGGTGTGGGGTCGGAAGTGGGGTAGGCCCCAGGAGAGGAGGCCTGGGAGCAGGGGGTGAGGCTGGTGGCCGGGACCCGAGCCCCAGGTGAGGTGAGGGGTTGTGGAGTGGAGGGCTGGGAACAGGGCATAGGCGTGGGAAGCACCCCCAGATTTAATGCATGGAGCCAGCGGCTGGGGACTGGGGCACAAGGCTGGTGGCCCCCATAAAACCTGGGGTGCTACAGCACCCTACTTCCCGCGCCTATGCCGCCTTCTCCCTCTGATAATGGCCTGCGGGTCTACAGCCCCCTGTCTCCCCAATGGCTTGAGTCTACAGCTCCCCTCCCCCAGCATCTGTTCTGACTCATCTCCTCCGCAGTTGTGCCTTCATGTGAAAACAGGAAACCTTAAGCTACTTTGCAACAACTGCTCCATACTGTTGCAGGACCAATAGGCACAAGGAAGAGATGAGAAGGGGCACTGGCTGGCTCTGGGGATTGGTAGTAGGGTAGATAGGGCCTTTTACCTCTAGGTTGCCACCTCCAATTTGAATCCAGCCCAGCCCATCCGTTCCTGATCATCATTTCAGTTCGATGAGTGCTTGGCACCCTGTGTGCAGAGAGCTAAGAGTCTCAGGCTGTGGCCATGCGCCAAGCATTGCAGTGGCCCAGCTGCAGTGCTGCAGCTATATTGCTGTAGTATACGCACTTGCCACAGCGAAAGAAGGGTTTTTTCCATCGCTGTAGTAGTCAAACCCTTGATTCTTCCGTCCACCTACCAGTGTCTACAGCAGGGCTTAGGCTGGCTTAAAGACTTCTCTCAAGGGTGTGAATGTTTCACACCCCCTGAGCAATGTCGCCCTGTTGACCTACAGTTGAGGTGTCGAACAGGCCTTAGTTCTGCTAGGAGTTCACAAGTGTCCACAATAGAACAACCACCCCTTCATGTAGCCTCAAATTCCTACCATATTGGCACTCTCAGCAGCGAGATCAAAGAGTGAATTACCCTCTCCTCCTTAGAGATGGTCTGCCCCGGGCAGGGCTAAACCAGATTGGCCTGGCAGCGTGAGGAAGCCTATGTCTAAACCGCTTGTGCTGTACCTGTTCTGTGGCCCTACAGAGAGCTGAGAATGACAGGTCCAGGTAATGGAATTACTGAGGTTACTTGTGGTCAGGGCCCTGCTGAGAGACACTAGAATGTGCTCCTACCAAATAAATGGGCAGGCAGGAGTTCTGCATTTTAAAATCTAATCTTAAAACCTTGGAGACTGATTAAATTACATCTCCTTGCCAGGAACAAAATGTAGCCTCATGCAGATTAACTGCTGTCCACAATTTTTTGTTTGCGCTGGACAGTGATTTCCTAGTGGGGTTTCAAAGGTTGCTTAAAGAGCTTCTTGCTATCTCATGGTTATTTATTCAGATGCTAGAAACTACACTACTTGCACAGAACTCTGCTACTCGCAGCATGAACCCCAATGACAGGAGAATCTATCTATATTTTGTACAGGCACCCATCTCCGTGGTGTCGGAGTACCTCCTTGTCCAGTTTCTTGAAGGGAGAAGGCTGGTTTTTGTAGATTTCCCTTAATAACAAAGAGAACTGTCAAGCAGAAAAGTATAAACAAACAAATGTATTTATTTCAGCTCTTTCATGTGCCTATTCTGCAGAGTTCTCCAAACTCTGGTTGGGGTAAACTGGTGTAGTCAGAGGATGGAAGATGAATTTCTTCATTGGATAAATGCATTAGCTGCTTGTCATGATTATTACTCCGATAAAAGATGTAACGTGTTTCTCCTGATTCCACAGGAAGTACTCGGAACTTCACATTTCGAAAGCATCGCTGGCAGACGCTGGGGAATACACATGCAAAGTGAGCAACAAACTAGGGAATGACAGCACCAAAGCCAGCATCACCATCACGGACACCAATGGTAAGACATGGCTATTTGTTTAACTGAGGTTTAAAAGTTCTTGCATTAAAAGAGCCATCCGGCCAAAAGGGTCTGTAGGTGAATGAGAACCTTGCAAGCATTGCAAGAGGTGTGTCCCCACTAGACCACAATGGAAGCAAAATAGAGATGAAAACACGTGAGTCTATTGTGGTGTAAATAAAATAAATTTAAAAACATTAGGCCTGATGTAGGTACAACCTATTTAGATTAAATTGGTCCTCCTTATGCAAACAAGCGGAGTCAGCATTACAATAGCATCCTGAAGTTTCCACAGAGATTGACACCCCATTGTGCTAGGCGCTGTACAAACACATAGTGAGACTCAGCCCCAGCACCAAAGACCTTATAATCTAAACAGACACGACCGACAAAGGGTGTAAGAAAGAGGGTAATACTGTTTCCATTATACAAAAGAGTAACTGAGGAATGTAGAGATTAAGTCTGTGGCAGCGCAGGCAATTGAACCCAGATCTCCTGAGTCCCAGTCCAGTGCCTTTCCTCAAAACCAGCCCACATCTCTAGGTAATATTCGTATGGCTACGGAATGTGACCATCTCTCTTTTCACATATGTCGATAGTTGTCCTGATAGCTGGCACATGAGAGAAATGTTTTCATGCAGGCTATGTGATCAACATATGAAGTCATTCACAGACATAAGCCTGTCTCATATACTGTCATTTAGACTTGTGATTTGAGGAATGGAGGGTCTGAGCAAGCAGAGCTCTCAAGCTTATTCAAAGTCATTTGAAGCTACAAAATTATATTTTTCAAGGCTTCTTTCTGTTTCACTGATAGGAATTGTGACATATGCTTCTAGCAAAATTTAGTTTGTATCACTGTATATAAACCTTTCTGGTTATGACCAGTTGGCAGGTATATGCTTAAACTCTGTTTCTTGGACTTGTTGTTGAGTAATTAAAACGTATTAACAGTTGAAATTCAAGTAGGAGGCCTGTGGGGGTGGGGGGGATCATACACCTGATTAGATCAATACAGCAACTAAAAGATAACTTTTGTCTCTTAATGTGATGGAATTTGAAGACATCATTACAATGCAATGCACGTTTGTTGCACACTGTGCCCTGAACTAGGAGGTAGGTACCATGCTAATTGGAAAATGAAACTATAATCTTTATTTGTCATCAGTGTAAGTCTTTGGGCTTTTTTGTTAGTGTATGGTTGTGCAATGACTCTTAGTGTGGGTGTATAGAATAGAATAGAATAGAATATCTCAAATACTCCTGAACTTAAGGAAAGTTTGGTCCTGATCTAAACTTTGCAGCTGGCCCTTGTCTCTCTAAAGAGGCTGAACCCTAGATCTAAACTAAATCTGATAAGCCGATATCAAACACCAGTCCATACTGTGTAGTAATACTCAATTTGATAAATAAATTCAGCATACATATGTGATGGCCTCACTGACACTGCCCATCTCAGCTGGTTCTACTAGCAAACCAAACCTCTGAGCAGCTGCTATTGTTGGCGGAATTTTCCATCCAAAATTCAGGGCAGCATGGGTAACATCTGGTGACTACAAAAGCACTGGTTCCCCACTGTCTCAGAGAGCTGTATCCATTCACCAGATTCTGACACCCACTGTACCAGTGACCTTCTCACCCCTTGTTCCTCTGCTGCCAGTGACCTCTTCCCCTTTCGACCTTAATGATAGATTTGGGATCCAACCTCTGTCATGAGGCCTGAAGTGTAGACATTATGTGGCTCCCATTCACATGTGTGGTCTGTAACTTGCCATAATAATAAAAACTCATTCAGCTCTTCTGTATCAGCTTCCACTTCCATCTCACAGTCACTGAAGGAGCCTGGAAACAGCCAGGTGCTATGGCTGGCTGAGGTCTGGAGCAGTCCAAGTGCTGTTGTGGAATGTTAGCACATGTAGAGTTGAATGGAAGCCAAGCGCAGTGGTGCAGTAGAGAGGTGGGATCCCAAGTTCATCCCTGGTTGTGGGGGTTACCACCTGATGGCAGGATGGCGAGCCAGGTATAAGTGACAAAGTCTCGGTTTGCTTGTGCTGGCACATGTATCAGTGGCTGAGAACCATTGCTTTTAACATCCATTTAATTAAAGAAAGTGATCACTGCTAGAATTTGTGTGTTTATACAGTCGCAGTGTCGTAACCCCATATTCTCTTCATTACATTCTAAATGCAATAATAAAGAATAGTCATATGTATGTAGTAGTATTAATTATTTGAGTTCTGGTAGCACCTAGAGGCTCCAGTCCTGTTGTGCTAGTTGCTGTACAAACATAAATTAGGTGGAGGTGGTAGCAGCCCCTATAGTTAATGTTCTGCACTTTCCGTTATAAGATCCTGTTTTCAGTGCTGTCTAACATTATCAGACTTCCCTTGTTTGGGCTGAAATTTGTCACGTGTCTGATCTGGGTTGAATTTATGTATTTATTTGTTTAAATTTCAGCTAAAATGGTTCAGATGTTTCTGGGAATGAGATTATATTAAAAGATTGTGACATTCCCCAGGGTACAATCTGGACTGTTGAACAGCTGTGACCCCTCAGTTCTGGAGTGTCTTTTACACTGCTTTGCTGTGAGAGCAACCACTCCTGGTCTGCTCACACCCACCCTCCAGCATGTAAATTACTCCCAGCTATACTGTATGAGTGGTACGGGCAGCCACTCTTGAATTATACTGCAGGACAACAGCAGCAAATTCCTAGTCCCAGACTGTCCCCCAGAAATGTGCGTCTTGCACTGCCAAGCCCTCTCCTGGACAGCACAAGCTCACATAAAGGCCATCATTTTATTAATAGAAAATGATATGCACAAATCCTGTTATCTCAAATGGAGTTTCCCAAACACTTCAGTCCAAGCACATACTGGTTTAGATAAAACAATAAAACAAGTTTATTAACTATGGAAGGATAGATTTTAAGTGATTATAAGTAATGAGGCATAAAAATCAGAGTTGGTTACAAGAAAATAAAAGTGAAACGCTACTGCAGGGGTCAGCAACCTTTCAGAAGTGGTGTGCCGAGTCTTCATTTATTCACTTTAATTTAAGGTTTCGCGTGACCGTAATACATTTTAACGTTTTTTAGAAGGTCTCTCTCTATAAGTCCATATATTATATAACTAAACTATTGTCGTATGTAAAGTAAACAAGATTTTCAAAATGTTTAAGAAGCTTCATTTAAAATTAAATTAAAATGCTGATCTTACGCCACCGGCCCACTCAGCCCGCTGCCAGCCTGGGGTTCTGTTCACCTAGGCCGGCAGCAGGCTGAGCGAGGCCTGCGGTGGGGACCCTGGCTGGCAAGGGGCCGGCAGCCAGAACCCCAGACTGGCAGTGGCTCAGCCCGCTGCCGGTCTGGGGTTCCATCCGCTGGCTCCTGCCAGCTAGGGTCCCAGCTGCCGGCCCCTCTCAGCCCACTGCTGGTCTGGGATCCTGGCCCTGCCCACATAGAGTGGGTACCTACCTTCTCCCTGGTTCTAGCCCATTCTCTTCCTCTCTCTCGGCACTGAGCTGAGGGTGGGAGTGCACTGAGCACAGGGCTGGGGGCGAAGGAGCAGGCTGGGGGTTGGCTTCTTCTGGTAGGGTCTGGCCAGGAGCTAGAATGAGGGAGGGGGCCCAGGGTTGGGGCAGGAGGTTTGGGTGTGGAGTGCTTACCTGGGCAGCTCCCATTTGGTGCAAGGGATGCAGGTGGGAATGTGGCGGGGGGGGTGCAGGAGCTCCCATTTGGTGCTCAGGGTGGGGGTGGGAATGTGGGGGTGCAAGAGTCAGGGCATGGGGTCTGGGGAGTGCAGGAGTCAGGGCAGGGGGCTGCGGGTGTGTGAGGAGGGTGCAGGAGTCAGGGCAGGGGGCTGGGGCCATGTGAGGGGGGTGCAGGAGTCAGGGCATGGGGTGTGGGGGGGCTGGGTATGTGTGGGGGGTGCTGGAGTCAGGGCTGGGGTCGTGGGGGAGTGCAGGGGTCAGGGCAGAGGGCTGGGAATGTGGGGGGTGCAGGGGTCAGGGCAGGGGGCTGGGGGATGTGAGGGGGGGGGGTAGGGGTCAGGGCAGAGGGCTGGGAGTGTGGGCTAGGGTCATGGGGGTGCTCCCAGCCCCCTGCCCAGAGCAGCTCACAGCAGGGGGCTGGAGGGGATCTGCCCTGATTCCACCCCCCTTCCCCAAGACCCCGTCCCCACCTCTTCTCCGCCTCCTCCCCGGAGCAACGAGCTTGCTGCGGCTCCACTTCTCCCCCTCCCTCGTAAGGGCCATCAGCTGATGGGCAGCAGGGAGGGAGAGGAGGAGGGGCAGGAACCCAGCATGCCGGGGGAAGAGGCGGGGGAGGGGGAGCTCGCCTGCCCTGCAGCAGCAGCCGGCAGGACCAAGCTTCTTCATCCTGCCCCCGCTAGGGGGTGGGTGGAGAAGAGCAGGCCAGGGCGGGCAGGATTTTGAATGGCTCGCTGCTGCCTGCCGGGGTCCCGGCCTGGGTTCGGCAGCGGGCTGAGTGGGGCGGGTGGCTGGAACCCAGCAGGCAGCAGCGGGCCATTAAAAATCGGCTTGCGTGCCGTCTTTGGCACGTGTGCCATAGGTTGCCAACCCCTGGTCTAATGTAAAAGATAAAACTCCAAGCAGGATTCTTTATAGGAACCCCAGAACTTCCACCCCTTCTCAGCAGCTGGGAATTGCTCCTGGACAGTAAGTCCTCCTACCTATTGTAGTGTCACCTGGTTAGGTGAAGCCTTTTGGTTGTGGAATGTGTTCTGAGGCCCCTTCTGGGAATACATGTGCTCATTTTGCAGGGACTGCACTAACTGGTGAGTGTTTAGGAGTAGCTTTTATCTGGAAAACTTTCCCATATCTATCAGACATGGGTCCCCACTGCTGGCATGCATGCTTTTCAGTCCATTTATTTCCTTATTTAAAGGCTTAAAATATCCTTCTCCAAAGCACCAAGGCATGCATACAAATCCATCTGAAAACACATTCAGAAATCCTAATGGTTGACGCAACTGCCGTGTACTTTTGTCATCTCTAAGATAATTAATTACTGTAATGCACTCCTAACTGAGCGTCCCTTGAAATTAATCTGGAGCTTGAAGTGTATGGCTGTTTGCTTCCTTCATGAGACAGGAGTGAATGAATCAAAGCCCACCTTCCATGATCTGTTGAAGCATCTCACCATGAGTCCATGCCCAGTAGATAAGGCTGGGTGGGTCATGTCTGCTCTTCATTCCCAGGTTCACTCAGCAACAAGATGGTGTATGTCTTGTTCACTTGTGGAACTCCATTCCCAAGGAGATCCATCAGAAGTCTCTCACTGGCTGCTATTTGAGTGTTTCAGAAGCCCTTTTTGTTCTAGTCAGCTACTTTTAATTGATCTTGGGTCTACTCATCGTGTTTTAACAACTGTTTTTTGTTTTCCCTATTCTCCTTCCAAGTCCGAAGTAGTCCCCTTGTGTTGGGAATGCGGGCCTGAAAACTATCAGGTTTGCCCTAATGCTGCGGGTTTTTTTTCTTCCTGCCAGGCTATGCGCTGTATTTGGCTGGACAGATCTTCTCATAGAAATTGTTAGGAGATGAAAGGAACTTGAATTTCTCACGTAGAGTGCCTTATTAATAGATTTTTTTTAATTTAAAAAATACAACTAAAATCAAATTATAAGAATATTCTAAAAATTACAATTTCTAGTTTCTAGCAGTCTTAATGGTATGCGGCAGTTCTTCTGTCCTCTTTTCATTTATAATGAGTGTAACTTGCCCACGGGGTACAAACTGCTTTCTTATTTGGCCTCCTTCCTTTTCACATTTGCTTCCCTAAGAAGGACTGTAACTGAGGTCAGAAAAGATGCACAAAACTCTTTTGGAGATCTATAAATTGAGAGCACTGGGATTTGGGTGCATTGTGCTAATTGCTTTTCACATACTAATTTGTCACTTTTCCTATGCAAAGGGGTTCTTGCAGCACACTTTTTACTTACTTTTAAGGATCATTTTAACTGTACTAAATGAGCATTGATACAGTAATATAAACTAAGGCCAGAGTTTTCAAATGTGTCTTCCAAAAGTATGTAGACACCGAAGGAAGTAACTGTATTTTCAAAGGTACTGAACACCCTGCATTGATTTCAACTTTACGCATCCCGGTTTGGAAATGGTGATGTACAGCCACCATTTCGTTAATGCGTGGACTTCTTTACAGTGTAACACAATAGTGTTGGTACTATAACACCATTCAGCATGTCAAATGGAGACAGTTAAGAATTCAGGATTTCTCATGCCACCATAGGCTGGTCCATGGAATCCACTATCCTGCCTCTGGAGGTAGCCAATGTCTGATGCTTAAGAGGAAGGCAAATAAAATCATAAATGAAACCCAGCCCTACAAACATTAAATCCTATAATGCACCTGGCCAACTGTGCAATGCATTTCATGAAAGAAAAATCCCTTTGTGGCCCTATATTGATCAGTCTGAGGTTTGATTAGAGCAAGAGACCAGACTACCCCTCTCTTGTGTGTTTGACGAGGCCAGGCTAGAAATTGTGGGCCAGATTCTCAGCTGGTGTAAATCAGCATCGCTCCATTGCAGCCAGTGGAATCCAGCTGAGGATCTGGACGTAGTTGCATTTGTTTTAATGGTGCAATTTGAGTAGGAAGAACAATGTCACCACTTCAGCACCCCTCAAGAATGGATGAGGAGGGAAGGAGCTATGAACATAGCTGTGCAGGGGGAAAAGATGTGTGTGGGCAACTTCCATTCCTTTGGACAGCTTTCAGTGATTAAAAGATTAAATGACAGCAGCAACCACTGAGATCAGATCAGGCAGAAATATCCCTAGGAGTCTGGATTAGGAGCAGAGCTCTCGCAAGCACCAGGAAGCATGACCTCAAAGGAGCCATGAGAAACACAGGGGTATCTGAGTAGCAGCCGTGTTAGTCTGTATCCGCAAAAAGAAAAGGAGGACTTGTGGCACCTTAGAGACTAACCAATTTATTTGAGCATAAGCTTTTGTGAGCTACATCACATCCGATGAAGTGAGCTGTAGCTCACGAAAGCTTATGCTCAAATAAATTTGTTAGTCTCTAAGGTGCCACAAGTACTCCTTTTCTTTTTACAGGGGTATCTGTTCTGTTCGGAACTTTCTGCAGGAATCTGTGTCACATAAAAATGACCAATCTATCAATTCCAAGGAGCTAGAGGGGAAACCCATAGGGATAACTAGCTCAGCTTTTCAATGATAAATAAATAACATGAAGATATGAATGGACAGATCATCCTTTTGGTATGTCAGCAACATAACCCTAATTAATCATTTGAAATAAAATGTTTAATAACAATCTTGCTTGGTACTCTACAGGAGCTACATGAAAGCCAACACTTGGAAAGTGAATGAAACATGCTAAAAGCAATTCCTCCATGTCCGATTATATTTTCATACATACACTATATCACTAAACATAAATGGGTATCTCACCAAACTCCTCCATAGACTGCACACTCTCCATAAAACACTGCAGAAAGGGAGCGCAGAGATGTGCCAGTGGCTTCTATATGAGACGAGGGCACCAGGAGTTATCCCTGGCGAAAGGCACTCTCTGTTCTTAACATGATTAGGATCCCTTCCTGGAGCTTTGGATCATCACAATCTCTCTGCCAGGCTCTGGAGGAGGAAACTCCCTCTACTCCAGCAGGACCCTTTGCCTGTGAGGGAGACGGGGTCTGCCTTTTATTCCAGGGATCCTCCTCTTTCTTGGAGTCCCTGAGGGGACCACTGCTTAGGAGTGGATTTCTCTGCTCCTTGCTTTGCCTTCCTGTCTGTTTCCCCATTTATCTGTGAAGCCCCTCCTCCTCCAGGCATGGCTAGCTGACTGTGCCAGAGGGACCTGGGTTCACAGGGCAGAGCGTTGCTGACCTGGTTTGTGCGGTCATCTGTTTAATGTCAGCTGGATCAGGTATAATCCATTAGTGGTGTCAAATCTGTGCCTCCAGCTCTTTTGAAGGCATGGACACAATGGGTGTCAGCCCACCTTTGGGAATGATTTGAAAGGGTGGCATGTCAGGTCAGCCTCCAGCAAGTGGACCATTCAGCTGAGTTCACATAGCACTCGTTGTGCGAGCACAGCTGTTTCTCAGCAATCCCGGCACAGCTTTCATGGATGAGAACAATGGATCAGAGTGAGGACGCAGCAGGCAGTTTGTGCTGATGAGCGCTTCCTGGTCTTTGCCTTCTCCTCAGTCACCAGCCAGGGAGAGAGCGCAGACTGGGTCTGGCTGGGGGGACCGGGACAGTGGGAGTGAGGTGCCACAGAGAACTCCTTCCATGTTACCTCAAAAAAAACCAACATTTCACTTGCCTCTCCCTCTGCAGTTTTTGCCTAGGGAAGTGGAGGAGCAACAGGCAAATGTTTCCATTTTCAGAGAAGAGTTTGTGTCTTTTGTTTAAGCCCTGACAGTGCCGCGCCCCTCACAGACCTTAGATGTGCCCCAAGAGGAAGGGGATATGTGCATAGGTGCTGGAACTAGGGGTGCTTCCCCACCCCCTGGCTCGGATTGGTTTCCATCATATACAGGGTTTACAGTTTGTTTCAATAGCTCTGAGCACTCCCACTACAGAAATTGTTGCAGAACCCCTGAATATGTGTGTGTGGAATGGACAGGGCTATTCACATTGTTGCTGTTGATGGAGACCAAGACGTGAAGATGAAGAGAGGGCCAGAAGCCACTCTCCAGATTACCAGCTCCTCACAGTGCTGAAGACACCACTACTGAAAACCACCTACGGCTTTTCTGCCTCTGCGAGCGCTGGAGGCCACCTTCAGGCCTCCTTCCTCTTTCTCCTCAGCCTGTTTTCTACAGGTGTTGCGCGGAGTGGAATGCATCGCAGCCGTGGTGCAGCACGCAGTCCTCGATAAGCAATAATGAGCGGCTGTTGTGTTTTACACCTTCAGCTGTTAATGTTACGAACCGCGCTTGATGCTATATGACTGTGCCACCTGTTTTCTGAATGTGGTTCTTCTGGAAGCCCTGTTGGTGCCGAGCTTCTGGTCATACCTCCCGCTACAAATGCAACTCGCTGTCTGTCTTTGTGGAAACATGGGCTAAGCTTTGACTGATACTGCTCAGCCTGTAATGAGAACGATGAGAGAGGCTCCACCAGCTCAGCACAGGCACTGAATGGAACACTGTTTCTTTAAGAAGAAAAGAAAATGTTGCTCCAATATGGCCTGATGCAGAGATGTCTGAAGTGCCAGACCTGCCATGTCCCCTCTCATTTTTAACAAGGGTTAATTGTTTGGGCAGCTCAAATTATATATCAGTGCACTGTCTCCATCCCTGACAAGCTGCATAGATCCTTACTGGTGCCCAGCCATGCACCCTCACGTGCTATGACCTTGTGTGACAAGATTTTGACCCTAGTATTTTATATGCATATGTACACTATTCATTTGCAGAGCACCCACCGCAGAGTAGTGGGGGAGCACTTCATAACAATTTTTCCAGCATCATGAGATAATTGTGGACCAAGTGTTCCAGAGAAACAGTAAATTTGCCAAAGGAAACTGGGCCACAAGGGAAAAAATCCAAACAGAAGAGCTAGTGAAAAAGGGAGGCCAGAAAGGTGAACAGATCCTAATACAAAGGCCTTACATCAAGCTTTGATTGCAGCTACATTGAGTGAAATTACATAGACTGGTTCTTGATCTTGGTCATGTCCATGTGCAACCTCAGGATCAAGAACAGAGAACAACCTAGCAGTCTTATTTGCCTTGAAAGAAAATCCTGGACAGATGTCCCTCCACTAACTCATGCCTCAATAAGGGATTTCTGTATCTTTGTAGTACTACAGAAAATGGGAACAATCTGAATGTTCCAGGGAGTTGGAATATTTTGAACAATGTGACAGGGCTGAACAGTTGGGCGCAGACCACAGTTGTTCAGGAAGATCTAACACTATACTATGGCTAGTGGCTATTGGAGTTCTTTTCCCAAGTGTCTTCTGCGTTCTTCTTCTGTATTCCTTTTGTCTGATCTTCTGGAAGCTCGCATGCTTAAAATTCTAAGCAGGATGTTCCCGACACTTCTTGAAATGGTGGCATCCATGACCCTTCTCGTTCTCCAGCCAAGCATGAGGATATTGTACTACCAATGGAGCAATAAAGAACTTTACCACCTCAGTGCTTGATAACTGTCTAGACAACTTCAGAAAATGTACAGTCCAGGAACATGTGCTGAAGAGCGTTCTACTCAGCCAGACAACACAATAGCAGATTGTGATATGGATGTTCAGTGCTCTGGGTCCCCACAGAAACCCGCTCTAACGGAAAGCCATCCATCGACTTATTAGACACTCTGCTAATCATTTAGCAAGGAGCTAAGTGCTGGTTCTATCATGTACCATTGCCACCAACGTTTATATCAACAAGCGAAGTGGGGAGCAGCCTATGGCATTATGCCAAGAGCAGTCGTTCCCTGGGACTTCTGTATAGCAACAACTTGACTCCACTTTTGCGCAACATGAATGCTGGCTTCCAAAGCAGAGTCTTCCGCCTCCACCATGAGTGGGAATTGGCTGTGCATGTGAGTTAGAAGATTTCCATGAAGTAGAGGAGGATACCATTGGATATATTCATGAACAAGTAAAATAGGATGACCAGAAATCTTTCTTTGCAAAATCCAACTGCTTAGAAGCACAAGGACTCAATACACTCATTGAACTGCTCCATAAATACAGCCATTTGTGTGCTTTTCCTCAGTTGCCATGGATCCATTATTCCCAGATGAGAATGAGAGACTTGAACAGGGTCATTCTAGCCATAGATCATCCTGTGTTTTCCCCCAGGAAGCTATTTTGCTAGTAGACAGTCAACGGCCGTAGGCATCCTTGCCCCCCTGAGGCTGAAGTCTGAGCTTGCTTTTTAGAGCTTTAATTTTTTTCTTGAGCCAGTCCTTTCTTAACAGATAAACTGGCTTTTGCTGCTAAGAATGATGAGTTCAGGATCTTTTGAAACCATATTGTAACCTCCTATTACCTTTTATGTTTTACAGAGCAGTCCAGCAAGACACCCGTATCAACAGAAGGAGCAAAAACTTCCTCACGTAAGTCAAATTAAGTGGTCTCGTCTCTCTCCAATTAGTTCTTCAGACCTAGGTCTGCTCTCTCTAGCTCATTCTGCATATAACAATTTGCCTGGAGCCAGAGCTCCATTATGTGGGAGTGAGAGTGACTTGAATACTGGCCCTGGATGGGTGACTTTAAAATAGGCGTGAACTATTTTTTAATCCTTTAACGTGGAGGTGCTCTTTAGCAAACAATTAAAGAAGGGGCTAAGCATAACTTCCAGTGTCTCTGAGCTGTATACGTTGTCCTGCGTCGTTCACTGCAACCCTCAGTGTGCTGCGGCTCACCTGACCTCTTCTTGGGTTATAGGTTGCTAGTAACACTTCAGCTGCTGGAACACATCTTTACACTTGGTCCATAACAGAATCTTTCCAAATGGCAAGTAGCTGTGTCTGACTCTCTGCCTGTGCATGTGCATTTTGTAGGATGGCAGTGTCACATATGTTCGTGTTTCCTTGCAGGCTACACGATGATTATCTCACATTCATGTAAGAGTGGGTCCTCGGTGGCTATGTGGCCCACTTAGGTTCCTGGCTAGCTCATGGTGACACTTTCTTGTCCCTTAGTGATTCCATACGACCTGTGTGATCACGGCACCAGCACCTCATTTATCTTTCTCCTATGGGTGGCTGAACCTGACCGGATCTGCAATCTGGTACTGCCCTTGTGCAGGTTTCATGAATACAGGTCGTATTCTTGGTCTGTGCTTTTACTACCTTTGAGGCTGTTTCAGTCTGGTCTGAACTCTTCTGTGTGTAGCCCAATTGGTGTGAGTGTCCCTCTCAGCATTCTGCCCTTGAACAGCTCTGCTGTTAAGTGTTCCATGCGTATGAGGGGCGTGTTTCTAGGCTCCAGGGGCACTCAGACTGGACTGTCTTTCTTTAAAAAAAAATTTAAAAATTAGTGTTACTTTACGAATGGTCCCCGTATGGTAGATGGTCAATATAACATTGTAGTGATACTTTATAAATGGTCATGTCTCTCCTACCATGTCTGGCTGAGGAAGTTGTAGACTGGGGTGGATAAGACATACATCCCACAGATTTGCGAAATTGCACAGATCCGGGCTGGCAAAGGGACTGTGGTCTCTCGCTCGCTCTTCTGGAATGCCATATCTGGTCGGGTTACCATATGTCCATATTTTCCAGGACATGTCCAGAATTTTTAGTTCTTAAATCGCCATCTGGGAGGAATTTTTAAATATCTAAAAACATCTGGGATTTTGCCATTATTATTTTTCCCCAAAGAAGAGTTGAGCATTCAAGAAAGAGAGTGAATGTTGATCACTCGAGAGAGTGTCCGCTTTTTCCCCCTAGCTCCCAGCGCTTGCGCCCCGAAACAGCTGTTTTGCGTGGCTGCGAGGGAGGGGGAGGAAAGCGGCGCGCTCAGGGGAGGAGGCAGGGCCGGTGCGGGGACTTTGGAGAAGGGGTTGGAATGAGGGTGGGAAAGGGGTGGAGTTGGGGCGGGGCAGGGGGGCGTGAGCAAATCTCCCCCTCCCCCCGTGCAGTGTCCTCTTTTTTGAATGTTCAAATATGGTAAACCTAGTATATGGCAAAGGCTGCTTTTAGTCTGAGATGACAACATTTATAGGCTAGATCAAGGAGAAAAGTGTGACCACAAGAATTTGCATTGAGCATGCCTGCAGCCTGTCCTTTGATGCATCTCTGTGTGTGGTAGCTTGGGAAATCTTGGCACTGGGGTCTAACAAATGCCCATCAGATGATCCAGGATTCACTCATGTTCTCAGTGTGGCTGTCAGTATTGCTTCACTTGAGACATGTTAGACCAAACAGTTAATAGCAAGGGGTCCTGTAAGCACAGGAGCCAGTTTTGTCCAGAGGAGTGTCATGCTGGCCCTTGCCTGCACTTCACTTTCATTTCCTCACCCCCTGTGAGGTAAGAACAAAATCTGTACACAGCGCTTCTTTCTTCACATAAACTGCGGTTTTGCTACTTGTGTTCTTCCCACGGCCTGCTTCTGCACAGGAATATTCTCCTCTTTGCTGTGACTGGGGCAGAGGCTATGATGTGGTCTCTGAGGAGTTCAAAAGGACATTTGCTGCTAAAATACTGCACTTGCAGATTTAATGCCAAATAGTAAATATCAAAACTACTTTCCACCAATGGGAGTATTAAAGTGCATAATCTGATGACTACTTATCAAGGGACTGTTTCCAGCCACTGTCTCTCTAGAATTCTGAATAGAGTGTTGGCCACTTAGCATAGGAGATCATCTTACGTTGGTATGGAGTCGGGATGGGTCGGGATGACTCTGTTCAGCTCTTGTGCATCCAAACATACCCACAAAGCTGTTCATCCTGGATCTATGCTACTTCTGCTCTGTAAATCATTACAGAATCCTCTAGCTGTTTCAGAATAATTGGGATTTCATACACCCTGCAATACAGATGAGCACATTAGATCTTCTTTGTTGATTGGAGATGGACTAGTGTACAGTGCTCCTGTTTAGACTGCCACCATCCGGTTGCCTAGGAGTGTTGCTTTTGTATCTTTGGAGCTGAAGGAACTTGCAGAGTCACCTTAACTTCAGGTGTGGTTTCCCTCTACATGATTATTCCTTTTGGGCCTTATTCTCGAACCCTAATGGGCTACAAATATCCCATTCATCTGGTATACCTACTGTAACCCACTCTGTGACCCTGTGATCTCTACTAGGAATATGGCAGTGTGTTTAACCTCTGCCCAATGGTCTATCAAAAACCTCACTATACATTCTTGGCATTGTTGTTCAATGCCGGGCATTCCTTGGCTCTGTCTTCCTCTCACTGGTTGCATGGTATTCTACTGCTACCACAAGTAAAGTCCTCTTTCTGCATGGGTTCTGTATTGTTGCTTTCTAGCTGAGATGCTGTCCTGCACACCTTAGCATATGACTACTGTACTCGTGTGTTACACTATATATTGCCAGACCCTCGATGGGTAGACCTTTTGCAACTCCTAAATACATCCCCTGGTTTTGTTGCATGCGTTTGGGCCTCGTACCTTTTGTCTCAGTAGGTCTGGGCCTGGTTTGATTGACCCATTAGCCTGCTTCCGTACACTAATTGCTTCCAGTAATTTTTCTGAAGTCCACCCCATCATTATATGTCTCCCAGAACTGGTTGCTTCACCTGCCCTACAGATTGTGATTCACTCCTGCCCGCTTAAGTCTGCTTTTCTTCAGTCTTTCTTTTTTACCACATTGTGCTGCCATGACGTGCAGTTTTGTTCTTGAACATATCCTCCTTGCGCAGGTCTGTGTCCGTGCCCCCTTCCGGCTGTGGATATGGCCAGACCTGGTGGCTTTCATAGGCGCTGCTCTCTTTTTAGTCACAGCAGTCCCTAAGCACAGCTGTTATTACATGTAGCCTTGATGACCCATTTGGTGTTGTTCTAGAGAGTTACTTGCTCTTGGCACTTCCTTGCTCAATACGCAGAAGAGAATGGCCACTTTCAGGCCCTCTGCTTTGAGGCTGGCCCCTGATTCTGTCACAGGCAGCTGAAAACGTTGTTCCTATCACTGCCAATTTTTTCTTATGTTTCCCTCCAAGGACAATGGATCATTTTTGCATTAATTGTTTATTCATGGTGTGTCCCTTACTGTAGTGACTTCGAAGTGCCTCACTTTCTGGAGTTGTTTTTCTTTTTTCTTTCCTTTGGTGGTTTTCTTTATTTTTTTTCTGGGGAAGATAAGTTCAAGATCTTCCAATACAATGTGATGGTTTTTTTGTTATCTCCTTATGACCTTGTTGTTACCTTCTGTGTGTTGCAGAGCCCGTGTTTGGGATACAAGCATCAACAGAAGGGACTAATGCCTCCTCCTGTAAGTACATACAAACAGTTCAAG
The DNA here is from genome assembly GCF_015237465.2 of Chelonia mydas. Classification (NCBI taxonomy): domain Eukaryota; kingdom Metazoa; phylum Chordata; order Testudines; family Cheloniidae; genus Chelonia; species Chelonia mydas. Next base: position 128,154,697 of record NC_051245.2, on the reverse strand, counting down.
TCTTTAAGAACTAGCTCTCCAGACACACATTTTCCTCTCTAGCTCCATGAGTGGATAATGAAGTTATCCCAGAGATACAGTAAGTGACAGGGAGCAACCCATTTGCATATTGGGACTAGCAATATATTTTTAAGTGTCAGTGTTCGTGAATGCTATTGTATCAGTCTTTGAGCTTCAGAGCCTGAGCCAGAGAGCGTCCAACCTTTACAGCCTGAGGGCGAAATGTATTATTTCAGAAAGGTCGAGGGGCCATACTCAGGCAGTGCAGAGGGAGAGGAAACCACCAAAGTCCCCTACTGGGAATTTCCCCATTGTGGGGGAGTCCCCAGCAAGCCCTCTGGCTCCTACCTCCCTTTCCTCAGCACATGGTACTGGAATGTGCTATGCTCCAGCTACCCCCATCTGGAGCATGGCCCCTGAGGGTCCTTCCAAGTCTGTTGTCAGCTGGCTCATGTTAAAGCTTCGCCGTTTCTTCTCTGTTTCCCCTGTCCTGGGCTGCCCTGGGTGGCTGTGTGGGGGAGGGGAGACATTTTTGCTGAGTGCTCCCTTAGGTTCAGGCAGAGCCTGCTGAGCTCCTAACCTGCTCTTCGTGGGGCTCCGGCAGCAACGTGGACAACGGAGCAGCAAGAGCTACTCTTCTCCCTCCTCTGCAGTGCAGAGGCAGCCAGCCTGGGGGAGGTGCTGAGCAGATGCATCAGGGAAGGGACAGCAACTGCTGTGACTGCTCCCAGGAGAGCTCCTGGGGCTGCAGGAGAAGCAGTGTGAAGCAGCTGTGGAGGTGGCTCTCCTACATCCTCCATGTCGTGATGGGGCTGATTCAGACCCTTCAGTTTGACCATCGTAGGTTGCAGCTCAGGGAGCCACTTTTCAATTCCTGACAATGTGCACATAGTCATCATACCACAAGCACCCTGGAGGGCCACAGTTGAGAAGCCCATACATCCACTGGACACCCCTGGCCCAAACAGCTAGCTTTTGAGCATCGGGAAAGCATTACTGTATAACTGATAGGACGATTGGTGGGGCGGGGCTCATCTTCCTCTGAACCACTAGGAACTGACTACTGCCAAGGTAAATGGACCATTGGTCTGATGATCCCTCATGACAGTTCAAGTGTTTCTATAAAATGTATTCTGCACGGTATAGCAAACTATATATAGATGCCCTTAGTTCATGTTTAATAGCTACTGTAGGAGCATAATATGGCATTGTCAAAGCCAAATGCCTGGACGTGGAACTCAGAATATTCTCCGTACTTAAAATGAGAAATAAGATTAATGCCTGCAGATTTTTTTCTAGCTATTGGATTGATTGGTGCTTTTAACTGTGTCGAGGGAAAATAAGAAATTAGGGGCTGGCAAAAATCTTTCAGCCTGCAAGGTCAGAGTAATAAATGGAATCTTACCTTTCTGAGGCATAATAGCAGGGCAAAAAGACAACCCACCTGAAAGGCATCCTCAGGACTGGGTATTTAAAATAGCCTCTTAGACTTCCGCAACCTAATTCTGCTCTCACACTGATGTAAATGAGGAGTCACTCCATTCAAGTCAGTAGAATTAAACAGGAAAACTGTTGAGAGAGCACAAGTAGACCCTACAGCCTTGCCCCTCGGGTAGAAAAAACGCTCCCAAAGCAGAATGGTCGTGTTTTACGTTCGCTTTGCACATGGGTAGACACTGACACACAAGGCATGGCAAGGCGAGATGTTTGACGTTTAGGCCCCCATATATGGTATGAAGTTGTTTAGGGCTTTTTCCTGATTTGACTGGGTCATGCCCATTTCACAGTAGTTGTTTTGAATCTTGTAACAGCCACAGGAGGTAAAATAAACTCTTTCCTTCCACCACATTGAGAAGATTAGATGTTGTTTCAGAAAACATACCAGCAGGGTCGCCATCAGCCAAACACAAGAAAGAATCTCAGAACATTGCCCTGGCCTAAATTTTCTTAAGTGACCAGTGATTTAGGTTTCAGAGTAACAGCCGTGTTAGTCTGTATTCACAAGATTTTAGGTGCCTCATTTTTGCGGGGACCCAACTTGAAACATCTTAAGGGTGCCTGGTTTTCAGTGGGCAGGTGCTCACCACTTTCTAAGATCATGTCCCTTTAAGGTGTGTCAAGTTTGGCACCCAAAAATTGAGGTGCCCTCCTCAAAATCACTAGTCCCTTTTAAAATGTAGGTATTGGTGCTTGTAATTATCCAACAGTTCATCTGGATCAGTAGAAAAGAATTCAGGTCAAAGCCTGTTCATATCTTCTTTCATCATGCAAGGATCTATGGATGATACTAACTTACCAGTGATAGCGCTGTCAGGTGGTTTGTTTTCCAAATTCAAAGTAAATTACACTTGCAGGATAGTATCCATTAAGTTTATTTTTTATTATTCAATACTGAAAACTAAATTAGAGCTTTTATTTTTCTTGTCACTGTAGTTGTGTGTGATAGAATTTCCGCTGCAGGATTGGATGAGCTAAGTGAGCAAATCACTAGTAACTGGAGCCCTTTGCACTATCATTAGCAAGGGCTGCTGAGGTCATCTGAGCAGTTAGGGAATGGAAGTCATTTTTCTTCTGTTTTTAGGGCTGCAGTGACCTGAAACAAATCCCTCACAACCTATAACTCTTTTCTGTATGATGCTGGTAAGGGAGAAGTAATTCTGAAACTTTACCCTCAAGACAACTCAGTGCCTTGGTATCACGTGCTTTTAGTTAACTGCATGCTTAAGACCAGAAAGGAAAATTTGGTTGGCTTTGCAGTGTTAAGAGAATTGCTGTAAAAATGCTCTGCTTCATCGCCATGACAGTCAAATATTGTGTTGCATGGCCTTGCTCTTATTTTATAAAGTGTCCCTAAAGATGTATTCTTGCTTGTAAAATTATAATGTGGTGAGATTCTAAAGTGACCATGTGCCGTGATAATGCACCGGACAATTAGTGGAGTACCAGTCATAATCAGAACCTTGCACAGGAAGGAGCTCTGCAGCAAAATCTCTGCATGGGGAGAAGTGGGTGGGTGATCTCTGTGTAATGGATGTTCCATAGAGTGTTTTGCTGGGCACTGTTTCTGTGTATGCTGTATTAGCACGAGGAAGAGTTTCCGAGCACTTTTGACCTGCTGGTAATCCAGAGGCTGGGATCAAGAAGGGGAAGCCAGTCATGTTGGGATCTCAGCCGGGATCAGCATGGGGGAACTGTTTGCAGGACAGAAGAGTCAGATGGGCTTGCGGCTGAGGGGAGAGGAAAATCAGACCTGGGAAGGGCTTAGGTGGTTCTGCTTCATGAGGGTGGCAGGGAGTTGTCCAAGGGTTTATGGAAATGTGAGGGGCCTTGAAGTGTTGTGGAGAGATAGTGGGAGGGTGTAGTGGCTGTCATGAAGCCAGGGCGCCTGTTGGTTGGGAGAAGGAGAAGAAACTGAAGAGGAGTTTTCTCTTTTTCATTCTTCCACACAGAACAAGTGCCATCCTTGATGTTCTAGGGGTAAAACTAGTTCAAACTAATGAGCAATAGCAGTGGGAAACGTTGGACTTGAAAAGAGTCAAAACCTGTAAGAGAGTCAAAGGAAAGATCGAAACCTCAGGGGAGAATATTTGTCTGAAAGGGTACTGCTGAGTAATGAGGATTCCTCACTCACAGGGACGCCTGTACTGATGCAGTGGAATTATTTCCATATGGCCTTGATTCCACAAAAGCCCCAATTTTATTTTTCCTAAAATAGATCCTCAACAGTCTGTTCAGGAAGTCCTGGTTCAGAAAACCCATGTGAGCTACTTAACCGGGTGTTTGACCGTCTTTATTCTTGAAAAATAAAAAAAGAGAGAGGAAAACCCCACGCCTTTTTGGAATAAACTCTAGCCTTATCATTCATTAAAGACCAAACCCATGCAATGTGTGAGAAGGCAGAGTATTTGGGCTCTAGGTGGATGCAGTGCGAGGGGGGTTAGAAAGGTGAAATCCGCCACCTCCAACCTGGAGAAAGGATCTAGCAGCAATGCAGCTCTCGCCATCAGTGCTGGTGCTGAGGCTGCAGCTGCACCCCGTGGCTTGAAGTGGTTTCCATCATATACAGGGTTTACAGTTTGGTTTATATTGTTCCAGCACCACTGGCTTCCTCGTCGTTGAGTGCCACTGTGTGGATTGAAATAGCAGCTGTGGTCCTCCGCTGCCAATTGTGTCCACTCGTCCGCATGCATCACTGCCCGCTGTGCAAGCCTGTGACGAGCCAGGCCAGAGAACTCTTCCAGGGTGTGCAGGAACTTCCGCACAGCTGCTCCTCCCATGGCCCTGCTGTGTAGCCTCTGTTCATATCTGAGGTGGAGGGCAGCACCTGGTGTTAACCCTCTGCTCTCTGGATGAATTTCACTTTATTTTCTCCTAAACCTAAATGACAAGAACGGCCATGCTGGGTCACACCAATGGTCCATCTAGCCCAGTATACTGTCTTCCGACAGTGGCCAATGCCAGGTGCTTCAGAGAACAGGGCAATTATCGAGTGATCCATTCCCTGTGTCCACTCCCAGCTTCTGACAGTCAGAGGCTAAGGACATCCAGAGCATGGGGTTGCATCCCTGACTATCTTGGCTAATAGCCATTGACAGACCTATCTTCCATCAACTTATCTAATTCTTTCTTGAACCCAGTTATAGTCTTCACAACATCCCCTGGCAATGAGTTCCATAGGCTGACTGTGCACTGTATGAAGAAGTAGTTCCTTGTGTTTTTTTTAAACCTGTTGCCTATTAATTTCATTGGGTGACCTTTGGTTCTTGTGTTATGTGAATGGGTAAATAACACGTCCTTATTCACTTTCTCCACACCAGTCAAGATTTTATAGACCTCTCTCATATCCCCCCTTAGTCGTCTCTTCCAAGATGAACAGTCCCAGTCTTTTTCAATCTCTCCTCATATGGAAGCCGTTCCCTAACCCTGATCATGTCTGTTGCCGTTCTCTGGACCTTTTCCCATTCTAATATGTCTTTCTGAGATGTAGCAACCAGAAGTGCAAGTAGTATTCAAGATGTGTGTGTACCCTGGATTTACGTAGTGGCATTATGTTATTTACTGTCTTATTATCTATCCTTTTTCTAATGAGTCCTAATGTTCTGTTCACTTTTTTGACTGCTGCTGCACACTGAATGGATGTTCTGAGAGAACCATCCACAATGATTCCACAAGATGCATCCAAGAGCGTGCACAACTGGAAAAAAAAGAAAGCCAGCGAGCTCTAATAGTCAGTTTAGAGATGTGACATGTCAGCTAGCAGTGCTCATCTCTTCTATCCATAGATAATAATTTGTTCAATCCATCCCAGACATAGCTAGATATCTTCACAACTTTCCAGTTTTTCACAGTGCAATAATGCATTTTCCAACCTGCATATTAAGCGGAGCAGATTCAAACAGACACAGCAAAGATCACGCAAAGGCATTCTGGCTGTCACACTATCTCAGGTTCAAAATTGTGCTTCCATTAAAATATATACACATTAAACAGCAAAAACTATATTGATTGTATTAGGAGGTTGTAGTTTTAGAGTGTGTTAATATGAACTTACACTGTCAAAGATAACTGTCTCACTAGTCAGTAGCCTGCATATTAAAATGTTGTAAATGAAATCACATGCTTTTTGCTAGTGATGGGTGAACTGCTTCAGGCCAAATAAGAATAGGCCCAAACCTTCCTCCATCTCCCAAATTGTACCCAACCCCTCCATAAAGATTAGTAAAAAGTGTGTGATAAGAACCTCCCCTGCACACTTGCTAATTATTTCTCTCCAGATAGATGCTCAATTAGGACAGCCCTCTCCTGAACTATAATCCTTCTTCTGAGCCCCACTGCCTTCTAAGTTAGCAGCAACCTCAGGTGGCCCTAGGATCTACAGCACAGAATGCACTGCCCTTTGGATACTCTTAATCATGCAGTCTTCCTTGTGAGATTTAGGAGCTGGAGATGAAGCCTCCTGCAAAGAGCTGGACAGATCCCTGTTATCACAGGTGGGCACTGAGTTTTGGGATGGGAAAGAGAAGACTTTTCTGAGATAAAGCCAGGAGGTTTATGGAGAGCTCTCCGAGTCTGGGGGCATCCTTACAATAGGGATCTACCCTTTAAAAATTACATTGTGGGGTTCCATGTACCCTGCTTCTCAGTGACTTTCCATTCCAGTTTGCTCCATTTACAAATAGAGTTGTTTTCTCTCTGCTACTCCTTCAAACTAGAGTCAGGCTGGGTTCTCTCCTGGTATCATCACCAGTAATAAAAAATCAGGAAGCCAGCTCATGCTCTCCATAACTCCTGTGCCAGCCTTCTAGCCTTCAGAACAGTTGCCCGGGTATAAGTGAGGATGTAGTTTGATCTGCAGAACTTTATTATTGGTGAAAAGATGCAAGAGGGAAATTATAATTTATTACAATAGAACCCTGAGGCCTCAATCCAAAATTTGGGCCCCATTGTGCTAAGTGATGGATAAACACATAGTGAGAGACAGTCCCTGCCCCAAATAGATGAAAATCTAAATAGACACGTGTGGGAGGGGAAAACAAGGCATGGAGAGGGGAGTGACTTACCTAAGGTGGCAGAACTGGGAATAAAACCCAGGTCTGCTGACTTCCTGATCAGGGCCTGATCCACCGAACCACACTGCCTCCCTAATGCTAGTAAGGAAAGAACCCAACAGAAATATGAACACACTGACTTTGCAGCACTTGCAGTAAGAAAAAGCATTTTTTGTTTGTGAAGGGAGCAAGCTAGAGCTGGTCTCTCGGGGAGGGGGAGGGGGAGGTAGAAGGAGAGGAAAGGGGAGGGTGGAAACAATAAACCTGGAATCTAATTTTACAGTAACTTTTCAGTGTTGACACCCCCTTTGAGAGCTTTGGAGGCTTGCATAGCTTTTGGCTAAGCCTTCTGACTTCTGGATGCTTACCCAACCCTCCAAATGGATTAAGGCTTGCTCGCTGTTAGTTTTTCTGTAATTCAGAGAATAGATCATTTTTGGATTGAAATGAACCATTAAGGCCAATAGAGTTACCCTGCTGTCTAGTTTTCAGAGATTCTACTTGTTCTGTTTTTTTTTTTTAATGCTACTAGCAAGAAAAGCAAAGGAAATTGCATTACAGCGAGGGGACCCAACAGTTACCCACCACTGATCATAGATCCATAAAAATATAGGCCTGGAAGGGACCTCAGTAGGTCATCTAGTCCAGTCCCCTGCACTCAAGGCAGGACTAAGGAATAATTAGACCATTGTTGCAGGTGTTTGATGATAAAGGTCTGACTAAAATCTACACAAGCAATAAAATGCAAAGCTGAGAGTGAAACTCAATTCTAAACTCTCTCTCTCTCGTATGTCTAATTATTGCAGCACATAGTGTATGTAAGATGACCTGCTATCTGGAGACCCTGTAACATACAGGCTTATTGGGGTGTGTTAAGATTTTGAGATGGAGTTTCTGTCTTAATTCTGAGTTCCCTTAGTTTTATTTGACTCCACTGTATTCTGAGTTTAACAGATGTTCACTTTTAATACTCTCTCTACATTAGAAATACAAAGAAGGTGGTGCAGTGGCTCCTGCATCAGTGTATATGTGCTCAGAATAAAGAATTGGAGGACAAGCAGAATAGAATAAGAATAATCTATCATTTATTTACCATCTTTTATCCCAAAGGAGCTCACACTGCTTTACCGTACCAACAAAATATATTGCTATCACATCACTTACCACTGAAATACAGACACCTCTGGGTGAAACGACACAACTGTTTTAACAGTGCCTAGCAACACTGCACAGTCATTTAGTCCAGAGCAGGAAGTGAAGAATACTGTATCCAATTGAAACAGCTGAGGGAATTTAGATAGGCAGAAGGCAGTTACTCATATTGCAATTTTGCTAGCATAGTGGGACTAACAACCCCAGCTCTTGTCAAAAGTACTACAGGATCTCTGACCACAAGTATTCAGGACATAATTAAGAACATAAGAACATAAGAATGGCCATACTGGGTCATACCAAAGATCCATCGAGCCCAGTATCCTGTCTGCGGACAGTGACCAATGCCAGGTGCCCCAGAGGGAGTGAACCTAACAGGTAATGATCAAGTGATCTCTCTCCTGCCATCCAGCTCCACCCTCTGACAAACCGAGACTAGGGACACCATTCCTTACCCATCCTGGCTAATAGCCATTAATGGACTTAACCTCCATGAATTTATCTAGTTCTCTTTTAAACCCTGTTATAGTCCTAGCCTTCACAACCTCCTCAGGCAAGGAGTTCCACAGGTTGACTGTGCGCTGGGTGAAGAAGAACTTCCTTTTATTTGTTTTAAACCTGCTGCCCATTAATTTCATTTGGTGGCCCCTAGTTCTTATATTATGGGAAAAAGTAAATAACTTTTCCCTATTCACTTTCTCCACACCACTCATGACTTTATATACCTCTATCAGATCCCCCCTTAGTCGCCTCTTTTCCAAGATGAAAAGTCCCAGCCTCTTTAATCTCTCCTCATATGGGACCCGTTCCACATCTGAAAGACAGCACCTCTCCAGTAGCTCAGTGCCCCTAATATCAATGCAGGGACATTGAGTCAGGGAAATACTCTGCTGCGTTGTTCATTTCAGAATCAGCCCCCAAGAGTTTATTGTCATCTCTGCTTTAGGGATTTTATAAGTGACACTGGGCAGGTTGAGATAATTAATATGAATGAATCTTACATTTCCTATTTAAGGGCAAAAGCTGGTTGCAGAAGGGATCACAAAGGAAACAGTTACAATCAAATAGTTAACATTTCTCAGACCTCTAGGAGACGCACAATCTTCAGTCGCCCTCTGGTTCTCAGTCCTTGTGTGGTATTAAGTATCTGCCTCTAACTACTTAATCGCACAGCGTTTTCTTTAGCTATAATCTTTGGTTCTCCTTTCATTCCATGGGAGTTAGGTTGGCACTGCAGGTCTGAGCTGAATTAGCCAGTTCCATGAGAAAGTTTGTACACATCATCCTTTGGCTCACAGACAATTAATACAAAGCCAATTCTCTCCTGTGCCACTCTTTCCAGTGGAGGTCAAAGAGGTAAAAAGCAGTGATTGGTCTGAGTGCTATTAAAGTTGGAAGAAGCTGACACTGCAGGAGCAGAGAAATAAGTGGAAGAGTTTATAATGCTTAAATACAGCTGGCAGCTTGGAAAGGGTATTAAAGAACATTAGCTTTATCCATCTGCATGTTTTTTCTGTGTGAGGAATAAATCCATGAGGCTGGCACTTGACTCATCAGTTGAATACGATTAGATGATATTCAGGGTCTTAGAACAGTCCCCCCCATATTTATTTCCCCCTCAGGGTGAAGGCTATGACCACTTATTCCAAACGGAGTGCTTTTCGAAGGTCACTGCTGATTCATAGTGCGGAAATGCACCGTAGGATGTCTCATGTCCTGTTCCCTTGACAGAACTCTAATGCCAGGGCCCTGTGAAATAAATATCCATGCAGTCTAATGCCAGAAGGAGCCACCACTGTGGTCATCCAGTCTGACTTCCTGCATAATACAGGCCATAGCACCTCAAGCGATATGGATCTAAGTGCCTCGCAATAGGAGCCACTTCTGAGAATTTGAGATCTTTGCAGATCTGGGCCTGTGCCTCTAAATCAGTAGGTAAAACTCTAAAAGCTTGGAGGCTCTGTTTAGATGCCAGGTTCCAAACTGAATAAATGTCTCACTAGGAAATTGGCCGGAGGTATCAACACTCTTCGTGATATCATTGTTCTGTTACCTTGTTTTGTGTGGAAACTGGCTGATTAACTGATTACAGGCCTGTACTAACCTTCTTTAACTGCTGGATTAATTGGGAAATTCTGTAGTCTTCCCCATTTTATATACAGTGAACGAGGCAAAGTAAGGTCGTGAATTGGGCTGAATGACTCTTGTCTTGTTCACTTCATTAGTTGTGTAGTGTGGTGTGCTGTGACTGATGCTGGCATGTAAATGAACTGGCATTTGTAACTGGACAAATGCCCACTTTTGTCCAAAAAGTGGGGTGTGGAGGAACGTGTGGGAGGCGAGCGGTGATGCCAGCCCTGCGCGGGGGGAGGCACGGCTCCGGTGAGCAGCTTGGGCCAGACCCGCACACTGTCCCATTTTCCCTTTGGGAAATATGGTCACCCTACCAAAACCCATGGAAGTGGATGGAAAACTCATATTGGCTTCAGGGGGCTTTTGATCAGGCACTTAACCTCTCAGGGTGGGATCGTCATAAAGCTCAGCACTGGCCCCCCTCTGCTCCAAGGGTAAAAACTCCCATGGACTTCAGTTGGAGCAGAGATAGGCCAAGACTGAACACATTTGAAAATCCCAGCAGGTGGAAAATGGGAATAATCATACCTCCCTAGCTCCCAAGGGTGAGGTGCTCCTGTACCGTGGGGATGGTTTGCACCTATGTAACTCCGTTCACTTCACTAGAGTTATGCTTGATTTATACCAGCATGACCAAAATTGGGCCAGCAGCGTCTATGCTGATCGCGTAATTATAGACACCCTGTCGCAGAGGGATATGTTGTCAGGCTTGACCTTAGCATTTCTATTGCTACATTATGGATTCCACAGGAGGAAAAAATCTAAAGCTGTCACTGTTACAATAACAAATAGTCAAGGTCTTAGGCTTCCCTCTGGCTATCATCTTTTGGACAGCAGTTATTACAATATCTAGTAGTACTGGGGCAGCCTTCTCTGAATTATCCCCCTTTTTAATTTTATTTTCAAGGCATAACGATAATATAGATGGAATAAAGTTCCATCGGAGCCAATGGTGTTAGCCAACCAGAGATGCGCTGAATTACAGCGAAAGATATGACCTTGACAGGATACAAGCAATTCAGACATTCTGGTGCATCAAGATATGTCATTATGCTGAAATCAAGAATGTCTCTGCACTCTAAAAAAGCATAACAGAGCCAAAACGCTCAATTAAAGACTGAAAACGGATCCTCGTAGAAGTCAAAACTTAGTGTGGAAATGCTGTGCATGAAGAACAATATTTGTGTTTTAATTAAGTAATTATAAATTGCCCTAAAATTTAGGAGACTAACACAATGGAATTCTAGCTACTATATATCTCTATCTCCTTCCCTCCCTTCCTCTGGGTTTTGTATAGGCGCTCATCACTCTTATGAATCCCTACCACCTATGATTGGAAAAGCAAGGTTCCCAGGGGACTTCATGAAGTCTTCTTTCTTTCTTTTCTGTTCAGAGGAGGCTCTATTTGTCAATATCATTCTGATTCTGGTAGGAAATCCTTATCAAAGAGGAAGGTCTTGCAATGTTTCCTGAAGGTGGTCTGGCTCTGAGTTACTCCACTCTCCTTGAAAGTTTGTACCACAGCTGTGTTCCCTTTGATTCAGAAGCTTGGATCTCCATCTGTCATGTGGTGCATCCTGGGCTTTCTGATCTTCACTGTCCCGAAGGAATGCAACTGTATTGGCAGTCCATGAAGAAGCAATCTCTAGTGTAGCTGGGAGATGATCCATTAATGACTTTGTGGGATTAGCATCAAGTGGCAGTGGAAGAAGATTCAGATCGAGGGATTGGAGCATAAGGTTGGTATGCTGATGGCAGCCTAACCTGGGTGGGAGGCGGGTACCTGCATTCTGCACAAACTGGAGCCTTTGCTTAGCTTCAGATAGAGTGAATTATAGTCATCCAGTCTGGAAGTGATAAATGCATGGATCACTGGCCAGGCCATTGCCTGAGAGGAAGCGGCAAAGTTTATTAGTGAGCAGTAGGTGAAAGAGGTTATTTTTGGTCATTAACATTTAACACTACCTCATCACCTAAGCTTTGTAATGTGTCAAACAGGATTCAGAGGTATCAGAGGGTTAGTCTGTATCCACAAAAACAATGAGGAGTCCAATGGCACCTTAAAGACTAACAGATTTATTTTATTTGTAGATGCAAATAAATCTGTTAGTCTTTAAGGTGCCACCAGACTCCTTGTTGTTTTTGAGGATTTAGAGAATTTGCACCACTTTGCCTTCAATGAAAATGTCCTAGCTAGTTCTTCAAAGTGTTTCCTCTGCTAACCAGCATCAATTTGGATTTGTTCTTTGAAAGATAAATTAAAAGATACTGATTAATAGAGAAAGATAACGAGATACACTGCTAGGTTTGGAATAATTTGTAAAGTTCATCGTTCTAAACAAATGTTTGTTTTAAAAGTAACTCATTGAAATATTACCTTTTGCTTAAAAAAAATTGAGTTACACACTCTGGGTTATGTTTTCAAAGCCACATATATAGAGAACTAGATGCACAAATATTTTTAATTGGCTCAAGGGGCACTGCTTTGGAAATGAACCTATACAATATGCGTACTCTGTCACCAATATCATGGGGATACCAAACATTGCAATTGAGACATGACCTGGATCTCCATTGGGCCATATATATAGCAGCTCTAATCATGGGAATTAATAGGAACCTTGTTCCCATGCACTTCTGTTCTTACAATGCAATGAGAACTATGCTAAACTCTCCTCCAATAGATATTACCCTTCACACACTTTGCATCTTTTTCCTTCGTAAATTGTGAAATCAGCTGCCTTTTGGTAACCTCTTCTAATTAGATGCAAATGAGAAAAGTTACATCTCTGGTGACTTTCATTTTCAAAATGTTATTGGAGATTGTTTGCAGTTAATGTATTTTTATAATTCATGTTATGGCTTTTCATGAAACTCTACCTTTTACACAGAGTAGAGAGAAACAACTGTACTTTATGTAGCAATTAAAGCACAATCACTTAAAAATACTATTGTTTGTCATAATGTATGTCCCTCTGAATACATAAAGGTAGTTGACTAGTTGGTAATTAAGTGGCATATCTGCAGTATCTTAGAAATGCATGGCAAGTTGGCACATACAACCCATTCAGATTGTCAGGAAATAAGCTACTACCCTGGATCAATTGTGATTTATGAATCATGGATGTATGCGTCTGAGGGGGTGTCAATGTTTTTCTTCAATAAATATATAAATATATAATGTCTTGCATGTTCCTTCCTATGATTTTTTTTTCTTCTGACTCAGTGCTTTTTAGGTTAGACATTTCCCCTTTGTTAGGGATCTACAGATAAGCAAATCTAAGGAGCTGGTATAGACCTCATTAGTAATTAAGTAAATCTAAAAGTTTAGTTATCAAAGTTGCCCTTTCACATCACCATTATAGTATAGGGCCGGATTCTCTTCTGCACCTAGACCTTCTTGCTCCAGGGGAGGGGAGGTTTTTATCCAGGGGAGGCCCCTGATTTTCAAACTGCCCTGGCCCTCGTGTGAGTTAGAGCAGCATAGGGGTTTCTCTAATTTCTGACAGCAGGTATGGTACCTACGTGACCAGATGAGCACTGGCCCCCGTCATGGCCCATCCCTCCCCTGATATGCCACCTACATCAGGGTGCGGGGTAGTTGGCTTTATACCAAGAGAATTCTAACCTTGGCCTCTGTCACCAGATTCTGGATTCTTTATGATGCTCAGGGGCAGAGAATCTGGACCATGGTTTATATTCCTGATCCCAAGCCAGCTGGGGTTATGAAGAGTTTTTCCAGACATGAGAACTTGTCTTCCAAGATTTAGCATGGAAAAGTTTTTTTACCATAAAGTCTTAAAACTCAGAGTAGAGGTTGAATATGGAAGTGTTTGGCTGGGCACAGGACTGGATCTGCAAGCCTCCTGTGTCTGAGGTTACGTTCTCATAATGCATTTCTACGTGGAGTGGTATTAGCATCAGAAATGAAGCTCAGATAATAAAGTCATGATCATGACAAGTTCTGAAGTGCAGAGGATGGAACAGACCACACATTGACTTTTATTAGTGACATTTACTCTGTTAGTATTCAAAGTTACATGAACTGAAATTATTAATATGTTCAAATTTTTGACAAGGTATTTTGGAGATTCTGTCTTTGGCGTCTAAAAATGTGAGCACGTTTGTTGGCGTGAATTACTATAATGGTTGATTTTTTAATAGAAAAAGATAAAGCAGCATTCTGGGGAAGATATTTAACTTCCTACAATAAACCAGAAGGTATGTTTTTTTTTTAACAGGACAGTTACACTGATTGATATGTCTTGTCTCCACACAGACTTGGAGAACACAGAAATTCCCATATTGGGTCAGACCCATGGTCCCTATAGTCCGTGTCCTGTCTCTGACAATGGCCAACCCCAGGTTGTTCCTTCTGAATGTCTTTAATACTAAGTAACATAGCCAGGGATGTTCTCATTATCCATGTCTAATATGTCATTGAATTCTACTGAGCACTTACCCACAAGGATATTTAGTGGCAATAAGTTCCACAAGCTGGTTCTGAGTTGAGTTAAAAACGTTCAGATTTAAATGCTTTGTATATTAGTATAATTGAATGGCATCTCTTCTTCTTCCATTATAAGAAAGTAAATAGGAGTGCCTGATTTTACCTTTTCTCTACCATTCATTATTTTGTATTCCTTTAACATGTTTTTATTATTTAAACCCATGTAAATCTGGAGTAACTCCACTGAACTCATTTAGACGAGATCAGAATCTAACCCATGAGCCCTTTCTTAAAATGTTCAGTAACAGCTCTCTCCCTCCATTCCTTCTGATAGCTTTCTTTCCCTTAAAATATGTTCTGGAACATGCAAAGCACTTGGATAAATCATTTTGTGCTGCTTATTATGTACAGGTAATTGTGCGTATTAATTGCCAAGTGCTGAAATAGCACTCTTTTTAGTATTGCTTGGTCTGCTAAAGGTCAGAAGAATCTTTAAAGACTAATTACACAGTTAAATATATCTAATATGCCCTCAGGCTACAGTCCTCTTCATTCAAATGCACAACGATATTTTGTGGCATAGAATTAGTGTTTAGGTTCTCCTGCCCAATGGGATCTGAATCCAAAGCCCATCTCTGATGTCTAGGCTTACTCAAGGGTTGTATTGTATCTATTTATTATTATTTTCTGTTTGTCATTTGTGGGGTTAAGAAGCTTCAGAAGGAGAAATGTTGCAAATATGGACTCCACATGTTTTTGCGGTGTTAGACAAATAAGTAGTTGAAAAAATTTAACAGACAGCCCTAATTTCTGTATGTCAACCCCAGGCTTCATGGGAGGCTAGAGGGTGAAATCCGCTCCACCTGTGTACAGCCAGAATATTTGGGCTCTATGTAGGTGAAGTGCAGAGGTGAAATTAAACCTCACATTGGGACTAGTGGAATGAAGTGCCGGACAGCCTGTGGCCCTTTCTTTTGGCCCACCCCCCATTATCCCTTTCTGTGACATGTAGAAAGCTAACAGGCCTTTCCCCACAATCCCTCTCTGCAGCACCTCCTCAGGGCGTGGGTGGTTACTTGAAATAGGAGTACATCCCAGTGCACTATGGAACTGTTAGTGCATGGTAGCAGGGTCTACACAGCCAGTTAGCAGGCTAGTGCACTGAAGATTCACACCCTGGCTTGCTGCGCGTCACTGTGTAGACAAGACCTTGCACTGGCCCTCAACAGAGTAAGTGAATTTCACCATAGAAGACAGGAGCTGAGTAAGAGCACTGTGGTGACACAGTGGACCAGAGCACGACTCTTATCGCTTGGCTACACTGCAAAAAGAAAAGAAAAAACCATGGCCACAAGTCTCAGAGCCTGAGTCAACTGACTCCAGTTTACACTACAGGCCTAAACAGAGCAGTGTAGACTTTCCTGCTAGCGCTGGAGCCCAGGCTCTGAGACCCTCCCCGCTCCCTGGGTTTCAGCCCAAGTCAGAGCATCTACACTGCTATTTTTAGCCTCATAGTGTGATTCCTGTGAGCCCAAGTCAGTTGACCCGGGCTCTGAGACTCACTGTTGTGGTATTTTTTGCTGTGTAGCTGTACCCTTAGGCTGATTTCTTCTTTTTTTAATATCTGAGTTATGCATGTAAAATATGCCATAAAATTGTGGGTAATTGGATATGAATTGTGCATGCAATGACATAGTCCTACGAGGTAATACTTATGCATTCATGACCCATTACTCCCCCAACAAGAGCGCAGTGATAGTGAACAGGCTTGGAGGCAAAGACTTCAATTCACATATGCCAGTGAGTTTTCAACATATGGGCCCAAACAGCACTCCTCCATTCAAGGAAGGGATTTGCATATTGGGGGGATTATTAATTATTACCAAGCAGCCTGCTTTCCTTTTCATTCTTTACGAATCTGTTACTTGGGATGATATGTGATCTTGGCTAATTTTATTGTTCTTAAATGTCTTGTTAACATTAAACTGTCATTCACCGAAACCCGCAACCAGCTGTGATAAAAGACAAACATTAAAAAAGTAGAAAATAAGCCCTCCCTACACTGCAGAACAGCACATCGGGAAAAACCACCTCTCATTGAAACCCCTTAGCTATGCGCTAACAGTTTTATTCAAATAAAAAACTAATTCTTTTTAAAACTTGTTTTAGAAAAACAGCAACTCTTCACTAACACTTCTGAGGAGTTAAATAATTCAAACAAACATTTGGTTTCTCCATCATAAAAAACTAGCATTCACCTGTTTTATTTTTTTTTCATTCATTTTCTTTTTCGTTACAAACTATCAAAGGCAAAAATTTGGTTGCACAAAATGACACATGCAGTTTTTACAAAGTACTAAGAGCCAGATTTTACAAAGGTATTTAGGCACTTAGAGAGGCAAGTAAGCTCCTAGTGGAATTTACGAAGCACCTGAGCAAGTTAGGTGCCTAATGCCCACTGAAAGTCAAAGGGGTTTAGGTGGCCTTGCTCATGGGGCACATTTGTAAATTCCACTAGGTTCCTACATTCATCTTTAGGTGCCTAAATACCTTTGTAAATCTCACTCCAAGTACCTACATTTTTGAAAAGACGTTTAAGATTTGGTATGCCGATTAGATGTGGTTTGGTGCTAAATAATGCCTGGGACTTTCAAGGGGGCAGAGGTTGTACCACTTTTCCCTTTTTCATCCTGACCAGCTTCATGATCTTTCATAAACTTTCCAAGATAAAATTGTAGCTTTGCTACGACTGAGTGTGCACAGGAACACAAGTAAGAAAACTCAGCAGTTTATCTAATGATAAAAGCTGAGTAATATACCAAAGAGCAGAACAGAAGAGTGACTGTTCTTTTTGGACAGACGTAATTGCTCTCAGGGTCACATTCAGTGCCCATCTGCTGTGGTGGTCAGGTGTTCTAGGAACGATGTGAGAGAGGTGTAAAGCATCATGCACACAACTGTAACATTGTAAACACAGGAAACACAGTTAGGATAGCAGTGATAGTAATAAAAGAAAGAAGAGTATTTCCATCCATGAACAATTACATACATGGTGATGGTGATGGGGGGGCAGAAACAGAGGAAAATGATTCCCCCCAAAGAGGTTGAAATATTAGTGGATTAAAAATTAAACTTCCATCTCCTTAGCTCTATACCAGCCAGTCACTGATCACATGTACGTCAACCTCCCACAAACCAGTCTTGCTGTTCATCCCTTTGTTGATCTGGCTGGAGAAGAAAGTGAAATTGACCAGCTGTACAAATGGTGTATGTGTGAATTCTGACATCAGACAAAAATAGTCAAAGAAAGATAAAACTTAGGAATTGCCAGAGTGGATCAGATGCTTTGTTCATCTTGTTCGGCTGATTCTTCAGAGGCAGGTGCAAGAACCCCATGCAGTAGGAAGATGTTGGAATAATCTGCCCACCAGAGGATTCTCTGGCTAACCGCTAATAATTAGAGATTGGTGTAATCTCTGAAGCACAAGGTTTTATATCCTTCTACAACTTTTCTTCTAATTATAACTATCAATATACCGTTTAGCCATTTATATATCCAATTTCTCTTAGAATGTTGTTAAATTCTTGACCTCTACAGCAGCCTGTGGCAATGAGTTCCACAGTCTAATTATATAGTGTGTGAAGTTGCTCATAATGAGCCCTGTCCTGTATGATGTCAGTAATACCCTCAATTCCCATTGACTTCAGCAGGAGTTGAGGGCCTCAGTACTGTGTCATGCCTAATATAAACAAAGGGGTTGGGGAGGTGGTCCGCACTAAGCAGAAAGTGACCAACTGAAGTTTTTGTCTTTCCTTTGGCTCCTAGCTCTCCTAACTCATCATTTACCCTGACTAGAAGGAACCATAGCCATGGCATATGATCATATATTGTGGCTGAAACTGGATCATCCATGACTGATACAAGAGCAAAGGAATTGCCATACCACATGAGAGCAGTGATCCATTGATTCCAGTATCCTGTCTCTGCCTAGATGATTTAGAGGAAGGTGCAAAAAAAAAAAATCCCTAATAGGCAATTTAGGAAAACCTATTCGTCTTCCTAGTCCCCCCTTGGTTCATGCTTGGCTTATGCCCTGAAGCATGAATGTCTGTATTCCTTCTATAAATTGTTCGTATGCTATCTGATGCCACTTGTAGACTTTTCATTTTCCATACCAATATTTAATTCATTTCTGAATCCTACGAAGATTGTGGCCTCAATGGCTCTAAATGAACAGGTATTTTCAATGACACTCCCCCCTAAAAAAGTTTTTTTCTACCTCCATCTTGCTAGGAAACTTTGACCATTTCTCCTTGGCCACAATGATCCATGAAGAATTCTAGAAGTATAGAGGGGCACAGTTTTCCTATACTGCCAGCAGCCAACAGAGATTCTTCCTTAGCTCAAGTGGTAGGGGGTTTTGCTTTCCAAGCAAGAGGCATTTGGCTACTAGGGTGTTAGATGTGATGTGAGAACATAGACAATAGAGGACGGGAATTCTAATCCCACAGTGCTTATGGAGTGCTGAGTGACTGGTGTGCATCACAGTAATTGTAAGGTTCCTAGGTGACTGTTGACTGGCTACAAGGTAATCTGTATGATATATGTATGAATTCTGTGT
This sequence comes from Chelonia mydas, assembly GCF_015237465.2. NCBI lineage: Eukaryota > Metazoa > Chordata > Testudines > Cheloniidae > Chelonia > Chelonia mydas. The sequence continues at coordinate 128,135,792 of NC_051245.2, read as the reverse complement.
GTGTCTTTGTACATACAGTAAATACGTACAGGCACATAGCAGGAGAAATTCACCTCTGTGCAGAGGGCCAGCACCACTAAGCTCTGGCTTATCCATAATAATTTGGAAGGTATCAAATGTGTCTTCAGAATTTGCATGCTTAGTTTGCCTTGGGGAAGGGGATTGTCTTGGTGCAGATAGAGCTTAGATAGCAATTTATTCGTCATCAGGGCAAGACAGTAAACCCGACTCTTCATTTCAGGGAAGGGTGAATAAGGAAGGATGCATTTTCTGGCAAACCAGGGGATCATGAGCCTTGCTCGTTTCCAGATGGGATTTCCATAATTATGTCTATTTCACGCATGATGCATACTTTTACCGTGAGGAAATGTACAGGTTTAAGGTGGAACGTTTGTGGAGAGGGAGGGGAATCATCTATACGGATGCAATTTTTTGTCTCTGACAGTCGTTTGGGCTGTACCAGTCAGGTCTGAAGATCTAAGTTAATTGCCTGGGTTTTATAACTCACATATGAATCATTGACAACAGCAATTTGTTTCTGAGATGATTGTAACTTTGGAATTGATATTCTCTCTTCCCTCACCACAAACCTAAATATTCCCCTTTGTTTTTGTTGTGTGGGAGGCTGTGAAGAGAGCTTGCAGCTACTTGCACTTGGTAGGTGAATGAAAGAAGCGTTTTATAAGGTCCCACAATGAATTTGCATACCTTCTGTGATCTTCCATGCGTCTGCTCCCGGTAAGCATATCACTCTTGTTTACTTCAAGTGCAGCCCCACCTTAGATTTTCCAGAAATGCTCCTTTGCTTAAAAATTCCTAAATCCTTCAATAACATGAAATCTGACTAAGCAAATGCAGAGGTGAATAAACAACCTTAGCACAAGAATGCGTTTAATAGGTGTTCAGCTAAGACAGAGGACTGGATGGTCCAGTGGTTAGGCCTGGGGTTTGGGAGACCCAGGTCCCTGCTCTGGCAAAGACTTTTTGTGAACTTGAGCAATGGGAGTTAGGCACCTAAATACCTTTGAGGATCTGGGGCTTCACCTCTCTGGGCCTCAGTTCCCCATCTGCACAATGGGGATAATAGCACCGCCCTACTTCACAGGGGTGTTGCCAGGATATGTTAAAGAATGTGAAGTACTTAGTTACCACAGAAACAAGGGCCAGATAAATATGACAGAGAAACCAAATTATGATCCCATTCTAATCAAGAGGAGTTTGGGCTCTGATTTCAGTGGGACCAGGATTTGGCTAAGCATGTGACAGAGTAAGTGCATGGGACCCAAATACACAACAATGGCATAAGTGGTAGTTTAACCATTGATGTCAATGGGAGCAGGCTTATGGGGAGGCAGGTATGTCATTCAGCAACAGACAGATGTTTTCAGAAGTAATTTAAATGCTCTTTATTACACAGCTAAGGAGCATTTTTTCTTAAATTATCTGATGGTCTTAAAGACCTTGCTGTTTGTGTGATGCTTAAAGAAGATGCTCTAAATCCACATTCCCTATTACGGAATTAAAGGTTTGGCTCAAGGCTTTATAGAAAGAATGTTGTTTAATGCTCAATAAATCGGGTTACTATAATTATAAAACTTCTACCTGCATTTCTGATCAGCATTTGAAATAGCTAATTCCTGCAATCAAGAACATAGAAACCAGTATAACATTATTGCAGCATTAAATTAACGGCAACTTTGTCAACCACAAATGTGATCCTATATGAATATTTTGCAATACAAAAATCCCTGTGAAACAGTGCATATGCTGTAAAGAGTTGCCTCTTTGGCTTGGCTGGTATACATCTTTAACAATGTAACGGCTTCTTCAGATTGTTTTCACTTGTATAACGAGTGCAGAATTGTAGTTTCAAAATTTGCCGCCATTTAATAACACCTTTCCTTTTAATTTTTTTTTAATATTAAACAGCCTTTGATCTAACATACAGCATTTCACACACACAATAAATGTCATGTTGTTTGAGATTTTGTTTTGTTTTTATTTTAAATGCAGGGGGTTGCTTCTAGGAAAGGTATTTGTTACATTAGCAAATGAAAGCCTTCCTTCTCCTAATAGGATTAGACCAAATAATTAGCGCTGTTCCCCACAGTGGTGCTGAAGGGCCTCTCTAGGACACACGGAGGTTCAATGTCAGAGTATGGCTGAAAAGGTTACATTTAATTCATGGCCACTTGGGAGAGATGGAGTCACCTTCAGATGGAGGGCTACAGTTCTTCCTGCCATGAGCCCCAGTACACCTAGCCAATAGGAACAGGAGACAACTACTTAAGCCTCAAAAATACCACCAGCCACTAATGGTGGAACTAAGGCACTGTTGCTAAGGGACTGTAATTAGCAGGGAGCAGGAAGAAATTGGGAGTTTAACCTGGTGCAACACCATCATCTCACCATGTAGTAAGGTTCACTTTGCGAGACCTGGAGGGTTTGTGTAGGGTTCCATGGAAGCGTTCTGCAAGTTACTGCAATGTTTGTGACATACTTCAGCAGATGGCCTATGGAGAATCCCTAAACCCAAAGATTGCATTATGACACTGGGTATACTAGAATAGGAAGCTCCTGCAAGTGCCATCTATCCCAGGTACTGAGCGCCTCACACTCATTAGCGTATTTGTATTCCCATCACCCCACGTGAGGTAGGAAAGTCTGTTATCCACCTTGTACAGATGGGGACCCGAGGCACACAGAGATTAAAGCCCAGATCCTCAAAGGTATTGAGATGCCTAATGGGAGTGAGGCACCTAAATACATTTTGAGGATCTGGACCCAAGTGACTTGTGCAGGATCAAGTCTGTGGCAGAGCAGGAAATTGAACCAACATCCCCCAGGACCCAGGCTGCGCCCTAATACTGGACCCCTGGATCCTACCATGAACCTCATGGATCTATTTTATGGTCTCTCGGCAAGGACCCATTGTGTGCACATGTGGCATCCCCCTGAAATCAGTAGGGCTCTTCAAGGTCCATGTGAGGAGTATTGGGGAGCCTTCAGCATTAGGCCAGCATCACACATTCGCCTGCTGCTGTTTATAGATTTCACAGCTAAGCACTTGTGTCAAGAAGTCACAAGTTCCCTGCAGAAATCAGCTGCCTGAAAAAAGGTGAAGTTCGTTTTGGGAAGAACGAATGCAGCCTATCAGGAGAGGACTGATTTCCTTTTTATTATTTTAATTAGTTTGTACCGTCTGCAACCTTATTACTTGTTTAAGTCTCATCTCCCCCCCCCCCCCCCCCCCCCCCCCCCCCGCACTTTGTTACTTAGCCTTCATTTCAGGGACTCAGCCTCTGTGTGGCAGATCCATGTGGCATGATCTGTTGCCCATGATCAGCTTGGAAATGAAATCTGAAAGGCATTATTTCAGAATGTGTGCACAGATGTCAACTTGACAGATACATGTCTGCAATGGTAGGTCATTGCTTAGCATGCCAGGAAATGAGCATTTCTGGCTTGCCTGACTACCCGTTTGATATTCCTTGAAATCCTGGACAAACACAATGATTTTTCTGAATAAAAAGCGCATTGTTTTAATGGGAGAGGGGCAAGAGTGAAATGCCTCACTAAAGGCCGTCATTTACTTTTCATCTTGGCCACTAAATTAAGTGGTGCCATCTGCAGTTGTTTTCCCCACACACCCTCTGGAGATCTCTAGCTTGAGTAAATACATTTGAACATAATGATATTAATAGATCAAAGGAAATATACAATCTTGTTGTCACAGGTTAATTGTTACTGGATCATTCTTCCTGTTGATGGTCTACTGTACTCTGTCTCAGTAGCAAATTCAGACCGGCCTTCTATTCCTAGCGCTGTTTTTTGTTGTTGTTTTAATATTTGTTATTACTTAGCTATTTAGTTTGGCAAGGTTGAAATCTGTCCACAGCACCTAATGCACAAGCAAGCTTTCTATTGCCAATAGCTGTAACTTACCACTATAGTGGTAGGTAGCATGCCTGGACTTTCTCGACTCTGCATCCACATAAATAATGCATTCAGCTTCCTGTAACTACAAGAATCCACAGTTTTTATTGCGGGAGAGGGGAGGAGATGGGGGATGGACAGTGATGGAAACAGCTGCAAGTAATTATTATTACTGATTAGACTCCAGCTGCATGGGGTTTTTTAATTAGCCAGTGTCTAACCCTAATGGATACATTGTGATATTTGTTAATGTTTGTTAAGTATGGAAGGTTAAGGAATGAATTTTATTCTCTTCTGGCACACACACATGCACAAAATCCCCTGCGTTCTTTTAGCAGGGCTAGTTATCGAAATTCTGGCAAGGAACACTCATCCAGCAGCATAGCTCCAAACTTTGTATCTGATTGTTTCTTAATTATCTTGATTAAATGCAGGTCATCTTAGAAAAGCAGCTTCAGTGACTGTTTTATGTACTGAAAAAGCTTAGCAGTGTTGCTTTCCTGTTCAACCCACTAACCAACATGGTAAAGGGATAGAAATGTAAATGCAGTAAGCACATTATCCAGGTGCTGGTAACTGTCCCTGTTCCTCTCTCTAGCTCAATACCAGCCAGCCATGTAGTAATGTGAATGTCATGCCTTTTTCGTACTGATGCTGTAAACTGTGACATGCTAGTCCCTGTGCCAGACTGTGGAATGATATGTGTAACGTATACAATACCAAAGATATAGTAGAGGGGAGATACAGCGGAAAACACCGTTTAGCTATTCAGATGAAGGTTTCAGATTAGAAATGTAACTGCAGTATGCAACAAGTCAAAATTGGTTAAAACACAGAGTGCTGACTAAGCATAAAATTCCCCTTTGTCATTCTTACTTGACTTAATTTTAATTACTTGCTGGAAATCCACAACATTTTCCATCCAATGCCAAAAGAGTGATTCATTCATTTCTTGCCTTTGTGGGTAAAGTAGGAGACAAGTATTAAATATTAAATCTCCTTGATGATGCTGAGATTATGAGACATGGAACGGCGAACTGAGGCCAGTGGGAGCTGCAATCGGCCGAATAAACCATCCCAGTCCACCAGCAGCTTTCCCTGACAAGCCACGTTCAAAGGTTGCCAATCCCTACTCTAATAATAAAAATATAGCAGTAGAGATATATTACCGACCACCTGACCAGGATGGTGATGGTGATTGTGATATGCTCAGGGAGATTAGAAAGGCTATTAAAATAAAAAACTCAATAATAATGGGGGATTTCAACTATCCCCATATTGACTGGGTACATGTCACCTCAGGATGGGATGCAGAGATAAAGTTTCTTGACACCTTAAATGACTGCTTCTTGGAGCAGCTGGTCCTGGAACCCACAAGAGGAGAGGCAATTCTTAATTTATTCCTAAGTGGAGCACAGGATAAGGTCCAAGAGGTGAATATAGCTGGACTGCTTAGTAATAGTGACCATAATATAATTAAATTTGTTGCGGAGAACACTGTAGAATTTAATTTCAGAAAGGGGAACTACTCAAAAATGAGGAGGTTAGTTAAACAGAAATTAAAAGGTACAGCACCAAAAGTACAAGCTGCATGGAAACTTTTTAAAGACACCATAATAGAGGCTCAACTTAAATGTATACCCCAAATTAAGAAACATAGTAAGAGAACCAAAAAAGAGCCACTGTGGCTAAACAATGAAGCAAAAGAAGCAGTGAGAGGCAAAAAGGCATCCTTTAAAAAGTAGAAGTTAAGTCCTAGTGAGTAAAATAGAAAGGAGCATAAACTCTGGCAAATGAAACGTAAAAATATAATTAGAAAGACCAAAAAAGAATTTGAAGTACAGCTAGCCAAAGACACAAAAAGTAATAGCAAAAAAATGTTTTAACTACATCAGGAGCAGGAAGCCTGCTAAACAACCAGTGGGGCCTCTGGATGATCGAGATGCTAAAAGGAGCACTCAAGGACGATAAGGCCATTGCGGAGAAACTAAATGAATTCTTTGCATCGGTCTTCACAGTTGAGTACGTGTCCGAAACCTGAGCCATTTTTTTTAGGTGACAAATCTGAGGAACTGTCCCAGATTGAGGTGTCCCAGATAGAGGAAGTTTTGGAACAAATTAATAAGCTAAACAGTAATAAGTCACCAGGACCAGATGGTACTCACCCAAGAATTCTGAAGGAACTCAAATGTGAAATTGCAGGACTACTAACTGTAGTCTGTTACCTATCATTTAAATCAGCTTCTGTACCAAACGACTGGAGGATAGCTAATGTGAAGCCAATTTTTAAAAAGAGCTCCAGAGGTGACCCTGGCATTTACAGGCTGGTAACCCTGACTTCAGTACCAGGCAAACTGGTTGAAACTATAGTAAAGAACAAAATTGTCAGACACATAGATGAACACAATTTGTTGGGGAAGAATCAACATGGTTTTTGTAAAGGAAAATCATGCCTCACCAATCTACTAGAATTCTTTGAGGGGGTCAACAAGCATGGGGACAAGGAGGATCCAGTGGATATTGTGTATTTAGATTTTCAGAAAGCCTTTGACAAAGTCCTTCACCAAAGGCTCTTAAGCAAAGTAAGCTGTCGTGGGATAACAGGGAAGGTTCTCTCATGGATTGGTAACTGGTTAAAAGATAGGAAACAAAGGGTAGGAACAAATGGCCTGTTTTCAGAATGGAGAGAGGTAAATAGTGGTGTCCCCCCAAGGTCTGTACTGGGCCCAGTCCTATTTAACATATTCATAAATGATTTGGAAAAAGGGGTAAACAGTGAGGTGGCAAAATTTGCAGATGATACAAAACTACTCAAGATAGTTAAGTCCCAGGAAGACTGTGAAGAGCTGCAAAAGGATCTCTCAAAACTGGGTGACTGGGCAACAAAATGGCCGATGAAATTCAGTGTTGATAAATGCAAAGTAATGCACATTGGAAAACATAATCCCAACTATACATATAAAATGATGGGATCTAAATTAGCTGTTACCACTCAAGAAAGAGATCTTGGAGTCATTGTGGATAGTCCTCTGAAAACATCCACTCAATGTGCAGTGGCAGTCAAAAATGCGAACAGAATGTTGGGCGTCATTAAGAAAGAGATAGATAATAAGACAGAAAATATCATATTGCCTCTATATAAAACCATGGTACACCCACATCTTGAATACTGTGTGCAGATGTGGTCACCCCATCTCAAAAAAGATATATTGGAATTGGAAAAGGTTCAGAAAAGGGCAACAAAAATTATTAGGGGTATGGAACGGCTGCCGTATGAGGGGAGATTAATAAGACTGGGACTTTTCAGTTTAGAAAAGAGACGAGTGGGGGGGATATGATAGAGATCTATAAAATCATGACCAGTGTGGGGAAAGTAAATAAGAAAGTGTTATTTACTTCTTCTCATAACACAAGAACTAGGGGCCACCAAGTGAAATTAATAGGCAGCCCGTTTAAAACAAACAAAAGGAAGTATTTTTTCACATAACACACAGTCAGCCTGTGGAATTCTTTGCCAGAGGGTGTTGTGAAGGCCAAGACTATAACAGGGTTCAAAAAAGAACTAGATAAATTCAGGGAGGATACGTCCATCAATGGCTATTAGCCCGGATGGGCAGGGATGGTGTCCCTAGCCTCTGTTTGCCAGAACCTGGGAATAGGCAACAGGGGATGGATCACTTGATGATTATCTGTTCAGTTCATTCCCTCTGGGGCACCTGGCATTGGCCACTGTTAAGAGACAGGATACTGGGCTAGATGGACCTTTGGTCTGACCCAGTATGGCCATTCTTATGTTCTTAAGTTGTAAAAATACTTCCATCTTGCACTGGCTGCAAAGCCTTGATTTTCTTTTTTAAGCTTCCCCATGGAATAATTATGTAGTATGTATATCATATATCCCCATGCAGGGTTGAGTCCCTTTACCCTATTTACATTTATTTTCCAAGGAATCTCTAAATTGAACTGGGGGGAGGGTGGTAAATCAGCCCCTAAATAGGGTGGGGGAGGAGCAGAAAAACACTTTTGCCCTCATCCTCGGGTTCTTTATTAAGAACTCAACTTGGTGCAGAGCCTGCTGAACGAACTATAGGTGCTGCTTGTGTCATCTTTTCCTGAGGTTTGGCAGAGGGGAAGGAAGGCCCAGTGGTTAGAGCACTGCCTGGAACTCTGGAGACCTAGGTTCAAATTCCTGCTCTGCCACAGGCTTCCTGTATGGTCTTGGGTGAGTCTTTCTGTGCCTGAGCTGTAGCATGGGGATCACCGCACTTTGCTAACTCATAGAGCTGTGTTGTGAGGATAAAAACGTTAAAGACTGTGAGCCACTCAGATGCTGCAGCACTGGGGGAGGTGAGAAGAATACTGTTCTCAAGTAAAACACACGCTGTGTACTCGTCTCTTTCCCACCGCTTACTCTCCTAGGCAGGAGGAATGAGTTGGGTGCTTTCTATTTCTTGTATTAAACTGTCTGCTCATTTCCTGAATGCTACTTTACCATATAATTCCCCTGATTATCTTTTCCATTGGACAGTTCCAGTATTCAACATAGTCTGAGCCTGTGTATACATCAGCTGAGCAATTTATTGCCATTGATTAAAGCTCCTGAAATTCATGTTTCATGTCATAGTCCTGCGTCACAGGGAGTGCCACAAACTCTGCTTCTGATTAGGATGAAAGAGACGCAGTGTCTCACATTTCACTGGAGGCTGAAAAGAGTCAGAAGACCCTTTTGTTCCCATTAAACAACAGCCCATCTTATTGTATCTTTACATTACAATTACTTGCAGCAAAGATTGAAACGATTCACATTTCTTGGGAGAACCCGTCGTTTTTAGTGAAGCACGTTTCTGTAAACCGCAGTGATTGCCCTTAAAGAGTCTGCATCCTGCCAATAGATAGTATATGTGTATACGCTGTAAATATAGATGATTCCACGGTAAAGTCAAAATGCATGCTGGGATGAGCATTAACCTTTCAAGTGCACTGACATTCCTAATGACTGGTCTGCAGGTTTCTGATAAATATATGTTGTTGTGGTTGCCCCCAGCTGACATACTTCCGGGTACATGTTCGAGAAGGCTTGTTGAAGATTGCGTCCTATCTTTTATTTGCACATCACAAGGGAATGTATTAGTCTTCACAAAGGGATCCCACTGAAGTTGAGCGCATGCTTAAGTGCTGTGTCAGATTAGGGCCTATATGTATTTAGCACTGAAGCTTTCCTGCCTTTTCCTTAAAGGAGACGCACGTACCAAAAACCATAGGTGAGAAAAAAAAGTACAGATTTCCAGCACAGCTGTTCTCCCAATGACATTGGGATATGGCAGAGGGAGGGGGAGGGGTCTGCTATGTGTGCATGGGAGAAAGCAGGATTCATGGGACATCTGCTTCTCTCTCTCTTTCTCTCTCTCTCTCTCTCTCTCTCTCACACACACACACACACACGCTCTCTCTCTCTCTTTCTCTCTCACTCCCTCTCTCTCTCTGTCTCTCTCTCTCTCTAGTTGGTCAGGAAGTAGACAGAACCTTCACTCCACCCCCGAGCATGCACTGCCCAGAAGTCATCTGCACCTGCAAAAGGGCTGTCATGAATTCCTTCCCCTGTCCCCTTCTTAGAGCAAGGTGGGAGCAGGGAAGGAACTGTGACTCCCTGCAGATAGATGAAGCCCAGCTCCCTGGACCAGAGCCCAATCCAGCCATTTAAAAGAGGGCTGGACCACACCTGGGCCTATACAGGGCTGCTAGTAGGCAGCTGGAGAGGGAGGGCTGTAACAGGCAGAGCCTCAGACGGGAAGTCACACTGGAGTGGAGCTAGCACCTGTGGTGGGTCCCAGGAGCAAAGGGCTCAGGGGAGCGGCCCTGTGACTGCTGCTCCAGGAGGGGAGCAGAGCTGGCCTGCAGGAGCTGGAGGGCCAGAGACCCCTTGGAGGGGTGGCCCTGAAGCCTGTCACTGAGGATTGAGTTCAGACTGTGTTCTGCCTGTCTGATAATCCTCTGTTGTGAAAATAAACCTCCTTGAAAAGCCGAGCATGGCAGCACATGGTTTGGAGCCAGGGAGACGCGACAGCCCTGGTGACACTCCCATGCAGAAAAATTATGTCTTCTGTACGTGACAGCGAGGCTCAGGTTGGTCTCGCTTTTAGCTTTTGCCGTTCCAGTGAAGGACTTACAGAGAAATAGGATTTCTCCTTAAGCATTTTTTATGTGGGAGTGTTTCATGGGAGCTCTTTGAAATTCTCAGAGGTTCAGATGGCTGGAATTAGTCCCTGGGGAGATGGATTAGTGGGCAGAGGGCAGGTGAGTCCTCAAAGGTGCATGATAAATGGATCTACCATGTGGTTCCCCAATTTATGACATGGATATCTCCTTATGTATACATATCGATACACACACGTCGATACACTTCGGGGAGAGGGGGTAACTGCTGTCAGTGTCGATATGCATTGGGCACGCTTGGTGGTTTTTGATGACCTTCGTCTTCTAAATGCTGCATTTATTTAATTGGAAGAAAGTGGCCCATAATCAATAAGCGGGATCCTTTTAACCTTAATCATCAATCCCATATTAATGAGTGTGCAGCTTTTTAATCCTCCTAGTTACACTGTTTTCAATTTCTCAGTGTATGGCAAAAATGGAATGAAATGCAAATTGATAGAGTGGTTCCCTGTATTAATACCACAAGAGTATATTGTTGCTCGTGTCTGTTTGAAAGTTCCGAGAGTGCAATGGACGGAATGTAGTCACTTTGCCAATACCAGTATTTTGCTACTAACCATCATCCATTCTCAACCTGTGACTCAACATGTCCAAGTGTAACGTACAATACATCTGCCCATGAGCACATACTTTGTCTCTTCGGGTCCTGATGCTTCCCAGAATGTAGTGTACTCTTAGGGAATCCAGGTAGGGAATATTTTGAGTTAAAGTGAGGTTGTAGCAGCTGGATATTTCAAATCAGATTACCCTCATGCTAAGAGTAATAAAGCTTATCAGGCCTAATTTATAAACCCATAAGCAGGTTTGGGCCTGGTTGGTACATGGACGAGTGACCACCTGAGAATAATGTTACTCGTCGCTTTACTTTGCTGGCAGTGGATATTCTTCATGGTGATTATATATTTATTTATTCTTTATTTTGAGAAATGTTTTATGTATATTTGTGGCTTGTTGGAGGATGGTTCTCTATAGTGTTACATTCTGTGGCTTGTGCTATGCAGGAAGTCAGACCAAAAGGGTGACTTCTATCCTTAAAATGTGTGAAAACCACGTTAGACACTATTCAGTCAGAAGGACTGATACAGCCTCTACCAACTCCTCTGCTCACTTCCCCCCATCTCAGTCTTGAGAATAATTATTTTTTCTCTCTTCTTCTTGAGAACTTACAGCAGTGAAGGGATGTATATTAAATTTACTGGCAAAGTGCTCCACCAAATACAAAAACATTTTGCAAACTTCTAAGTCCAAGTCCACCATTTATTATATGGCAGGAGTCCGGTCACAGTCACACAGCAGCTTCATTGACATGGAATCTGCACCACCTTTTCCTCTTGGCCAAAGAGGCCCAAGTCATGTACGTACACAGACATACTGCTGTAGACTGGGAGTTCACCTACGGAGACCCTTGCCTAGCCTACTCTTATGATTTGTTACCAGTGGGTTAGTTTGGTTAACTTCTGCACCGGCAAGCTATAGACAAGTCACCCAGACTCACTTCCCTTTCAGGGTCTCCATTCCCATTAACCCATTGTTGGTTTGACTCCCAGCTGCTCATCTTCTCTAACCTGCAACAGAACCATGTTAAAGCAATATACATCTTTCCTACTATGGTAATGCAGGAATGAAAAGCCAAACCTTGCAGCTGCCGGTCCTCGGGGAGGTGGTTAGGGACGGGGGTCCAGGGAGCGGGTGGTCAGGGTACAAGGAGCAGGGGGGGTTGGATGGGTTGAGGGTTCTGAGGGGAGCAGTCGGGGGGCGGGAAGTGGGAAGGGGCAGGGGCCAGGCTGTTTGGGGAGGCACAGCCTTCCCTACCCTGCCCTCCATACAGTTTCGCAACCCTGATGTGGCCCTAGGGCCAAAAAGTTTGCCCACCCCTGCTATAGGTAGAAAGCAGCAAACGGCAAGAAATTCCCCCCCACTCCCCAGGTGAAGCGAGATAAGGTGTACTAGCGTGCCTCCTCTTCCAGTGCCTTCCTTTTTCACACCCCGTGCTTTGCAGCACGTTGGGCTACCCCCATTTGCCATCGTTGCCTATCAACTGCCCTTCTCTCCAAGTCTTCCCATTTCATGTTGAGGTGCTTGATGTTGTTCAGAACTGATTGTTTCCATGTTATTCGCGGTCTTCCTCTCTTTCTTCTTGCGTTTTCTGGCTTTGGTTCAAGGGTGGTATTTGGTAAGCATTCTTTTTCCATTCTCAGCACATGTCCTAGCCACGGATGTCTTCTTTTGTAGATTATGTGTGAGAGGGTGCCTTGACCAGCAATTTTTCTGGCCCAGACGAATCGCTTCTCAGAGCTAGAATTACAGCACTCGGGCAGATTGTCCCCCTGGCCCCGGTTCCATGTGTGGAGCAGGGCCAGAAACGCAGAGTGGGAGAGGATGCAGACTTTGCTCCCTGGGCTCCAATTCCCATGCAGAAGCTTGTTGGCACAGAAGAAGTGAATGGAGCCCTGATGGTCCACAACAAGGGTGTGGCCCCACCCACCCCGTGGTGAGGGAGGGCAGTGGGGTTTGTTAAACCTCGGGGGTGTGGGCGGGCTTGGGGGGTTGAGTGGGTGATGAGAGCAGCAGTGCAGCTGGCTAGGCGGGAAGGGGATCATGGGGAGGGGGGAGTGAGACCTGTGTGAGGGAGGATAGGAACTGAGTGCTAATGCTGAGGAGGCAGAGAATGAGCCAGGCCTAGTGGTGCTGTGGTGTAAGGGACCTGCAGTCAAGAGCAGGGAGAAGCTGGACCGATGGAGGGGGTTACTGCAGCTTGGAGGGGAGCCAGGCCTGTTGTGATGCTGCTGAAGCAGGCAGCAGGAAGGGTTTGCGTCCTAGACGAGCGAAGTGCTGAGACAGTGCAGACGGGCAGGGCCTTGGCATGTGGAGGAGTAGCTGAAACAAATGAGGAGCTACAGTAAGTTACTCTGTTTTTTGCCAGTCATGTTCAGCAGCTGCAGTGATGCGATGCATGCTGAGTTTTTATCACAGCTCCCTCCCTCCTGCCCCACCCCACCTTCGCACAACCCTGCTCCCAGTGACACGGGACAGGCAGTCCCCCAGCAGGGGCAGTCCGCCTAGCGAGCAGGAGAGAGCTGCGTGCGCTGCGTGTGGTTGTGGCACCCGTCTGTGCCGTGGTGTGTCTCTCTTCAGCAGAGGGTCGCAGCTGAGGTGGGCAGTGGGGATCCACCTACCGTTTGCAAGGGAGCTTGTTCTAACTGATATGTGTGAGACTCCCACAAAGCACGGCCTGAGCAACAATTTCAAATGAGTGTGGACATGTTACACAGATTGAAAACCCAGTGGAAGGGCTGAAAATAAATGGCCAGGCCAAGTGCACAGAATTAGAGCTTGACGTACAGTGGGGCCCTAGTGGTCTTCAGCTTGCGGTGTGGTGGTAAAGGAAGAACGGCAGGTTGTTGGTCTGCATACACAGAGGTGTCACAGCATGAGCGAAGGAGGTGATCGTCCCTTTCTACACCCTCCATAGAACTAGACATTATTTATTAATTACATGGGACTTGTGAGCCTGCCCCTACCACATTCACATCTGTTCATCTCCGCACCAGAGAGATGTCAACAAAGAGGAGAAAACTGAGAGAAGGGCAACAGAAATGATGAATAGGGTAGAGGGACTGAGCTACAGAGAAAGATTCAGAAAACTAAATATATGTAGTTTTCCTAAAAGGCAGCTCCATGTGGGGGAATATGGTAATGGATTACCCGTATTTGGAGGGATCCAGGTGTGCGAAAGAGTCATAGTTAGGGGTAATAAAAAAGCAAGATTTGGAAAATAGTTAGGCTGAATAAAAAAAAATCCAGTGGTGAAATGCATTAGAACAGTGGTTCGCAAACTAGGCCTGCCCCTTGTTCAGGGAAAGCCCCTGACGGGACAGGCCAGTTTGTTTACCTGCCGCGTCCGCACCATGTTCCCTGGATAAGCGGCAGCCCTAGTTTGAGAACCACTGCATTAGAAGATGTGTATAAGACACTCAAACGTTGTGATCCTCATCTGTAGAAAGAGTATAATACTCCCTACCTTACAGTTGCAATGTAATGTGTGTGATTCATTGCCATTTGGGAAGTATTTTGCTATATTTGCCAAAAGATGCAGTATGATCAGCTAGCTAATGCAAAGGTAAAAAGATAAGCAACTCTATGTGATCAAAGGCAATCATTCTGGCAGAGATTTCTGATCACATCATAAACCTTAAGACCAGATCCCACAATGGAATTACAGCCTTGGATTGTTGATTATATTTTTATAAAGAATGTTGCTATCAGCTGTGGATTTTTTTTTAATGTAACCATGGGTCTCTCCCCAGACTCTCACATGTTGTTCTGCCATGTACTATTGTGTAGTTCAGTGGTTCTCAGCCCGTGGGTCACTTGCAGCCCTGTCAGTACAGAGCTGTGGCCCATGTGTCATCCTCAGGGCCGCACACGTAGTATATATATTGTGTGGATGCCACCCACATAACACAGAGAGAGCTGCATATGCAGCCTGCAGTGGTAAATAGGTTGAGAACCGCTGCTACAGTTGGCCAAGCAAAGATACTCTGCATGGATGTGTTTCTGGAAGGTGCTGAGTACCTTGGACTCCCGTTGTCTACTGCTGCAACATTTTGGCATTGTCTAGCTTATGAGAGCTTGACTTCTGAGCCTTAATGCTCAATTTGTTTTCATTTAAGAGGAAGTATTTGATAAACATAGCTGAGTGCAGACCCCTATTGGTTTAATTTAATATAATGGGACAAAGTCATTCCTGGTATAATTCCTTTGACACCAGTTGATTTTCACCAGGTATAAATGTGTCCCAGTGGCACCAAAGAAACTGGTGGTGGTGTTCACTCTCGATAAACAGCAGATCACCCATGGAACTACCTCAGTGCCAATAACCCTGGTTTATACAAAGATTACTCCCCCTTACACTGCGGTCCCAGTGGGAGTTAGTTATTTTCAACTACCATGAATAAATAAAAAGGAAACTAGTCACTAAGTATCATTCGAAACAAGAAACAAAACCAGGACAATTCAGAGGGACTGATTCTTTGTTTCCTTGCGCCTTGTGCCGTCATTCGTACCAGTATAAAATGGGTGTAAAACGCTGCCAATTCCCTGGTGGAAATGATGGCACAAGGCGGAGGAGAGGAGCTGAGAATCAGAGCCCCTTTTCTCATTGTATATGTTAATATTATGCCAATGTATTCTAACACATAAAGGGCCTGATTCTGATCTCCATTACACCATTATAGCTCTTTTGACTTCAGTGAAGCTGCTCCTTGATTTATGCTAATTTAAGTGAGGCATGAATAAGCACCATAGGATGTAACAGATCTTTGCAATACAGAGAAACAATGGACCAAGTTAAGGACAGAGCAGAAGCTTTATTAATGCTGGATTTCCTTGATCTTTGTCAATTTCAAGCAGGACCTAAACATTGTATTTTCTGTATCAGTTACAAACTAGCTCTTGAGAGATGGATTTTCTTTTAAGAATGTTAAATTTATTTCCAAAACAGAATTTAAAAAGCTGGTGCAATCCCCCTCTCCATAATAACTTACAGGCAAATTTGTCAAAGATTAAAATGACTTTTTTTAAATATTCGTTTCCCTAAGATGCATCACCCCATTGTTAGAGAGTTAAACTTATTAGAGTGATTGAGAAGGAATGCTATCTCTACCCGACAGGCAGGAAGAAACTGCAGTAGAAAAGCCTACTTCCCTTGGGAGAGATCAGATATCAGACTTGCTGAGCATCAGGTCTAACCCATAAGCCTACCATCTACACCCCCATCTCAGCTTTGTTAGATTGCTGTAATCGATTACCATCTTCTTCTGACCAAACAGTGGAAGGAACAGACAGAGAGAGAGAGCGCATAACTGCTGCCTGCCTGCCTCCCTTTGATTTGATGGCCTTTATTCCTTCTAATTGGATAAAATAGGAAGTCACTAGCAGTCCTGTGTTGCTGGGTGTACTGATTTCACTCAGAGCCGTCCTGCAGAGGGGTGGGGGCGGGGAGACAAAGGAGAGAGGGTGTCCGTATATCAGAGAAACAGACTGTGAGGGAGGAGAGGGGGGAAAAAAAGAGGAGGAAAGTGAGCGAGTGCTCAAGAAGGACAAAGAGGAAGGGGTGGGGGGAAGAAGGGAGTTACCACCCTCCTGGCATTGCGCTTCCTTTCAAACCTCTGTGCAATGATATTGTTTGCAGGGATGCTCAGGGAGCAGGCACCTGCTGCTCTGTAATGATTCAGCCTCTTCCAGCCGCGGCTTTTACACAGCAGGATGCTGTTGCTACTGGCACTGTTACCTCTGCCGCTGCTGCCACCGTTGCTGCTGTGCCTCATTTTGCTTTTGCTTCTGCTGCATGACGGTTGTTTTCTTCGTCTCAGCAGACACCAGCCTCAGACGCTCAAGGTGAGGAGCCAGCCTTTCGCCCTGGGCTATTGGTTCACTTAATCTAACAATTTGTGCTTTGTTTGGTGCGGTGTCCCCCCCCACACACCACCACCACCAGCCCCCTCGGAAGAGCTGGGATGGCTTGAGAGGCGTTGAAGGAATTATAAAAGTGGCCAGGAAATGGGAGCTAAGTAATTACTAAGCAACTCTATTTCTTGTTTAATAGGAGAGGGGTTTTTTTTATTTTTTCCCTCTCCCAGTTCAGATGCTGTTCTTGAACTTGGACTCTCTACTGACTCCCACTGTATGACTTTTTCCAGAGTTGGGCGATTTGATTTTTGCCTGTCTCATAGTAATGGACTGTGATAGAGTTAAGGCCTTTTGGAGGTGAGCTGGTTGAGATTTTTATGCTTAAATATGTCTGAAGTATCTGCAGAGACTTTTCCCCACTCCTCGACTCAGCTGAACCCTGCTGCGTCTCTTGAAGGGCTCCCCGCTGAGGACAACATGTCAGGGGTGCAAACGGAGGACGGGAGGGTCCAGGGAATAGCAGGCCTTGCCGCTACTTGCTGCGTGTGCCTGGAGGCAGAGCGACTGAGGGGCTGCCTCAACTCTGAAAAGATCTGCATCGTCCCTATCCTGGCTTGCCTGCTCAGCCTCTGCCTCTGCATTGCTGGCCTCAAGTGGGTGTTTGTAGACAAAATTTTTGAGTATGACTCTCCTACCCACCTAGACCCTGGGAGGATAGGGCAAGACCCGGTGATTTCAGTGGAACCTACTGCTCTGTCTGCTTGGGTGCCTTCGGTAGTGCATACCTCACCTTTCCCAGTACCGAGCCCTGAAACCAAGGTTGAAGTTACAGTGCAAGCTGATAGTTCACTAGTGCCCTCCGAGCCTTTCCTCTTGCCTTCTCCGCATAACCGTGTCTTAGATTTTTCATTGTTGCCCTCCGCCGCACCTTCCTTCCCTCCGCCCACGCTGGAGCCTGAGGTGAGAGAGGCTACCACCGTGTCTCAGGCACAAACAACAGAAACTAATCTCCAAATTGCACCAAAACTTTGTAAGTAGCAGCTAATTTTTTTCTTCCACAAAGGACTGTGATTGTTCTGTATCTTTTCCTTGCATCTGACATTGCATGTTAGGTTGGAATAAACTGAGCGAGGTTCAGGGGTGGATCACAAGCTCTCTGAAACTGTTGCTAAATAGACATGGTGGTTGTACCAGAAAGGATATTTTGTAAAGACATATATCCTGGCCAGTTATCAAGAGGCAAGTCTTCACAAGTTATTTCATTGCATACATTATACAAAAGGCTGAATCAGTTTAATTACATTTTGATTGGTATCTTTTTCATGTAATTTAGCATGCCATTTCAGTGATCAATTTGATTTGCATATTGCTTTGAGTCCCCTATATTTGTTAATATCGTTGTCCTGTCTCTAAAGCACGACTATTTCCTCTTTCCTGTCTTGCATTGCTGATAAATGCCCCTGCCATCTTCCTGAAGCAGTCAGTGAGTGCAGTGGGAAAGGGCGACAGTACATTTGTAGCAGCTCTAAAAATTCCAGAGTTGTTAATGTAGCAATTACAATTATGGCTATTTTTTCATTCAGGGCTCATTACAGGTTGTTGGGGGGTTTTTTCCTCCTCAAGGGTTTGACGCTGTAAAACCTTACTCATGAATGCATCCGATGAAGTGAGCTGTAGCTCACGAAAGCTTATGCTCAAATAAATTTGTTAGTCTCTAAGGTGCCACAAGTACTCCTTTTCTTTTTGCGAATATAGACTAACACAGCTGCTACTCTGAAACCAATTACTCATGAGTGTTGTCTCGTTGATTTAGCTCGGATGATTTGGTTAAGGAGCTCATACATGTAGAATTGGGCCCCGAGTTAGCCTTTTACAAATCAAGCTTCTGGAGAAATTTCTCCGTGCTCATTGTAAAACATCTATGTAAAACATTGTAAAACATATGATCTATTCAACGTTTCATTGTAACCTGTCAGATGGGAGCAGGTTAGGCCGGATGGCCTGTGATCTCTGTAACTCTTGTAAGTGAAAAGACAGCTGTGCTAAAGACCAGGCCGGGTATCCACAATCAAGGTCTCCAGTGGTTAAAACTGGCAACAAATTTTGTTGTAAGCTTGCTTAGGCGACCCTCTAGTCTCCTTCCTTTGTGCCCTTCCTAAACCACTGCAGGCTGATGACTTGGTGATTCATACGTACTTGGCCTCATCCTGTTTCCATTGAAATCAATGAGAGTTTTGCCACTGAATCCAGCTTTGAAGCATGCTCAGACACAATGTAGGATCAGGAGCACCGTTTACTCTTTCAGTAATCATCTTGGGTTAGTTATGTTTTATATTAGAAAATGTCATGAGCCAGATCCTCAGCTGGTGTACGTAGGTATACCTTCATTGACTTGACCCATGGCCCAGTTAGCATAATGTCAAATGAAGTTCCAACGATACTGAAAGGAAAATGTAAAGATAAAAATGTATAACCCTATGTAGCCTTTTGCTTCAATAATGTATGATGGCTTGCTGTTAGATGGAGAGTAAGTTTTCTGAGGAGAAGAGTCTGATAAGAAGACACGGGTGTGCAGTCAAACAAAAGCATTATTTTCCTAGTTTACAATCAGTTGGGAGACTCTGGATTAAGTTATTGGGACCAGCTTTTGCCATGATGACAAAGGGTTTTTTCCTCCCAGAAGTAATTAGCACAGCAACTCCTTTTTGTAGCAGTATCATCGACAAACCTCAGAAGTATCATTAAAGGTGTGACAGATGTCACTGCAATCCCCACCTCTTTGCACCTGGCAAAGTGACCTAAGAACACCATCCCACTGAAATAGCTTGCGGGCTGGGGGTGGGAGGAATCAAGAGCAGCTTCTGCAATAACAGCAACGTACCACCCTGCAAAATTCAACATGGAACAGCTGGTTTGCTCTCACTTGATCACTCAGAGTCTGAAGTAAATGACTAGCTGGTGAGCAGCCACAGGCAACAAGCCATTATCTGCATTCAGATCCACTCACATCTGGGAAATAAACGGCTGTCCGGGAATTAATTTTTTTAGATAAATATCTACTAAGTGTGTTAAGGGATCTGACTTCCACATAGATCTTGATAGAAAGAAAAGAGGGGGTTGGCAATTGATTTTGTTTGGTTTGCACAAAGTGAGAAAGATTTACTGCTGCCTTAAAGCGTAAGTGTAGCAAGTTCTGAAGCTTCAAGCAGCTGCAGTTCCTTGAATCCCTGTGGAAATAAGGGTGGAAAGGCAGATTGTACAATATCTACCACAGAGTTCAAAGAGGCATTTGGTCCTGAGGTATTTTAAACTGGATTGCGAACATAGTCTATGTTATGCCAGCAAAAGTTAGAGGGATAAACAAAAAACTGCATTGAAACTTTATTATTTATGAACAGTTGTGTCAAGTGTAAAATTCTGGGAATGGTGTCTCAGGAAGTAACATCTGTAAGTTGGATTGGCCTTATGGCATCTCACCCTCTCTCCTTTTTCCAGCATGACTAGGTAATTTATTCAGAAAAAACATGTGAGCTTTCTCTTTGCATTGATAATTTTCCATCGAGGACTAAATAAGAGCTGTCATGGCTCCTATTCAGTGACTGACATATCATTTCTGAACCAGACCCTTCAGTGCACTTTAGAATCCGTTTCTCCTCTTCTCTTTTCTATCTAACTCAGCATATTCCGTTTAGAGCTCTATCCTTCAAGGTCATAGTCTGTTGAGGGCTAATTGATTCTTCTTTATCCTGGAATCTGGGAGAGAGCAGGAGAGAGACAATCCTAGTAATTGTGTCAGCTGTGTTAGTCCCAAGACCGGTCTACCTGGTATTATTATACTTCGTGTTCTCTCAGTACAGAAATAATGTCTTTCCTTCCTTGGTGGCTCCCCATTTTAAATGGTCATTTTTCCTTTGCTGAAACAGAAAACAGAAGCAAACATTTCTAAGTGTCCACATGTGTGAGGCATGTCAGTTTCTGCTAAATTATATGTGTGAATGTTTCATTTAGGTGGGGTCTATAGAATATTATGTCTAAGACATGTAGATCTTATGAATAGGAATACAGTGCAGGAACTAAATTCTATTTTTTCTCATTAAGTGCAATCCTGCAGCAAGGCATCACGTACTCTAATGATTATGTTTCCATAGTCCTCTAATGGGTATGTTTTCATAATAATTGTTTTGTTTATAGCTGCATAATATCTAAACTATTCCTCCCTCCTGATAGATCTTTAAGCTGCTTTCACTTTCCATTTAAAGGGATTGTGCCCAAACCAATTAAGTTCTTAAACCTATTCATGTGAGCAAAATTGATAATATGCAAGTGAAGGTAGAGGATAAATTGTAGCTAGATAGCTGTGGTGCTAGCCTTAAGATCTCTGTAACTTTTGAGTTAGAGCCATGGGTTTTATAGCTCTTCTGGACAGCCACAGGGTCCGATTCACCACTTCCTTACACTTGGCCTGAGTCTTCGTAGCCCTGCATTTTGCATAGTCAATTGCATCAGTGCAAAGTAACCGTAAAACACTCAGATTCTGACGTTGCACTAGTGAAAAGGACAGTATTAGGTGCAAGGCAACAGCGAAATGGGCCCCAGCACTCTGCACTCCCCTTGCATAGGTGTAATTGACTGCACAAGGTGGGTCAAATTCTGCTCTCAGGTTGCATCACTTTAAATCAGAAGTAAATCCATTTTGCTGGAGTAGCTTAGATGAATAGATCAGCATAGCTGAGCACGTCATTTGGTACAAGATGTGGAACCTGCCGGCAGGCATCTTGCATGGCACTGCAGAGCTGCTTCAGCTCGGCCCAGGCAGGCCCCGCCTACATGGCTCCTTTGTCTTTTTATCTTTTCATTTTTATTCTCCTCCGTCAGCTCAGGTGATTTAGTCTCTTCTGACGTTTCTGCCACTTGCGATGCCTGGTTTGACATTTCTGGATGAAGTGGTGCCTCACTGTGCCTAAAAACCTGGGCTCTTCATGGCAGAAGGGCTCTTCTTTGTGTCTCCACTCTTCTACACACTGAGCTGGCGTAGCCAAGTGGTCAGCCTATTGATTCCAATGAATTCTACTGCTAGCTCTGCCCGTGACTGTCGCTGTGAGCACATGACCCCTCGCTTCCTCAGTTTCTCCGTGTGTAAAATGAGGATGATAATATGTCCCTATCTCCCAGGGGTTAGCTATCGCTTGCACTGTGCATTAAAGATGGAAAGCTGTAAGTATTGTTGTTACTTGTCTGCCCTTGGCTTAGACAGTTCTTCTGATTTTTATTTCTCTGATTTCTGCCTCATATTTTACTTGTCTCCCCTTTTTGTTCCTTTCCTCAGGAGACGTGTCAGCAAAATGATTATTTTCGGTGTTCAGACCATTAAAAAAGCCATCTCAGACTTGAGAACAGGACCATTTAGCTCAAAAACCATCCTCTTTCCACTCAAAATAATCGATGCACCATGGCATAATTGCTGATCTAAATGGGCCTATTTTAGGGTTTGGAAAAAAAGTAAGGGTAAACTTGACTTTTAAGTGGCTTTACATCACATTGTCGATATTGTCCACATTTCTGCTCCTTACCCTGGGTTCTGTCCCCTTAACTCTTCTGGTTTTGCTGCCTCCTTCACCTCTTCTCGTTTTCCAGATTGGCTCTTATACCTCTGCTTTTGATTTTTCTTCTTCACCTGCCCTCAACTCTCCATCTCAACCCACCGCCCCTCCCCACAGACACATACCACCACCACTTCTTGCTTCCCTTATGCAATGGTTTTCACCGGGCAGGGGTTATGTAATCTGACAGGCCTGGGTGTGCTATTCCTTTCTCTTTCTCTGGTAGTACAAGTTGGGGGATGCTTTTTAGGGTATATCTACGTTGCAGTTGGACACCCACAGCTGAATCGGGCTCGCAGAGTTTGGACGAAGGGGCTATTTAATTGCAGTGTAGACCAGGGGTGGGCAAACTTTTTGGCTCAAGGGCCACATCTGGCTACGGAAATTGTATGGCGGGCCACATGAATGCTCAAAAAAGTGGGGATTGCAGTGCGGGGGGGTGGGGTGAGTGTTCCGTCTGGGGATGATGGGTTGGGAGTGCAGGAAGGTGCTCCAGGGTGGGCCCGAGGGGTTCGGAGGAAGGGGGGACAGGAGGGAGTCAGGGGTGCAGGTTCTGGGTGGCGCTTACCTCAAGCAGCTCCCAAAAGCAGCGGCATGCTGCCCTCCGGCTGCTACGCATAGGCGCGGCCAGGCAACTCTGCATGCCTCCCTGTCCGCAGGCGCCGCCCCTTCAGCTCCCATGCGTGCGGAGCCTCTTGGCTGCCCCTACAAGTAGGAGCTGAAGGGGGGACATTCCACTGCTTCTGGGAGCCGTGTGGCAAGCCCCAGACCCCACTCCCTGGCAGGAGCTCAAGGGAAGGATTAAAACGTCTGGAGGGCCGGATGCAGCCCCTGGGCCGTAGTTTGCCTACCCCTGATGTAGAGTTTCAGGCTTGGGCTGCAGCCCCAGCTCTGGGACCCTCCCTCCTTGCAGGGCCCTACAGCCAGAGCTCCAGCCCGAACCTGAACATCTACGTTGCAATTAAACAGCCCCTTAGCCCGAGCCCCACGAGCCTGAGACAGCTAGCATGGACAGGCCAGTCCTGGGTTTTTAATTGCAGTGTAGACATACCCTCAGAGGTCGTGCACAGAGCTGTTTTCAGTAAGGGGGCAGGAAGCCAGAGCTGATAAACAGCCTAGGGGTTTATTTCATGAAGGTTAAACATATAGGAGGAGAGCTCAAGAGATGGCCTCCCATTCCCAAAGCATGGATCTTGAAACAGCTGGGGCCTGATCTCATGCCCATTGAAGTCAATGGCAAGGCTCCCATTGACTCTGAAGATGCCGGCTCAAACATGGCCTGTTCTGTTGACTGGCCTCCACTACTCCAGCTACTACTGATAATAGAGGGCGGGTTTTGGTATGTCCATGTGTATGTATATGCTTGACTACCCCATTTATCTACAACAGGTTACACCCTACCCTCTGGAAAAATGAGGCTTCATATGGCCAAGGGTCCCAGTGAAAAAGCATTCAAAAGGGTCCCCAAACCCACCAACCCACCGTGCAATATAGAGATGCTGGCTGGCTGCCTAGCATTGTAAATCCTGAGAGATGTAGCTGTGCCTCTGTTAAACAGGTTTGGTTAAGGATATTCCCGGATACTGAGCCCTCCAATCTCTGTGTATTCCTAAAGCCCTGTCACTGTAGGATCCAAGTGCTGAGAGGAGCTTTAGATGTGTGTAATCAAGGTAACAATACGCAGAATACAACAGGGCTGTAACGTATAAGCACACATGCGTGGGTGTGAAACAGGGGTGGAGAGCCATAAATGTGGATCGTTCATATTAGCTACAAGTAGCAAACCCATTCAGATTTCTGAAACATGTCATAATAACGTGTTTATAGCACCAGAGAGGATCACGCATTTTATTCGTTTTGTGTAATTTTGGTTCTTTTTTTAGTTTCTCGCTCCCATTTTCCCCCTTTTCATTAAATTAATTAATTGAAAAACAGTTATTCAGTTTGTATGTGCAGCAGGCTAAATTGATCTAAAACCAGTGGGCCACATTCTGTGCTCGCTCGCATTGGTGCAAAAGCCCCCAAGTCACTGGCCTGTACCTGTAGTAACTCAGTGCAGTGCTTGACTCAATATTTGGTTATATAAAGCTGATAGCATTAAAATGCATTGCCTCTAGTCATTTCTAAAGCCTTTGCTTCTAAAGATGCTCTGGTTTTTTCAGAGTGAAGTGATTGCAATTACCCAGGTTTTAGTTTGTTGGGGCGGCTTTTGTTTATAATTGCTTGATCTGAACATTTCTTTCAAAGCCTCTTTTGTAATGGAAAATTAGGTATTTGCTCTTACAGTGGAGAACTTCAATAACCTTTGTCTCTTTATATATGCATATAGCCATTTGTATTTGTTATATTAATGCGTATATAAATGTATAATCTGTAAGTATATACGTAAGTATATATTCATCATGACTTCCTTATTAAAAATGGTGTCTGGGGCCATAGCACGTCATTAGTTTTTGATCAGTGGGGAGAACTGCTTAAAAATTGGTGGCATGATAAGGCCCTAAGTTTGGATTTTCACTGCAGGGGACTTGAATTCCTATCTTTCTGCACCTATTGAACTTTTAAGTTCACTATTATATTTGCAGTTTGCATTGCAGATGATAGTCTTTGGTTCTAAAAAGGGATCTGCTACTTTCCCAACAGGAGACAAGAAGGCATAATTTGGCTCAGATCACATTAATAGGTATTTGTGCATTTACTCTGCGACATGGAGCTGGAATGATGTAAATGAAGCCTTCTGCGTTTGATCATTTGCAGTCCTGCTAATGGAAATGCAACAGATTTGCTGCAGAAACCCAAGTCTGAATCAATATCGATTCAATGAGGCAGCTGGTTCAGGGAAAGATCATATGATAGCAATCTACAGCAGACAGCCACTCTGGCTGGATGGCGGAAAAGGGCAGACAGGCCTGATAAAATAGCATGGCAGGTGATGAAGGGCTTCCTGTACGAAAAGCATATTTCATCAAGGTCACAGAGGTGTTAGGAGAAAAGGCTTCATAGATTTATTGGTTGTGATTGTAGGTACTGTACTGTTTCTGGGTGCAGGTAAAATATTTCTTTGGGGAGTTCCGGTCAGTTTATGGAAGCTGTATCTATTCTAAGAAGAAACTATGCAAAGTGAAGAAGGGAGCATTTGGGCTCAGTCCTCAGCAACCAGAAAGCTCCCCAGAAGTGCAAATGAGAAATCCGTCTGACACAGGAGATTCCGTGGGTAGCACAAAGTTGATGTAACCGACCTGTGCTCACTGCCCTCCCTGCTCCATGCAGGAGCTGTGTCAGAGACACAAGGGGGTTATCAGGAGCAGATTGGGACAGAATTGATTGTGTGGCATAGTGGCTGACTGCCTCTGACATAATTTAGAGCAGCCCAGAGGGTTACAGTTACACTAGATGTAATTTCAGTCCCCCGGCCAGCCCAGAATAAGGGAAGAGGAAAGGTGGCATAAAGCTCCTCTTTGAGTTCTAATTTTACATTATTACATCAACTATTTCATTGTATTTCCTATTTAAATGAAATAAAACTTTTTCATGTATGATTCTTTTTCTTAATATACTCCATTCTGGAACAGGCTGGCAGAGGGTTCTGAAGACTCAGATGGGTTTTGTCTTTTTGGCAGTTCATGTTTTTCTTCAGTTTTCAAGATGAAAAGAAATCAGTCATGGCTTGGTAGTTGCATGATGCCAGGTAAAGCACACGAAGCTATGATCTTCAGTATGATTAGTGACATGATTCAGTTTTGCTCTGGAGTTCCCCCAAAAGGTTGGAATTTTATACTTTTACCATCAATTAATTCTTAAGATTAGACACAACAAAGGGGGAAAAGACATCAGGCACATTCAAAAGCCTCTCTGAATGCAAAAGAAACGACCAGGCTTATAAAAAGAAATGACTTGACTCTTTTAAGGTGTTGATTAAAGTCATCATGAAGGTGCCAGAATTAAATTCAGTAAGAGAGCTTCAAGTGCATTTGTTGTTTTGACTATGGTAATTCAGTGTCTGCAGCCTTAGTAGACACACTGGCCTGAATTCAGTAATACTAAAAGCCCTTTTCTGCCATTCTGGCAAAAATAATGTAACACCCTCTCTAAGGCCCATGAACATCGCCAGAACTATATGAAGGGGCCTTTGTGTAGCTAAGAATTGGGCCCTAATACTCATAGCCCTCTGTGTGCTCTGCCTATTCCAGGAAGTGGTACCACTTCGCTCACAGATGCAGCTTTTGTTTATGTCAGTGGAATTTTTTGAAGGCATCCACCATAGGAAAGGCAGGATTGTCCGCTACAATATAATGTGTAGGGATCTGACCAATCTAGCTTTAACTGTCCCGAACAAGGGGTCTTCCATCAGCTCCCTTGGGAGATTATTACTCACATCTCACATTCTAGGCTTTCTTGCTGTAGTTTTATTTGCTGCAGTTCATATAAAATACCACAGCACGCTTCAAGGATTGTTAGACATGCTTCCAATACCGTTAAACAACGTACGTTGCGGGTAGCTTGTGTAGTTGAGGTATGGGAGGGATGGAAGGCATTGTAGTTTCTGGGTGATGAATGGGTTTCCTATGTGAATATTTTGTTAGGGAGAGGATTAGAAATAAAAGAGGAGGGCCTGGGAAGGACTGAAAGAAGCTTGGGGTCACTTAGGCACAGAGAGGACAGCAGGAGAGAAGTCTCCTTCTGCCTGCTGTGGATGGACCAGGGAGAGATGAACAGGAAAAGCTTTGGCATTTTAAGATGTTGGCGAATAGAGAAGAGACAATGTGCGTGAGAGAAGTGAGGGAAGACGGTTTGTCCTCTCTCCCTTGTAGAAGAAAGCAGGGAAGATCTGGCCCTTGGTGCCACAGACACCCTGAGATCAGTGCAGGGCTCTTTGCCCTTGCATCAGCCTCGGACCCGCTCCTTAGGATTCCCATGGTCACAGCTGGCTCCAGGACGTTCTGCAAAGGGGCACAGGTGTAAAAGCAATACGTTCTCTGGCTGTACTGTGAGTCTGAGAGACTCTCTGCTGGGCACCCTCGAAATGAAGGGAAAGAGGCCCAACCTCCCCGGCCGCTGCTACCGCATGCCCCCTTCATCCCAGGCCTGCCCACTGTGGGGACTACGTGGATCCTTAGACCCATGGACAGCGCCTCCACCATAGAAGAAAGTGACCCCAGAGTGGCCCCTTCTGCCGGCAGATCAGAGCACCAGGTGGCTCTTCATTATTAACCCCTTCCTGTCCTTTCATTTGAAAGTCGTCGTGCTTTCTGGATGCCACCTCAACAAGTTTCACAAATCCAACCATTCTTTTTTGTCCAGGCCTTCTTCGATTCACTTACGGTGCGAATAGATGTTTTCAGGTTACCAATAACAGTAGTCTCAATTTGTAGCTGCTTCAGCCATGTAATTTTAGTGATATATGGCTGTGTACATATCGTCTGTTATTGCAAAGAAAGGCCATATTTCAGGTTCAAAGAGACAATCAATATGGTAGTGCACAGAGTCTATTTTTCAAAGCTAGTTAACTGAAAGATACCGTATAATTCCCCCTTTGCTTTATAAAACAGTCTGTGGCCAATAAAGCCAATATATGGCCTGTTGAACAAACAGGTCCTAGTATATGGCTGGCAACTTCTCCAGCTATTCTTTCTTGCTGGCTTCAAGCTTTTAAATTGACCCTGCCATGGAGATTAATGGAGGTTTCTTTGGATCGGTAGGTTGCTCAGTAACTTTATAATTTTACTACTTGCTGGTAATCGGCAGTTTTCCATTTGCCACATTCCCCTTATGCCACTGTGAAATCTGAAAGCAGTATTTTCTTTTTTATCTGCTGTGAGTGGAGGCAGACCAGTGGTAGCAAGCTCGGGAAGTAGAACGCTGTCGTACTAGCTGTGGTTTCAGATGAAATATAAAAGCACTTACGTTGCTAAGTGGGGAGGTTAGCTGGTCAAAGAGGGACTTGGTAACATGGGGGCAGAGGAGAAAGAAAAGAAACATTTATTTTCCTTATGTTCTGTGCTGAGATTTGACAAATGTAGAGTCTCAATAAGTTACGGTTCAAAAAGCCATGTAGAATGTAAATAGAGTTGTCGCCGTTCGAAAGTTAGCATGTGCCAACCATCCAGGTATGCCCTCTCCTTAGAACGGAAAATAATGGCGGCATCTCAGATACCTCATTGTGGTGACTGTCAGTGAATTCTGACCCGTTCTGGATGTTGGTAAATATTGACTCATTAATGCTAACAGCCCTGTATACCTGCCATTCTGTTGTTGATTTAACTTCTTATATTTTATTTTTTTCCTGTAATATTCTCCACTTTAATTGGATAGTAATCTATATTCTATTGGCCATTATCCCGCCAATGATCTTGTGTGCTATTTTAATTGGGTGAACTTTTTGTATTGAATACCCAACTGGGGGCCCAGGGTTGCTTTTGTGTGACAACTGCATGGTGCTGAACTCAAGTTCATTACAGAAAGGTACAATGGATATTTGCTGAGTGATTTTTTTTTTAACAAGGATCACATGAGGTCAGGGTAATAGTGCTAGCCGAAAAATTAGAAAGGGATCAGAAGAGAGCCACAAGAATAATTCAAGGCCTGGAAAACCTACTTGGGAAAGACTTGAGAAGTTCAATCTAGTTTATCCAAGAGAAGGTTAAGAGGTGATTTGATTACAATCCAAAAGTACCTACATGAAGAGAAGATTTCAAACAGTATAACAAGAACCAGTGGCTGGAAGCTGAAGCTAGAAATGCATGCTAGAAATAAGTCATAAACTTTTAACGGTGAGGGTAATTAACTCATGGAATAATTTACCAAGGGATGTGGTAGACTCTCTAGCACTTGGAATATTTAAAACAAGACTGGATGTCTTTCTAAAAGGGATGATGTACTTCAACCATAAAATATGTAATTGATGTGGGAATCACTGCGTGAAATTCTCTGGCCTGTGTTGTGCAGGAGGTCAGACTAGATGATTATTGTTGTCGGTAGCTACCGGTGTGGTGCTCTGCTCTTGTTCCATGATGATAGCTGCGTGCATGTTCCCTCTGTGTGCTTCCCCAGCTCTGCGCAGATCGCTAACACAACAGACCCCAAGAGAACCCCCCAAAACCACAGACTCTAGTAAGGTACGAAGGATCCCGAGCCAGGTTTATTGTCAAATGAAGCACAGTAATAGTTCCCTATAGACTCTACAGGGCATACTACAAATATATGCCCCCTGGCAATGGACACAGCTCAGTCAGTGGCGGGACACTCCACTGTCCCCTAGGCTGGACAAAGATGTGCGCTCCGGGAAGCTACTTTTATACAGTTGCAGGACAGATTACTCGTCATAGTTCAAACGAATCTATCCATCATGTTGTCCTTTTGACCCTGTCTTTAAGATGCACCTGCCAGTTCCATGTTATGTCTGTGGAGTGTTCTGATGCCGTCTTGGGGCAAGTTCCTCTCATCAGCCCTTATTTGTGTGTGTGCACGGGCCTCTAACAACCTTTTCTTGCCAACTTCTGTGAGTGGGGCCTGCCTCTGGCTCACAGTCCAGCTTTGCTTAACACTTCCTGGAAGTACTTTGGTTCAGGCTTCAGGCCTCAGACTGGGCCTCTGATACAAGAATTTATGTTTCTAGGCCTCCTCTTACTACAATTATAATAGTCCCATCTGGCCTTGAAAATTATGACTCTACAGTGGTCTTTTGGGAGTTGACGTCTCTCCTTTGCTCTGATATTTCAGACCATGTAGATATGATGACAGTGTCTGGGGACACTTTTCATTTGTTAGTAACAGTAAACATAAACCAAACCATGAGAGCAATGTTTTCCAAATGTAAGTGGACGATATTAGCTGCTTGGTTTGGGACTGAATGTGATCCACTGATCGGTGTTAAGTTGTTAAGGTAGAATAAAGGCAGAATTCGAAAGGAAGCATGTGGAGAATGGGTGGAGCAGAGAAACAGTTTCCCTCTTAGTGCTAGTAATGTTAGTATTAGTAACACAGTAGCACCTTGAGGTGGCACCGGATACTCTGTCATGTTCGGCTCGGTATACATAAGCCACCTCTCATATAGCTTATGTAATAAGAGAGACTCCCTGACCCAAAGAGCTTTTAATCTAAATAAACAAGCTGCACAAACAGGTGGGAGGGGAAGCAGGTGACACAATTTGCCCAAGGTCACCCAGTACATCATTGTCAGAGATGAGACTAGAGCCCAGGTCTCCTGACTCCTAATCCAGTGCCCTATCCCTTGGACCAAACCTTTCCTTCTCTTGCTTTTTATTATTAGTGAAATTTTGCATGAGAACAGGCTCTTTTTGTCTTCAGCATCATTGGCTTCTCATTCCTGGTCTGAAGTACCCATTCTCTTCCTGTGAATGGCAGTTGCGTGCCGCGGCCATGACTGCGAGGTAACCATTGGAGAACTACGGCCGCGTGAGGAGTGAGAACCACGTCATCCACATACAGCCTGATTGCTGGGGCGCTATGTGGGTGAAGTGAAGGGATGAGGAGAAAGTGAAATTCACCACTCCCAGGTTTGGCGCAGAGCACGGGATGGTAGCGCAGCTCATCTGCGGTCACTGCTCCAGCCTTTAGCTCTATGTCAGTGGGGATCCTGGAGTCTCTCTCCTCATTTACACCTCTGACGGTCTTTGTGGAGGGAGCATGCAGACCCTTTCTGGTTCCTTGGACCATCTGGCCCTGTGTGCAGTGTTTAGATCAGTGTTTCTCAAATGCGGCCACCAAAGGCTTTTCTTGCAGCCACAGCCTCCTGGGCAGTGATGATGGGGAGGAAGCTGCCAGCAGGGTTTGGGGCCTGCCCTCTTCTACAGCCACAAATGCCAGAGGAGCAGGCAGCTGATGTGAGTTCCCCATCTTCCCAGGGGTGCTGGGGCTTGGGCTTCCGGCTTAGCCCTGGGCTGGCAAGTGCCAGGCTCTGGCCACAGGGCTTCAGGCTCCATCCCCCAGCCACGAGGCTTCGGGCTCCAGTCCCGGGCTCACCTGTCCCCTCCCGCCCCCCCCCGCCCCCATCGCCCCTGGCTTCCCTACCCACTTCTCCATCCACAGCTTAATTTGTCCCCCGGCTTGACAGGGCTGTGTAAGTCTGCTGTGAAAAGCAATATTTGTATGTTTGTTAATATCACTTTTCACTGCCTCCCAGCTAGCTGGTAAGTCTCCTGTGAAAAGTGCTACATACAAATATACATGTATCAGTTTTCACAGCAGCAGCCTTACTAGCTAGCAAGTCTTTAAAAAAAGCAACTGAAAAGGCAAAAGAAACAACAACAAAATAGACAAGAATGTGCAAAGCATCTTATTTTATTTCTATTCAGCAAGATTTGGTGGCCACATTCTAGGCCACCAAAAAATTTCTTGTGATAACCCCTGATTTAGATGTTATGGAGGGTGCTGTACAGCCTTCTACGCCACAGGTGAATTTTGCCCATCGCTATCTCCAGGGAAGGAGATTGATACATCATTGACTCAACAATGAACGTGGTTCAGTGTTTTCCACATGGCATCAGTGAAGCAGGACTAGCACTTTGTGAAATGAAAAGACATGTACAGCTGGGGGCTTTGAGGATCACTTTTAACAGTCTGTTGGACAATGCCGTTTTCTCGCTGGAGGGGGAAAGATGGATGATCAGTAGGGCCCTACCAAATTCAGAGCCATGAAATCTGGTCTCCCTCCATGAAATCTGGTCTTTTGTGGCCTTTTATCCTACACTATACAGATGTCACGGGGGGAGACCAGCCTTTCTCAAATTGGGGGTCCCGACCCAAAAGGGAGTTGCAGGGGGGTCACAAGGTTATTTTACGGGGGAGTCGCAGTATCGCCACCCTTACCTCTGCGCTGCCTTCAGAGCTGGGCGGCTGGAGAGCTGTGACTGTTGGCCAGGCACCCAGCTCTGAAGGCAGCGCCCCACCAGCTGCAGCGCGGAAATACGGGTGGCAATACCCTGCCATCCCACTCTTACTTCTGCGCTGCTGCCTGCAGAGCTGGGTGGCTGGAGGGTGGTGGCTGCCAACTGAGGGCCCAGCTCTGCAGGCAGCAGCGCAGAAGTAAGGTTGGTAACAACACACCAGGCCCTCCTTACGTCTGTGCTGCTGGCGACGACTCTGCCTTCAGAGCTGGGCTCCCGGCCAGCAGCCGCCGCTCTCCAGCGGCCCGGCTCTGAAGGCAGCGCCGCCACCAGCAGCAGCGCAGAAGTCAGGGTTGCAGTACTGCAACTACCCCCTACAATAACCTTGCAACCCCCCCCCCCCCACACACACACACACACAACTCCTTTTTTGGCCAGGACCCCGACAACTCCAACACCATGGAATTTCAGATTTAAATAGCTGAAATCATGAAATTTATTATTTTTAAAATCCTATGACTGTAAAATTGACCAAAATGGACCATGAATTTGGTAGGGCTCTCCAAATTTTGGTAATGGATATCCAAATAGTCCTTTAATTATCATGGATAAAATGGCCCACAGTTCCCACTCCTGTAAAGTTTATCTCCTTGTAATGGGTGGATTAATGCATTAATATAACTTAGAAGAAGGATTGAAAAGTCAGAATTTGTTAACTGTCACCACACGGGTACCACACATTTTCTATTCCAAGTAAAGTTGTGGTAAATTCCAACCACGCTGTCTGGTAACTGAAGGCAAATGGAGACCTTTTAATTCTGAATAATGTAAACTGCTCTTTATTTCAATGCTGACTCCAGTTTGCATTGTAAAATAATGCACTTCAGCTGTAAACTAGGCAGTTTTCATAATAGAGCTCAGCATTCAAAGTGTCCTCCACCTTTCCAGTTATAGCTGGGCCTCGGATGTTAGGGAACAAGCAGAACCTCCATAACACCATCCAGAGTCTAATATTTGTTTTGCTAATGTAAAGTACAGTGAGTTCCTTTCAGATCAGTGGTTTGCATGGTGAATGTACATGACGTATCATAGGGGTGCTCAGAAGAGGGGCCAATCTAAGGAATGGCATTTTGCGATGAGTGCAATGGGAGGCTGTGGCTTAGATTTTTGCATTTTAGAATCTCCCTCTGCTTTTCTTCCTGTCCCCTATTAGCTTAACAAATGGAAAGTAGGAGAAAAACTGGTTGCCTTTTAAAATTCTGTAACTGTTCTGAGACCAGCCTGTGGTGAAGGCAATGGGCAATGTGAAAGGTTGGCTTTTGACCCATTTCTTGTTCAATGAAGGAAAAAAAAAAACTTTAGTCAAAGGGGAGCTAAGAAATGGCCCAATACCTCTGTTAATTTGCAAGCAAAGCTTTAGAGCAATCTATCCCTTTGCGAGCTTCTATTCTGATCACACAAATTATCTCAGCCCAGAGGGATCAGTACAGCCAGTGCTTCATTTTCTTGCACTGAACTAGTCCATGCTCTTAGCTTCAGACACATGCCACTTGATATTCTCAGTGTACACAGACCTGGTGATCGGCTCTTCCGTACAGTTGAATACAGTACAGGATTTTTGAATTATGCATAAGCCCATAATATAGAGGACAGCACTCCATAGCTACTATTTGGGGTGATGATGGGCGGAAGGGGGAGGCAAAGTAATATACTGCCACTTTTCATTTTTTATGTGTTAGCTGGGTTAAAAGCAATCCTTGAATTGTACCATTTTTTTCCCCTGCCTGACTATTTAATCACCTGAGAGAGCACCAGCTAGAGTTTTGTGGTAAGATTTATTAGGCTCCGAACTGTCAGCAAAGTGCTTCCTTCAGTCGACCATTGGGAAGGAGCCCAGATTAGACTGTTAATGGGCTTCAGTCTGGAAAAAATTAGTGACTGATTGAAATGTCACAGTAGCGTTGGCCCTTTGGGCTTGTGCGCTAAATGGTACTGAGTTCCTGGAGAGATTGTTTTTGCTCGGGATGTTCTTGAGCTGCTCACTGCCTGCCCCAGAGGCAGGATGATACAAGTGCTTTTTCTTTTTCCTTGCAAACAGTGGAGACAATGCTAAGGCTTGTCGCGTTTGTTTTGCGCAGGTGGAGGATCTTGCTGCAGCTTTTATGAAGCTTTATCCTGCATCTCAGCTTTGACAGTTCTTTTGGTGTTATAGTGTTTGTGGCATTATTTTATTATTTATTATTTGTACTGTGGTAGCAACTAGGAGCCTACTCATGGACCAGGACCTGATGGTGCCAGGTGCTGTGCAAACTGAACAAAAAGACAGTCCTCACCTCACAGAGCTTGCTTTATGCTGCTGGCTAATGTTCAAATTTGAAAACAAATAACTACAATTTTTTAATTAAAATGACAAATTACCAGTGAATTCTATTATAGTGTTAATAAGAACCTGCTGCTGAATCTTTGTTTAAAGGAACCACATGCCACATTCCAGTCTCTGACCGCTTTTCTTGTCAGTTTCATACCAAGAAAGAGGGTAGGACTGGTGGGTGTGGGTGTGTGGGGGGGAGGGGGGTGTAGGATGAAAAATAGTTTTTAAGCAATGCACAAAATTTGACATTAAATAATACTACTTTGTGCTTCCATCCAAGGAGTTTAAATAGTTACACTATAATTAGTGAGGTGACCCTCATAACAACGCGATGAGGTGGGTAAGCGTTGTTATCACCTTCCCTGTGTTACAGATCGGGAACATGAGGCACAGAGAGATTGTGCCTAACGTATGCAAAAGTTTCCCCTCATGTTGGGTGGCCAGACTGAGATACATAGGGCCTGGTTTTCAGGTTTGCTGAGCAGAAACAAGTCTAATTGCCCAAGTCTATAAAAAGTGTCAACCAAGTGACTTGGCCATAGGTACCCTGGAAGTCTGTAGCAGAGCTGGGAACAAACCCCAGGTCTCTTGGCTCACAGTTCTATACCTCAACCATAATACCAGCCTTCCTCCCTTTGCAACATGCCATTTATGAGCTGAAAACACAAAATAAATGGCCAAAACAATCGCCAGTCTTAAATACTCGTTATGGTTGCCAAAAGCACTCAGAAATTTGGAAAAATCATAAATTTTTTCTGAATCCAGAAATTTTCTCTGGTGGTAGAAAATTGTTAATTTTTAGTAACTAGCTAGGAAGCAGGGCTTCGCTATATTGTTAGGGAATGTTTTGAGAGCCCAAATGACTCAAAAATGGACTAAATGAATGACAGGAAAATCAGATCCTGACATTTTGAGTTAAGCTGTTTTCTATTGCTGCCTCATTGGCTTTTTAAAGCAATAGATTGTTTGCTAACAGCTTCCTTCAGGAAAAAAAAAAAGTTTCAGTCCACTGACATTTTGTAAAGATTCATCTAAGGCCCATGTAAGGGACAATTTTGTCCTCCAGAGTCCCTGCAGAGCCTTTCAGAGCCCGGCTCAGCTGGTAGAGGATGTGCTAGGGGAAGGTCTTAGCCCAGGCTGGTGAGGAGTCGCATGCAGGAGAAGAGAGTCAGGGAGATTTTGAAAGCCATAAATGCCCTCTGGGGATCAAGGAGACAGGGAAGGGGAACTGACTGGTTGAGCTTTATAATCCTCATAGCTGCTTCTCAGCCCTGACCTAGAAAATCCTTTAGCTTTACCCTTGACTGTTGTCATTATGCTAATCAATTGCAGGTCATTGCTAGGCTCCAACCATGCTGCCCTCTGGCATGTAGGTGGGGAAAGCGGGCCAGAAACAATCCTTTTGTCTCGTGCCTCCATCTGCATCCTCCCACTTCAGTACTGCTGCTGTTGTTGTTGGCAGAAAGTGACACAAACACTGCCTCAGCTGGACACTCAGCATTGGCTGGGTTAGGCTGCTCCTTCTTGGTGTCCTGCACCAGACTGAGTCTTGGCAGATTAGTTAGATTGCTTCAGAGCTGACCGACAAAACTTCAGGTCCAGTGCAAGGCCCTCCGGGGTCCATATGGAATGAGATGGCTTAGCACTGAACAATGAGTGAGAGCATCTCCAGGCCAAGCCCTTTAGGAGGACAGAAGAGGTTTAAGTGTGGGCATTTAAGAAGAAACCCAATGCCCAAACTGCGCATGTGACCAATTGCTGGGATGCCCTCAAGTCCTGTTTAGATTGCGTGTAAGGGCTGAATGAGGATTCTCATGATCATATTGTGAAGTGTGATCCAGATTGCTCGCAGGGGCACAGTGAGGGCAGGGCACAGTGACACACACCCCTCATTTCAAACCTGTGCAGCTCTCTTATGGGATTCCTGGGCTGCAAGACAAGCCTTAGGCGGTGGGGAGGGATGGGAGCAGAGCAGTGCGGGCATTCAGTGAGGAGCACGTGATGCCCACTGAACAGGTGGAGCAGCTCTGCCCCTCCCCCTACAGGTGCTGGGTAGCTTTGGGAGGTGGGGTCCCCGCCTCTCTCGTTCCGTTGTTCCATGCTGCCTCAGGGCAATGCAGTTCCGAACCACCCCAATAGAGGGCGATGTCTAAATGGCACAGCTTTACTGTACAGTACTAGTAAAAACATAAACATGGTAAGTTCATGGCTCAGTTTTGACTCTGAAAACCCTACTCACATTAATGAACTCTATCATTATCATCACCTATTCGCCCGAACAATAGCGACGTTACCTACAGCCTGTACAGACTGCCTGCTCTGCGGCCCGGAGGGGCGCATGAGGCCACCAGTGGTGCAGGCTGAGATGCGCCGAGTGGGGGCCGTGCAGAGTGGAAGGACGGCTGCCCACCGTGCCTCCTATACACTGCAGGGTGGCAAGCCCATCTTATTGCTGAGGGTGGAGGTGGATTCACTACTCCCATCGTGACCTGCAGCTACTTGAGCAGCAAACCATCCATAAGCTAATACCGTGTTTCCCTTCCATGTAGTGCTGGAGGGGGTGGGAGTGCAGGTTGCTGGGTGGGAGCTGGGGAGCAAGTGAGATGGCCATGCTAGCATGTCTGGAAACTGTCAAGACAAACAGGGGAGCACCTATGGGCCACGAAGCACTAAGGGCTAGTCTACACTGCCACTTAAGTTAATGTAAATGATGTCGCTCAGGGGTGTGAAAACGACAGCCCTTCCACCCCCTCCCCCAAGCAACGTAAGTTACAGTGACTTAAAGCCATGTCCACACCATGCTTTGTGGGCAGGAGACACTCTCCTGTTGGCATAGCACGTCTGGGGAAGATACAGCATGGTAGTGTAGACTTGCCCTCATTTAATGCAGTTTTTACTCATGGGTGTCCTAGCTGATGTGCCGTTACCAGGTCACACCCCATGTCCACGCTGTGCCCCGGGACTGCTGGAAGAATAAACCAGGTTTCTAGGGAAAGAAAACAGGAGATTTTTGCCAAAACATCTCCCCTTGTGCAGGAAGGGAGCAATGGAACTCAGTGCTGCATGTTTTGTACAGTGCTGTCATATCTAAGATACGAAGCAAAACATCGTATCCATTTAAAAAGCAAAACAACAAAGAACAGCTTCGCTTGCTCCCCTTAGAAGCAAACCATTGCTCTGTAATCCCACACATCTGGTTTGGATTCAGATCACACTGAAACAAAACTCTATCTGGACCTTTAACTTTTCAGATGAATTTGCGGTGTGTTTTGGTGGGGAGATAATACAGAGGAAGGAATACGTAATAGAACAATAAAAAAAAGTTAGGCTTTAGAGGCTACTTGTTTGGGTTTATTAGTAGCAGTGTCCCCATAGG
Organism: Chelonia mydas; assembly: GCF_015237465.2. Lineage (NCBI taxonomy): Eukaryota > Metazoa > Chordata > Testudines > Cheloniidae > Chelonia > Chelonia mydas. Next base: position 128,098,040 of record NC_051245.2, on the reverse strand, counting down.
ATAATGCCCCTCTAATGTAACCACAGTTGTAGACCAGAATGCAAAACTATTAGCGCATACGCTGGACATCCAAGCACCAACTACTGTTTGGTCATTACTAGTGTGATCTTCCAGACTGGTGTGATGTTTTACAGATATTAAATCTTAATATCAGAAAGATAGTGAGAAAACTGTAGACTGAATGTTGAGTGCGGTAGCTCCGTTTTCTCTCTGCTTCCCACATGCCCAGCCTCTGCCTGGAGATCTGGCAACCATAACCTAAAACATCTGTAGTAAACAACAGTTTATCGTCCTGCTGCTGTTGCTGATATTTGTGATTGATAGACTGTCTCTCTACTTAGTATATTGACAGCTTTTTTTAAGAGGTTCCCCACAACATGAAATGTAGTGGAGGTATATTGTTTCATAATCTGGATGCCTTATATCATGGCCTGGTTATCTGACACTTCCACAGAAGACACTGAAGCTAGAGACTTGTTATCTACTGCCAGGGGATGTGGAGAAGGTCTCCTTTCATGTACAGATTTAAGGTCTTCTGTGCAAAAAAAGCTGTCAGTGCTTTTTACAAGGCTAAAATTACTGTATCACTATGAAGATAAAATAGAATAATCTTGACTACACTTAATGTATTGCCCTTGCCTGATTTCCACTAAGAGTGAACAGAATAGTATTTCCAAGGGAACATCTATTATTCATCGGTTTCTTCCGCTAAATGAAAGACCATAGATACTGAATGTAACTAGTTTTACTTTTGCTTCAAAAAATTCTGTGCTGTTTCATGTTTTACAGTGTAATTCAGTTAAACTTTTTAGAGAACTAGAAGACAATCTTTCTCCATTGTGCTGGGCTTGGAAAAGGCATGCCATTGCTCATTCTAACCACAAATGGCCAATCCAAAAGTATAAGACATTAGCAGAGAGCAAGCCATAAGGTTTAATAAATCTCCAGGGATAGCTGGAGAGCTCTCTGGTAAATGAGAATTCTGCTACCCCCGCTTTTTTTTTTCCAGTTGATTGCCAGTTTTAGGAAAAATTAAACAAACTGGCAGAGGCAGAAAAACTGCCATTTATTTCAAAACTTCAATTTTAACAGGCCTCCATTATTAATGTTTTACTCAACTCATATCCTACAGATTTGTACGGCTTTATAATTGCACAGAATAAAACGCAGTTACGCGTATAACTCCTGCTTTGGCATTCCTGCCATGCTGGGTCTCATTAGGGCTAATTGCAGAGCTGCCACAAGCCCTTAGTAGCAATGTCCCAGAAGCTCAAAAGAATCACAATTTAATTTCCTGGCTCTCCCTCCCTCCACCCCATCCCCATCTCTGCCAGCAGGGCTGAACTGGCTGACAGGTTGGGAAAGAGGTGGAGTTAAAGTTCCACCCACCCACCCACATGTGCAGGAAGTGGAGTAGTGCAGAAATCCAAGACCCAGGGGGGAAATTACCTGTGTACTACCTCTCACAATTTGGCCCTTAGTGGTGATCCTTATGGAGGTATGGCGGGGCGCTCACACTGTCCAAAAGTACTGAAGGGGCTCTCAAGTGAAAGTTCTCTCTAGTGACCAAGATCCCATGCAACTGCCACTAAAGTCAATGCAAATCTTTCCAATGGCAGTAGAAACCTGGCCCTACATCCTTGTCCCATGTAAACCTTTGGAAATGTCAACTTCACTGGGACCAGGATTTGGAACAGTAGACATGAGTGCTGTGGTTTTTAGCTTCTGTTACAAAACAATTTAATATTTTCAGGCCCTGTTAATAATCCACTAGCGAGTGTTTATTATTATTTATTATTAGCATTACAATCATGCCCAGAATCTTCAACCGGCCGTACAAACACACAGAGACAAGACACAGGCCCTGCCCTAAGGCGCTTGTACTCTAAAGAGATGAGAGAGACAAAAGGTGGAAGCGATTTCTTAAAGGTCCCACAGCAGGTCAAGGGCAGAACCAGGACAACAACCAGGTTTCGAGAGTCCTAGGCCATGGGACTGTGCTGCTGCTTATTCCTCCAAGTCCTTAAAGCATCGATTTGCCAAGGCGCTTGCTTCCATAGCAAAAACTCTCACTTCCTGCATACTGTTAGAACAAGCCCCTTTGAAGAGGCTGCTCTCTGGGTTTCCTCAGAGTTGTACACTGATTCTGGACCATCGAGTTTTAAAGGGACCATGCTCCTGAGTACGTTGAAGCTTGTCGCTCGTCCTTAATTGTAAAGGGGGGCGGGGGGAGAAATGGTAGTGATTCACTTGTGAGCTTTTCAAACATTTCTTTAGAAAAATCAGTGGAGTTGAACCAATATTAATCGTTTTTTTCTGATGTTAAAAGCTGAGAGAGAAACTTAATGAAACAAATATCTTAAGAGAGCATGTAAAAGACACTTACCATGGGGTACTAATTCTCTAAGGGCCAGGCTGTGACGTGGACTCCAAGCCATGAAGGAGAGAAAAGGAGGGTAGTAGCTCTTGGCAGACCACTTGGCGCTTGTGTGTGCAGCAGTAAGCCGGCACTAGCTAGCTTGTACATGCAGAGGTTGTTGTATTCAGAACGTGCTATCACTGTGGGCGACGAAGTGATTAAACCTGAGGTACAAGGGCTAGATTGTGAGTGGCCCCTATGCAAATGCGTGCAAGGAATAGAGAGGGCTCGGTGCTGCGAGAAGAATGTTATATGCCTGCAGCATCAGGTGAGCTGCCCCGGGGATAGAATGGCTCAGAGCGACCTCCAGCCCAGGGCTCCGCAGATAATGTGCCACTGAGCCATATACTCGGATAATCCCATACAGAACAGAGGCATAGCTGCAAATTCATTTTGCATGACAACTGTTAGTTAAGGCTACATAACATAGAAAATTCTCAGCACTACCACCCGTCCTCTGCGTATCTGCCCAGACTCAGAGCCTGCATTACAGGACTTCGGGGGGACATAGGGTCAGCTTCAGCCTGGGTATAAATGAGTGTTTCTTGGGGTGGAGAGCAGAGGCCGAATTGTGCTCTGAGCAATGCCGATGTAGATGTCCAGGGTTATTCCATTTCCTTATGTGGCTTTCTCACAGCGTGTCCTGCTAGATGACCTTGGGCCTGAAGATCAGAACAACAAATGAATCTCTACTCAGGTCTGAAATCTTCTCTCAAATAGTCATCAAATAGGAAGGGGTTTTCCCCCAGAATTTTAAATGCATGGGTCCAAATCCTTCTCCCCTCTTTGCTGGCAAGGGGTGGTGAGAACCAGTAGAACTGGCTTCAGGGGCATGGTATTCAGGTGAGCAGTGGCTTCTGAGGCAAGCTGCTGGGTTTTGTCTCCAGGGGCATAGCAGTGCAGGGAACTGGTGCATCAGTCAGTGCATGTAGCATGCTACCGTCTGTGACCAGCAGATTTCAGAGTGGAAATTCATTGTGAATAGTACTACTTCAAGCAGCATGAACGCTCGCTCTCTGCACCTTCTACCCCTTCAGAGTGGTGCTGGGGGGCAAGGGCAGATTATTAAAGGTATATTTTTAAACACCAAAGGGAGTTAGGTGTCTAGGCAATTTTAAAAATCGCACTAGGTGCCTATCTGCATCCTTAGACACCTCAAACCTTTAAAAATTTTGGCCCTTAGTACATGGTGGAAAGGGCCAGTTCTTGCATTGTTCCTGTAGTATCCATGCTGTAAGGGAGGGGGGCTGTGCCCCCCTGCCCACAAAAGCCCTCTCCGTTTTGAGAAGAAGTAAGTCAAGGGAACCTCCCATTGTTTCCCAGCAAACTTTTCCCTTTCCTGCAGGTTCCTTTCTCCCTGCAGCAGCTCTTCCCTCAGAAGCAAGTCACTGCATTTTTCCCATATCATCTCGTCAGCATTTTGGGCCCAATTGGGCAGAGTACCTGGGCAGAGTACCTCAGCTTTCCTGGACTGCAGTGGGAATTGAAAGCAGTTTAGCCCTTTGTACAGTCGGGCTCATGATTTGTTCAGCTATGCTCAAAAACTACTAATGACTATTGATTAACTGTCCTCCTCAGACATTTAATTAAGATAGTTCTTCTTAGAAGCTATCTGTTTTGTGTATGTTTTAAAAAAAAGCCATTAAAAAATAAATGGTCTGATGAACGATCATGAAAATCTTTTATAGCCAAATCAGGTTTTTGTTTCTAGCAGCCCTTTAAGAGTAAGCAATGAAAAGTGGATCCTAAATTCTGTCCAGCTTTAGCCTCAAAACTTGCAATCTGGACAACTCTCACAATTTTATCATGACTTTCAGAATATTTATTGTTTTTTTCCTAAAGCCCCAGCACCTGGAATCCTGTTATTATGTGAAAATCTGAACTTTCATTTAAAAATAAAAGTTAGTGTCTAGCCCTTAGGCTTGCAGACAAAAGCTTGAAAATGTGAGGCTCAAAAAAACCAATAGCAAATAAAAAGATCTTAAATGTTTTTTTTTAATCTCATGATGTTTATGCTAATATCATGATTTTTAAATGTTAATTTCAGTAAGAGATATTTACTGATTTCATTGTATAGGAAGTTCCTCAGGCCTGATTATTTTTTTCTTTATATATCCCTCCTTATTTCTAGGAAGCCTCTACTTTGCTTGTAGGAAAATATAAAAATCCATAGATATTACACACAAACATCCCTGGTACTGATGGAAGATCTGGGCAATGTTACAAATGTCTAAAAAAACCCTCTAGAACATTTCCAAAACACTTAAGATAATTCAAAAATTATCACAACCTTCTGGAGCTTTTCCAAAATGAGATTTTTCCCATGGGAAATTACTATTACATCCCTGGCAATAAACAGCCCCCAAAATGACCCAAAGTTGCTGACTTGCGCATTTTGTTTCTCTCTCTCTCTCTCTCTCTCACACACACACACACACACACACACACACACACACACATATGATGTGCCAGATCTCAGAGAGAGTTCTCTCTCCTCCTAAATCCCTCTGTTTCAAGAGGTGTCTGGCCTATTCTATGCAGGTCAGGGTAGATTGTCAGAATGGTTCCTTCTGGCTTTAATGATCCAAACAAAGAGCTTTATTAGCTCTACCTGTTAAACATTGTGTGGTGGTCATTTTGATGAAAATTAAGCCAAGCTCTCATGATAAACATACTCTTAAAAATAAGCTCCTTCTGATCAATTGCTTCACCTTCAGTTCTTCTAGCATGAGAGTTAAAAGCTTTCCTAGGGCTGCTGGGTCTTGACTCAGTTAAGTAATCTCTCTCCTCCAGAAGGGACATGAAGCAGATCACCCACATTAATAAAACTTTCAAAATGAAAAGGAGTGTTGTGAGTGGTAAGGGGAATTACATCCAGTTAACTTCACTCCTCCCTTCTGAGTCAGATTCAAATGTGAATTATATTTGTGTAAATCCAGAGGAACCCCATTGATGTCAGTGGAGTGATTCCATATGTACACCAGATTGGCCCTTAGTAACCATTACAATAATGAAAGATACAGTGTGATGTCCGTAAAGCAAGAGTGGGGAGCTAAAATTTAACTACAAGTTATTATGTTGTTGGGTGTAAGTGCTTCTGGTGGTCAAACTGCAATGCCGCGTGAATGAGAAAACAGAGGTTCTCAACATTTCATAGTGTAGACCGCATCTTCCCTTCACAATCACACAGCCCATAACCAGGGTTCTCAACATTCAAGCCTGCCAGCGTGTGACAAATAACAGACATGTGGAACACCTGTGTCTTGTTGCACATCGTGCCATCATTGACAGGTTATATTAAACCTGTTTTAAGGATGTTTTCACGCAGTGTGTGAATCAGATAAACCTGTTTTGTGATCTGTTTGCAGTTATTGGGATTGGAGGTAGAGGTCCCTGCCCAGACTATTTGAGGGCTGGATCTTCGTCTGGGCCTCTCAAACAGTACCTATGCAGAACGGGGAATTGAGAGCTAGGACCTGATTTTTCAGGTATAATGAGCATCCATCGCTCCCATTGACTTCGGTTGTGGGTTACACTGAACACTCACAACTACACTAACATATTCTTTGACCCCCATCTAGTGTCTAGAACATGTGAACACGGTCACAAGACCGTCTGTTCTCTTCCTGCAGGTCCCTGTCTCATTCACTGCTTACCTTATAACTTCTTTACTAGTGAGTTACACAGCTTTCTGCTGGACAGCAGAGGAATGTTGGATACGAAAATTCCTGGGTTCTGGTCTGGCTGTAGGAGCAAAGTTTAGCCTAATGGCTAGAGCAGTGGTTACAGCCAGGATAGTGAAACTCACAGCTACAGCAACGACATGGAAAAGTTTAGGAAAGTGCTTTAATGTATTTTTACCTTTCTTTTAATGTGCATTAATCGCTGGAAATGAGGAGGAGAAGCAGCATTAAGTGATCAGGTAGCTTTCTGTACATCATCACCATGAACCACCCAGGTTTGAAACTCTCCAGATCAGAACATATATACTTGGAAGAGTGTTAATTGGGTTTACATAAACAGATTCCAAAAACAGCAGCAATCCGCATCCCGCAACCTAACAAGACACTTGCAAATCCAGTGAGTGATTCTCTTATACGGGGCTAATAATATGCAGCACAAATAGTCCAACACCCATCTGAATTAAAAGCTCCCCACATTCCAATTCAGACTTAAGATGGGGATCTTTGGTAAAAGATGTTCTTCCCAATTAAGACCTTACAGAAAATGTGATACCTCTTTTTTAGAAATGAAGACATTGTCACATTATCCTTGTATTCTGAATACATTGATTTTATTGGAACTTTCCCATTTAGCCCAAGAGGAAAGTATGAAGAGCTATCTTTGGTTTTACCAAGAATGATTGCAGTGATTTGAATTGGCAAATTAAACAACACATGCTGACACCAACATCAAATGATTATAAGTTTGCGTTCTGTTTGGTTGCCTGGAAACTCCGCTGTAATGATGCAGTGTCCTGATTCTCCGTTCCCCAAACACAGGAGTTACTCTTCTGTTTAAAGTCATGAGCAATGATGCCCAAGGAGGAAAGAGATTCCCAAAATAGACTCTGCAAAATTTGACCTCTCTACCCCCTGCTTTGTCTTGGAATTTTTATTCATCATCATTAAATGCGTAGAAGCTGCATAGGAGTCCTGACCTGATTGCACCAGCAGGAGACTCTGGGTGTGGAAACATACGGCATGATGGTTCACAATGCAACTGAAGGGCAAGAAAAGGAGGCAAAGCATATTTACGTCTTTAGGAAACCAAATAAATTTGCACGTAAAGTGTGGAGATCTGCAGCTAATCTGTGCAAAGACTAATAAAGAATCTAGTGCTGAAAGACTCCCAGAATAGGGCCATGAACTGCTTCTAGAGCAGTAGGTCTTATATCTGTGTTTGCAGCACTCAGTATGGAATGACAGAAATGGAGGGCAGGTACACTTGGTCCTGCCTCAGCGCATGAGGCTGCACGAGATGACCTCATGAGGTCCCTGCCAGTCCTGCATTTCTGTGATTCTGAAGTAGTTGCTGCAACACACATGTAGGACCGACTGCTCCAGAAAGCCATTAATGGCCTGATTCTGAGAGCCTAATGCATCATAACTTCAGCACAACATCCTCTCATTAGGGTGACCAAATGTCCCGATTTTATAGGGACAGTCCCGATTTTGGGGTTTTTTTCTTGTATAGACTCCTATTACCCCCCACCCCTTGTCCTGATTTTTCACATTTGCTGTCTGGTCACCCTACCTCTCATAGAATTTCTACAATCAGGCAAATGTTTGATAACTTTTCAGAGCCTGGTAATTCTAAGGACATAAGTATTTCACAGGCAAGAGACATGGAATCAAACAGAGATGTTCTCATTAATGTTAACAAACAGTTCATTATTCCTGTGGCAAAGCCTTCCTCATTCATCTAGACTTAAAATTCTTGCTGTTGCCTTTATAAGTTTTGCATATTAGTTTGCTTGCACTAAAAGGCAAGTACCAAAGAGGCCTGTCAAATTAGCTGACCCTTTCCATGCTCTAATCCTTCCATGCCTGTTTGCCCAGCAGTGAATCACTCCTGCTGTGTGTTAGGTGTTGCATCTTTAAAGAACTCCACCATTAAGGGAAAGGAGAGGTCTTTAAAAAGAATAAGGATGGCAAGGACAAAGTAGATATACAAACCCAGCTGGGGGAGAGAGAGAACAAAAATGTTTGACACTGAAAAACTCAGTCTTTAATGGACATGCGTGACTGCGCAAAGGCTGTGTGATTTGAGACCCCAACTTGTCTCTTCCTCAGGACCTTTACTGGCTCTATCGGGAAGGGATACATTTAAGGAAATGTCTGCATGAATAGAGCTGTTCCTTGATGTGTTTCAATCTCCAAAGTGAATTCAGTGAGAGTGATAACTAATCCAGCCTCTAGGCGAACAGGGCCATTGCTCTCAGGACACCTCACCTGGTCCGAATCTAGGACATGGCAGCTCAGAGCGGGATTGTGCATTGCAGTAAATAGCCCCTTTTCATAGGGAGAAATGTTGCACCGAGATATCTACCCTTTGCCTCTCCTGTCTGTTCATACTGTAGGCTCTTCAGGGCAATGTCTGTCTCTCAGTCTGTGTTTGTACAGCACCTGGCACAATGGGGCCATGATCTCAGGCGAGGCCTGCAGGCTGTGTTGTAATCAAAATAATAATAATTGTGGGTATCTAGAAGGAGAAATGATCTGGAGGTAATTGCACTTATATTCAGGGAACCTCTCAGTGTGGTACGAATCATGTAGGATGACTGTGCTCTTGTCAGTTTGATGATGAACACTGTTGGTTGCTAGCACCATGAAGCATACAGCCTTGAGTTCCTAGCCCCTCTCTGTGAAAAGCTCATGTTTGCAACTCCCATAAATAAATCCCATGATCATTATGGAGTTGCTTGGAGGGGCTGAGTTTTTTGCCAATACCATATACTGTTGCAAATGCAATAGTTCAACATACAAGCCCGGATCCTCCAAGGTGCACAGGCACCTAGCTCTCAGTGAGGATCTGGGCCAAAGGGTCTGATTCTCATGTACGCGGAAGGGCCTTTACGCTGCTCTGCCCGCATAAAGGAGCTTTAGTGTAAATGCAGATTCAGGCCAGATGATGTGGATCTGGGGCTGATGGAACAGGTCGCCATTTGGTTAAAACTTATACAGAATATATTTAGATTCTTCCCTTTTGTATTTAGTTCTGTGACTCAGGACCTCTGAGGAAAGGACACTGTAGTCTCTGATCTCAATCCAAGAGATTAGAGCCCTTGGTCCTGAAAATTGCCACCATCTCTCCCTTCAGTGGGCAGCTGCACAGGAAACTGCCTGCCGGCCTGCTGTAAGAGTCAAGCTGAAGAAGAAACATTAAGCAGGACTGCTCACAACTGAGAAATTCACTCACTGCTTAAGAAATTCCTCCTCCCCCTCTTTACGTCCTGCTGTGTTCCCTTCGTCGCTATTCCACATTGCTCTGAGTCATCTGCCCTGAGCCTAATGAAGCTAAGAAATTAGTGTGCAGTGTCAAATGCAATTAAAGCACTTTTGCAATGCGGCTCCACTCCGTTATTTTTGGCTACATGTACGTAGCAGGGGCTCCTGCTACATCACCAATCAAAGACTCTCTTCAAATGTAGACTTATGCTGGGGAATTAGTCCACTGGCTTTAGAAAAATGCTTTGTTTTTGCACCAGCTGACTGGCCAGAGTTGGATTCAGGCATGGGCTTTATTGGCCAATGCCTAGCGCCCCTCAGCTGCTGGAATCATGTGATTACATCAGAATCCAGCTTTCATTCAGACAAAAAGGTGGGTTTCTAGTCCTCATGGTTGTGAAGAAAAACTTGTAAATGTGACCTGAGTGGAACTGCTATAGTGATGTCTGCAGAGAACCTGGAAAAACAGCTCTGAGAGGGTGAAGTGCCTCATGACTCTCAATGGGGTGTTAACTCCAAGACCCGCTGCTCTGTGGCAGCTTCACCAACTGCACCCCAGCAGAGGACTCTGTGTATGGCAAGTGAAGAGTGCAGGGTGCTCAACCCAAGCACCCTGGCTGCTGTGTTAACTATGGGAATGCTGTTCCCAAGGAGTCACTCCTGGTGAAGGAAGTGGGCCTTATGCTGCTGTCCCAGGCTTTCAAGGAAGGGAGAGAGGTTGCCCTGCCACCACCACCCCAAATGGGGTGGAGCTATAGCACCAGATTGGGGCCATGTGTTGTGGCATTGTCTAGGGCTCCGACTTGCCTTAATCTACCCCAGAGACTGGCCAGCTGAGCTGATGATGCTGGCTACATGCTGGTCCCAAAGGCTGCACCACAGATGGTGGCGGGAGAGGATAAATGCGTAGAAAACACTAGAACAGCCTTCCCAGGAGTAAATGTCAAGAGAGGAGGAGAAGACCAAGGAATAAGGGAGCAATAACTTGAGCAGTAGAGATTTAAGTACCATCTTCCAATCTCTTAGTATCCCCTGGCTTTCATTTTGAAGGGGGGAGCTGTGAGGCGGGGAGTTGCAGGGCTGTGACTTCATCTTAAGGCTTGGGCTTTTTGCTGACACTCCGTGCTGGGTGTCTCCTGGCAGTCAATGTAATGAAGACTCATGAGCAAGGGAAGGGCAGGGGTCTGAGGAGACATTGAGAGTACTTGGGAATTGCACAGTAATGCTTCCTGCAAAAGATTTTGCTGCGAAAGATTTTGTGCTATTTAGAAACAAGCCCACCTGCCTGCAAAATAAAGTCTTCGAGAAAGTGCAACTGGGCTGTCTTGTTTTGCAGTTCATTTTATTCTAGGACTAAGGCGACCATATGAGGTCGTTGATGTCTCCATGATATTTAGAGAGAATTTGTCTTTATTTCAGTGCTTCAGCACATTACATAGCTTGAACTCCCCCCCCCCCCCCCCCCCCCCCCTTCATGGCAGGTTAACGTTTTGGGTAAAGACAACAGGACAGAGCCTGTATGTATTCCCGCAGCCCTACCAGTGGTCTACTAGTTGTAGGATGAGTTGTAGTTGCTCATTTCAGGATGGAATTTCTACTCCTTTCTGCAGTGGGCAAAACACAGGCTCCAATTAAAAGGAAACTGGAAAAATGAACAGCAATATTAGTAATAAAAATCAAATGCCATAATCATGTTATTGTATGTTCTTCACTGATGCCATTTGTGGCATTGCATTTTGGAACGTAGTGACTTAACTCCCAGCATGAATGAAGAAATATTTCATGAATATTTATGGGAAAGTGTTTGAAAGACAAAGTAAGTCAAAACCAGCTTAGTCATGAGTGAAATAATCTTGTAACACTCCATTAGCTGTCTAATGCCCTGTTTTGGTGTGCAACTCTATTCTTTCCTGTTGTGTGCTCGGTTTTTTTTTAAACAGAAGCTGATACACTGCAGAGATACCTACTGCAGAAGGGAGTGTTGTCACTTGGAATTTTTCAATGACAGTTGTTGTGGGGAGACAGCAAGTGCTGTCTCCCTGGTGTGTACCACTTTTGTTGTTAGACCAGCAAAATAAGATGATATAAATTCTGCATTGCTGCAATGCCTGCAGAAAACTTGGCAATGGCTAGGCAGTGGGTGTGCTAAAATCACTGCTTATTATATTGACCAGTATTGTCGCATTGTTTCCTTGGGGTCCAATGTCAGTCTGTCACCCACTGTTGTCTCTTGTCTTATTCTTAGATTGTAAGCACTTTGGGGCAGGAACTGTTTTTTTGTCTGTACAGTGCCTAGCACAGTAGAGTCCTGTCCATGCCTAAAGCTCTTCGATGCTACTCTAATGCAAATAAATAATAGAAGAATATTTTTGGAACTTTGCGATATAGTTTTGGTCAAATATGCACTGAAATTAAGAAGCAATTGGGCACATCCTCAGCTGTCGTAAATTTTCATCACTCCATCAATGGAGCAATGACAGTTTATACCAGCTGAGGATCTGCGCCATCTGAAACTAAAATGCACCACAGTGGGCCATACTCTCCTCTCCCAGCACTGTAAATCCGGAGTAACGCCATGGAAGTCAGTGGAGCAACACCATTGTAATTGAGGAGTAAGTGAGATTAGAGTCAGAGCCATTGTCTTCACCCACTGTGGTGACAACAGAATTCTATGCAAGAGGAAATGTCTTACTTGTTAACTTTTGGAGGGCTTGGGTTGAAGACAACTCTGATTTAAAGGTTCAATGTTTGGATAGTAAAAATAATGCTGTTTATGTGCATTTTAGCATTTCCGGGCAATATCTATATACAGAATCCTATTTTATATAATTTCTCAATTATTCTGACCACTTAACTACATCTGTTCAGAAGAGCACAATATCCATTTTCATACTAGTTCACTGACCTTTTCAGTGCTTTCTGCCAATTTGCGTAACACTGAAGTATGTGTGTTGATATAAACTGCCATAAAACAAAGTACAGTACACTTTTGGTATACTGTGCCTGTGTTATAATGTTAGCATTTAGGTCATTGGACATTAGTTCCAGCTAGAGGAGTTAGTTCTCATCCGTTCATCCCAGGTTGTATCACTTGTGAATATTATAATGTCCCTTTTTTAAAAAACCCTTACTGGTCTGTAACCTCATTTTAGCACCGGGTATCATGCAGCATATATGTCTGTTGCGTGTTTTTGTTAATAAAGTATTGTCAGTGTTTTACAAATGATTGTTGAGCATCACGTGACATGTAACATAGGATGGCATTACCAGCAACAGTTGTCATTGTATTCTACAACTGTGCAAGCATTTTTCCTGGCTTTAAAAAATTGTATAATTATTTTTAGCACAGCCCCCAGAGCCATGACACAGTGAGGTCTTGCTGTTATATGATTATGGAGTTGTCAGTGGGTTTCAATGTTATGAAATATCACAACATAAGAAAAAATATCATTGGGTGAGTCAGTGCCAGACTGAATCTAATTGCAGACTTCACTGCATTTCTCCCAGTTTCTCTAAGGAGGGGGAGGCAGATGGGGGGGACGAAGGCATTTGTGTGGGGGAGAAGAAAATCACAATGATTGTCTCGAACTTTGAACACTACACTGAGAGATACAGCATGACCAAGAATTCCTGGTGACCAAGAATTTGTATGCACATAATGGATATTCAGTCTGTTTCAAAACTAGGCTGTGTGCAGGTTTTACAAAAACCTGCTTTTCACCAAGAGAAGAGAAGCCTGCTTGTCTCGTCCACTGAGATGTGTCCCCCTCTGTTCCCACCTGTCCTGTCCTGTCCTCCCCCTACACACGCATTCTTCTGACTTTTGTTTGCCTCTGATTAGACTGTGACAGAAGCAACCTCCAATCTAAGAGCCTGGTTCTCATGTACATTGAGGCCCCCTCATGGTACTCTGGCCATGTAAAGAGGCCTATGGGTAAATGAGAATCAGCCCCTCAGTCTTTATAGTAAGGTACCTGACTTGAGTTGATACAGTGCTGTCATGTCTCAATAGCCAGAGATTTACAGTGTTACATTCCCCTCCTCCCCCTCTCCCCCCCTCCGCCCCATGAAAGTTAATGGAGCTGTGCTGACTGAGATCGGCTGAGAATCTGGGCCGTATTGTCTGCTGCTGACTCACCGCTTGCTGCAGCAGTGAGAGTGGGAGAATGTGTGATTTGAAAATATACTGACATCTAATATTTCCTCCAAAAAAAGTCTTCTATTAAAATGTGGACTGAATAGGGATGAGGCAGAAGAACCTGGCTGCCTCACCAATCTGTAACTGATGGCTTTCACGCAGGTAACCTGCTGCAAAAGCTGGGTACCCTAAGACACTGGGGGCGGGGAGGGGGGGAGCGTTGTTTTTTAGTCTTGAGTATGATCGATTTAATTGCCTGTTTCTTTTCTTTTAAGCTTTGACAGAACACCCCCCGCCACTTGTTTTACAGAGAGGTGGTTTTTCTCTACGGAAAAAAGCAGCTTTGTCCAGAAACTCTGCTTTTGTTGGGTCACTTGTAATAGCACCCGCAACGTCTCAGAGCAGCTCTGTACCAACAGCTGTTGTGCTGTACTCCCAAACCGCTGCAAACACCTGAGCCTTGGTCATTGTCGTGTGCCTTAATTTTGGCCCCACGCTCACTTGGTGAAAAGCAGAAAAGATGTATTACTGTGGCTTCCAAACTGCAGTCATGCTGCTCTGTGATTGAAGCTTTGCTCCCCCTGCGTGGCGTGGTCAGTCGTGCTCATCCCCTGTTGGAGCAGACATTGCACGCTTTTCCCGCGTGTTGCCCCTGGAAACATTGCAGTGGGAGTTCAGCACCTTGGAGCATCTGGGCTACTGTGCCTGTCTGAGTGCACTGCCCCTCACTGCAGGTTCGGTGGCAATAACACGACTTAGTCCTGAGTCAGCAAAGTGAGATTTTTTTTTTTTTATTTCCTGCTATGGTCAACTTGAGTCTAAGATAAGAAAAAGGAAGCCCCAGTATTGATTCTTCTCTTGTCAGCTCAGATCAGTTGTGAACATTTTCCTCTGAGGGGAAACCTAATAAATGTTTTGTGTACAATGGGCAGCTGCTTTTGACACCTTAGAGACTAACAAATTTATTTGAGCATAAGCTTTCGTGGGCTACAGCCCACTTCATCGGATGCATAGAATGGAACATATAGTAAGAAGATATATGTACATACAGAGAACATGAAAAGGTGGAAGTTGCCATACCAACTTTAAGAGGTTAATTAATTAAGATAAGCTCACACCTTCTTGTCAACTGTCTGAAATGGGCCATCTTTATTATCACTACAAAAGTACAAAAAAATTTTCTCCTGCTGATAATAGCCCCTCTTAATTAATTAGCCTCTTACAGTTAGTATGGGTACTTCCACTTTTTCATGTTCTCTGTATGTATAAATATCTTCTTACTATATGTTCCATTCTATGCATCTGATGAAGTGGGCTGTAGCTCACAAAAGCTTATGCTCAAATAAATCTGTTAGTCTCTAAGGTGCCACACGTACTCCTGTTCTTTTTGCGGGTACAGACTAACAGGGCTGCTACTCTGAAACCTGCTTTTGACAGTGATCAGTCAGGCAAAGCTGCTTTTCCTAAAGGGACACTCAGTTGGAGAACCACCGGCTTAGAGAAAAATGGGAGATAGGGCACTTTGTCCTTCTCTGGGCACTCACAGAATAATAGGAACAAGGAACTGGCAGCAAAGACTGTCAAAATATAAATTAGAAAGCTTACAAAAATCAAGGCAGGGTTCCCTGTTTGGTTGTGATGGTAACACATTCGCAAGGGCAGCATCCTAGTAGAAAAGCTGATAATAAAGAGAGAGAGAGAGAGAGAGAGAGAGAGAATGCTATTCCCAGTGGTGAGTGACTGCAACCACCTAGGGAATAATGCGGGGAAAAAAGGCAGCAGGTGATCCACTTTCAGCAAAAGTCAAAGGAATTTATACCAATTAAAAATGGAGGAATAGACCTGTTCTCATGGTGAAAAATGGCAATAGTCCAAGATCAGAAAGGACACAAGACATGAGGTAATTCTGCAATCTTGGGAGCTGTGGAGATGAAACTGAATGTACCATGCACCTGTGAAGCAGTGTCAGATAGCTTCAGCGCATGGTTCGGAAAGATTGATGACAGGACGTGGCCGAATGGGAATACACCAGTGATGTGGAAGTGCAGGAAAAGGCCTGATGCAATGTCCATTGAAGCCAGTGGAAAGACTCCCGTTGACTTCAGTGAGCATTGGATCAGGTCCTAAGGTAGGAGAGAGGACTGCAAGGAAATGTGTGGGTGGGAAGAAGGCAGTGAGTATCACGGTAAAGAGGAGATGGTCGCCAAATGTGGAAAAGAAAACAAGAACAGAAACTTGAGCTGGAGACTGGCTATTTAGGGTCCCATACAACAATGGACTGACAATAAAGCCCAACATCCAGCACTATGCCATGTGTTAGACAACTCTTTCTCTTCCCATAACCCTTCACTGCCACAAGCTCATACAGAGGCTGTAAAGGGAAAAACATGAATGTTTATGGCTCACAAAGGGAAGTAAATGTTTCAAAGAAACACCAAAAAGTGAAAATAGGTTAGAGGGGAGGTTGCAGGTCAGAGGAAGGGAGAACTTGGAAGATCTGACCTGAGTTATATGCAGCCACGTAGCATTATGCTGGACACATTATAACAATACACTGTGGTTACTGACCTGCTTAAGTTTAGAATTTATATATATCCTTGGATTTTGGTATACTAAAAAGAATGATTATCCATATGCTTTAAATGTTTGGGTCTCTGTTGCGACGTGACACAAAGTACAAAAATAATAATAAGTTGTTTGTTTACCAACTAATTGTCCTGAAAGAAAGGCTCCACTGCTTTTTACTTCGTTCGTAGTTTATTGTCTTTAAACCACATTCACCGTTGCAGGGTTATAGGGCCCGAATCCGAAACACAACATATGCGTTGTGTCCCAGATGTCTTCTAAGAAAGCATTCTGCAGCCAAAGAAAGCAAGACAGCATATTGAATACACACAGGGACCTGATATTACTGAAAACATCTGCACAGTCAGTCCAACAAAATGTGAACATGCTATTTGTAAAGTGGTTCTTTTTAACCAAACTGTAGTGTTTTTAAATACTTCTCTGTGATAAGATCTTTCACCTCCCTGACTTTTTTAAATGGTTCCATTTCTTGTTGGTTTTCTCATTTTGCAGATAAACCTTATTTTAGGGGAAGAAAAAGAGACTAGGGTGTTCATGGTCTGTTCTCTTTATTGGTTGCATCAACTCGATGAAATGTAAATTACATTTGGTTTCTGCCTGGAAACAGCACAAAATCTGAACAGCAACTACGTCTAGGTTTGGTCTTAGTATTAGACAGCTCTTGAGCCACTCCTCTTTCTGTTAACACTGCATGTGTGTTTAGTGCAGTAAGAAAAATCCCATAATTGTACTTTGTACAACACTTTTGTACTATCTTACACTGGCTAAACTATTACTCAGCTATATGCCTAAACTCATATGTTACTGTAGAACTGTAAAACATGTAAGTAGAAATATGACTATAACCATGTGTACTTTCTCTCCCAACTCCAAAGTTGCCAAAATTGGAAATATAATGGTAAATTACAAAATAGAGGTATTAATTATTTAAATTTATTTACTTTATATGTGTCACCCACTGTATTATTGCGGTGACCCTAGGATCATAGGCCATAGCTCCAATTAAAAGCTTGGCAGTCAATAAGAGAGAGTGCTGAGGTTTCTGCCTAAATTTTCAAAAGTGGCTTCTGATTTTTGGTGCCCAACTTGAGATGCCTCTAAGGGCCCTGATTTTCAGAGTACGTGTGCTCAGTGCTGTTTGAAAGTCAGGCCCCTTCAACCTTCTCAGGCTGGGTGGTCGTTGAGAAAATCAGTTTTGCAAATGTAAGCGCCTGTTTCTAAATATTCTATTGTAAAGATAGCAGCCATCTAAAGGATAAAGGTGTGCCCCAATAACTATAGGAACACCTGACATAGCGGTGGAGTGAGGTGGATGCTAACCTGGCTAAAGGGAGGCCACACACTTGTCCTATCCTTCCCCTTGTGCTGCCTTCACCTTTCATCTATCTAGACCAGTACAGGGACTAGCTGCCTCGGGGGGGAGTTTACTAACATCCTTCTTAGACACTACAGCATTCAAGTAAAATAAACTTTATTTAAACACTTGATTAGAGATTAGGTGCAAAATTATTTTTTCCTGCCAAGATCTAAGCTCAGAGCTCTCTATTTCCTCTGCAGTGGTGGATGACATCATTAACACTTGCTGACACTATATTAAGTGTTAGAGAAGCCATCCAGTGTTGCAGCAGCAACACAATACACCGAGTACAAGTCCTGGGATGTGAATAAAGATGGAAATGATTTTTTTTAACTATTTAATTTTCAAAATGAACTATAGGTAGAGCCGGTAACAATGTTTGTAGTTAAGGTTGTGTAACATTTTCCATTATAAGCCCCTGCTTTCAGCTGCTTATAACTTATATAAACTGTAGCCATTCAGGCTGAAATTTTCCATGCCAGGTACCTACCCCAGGCTAAATTTGTCTAGAAAGTTTCAGACAAAAAGTTTAGCCATTTCCAAGAACAAGGTTAGGAGAAAATAGGTAGTTTTGCTAATGTTAAAAGAGAGAGAGAGTGTATCTGTATACACTTACATATCTATTTTGATTCATCTTTAGAATATAGTGTGTTTTGGTTAATGGAAATTGTGCACCTGCAATATAACCAGAAGTTATATTGTTTGTACATGTAGTGTGCAGCCTAAAGCCTAATCTAGTTGTCCTTGCTAGATAGTGTATGTGGGTGGTTAATATTAATATACATTATATTTTCATATTCATATTAAAAAACTGGCCCTTTAATTCTAATGTGAATGTGAACGTTTTACCTCTGGTCTTTCTATTGCCTTTTTTAGTTTGTTTTTTAAACTTTTAGTAGACTGAGGCAATCCGGCATGTAGCCCAGTGTTGGAGCCTTCTGTATGACATCATTGGCATCAGACAGTGGTCCTGAGGACCTGTTCTGTGTAGCTATTTACTAGCCAGTTGGATTCCTGCCAGCTGCCTAATGGTCATGAGTGAGTCAGTTTCATTCAGCCTCTTAGCAGGGTCAATTTGTCCAACAGCACAACAATTTGCTTTCATGTGGGTGGCACTGCTGTGACAAGCATATTCCAAAAGCCTTTGCACCCATAGGTAACAAGTGAGTTTCAAGGCTTTGGGGGACAGTATCTGATTGTCGGGGGGGGAGGGCAGAAGCAGAAGGAATGTGTTAGTGAATGCCTACTAGGAAAATTAGACATTATGCTCACTTACAGGACTGCTGTCCTCTCCACATGGTTCAAACAAGACAGCCAGTAGCAATAGATAATAGGAATGTTTGAGGAAAACATTGGAGGCACATTTGGCTTTTGATTCAATGCTAATGGTATTTGATGGGGAAAATACAAGAGGGGTGGGTGTGCACTGACTCCTGGAGTGAGTCACAGCTGTACAGTAAGCTGGGAGATGAGTTCCTTATCGTTTGGATGAATAACCAACTCAGATTGTGTCTGGGTACCATGTTGCCCTGAAGCATTGTGTTTTTATGAATGATCTGTTTTACATTTAGATGAAAGATACACGTTGGCTGACTCACTTAGGGGTTTAAATTGCAAAAGGATGGGCAATTAAAAATTAACACTAGCACCAAAAAGCAATCAGGAACAACAGCCAACATGAGCACAGATCCTTCCAGCTGTGTTGAGGAGATGCAATGCAGGCCGTGTTCCTGTTTTCCCCTTTGCTTTGCTCTGGGAGGATGTGGGAAATGCTAAATAGTTTATGCTGCTTCTCTTCCCACAGATGCCACTGCATTCCTTGGCCATCCTCAGTGACACTCCAGCAGACACAGATCACTTTGGCTTTGTTGGAGACTTTCTTCCAGCTGCTACTCCTCAGACTTATTTAGGCTGGTCTATGCTCGTCTTCTAAAAGAAGAGTCTCCCACACGGTTGAATTTTGACCCATATCTGCACCTCCTCTGTCCCCCTCTTTATCAACTCATGTGCAGGTTTTTTTCTAATAACAGACACTCAGTACCAGGCTCAATAATAGTTTGTGTTACAATTAATATTCCAGGATTTCATCCTGGCCAGTATTTTAATGAGTGTACAGTGTTTTTGGCATTAGCTGCTATTTCTTGATTTAATCTTTGAGTTGGTTTGGTTTTGTGCTGTTGTTTCTGTAGCTGCAGAATTAGGATATAACTTGCTCTGTTGAGACTAAAGGGCTAGACTTTACATTTGACCTCAGTTAGGACTTGTTCCTTTAGTTAATTGCATCCTGGCTGCTATTTTTTAAAGCCTGTAACTTAAAAGACAAAACAACGTAACACAGGCATCCTCTCCTGGCATCAGCGTAAGGAAAAAGATGCTGTCCTCTGCTTATATCTCTTTTGCTACTCAAAATCTAGGCAGCCCAAATGTTCAAGGCCTGCCTCATCCATTTAAACCCAGTGCCCTGATGGACTGGCAACATTCCAAGACCTGCATCCCCAGGCTGCTGCACTGGGAACTAAGGGTCCTGCAACAAGAGCTTGGTAGCTCCTGTGGACCCATCCTCCATCACCATGATAGTTGGGTTGATGCCTAATCCATAGGAAAGCATGTCTCCCAACCTCTGTGGGGCTGGGAGACCACAGTAATCCTAACCCACCAAGGGGAGGCTTGCCCCTGCTCTCTGCACAAGGCGCCTAAAGTTGCCACCCTTTGAAAGCCATAAATCAGTTTAAACCACAATATCCATATCTGTACGTCATAAATTCTGAGGCTGCACAACTCACCTCACACAGTGGCTTCCAAACCCAGACAACCCCATGCAAACCACACAAACTGCACCAGCCCCACAATTATCTGAGGCCAGATAACCCACAAGCAAAAGAAAATATTTGAACTTGACATTGTGCCATGTAACCATTAACTTATAAGAAAGAGGAGTGTGGGATCTTTTGCAGACAGAAGTAATAGACGCCTATTGATTTGCTAATGATGGAATACGCCACTAGGAGCAGGAATCAGGAGTTTAACAAGGGGGGGGGGGGCAGGGTTCATTGTCTGCTGCCTGGAGCTGGTCTCACACTCCCAGAACATCCTGGCCCCCTCGTGGGAATGGTACTCTTCTGCCTGACCGCCTCCTTGGGTAAGAGCCCAGGCTGGGTGTGGGACAGGCAGACCATGGGACTTAGTAGGGGGAGATGGGGGAGAGCTTGGACCTGGATACAGAGTAATATGTGGGGAATAGTGTGAGCCCAGGTATGGGGCACCAGGAGGGGAATGTGTGTGGAACTGTGTGCAGGGGGGAACGTGTAGATTTGGGTACCAAAGTAGTATGGGAGAGCTCAGGACTGGGTATGGGGGAGTGGTGTGGGAGAGCTCAAGGCTGCATCCAGGGTTTGCTAGGAGGAATGTGTGGGGCAGGGTGCAGGGGAGGGAGAGCTCTGGACCCCCTCCTTATGGAAAATTCTGGCAGCACCCCTGGCAGTCATCACAGGCTCCAGGTGGCAGAAGGAACTGCTTTGAGAACAAGAAGTGTGTGATCAGAAAGCCATTGAGAGTCCGAGACAGTAGTTATTGGCAGACGTGCCATCCCCTAAAGCCCACTTGAGATGTCTCCAGTTGTCTGCATTTGTTAACTGAAGGGGAGATTTTCAAAGGAAGAAATGGGAATTAAGTGCCCAACTCCCCTTGCAAGTCAGTAGAACTAGGCACCTAAATGCCCTTTGTACCTGTAGAAATGACCCCTGGGCCATTTAGGGTTTTAATTTAGCTGGTGTTCTGCTGTAGTTGCATTTAATTTTCTGAAAAAGGGACAGTGTAGCAATAGCCCCTAGGATCAGTGTCAATTAATCTTTTGTATCCCTGATGCATTTCAGGTGACTAGGGGTAGGAAATATAGTTGGGTCCCTGAGCAGTACTCCCACGTGACACACCTCAACTATAAATGAGGTTTCGTATGTAGTAAGGTCCTACGTAATTTGAGTAAAGGAGGCGGAGATAGGCCCATAGGTTGTAAACTTCTGGGGTCAAAGATCATGTTTCTCTTTGTGCCTGGTACAATGCTAAACACATTGTCAAATTACTGAATAACAATTAGTGATAAAAAATTATATTTTCTTTCTGATCAAAATATTATAGCTCCTCAGTTAAAAATCCCATTTTCTGCACCTTCCCCGTAACCTGAACCTTCCTGCAGAAGTTCCTTTTCAGTGGCATACATCTCCTGACTGCAGAGTCCTTGGGTATGGTGTTATAATATTTTAATACATGAGAAATGTCTCAGTCCTTAAAGAGGTAGGCATTTCAGAAATGCCATCAATGCTAAACGTCAGTTTAAACACTGCACTCTTGCAACAGATTCTTTTTTCCCTCTGAGACGGCTTCAGACTCTGTGTGTGAGATGCATGCAGTATGCATGACCGCAGACAATGAAATTGAGGCTTTGCTGTTTCAGGAGCACACATTAGGAAGAGTCAGGAGTCTTCCATAGTTAAGGCTGTAACTAGCTTTCCATTATAAACTTGATTATAATCCTCCACCCCACTCAAACTAAATCAGTCTATGATTCATGTCTAGTCCTCTGCTGGAGAATAATTGGTTTAGAAAGTAAGTGGGTAATTGGTGGGGGAACTAGCCAAATATAAAAACCAGAAGATTTCACTTTTGTATAAGTCTCCCAATTATTATTTGGTTTGGGGTTTGGAGTTTGGTGTTGTTTTTTGTTTTTTTGTTTTTTTATTTATTTAGTATCCTACAGTTAACTTACAACCAACTTGAACTAGAAACTCTGAATGTGGCTTATTCTGTTGTCCTTCTCCAACACTGCAGCATCCCGAGGCACAATGTATAATCCAGATAAACTCCACAGGCTCCCTGGTCTGGGACTAAAGTAAGGTTGATAAACTGTGCAGGAAAAGAGAGACCCACTACCTCTGTATAACCACAGGACCATGTAAAGTCTGAAGAATGAGAAAAGCCTAAGAGCCTCTGTGGTCCTACAGCATTTAGAAATTTATTATAAAACTGTCCAGTCTCAGCTATTCTCATTGGGCTTGTGGGTTTTATATGATCTGCAGGACCAGAAATAACTGCCCAGGCTAACCTAGGACAGGGAGCATGCAGAGCGCACAACCTTTCCTGGGCTAAAGAGGGCCACCCTCACAGTCAGATCCTGTAATATCCACTGGAGTGGGGCTGGAGTTGAATCTTCTGCCTGTCATTGTTTCTGAGCTCCACAAGAAACTACATGCTCTCCAGTATGAAGTAAATAACTCCTCTTTGCCTAGGCAGAACTTTTAGCTGCTTCTTAGCTGTTTCTCAGTATTTCTAACTATACACACACAGTTGGGTTTTGCCCAGCTCTTGGGCAAGAGGTGGGGGGGGGGGTGTATATGTGTTTAAGAAACGTCTCCTCCTACTTGTACCTCTGTCCCCATGTTCCCCGGGGTAGAAGGACTTTCCTGGTGGTTGCCACTACAATACTCACTGCCCCTCAGAATGAGGGGATGGAGAGAATGTAGGACCACAAATATGGCAGTCATTTTAAATGGTCAGGAAATTGTAAGCTTAGATTAAAAAGGAAACTTCTGAGAGTCGGAAAACTAGAAGGGTCGTTGGTAGGTGAAACAACCTAAACCTCTGAAAGTCTGGAAATTCTCAGATAAGGCTCCAATGCTGACCTTAACTTTACTCTCGACCAGCATCCCCTCTCTAACATTCAACTATCACCCCAGACCTCCACTATCCTGAATCTTGCAGACAGCACTCCCCAGGTGGTCCACATAGGACACTGCCTTTTCGAGCACCCTCCTATGATCTGGATAAACCACTCTGCACCTCTTTATCACACTCATCCTCCCAACATTGGTTAGAGACCATACACTGCAGACCTTAGCCAGAGACAAACTTCTTCCACATCCATGCTGAGCATACAGGCTGCAGACTCCAGCAACCTATGTGTGAGATGGGCCTGCGATATCCCCTGTGTCTAATCTAGGGCAGAAGGATGGCAGCAGGTGAGCTCAGTGACCATAAGATTATAATTCATAAACACAGCAGGCAAAAGAAAATCCTTTTGTGTTGTCGCTAGTGGGGCTTTCCCACCAGTAAGTGGAAGATACTCATGGCAACGTGTCCAAGTTAAGGTGGGCCTGGGAAACCAGTACTGGACATTCAGGTTTGTTGTAATTACATGAAACTAAGCCTACATTGTAGTCTCCTGACTTTGTGGTTTATTTTCATGTAATTATAATGCTTCAATAATGCTGTTTCACATTAGTAGAGACCTATTTACAAACTGAACAGCATCTTACTATTCTTTCTCTGGGCATTTTACATTCTCCAGGATTTTTATTTGTGTGACAGGTAGTAAAAAGGGGCTGCCTCCAACTTCAGCATAATTTTAACTTGTTAGAGGTGTAAGGAGGAGAACAAAGAAGGTGGCTCATCCCCTCTGACCTTTGTAAGCCTGCAGCCATACGCAGACATAAATCCTTACCCAGCCGCCACCTCTTGTAACTGAACAGCGGGCATTTCATGGTTTATCGCAGAAGACTTTCCATCCTTCCATGGGCTCAGTCTAGTGCCAGCGCCAGGAGGACAAGGATGATTGCCTTGCATGCCCCT
This sequence comes from Chelonia mydas, assembly GCF_015237465.2. Classification (NCBI taxonomy): domain Eukaryota; kingdom Metazoa; phylum Chordata; order Testudines; family Cheloniidae; genus Chelonia; species Chelonia mydas. Next base: position 128,073,969 of record NC_051245.2, on the reverse strand, counting down.
GCAGAAGTGGGTTTCCTCTACATGCCTGCTTAAATAATTGTAAGGAATGTCAATAAATTCATACTAGGTTAAAGCGAGAACTCGGGGACTTCTTCAAAGGAAACATGATTGGCTGAGTATAGATCTAACTCCACTGCTCTGTGTCCAAAATCAGCTGCTAAAGTCATCTTCCTGAAAGTCCCTCCCCCTTAGCCACTGTGTGTTATTATTTATTTCTAGTACAGTAGTGACTAAAAGTCACAGTCAGGGACCGGACCAGTCACAGAACAGGATGGTGCTGCCCCAAAGAGTTTGCCATCTAAATACTGAATTTTAAACTTCTCATCTTTGCCTTCAAGGCACTGCACAACTCTATCCCAACCTCACCACCGATCTCATTTCTTAGGGTGTCTCCATTCACATAGCCCTTCTTGCTGCCCAGTTTGCTGGTCTCCTTCCAAGGATAATGTAAGCTCCCGGGAGCATGGTGTCTCTTGTTTTGTGAAGCACCTAACACACTTTTGGCCCCGTATAAACAGTCACTGCCTTCTTTGTTTGCAAATGGAGATTTTGGGGAGGGCTGTTCTCATTAAGGGTTGTCAGAAATACAGTCGTCAGAACAGCTGATGGGAGCATGCGGTAATAGTTAAGGCTCAGTGGGAGATAGTTTTGGTTTTTTTTGCAGTAGTGCACATGATGTTCCAACCTCTCTCCAGACATTCAATAAAGGGTGGTGGTCCCTGTCGGAAGAGCTCAGACTCTAGAGAGGTCCTGAAGGTGTACTACTAAGTCAATAGCAAAGCTTCCATTGATTGAAGGGGGAGTATTAGCCATGGGAAAACAGGGGGTGTAAAGGGGGTGTATGCTTGTGACACTCAGACCCACTTTGCTATCCCTTCAGACCCATCCAGGGCCTTTGGTGAAGTCAGTGGATGAGGACAAGCTGGCTCAGGGTTAATTCAGACAAGATCAAAGAGGTGTTAGTGGGTCAGGGGGAAGTACTCAAAAGAGTGGACAAGGATGATAGCTGCCCCCTCATTCAGAGAGTGTGTCTGCCATGTGTGACTCATCAAATAGTAATAATAGCCAAACAGGCAGTTCTTCATCTACATCTGGCCGGCTGGTCTTCAGCTTCTCTGCAGATATTGCTACTGTCATTCATGCCTTTGTCATCTTGAGACTAGACTGCTGTGTGACGTCCTTTTCAGCGATCATCTCCCATCCCCTCCCCATAGCACCCGCAGAATTTGTTCACATAGGATATGTCTACACAGCAACCACGGGGTGCGGTTGCGGTTCGTGTAGACATATCGGAGCTGACTATAATCTAGCTAGCTCGAGTACTGGAGCAGGGAAGCCACAGCAGGGCGAGCTTCAGCACAGGCTAACCATCTGAGCAATTACCCAGAGTCACATGGGCTTTCCAGCCCACACTGTCATAGCTTCATTACTCCAGTATCTAGCTGAATTCAAACTAGCTTGGGTATGTCTGAAGAAGCTGCAATCCCACCCATGATTCAGTGTAGGCATGCCCATAGGATAGTCATATTTGGGTAGTGTGTAATGTGTTTTGAGCTGTCCTTTAATGCAGTCTGACAGCTGATAATAAGGAGGAAGACCCAAAGTTGTGTGGCTGACCACTCTCCGTGAGTACCCATGCACCATACTTTGAGATCCAACGCTTTAGAAAATGTAGCTGTGTGCATCCCTCTTCCTCTTAGTACCCATTTTTATCTGGGTGTTTTCCTCGGCATGAGGAAGGTGCCCTCTATAGCTGTCACTCAGTCCATGGAACCCACTCATCTCATCTCCTACTCCCCTGCATGTCAGCCACCAATCTTATAGTGAAGAACCTCTGGTTAGAGTTCCCTCAGAATGTGTGCCAATGACATTCCTGAATCCCCCTGATGGTAATGATTGAGTGATGCAATCCACTTCTGCCTTCCCCTCCTACAAGGGCTGAACGTACAGCCTCCAACTCAGCTCATCTTACAGAATTTTTGTTCATGTGATCTGTCTCGCAGGGCTTGTCTCCACTTACCAGGAGATCAACGTGTGGCGATTGATCCGCTGGGGGTTCACTAGACCCACTAAATCGACTGCCAATCGCTTTCCCATCAAATCCGGTACTCCACCGGAACAAGAAGCATAAGGACCCAGCGCCGTGTAGACACTGCAGTAAGTCGACCTAAGGTATGTCAACTCTAGCTACATTATTCACGTAGCTGGAGTTGCGTAACTTATGTCAACTTAGCCCCGTAGTGTAGACCTGCCCTCCGAGAAAAAAAAAGTGATTGGATTGGCCAAGAATAATTTACAAGTTGCCCACTTTTTATCTTCATACACTCACTTCTGACCTGTAATCTCCCAGACAACAGAGATAGAAGCCCCACTATTATCAAGTACAGGGACGTCCCTTGCTAAGTAACACAGGCTACTGCTCTGATAAATAGTTTGCAATATTTTCCCATTAGGTTACTTGGCATAGCATCTGCATACTGCCTTTGTTCGGTGATTCACCAAAGGCAATCTCTTTAGTGCTGAAAATGGTTCCTTTGTGTGCAAGGCAATCTGTTCAGCACTGGTGCAGTAAAGACAACAGTAATTGTAAACAATGAAGCACATCAGAAAAGCACTTTTTTCCCCTTCCAAGTGTAATTGCATTTTTTGTCTGGAGTTCAAAAAAGAGCTATAACACAGGAGAGACAGTAAGAATTGAGATCACTGAAAACAGTGTTTGTAATTAATTTGGGACCAAAGTTCAGTGCAGAAAAATGCCAGTGTATGTGTGTGTGTGTGTGTGTGTGTGTGTGTATACACACAATGTTAATATGGCAGGCATTCATCTTGAAAGATGATGATATAAGCACCAAAACCGTTCTGTTACTGTGTGTCATGCTGTAGCAGTGTGAGTGGCTAAAAAGTCCAGTCATAGAGCGACAGTCTTTGCCACAGATAATGCAGGCATGAGGTGTGGGGATAGAGGATGAAGCTGACCCACTGTTAGCGCTTGAGGCCTGCTGTGTTTTCTTCTTCTCTCGTTTCGCTTTCCCATCTCACTCATCCCCCTCCCCTCAGCCTCTTTGGTGTAACACATCTCTCCACTGTGAGCTGTAGCTAAATGCATCTTCCTCGCTTGCGGTGTCAACATTGAATCATAGAAGATTAGGGTTGGAAGAGACCTCAGGAGGTCATCTAGTCTAACCCCCTGCTCAAAGCAGGACCAACACCAACTAAATTGAAGGTATTCTAGTCCTGCTTGCAAACATCCTTGGACCTGAGCCTTGGTCGATCCAGTGGCCTTTAATTCTCCATACAGGAGATCCTTTGTATGTATTTTAGGTTGAGAGATGCAATAAAATGCAAGTGTTTTCAATATGGCTGGTATCAGCAGAGGAATGATTAGTGTTTCTTCTCTTAACTTACAGTTTCTGGTGCAGCGAGGAGATGTTTGGGATGTTGGTTGTGATTAAGGGATGCTTTGCTATCTTTTTATTTCTTGTTCTTTAGGCTCATAGGGTCTGGGAACATAACTGAGACATCTAACTCAGCCTGCGTTGGGACGGGGGTATGCCTCCAGTTTTTCTTCAGTGATCTCATTGGCCAATTTAAAGCCTTGATCCTGTAAGCAACTCTCCACAGGTGCACAGTCAATGCGGCTCTGTTCACATACTGGAACCAACTCACCCAGAGTTGCTTGCAGGATTGGGACCTAGGAGAGGTGACATTCCTTGGCCAAAGAATGTTTACATCAAGTAAACATTAAGACACTACAGTACACTGAAAGGCACAGAGCTTGATAGGCTTTTTAAAGGGGAATGTATGGATTCAATTTGTGCTCTGCTAAAGGGAGAACAGGAATTTCATACAGGAATACATTTGAAAAAAGAAGAGTCGCAAAAAAGCCAATTTGCCTTTCTTGTAGTTTATCTGTAGTATCTTGGCGGTCATTATATATGATTAAGGATCTCAAGAAGAGCTTTCTTCATCACACCTTCTCCACTTACACTTGTTTGTGTCATTTTTATTTTGACTGCTTAGTAACACCCGTCTCTGAGAAATCCATGCAGATCTTTTGTTCGATCTTGCAGCGAAGTCAAGCGATACCTGTTTATGCTATCGTAGACTGTTGCCATTGTCAGAGAAAAACACAGTTCTCACTCTCAGGTTGGGTGCAGCAAGTCAGATACACTTTATTATCTCAAGCAATTTCACAGAGGGAGAGAGTGCACTAGGACACAGGGTTTCCCCCACCTAGGCGGGTCTCTCTAAAGATAAACAATTAGCTCAAGCATTTATACCTTTATCTGCAGACAATAATAAGCAACAGCTGCATATTGTTTATACATATTCCTTCATGATATCTTATTTTCCTCACCAATTTCTCTTACAGTCTACATTCTATTCTTATCTCATACAAGGTCACAACAGCCTCTTTCACAGTTCTTTTCCACTCATTTCGCACTATCCCTGCTTCTGCAAATCTCACATTATTAAAGTTATTATTCTACAAATCTCACGTTATTAAAGAGTTAGCCTGACTCCTGCTCATTTCAGAGGTCTGCATCCAAATTCATAGATATTCATAGATATTTAGGTCAGAAGGGACCATTATGATCATCTAGTCTGACCTCCTGCACAACGCAGGCCACAGAATTTCACCCACCACTCCTACAAAAAAACCTCACACCTATATCTGTGCTATTGAAGTCCTCAAATCGTAGTTTAAAGACTTCAAGGAGCAGAGAATCCTCCAGCAAGTGACCCGTGCCCCATGCTACAGAGGAAGGCGAAAAACCTCCAGGGCCTTCCAATCTGCCCTGGAGGAAAATTCCTTCCCGACCCCAAATATGGCGATCAGCTAAACCCTGAGCATATGGGCAAGATTCATCAGCCAGATACTACAGAAAATTCTTTCCTGGGTAACTTGGATCTTACCCCATCTAATAACCCATCACAGGCCATTGGGCCTATTTACCATGAATATTTAATTACCAAAACCATGTTATCCCATCATACCATCTCCTCCATAAACTTATCGAGTTTAATCTTAAAGCAAGATAGATCTTTTGCCCCCACTACTTCCCTTGGAAGGCTATTCCAAAACTTGACTCCTCTGATGGTTAGAAACCTTCGTCTAATTTCTAATCTAAATTTCCTAGTGGCCAGTTTATATCCATTTGTTCTTGTGTCCACATTGGTACTGAGTTTAAATAATTCCTCTCCCTCTCTGGTATTTATCCCTCTGATATATTTATAGAGAGCAATCATATCTCACCTCAACCTTCTTTTAGTTAGGCTAAACAAGCCAAGCTCCCTGAGTCTCCTTTCATAAGACAAGTTTTCCATTCCTGGGATCATCCTAGTAGCCCTTCTCTGTACCTGTTCCAGTTTGAATTCATCCTTCTTAAACATGGGAGACCAGAACTGCACACAGTATTCCAGGTGAGGTCTCACCAGTGCCTTGTATAACGGTACTAACACCTCCTTATCCCTACTGGAAGTACCTCTCCTGATGCATCCCAAGACCACATTAGCTTTTTTCACAGCCATATCACATTGGCAGCTCATAGTCATCCTATGATCAACCAATACTCCAAGGTCCTTTTCCTCCTCCGTTACTTCTAGTTGATGCGTCCCTAGCTTATAACTAAAATTCTTGTTATTAATCCCTAAATGCATGACCTTACACTTCTCACTATTAAATTTCATCCTATTCCTATTACTCCAGTTTACAAGGTCATCCAGATCCTCCTGTAGGGTATCCCTGTCCTTCTCTAAATTAGCAATACCTCCCAGCTTTGTATCATCCGCAAACTTTATTAGCACACTCCCTTTATCCCTATAGCATAGCATGGAAGTGAGTGGGATGTCAGAAGTTCAGCATTAGAACTTCACTGGGGGTCAGTCCAGCTGAGTGGATGGGAACTGCACGAGAGAGAATGCTGCTTGGAAATGCAGTGATATTTAACCACTGCTGTACGCTGAACAGAAGTTTTCAGAGTCATCCCATCTCCTCCTTGGGTGGTGACAGCTAGTTTAGAACCCATCATTGTACATGTGTATTGGGATTATGCTTTCCAATGTGCATTACTTTCCACTGATCGGTGTTGAATTTCATATGCCATTTTTTTGCTCAGTCACCCAGGTTTGTGAGATCTCTCTGTACCAAGGTACTCGTAGGCCCCTGAGTGATGTGGCTGCGCATGAATGGAACTGCCATGCCGTTGCTACTCTGCCTTTAATTAAGTAGTCATTAAAAATGAAACTGTTTCACTTCCTCCTGTTCAATAGGTGACAGTGATTGAAGGGCCCTGTATGCCCGTGATGGCAGAGAAATTGAATCATTAAATTAGAGCAGTTGTAAGACCCCAGATTCTGATTAGCTAAACAGCTTGCTTTGGTTAGTGATTAATGTGGTTGCAAGAGTCAAATCTGTTTGCCTAGAAGATAAAGAAGACAACCTCTTATGAAATACAGTCTTTGGCACACATCCAGGTATTGGAACAGTGAGCAAAGTAGTTGTTAGATGTAACACAATATTGCGATTTTAAGTCCTATTTTGGAATGACTGCTACAAAAGGTGTGAAGGGAAACCTCTGATTTCTGTTTAACCAACAGTCAGGAACATGTCCATGTTGTGGTTCACATTTTTGTAAACTCATTTCCGCCGTCTCTCATAATATTCTGGAAGCTGGTTTGGTTTTTTGGGGAGGGGGGATTGCACCCTGCCCTGTACCACTTCTTCCAATTCCCCCAATTTTTTTTGTATTATAAGGTTTGGGTTTATTTTTTCCCTGTTAGAACTCAGTTGAGGCATTCCGGAAGCCTGAGATTATGCTGGCGTTGGCCAGCAGTAACCTGCCTGCTTGACTTTCAGTCTGCATGGTGGGAGGTTGCAACAGAAGAAAATAATTTCAACTTCCCCTTTTCTCTGTGGGATAAGAGGGCCAGTGCCACCTGAAAAGTAGGCATCTGGAAAAGGCAACAGGGGGATTGGTAATTCAGCCTTTCCCTGGTGGGTTCATGTAAAGATCTGCTCTTAATTTAACGATGCTTTACCCCATCAAAAAATCCCACCAAAAATGTAACGCTGTCTTCTCTTGGAACAAATTCCCCTGGAGCACAAGGGGGAAGACTGGCATCTAAAGGTGTATTTCACACCTGTCGGTGCCAGCTCTAATGAATCTTGCCCTGAGGATCGCAGGTATCTAATAGAACAATGAATAAATGATTTAAACAAATGAAACAAATTATTGGGTTAAGGCGTCCGTAACAAGCATGTTTTCAAACAGGCCCAGAATAATAAGCAGCCCAGATTCTGTTCCAAGCTGAGATGAAAGCCGAGAAATCTATCCTTTGCACTCAGTTTTTCCCTGCATTCAAAAGTTGAAACTTCACAGGTGCTTTAAAATGAACCACTCTCAACCATTAAGCAACACTTGATCCCCATGTTAAAAGCATTTGAATTGTTGGCACCCGTTATGCTTAAAATATAGGCCTATGCCTTCTGCTGCAGTTCTGAGTTGGAGATCTGTCTAGTGCTGAAAACGGGAGAGGAGTTAAAATAGCAAAAGGATTTACATTAAGACACTTCCCCACAAAAAATACAACTAATAAATGGAAGCACTGTTTCACACAATGCACAATTAGCTTATAGAACTCCCTGCCAAAGGATATTATGGAAGCCAATAGTTTAGGAGAATTCAATAAAGGATTAGATATTACATGGACAGCAACAATATCCAGAGGAGTTATAATAGTTAGGACTTAAAAATAAATGAGAGGTTTTGGAAGAAATATAAACCCTGAAGCTTCAGGGCATAAGTCAAACTCTAGCAAGAAAATTTCTCTGGGGGCAGTTTATTCCATCACTGAGCTTTAACAGAGTTTCCTGCACCTTCCTCTGAAGCATCTGCTGTTGGCCCACTGCAAAAGACAGGATACAGGTCTAGATGGATCTTGGGTCTGATCCAGTCTGTCAGTTCCTGTATTCCTAAGTAAATGTGGATTCAGAAGTAAAACAATCAAACACCTTGGTGAAAAATCAAGTTTTGGTGTATCTGAAATTATTAGCAACAATTTTAGAGTTAGGCTATCCCCTCTTACAGAGAAATTCCCTCAGGGCTCATTTCTGCCCTCAAATGTTCACACAGTTCTGGTGACTTGAGTGGGATCTATCAATATGCATCTGAAGGCTGAACAAGGCAGTATTAAGAACCGTTATAACTTTCTGTTTGCTGGGCCAAAACCATTCTTTCCATGTGCAATGTGGAAGAGAAGGGCCAAAATAGCCTGCAGTTTTCCATGCAAGGTGTTTCCATGGGATCATCCTTCCCAGGATAAGAGCAGTGGCAATTGTGCATCCTGCCTACTAAGCAGACAGGAGTTACCCCTCCCCTCACCCCGGCCCTTCCCCCCCCGCCCCCAAAAACCCTGTGGTCTGTTTCCGAAGACATCCACAAATGCCTAGGATATTTGTGTTGAAGTCATAGGATATTACTGAGGATAATAGGATATAGCTGCTGGAACTAGGGGTGCTGCATCACCTCCTGGCTTGAAGTGGTTTCCATTTTTTACAAAGTTTACAGTTTGGTGCAAGGGCTCTCAGCACCTCCACTATAAAAATTGGTCCAGCACCTCAGGTCGAGGTATTGTTTCTTTTACTTTACTCCCGCAGGGGAGGTCGGGTGTTCACAGCATGGATGGACAGTCAGTTAAGATCACAGTGATGGGACGATGGAGTTAAGGAGAGGGATGAAGAACTAGAAGAACACATGAAAATTCAGACATACCAGAAAGCCCAGAAGAGGCCGGACCGAGAAGGAGGGTAGATTTGAGTCATCAGTGTAGAGAGACCAAGGAAGTGGATGAGATTACGCAAGAGTAAACATTAATGACATAATCTGAAGAGCCTGACCTATTGTAGAATTAGGCCAAATGTGTAGAGGTTAAATGATTGTGAATTACAGAAATGATTGATTAGCAGGATGAATTGAAGAAAATGTAAGGATCAGCTGGTGACTGTGACTGAATGTAGCGGAAGGGAGAGTCGAGCTATCAGTATGCCTTTTTATTTTTCAAGCTCTGATATTCTTCCTGCCCAACCAAATCAGACATGCTATTCACTTACTTTCTAACGGTTATTCTATAGAGAAGACATAACCATCGTTATAACCCCCAATATTCGAAGCAATATGCTCTGGCTGCCTGAAATACCACTCAAATGCCCTGACAATGAAAAGCTCTCCAACCTTTCATTCAAGGCTCAGCTCAGCAAGCAGCTTTTGAAACATGCCCAGCACTTTCAGTCTGAGCCCGAGCCTCCAAAGCGCTCAGTGCCTATTTAGGTGCTGAAGTAACTGATGGGGTTTTCAAAAGAACTCAGCATGTTGGGTGCTGGGCTCTTTTGAAGATCTGGCCCTAAGCACCGCACCGGGAGCGAACACTTTATAAACAATGGCTCTTATTTAGGTACATAAATGGGAGCTGAGCTCTTTTGAAAACCCGCACCCAGGTGCAGATGTTGAATACTTAAACATCTGACCCAGAGATCTTTAGAAAATCTACCTGTTTGTTTTGTAAACGCCTTTTATATATTCTTCCCACCCCCCAAATTTGAACCAACCTTCTCGGCCTGCTATTCCCATTTTCTGAGCCTATCGTACTATCTGCAGTTGCTACTGAATGGCAACACAATCGGCTGACAAACTCAGAGAGAGGATGATGTGGATACCGGAAACTTTTCACCCTGAAATGAGGCATGACGTTGAAAATAAATCAGAAAAATCAATAAGGAAAACGGAGAGTCTATTCTTCATTTAATGTCTGATGTGAATCAACAACATGCGATTGATTACTGGGAAATTGTCATGCCAGTTAGGAAGTTCACTAAAGCATGTACAATATGTCTTTGTCCAGTCGCCCTTCTTACACCAGATACGTGTCAATAAGAAAATGATAGGGGATAGAGCTGCCAATATTTATATTTTGGAACAGCTGTAGGATTAAAGACTCCTGATACTAAATATTCGTAACACTTGAAGGCAGGGCTGAAAGTGGAGTTCCTTTGGTGCCCCTCCCTCCCACCCCCGACACCCTTAAAAAAAAGATACTCTCAACTCTGTTATGTCTTTCAAGGGTTACTAGATGGCTTTCATCTTTGGTTTTCTCCTGTTTCCTTCTTGAAATGTTTGGATCAAAAGCATTTCTTATTTCCTTGTTGAAAGTTAAACTTTGGTTAAAACTGGGTCAGTCAAAGTTTCATTGTCTCCTGGGCGAATATATCTGCACACATTTGTAAGAATACAGACAGTGGAATGGAATTGCTTCTCATGCTTCATATTAACCAACTGGAGAGTAATAAACAGTGCAAAAAATAACAGGGGAGCAATAGAATAGGGGCTTGACAAAAGGAAATAGATCACAAGGTTTTTGATGGTTTCATTTCTTTTTATGTGATTTGTTGGGCTTGATACAGGGAACGGCCTCATTATCTCAATGGTTTATATTTTAGATAGCGCCAGAGTCAGCTCCCCATACACAGAAGCATAAGATAGGGCAATTGCCACTAATGTGCTGTGTGACCTTAGGCGAGCCACTTCCTATCTCGGTTTCCCGTCTCACCCTTTGTCTGTCTATCTATTTTGATCATAAGCTCTTTGGGGTAGGCACAGTCTCTGACTATGTGTTGTACAGTGGGTTCCTGATCTGAATTGGAGCCTATCGATACTACCATAATACAAGTAAAGAAGAGTCCAGAGAGCCCTTCCCTTCTCTTCCCCCCATCCCCACCTCCAACACACACCAGCAGGCAGGCAGCATCCCAGGGAGCAGGAAGCCATAGGGATTGCCAGCTGGAAAACCCAAAGAAGACATGGCACATCGATAGGCAGACTAAGGCCAGTGTGGCAATTGCCACTGTAGTGTGCGCTACTCCTAGTGATCTTGGAGATTTGAATTGTTTCTATGTCTCCATCACATGCAGTATGGCTCCAGGAGCTGCCAATGGTATGGTGATCTTCTGCGCCCCCTACAGTATAGATGTGACTTTTTAAAAAAACATCATTTGTCCATGATGTTATGTTAAACTCAAGAATTGTCACCAGGAAAGCAAAAACAGTTGTTTGTTCTCACTTGAGGGTGTGGTTGTTTAGTCACATTGAGAAAGCTCAAGAAAAGGACCTGCGTATCATTGTAGACAACTCAATGAAGATCTCTGCTCAATGCGCAGCTGTGGTCAAAAATGCAAACTAGAGGTTAAGATGCATAAAGAATGGGGATGGTGAATAATATGGAAAATATTGCAGTTCATTTATATAAATGACTGGTGAGATGTCCTCTGGAATGCTGCACTCAGTACTGGTCACCTCATCTCAAAAAAGATATTGTAGGACTGGAAGGAATTCAGGGACAAATGACAAAAATGATCAAGGGCTGGAAAAACTCTCATATGAAGAGAGATTGAAAAGATTGGAATTGTTACCTTAGAAAGGATACAAATACAAGTGGACATGATAAAAGTATATAAAATAATGAATATTCTAAACAGGTAGGTCAGGAGCCTCTGCCTCTTAACACTTGAACAATGGGTCATTGAATAAATTAAAAGGTGGGAAATTCAAAGCCAATGCAAAGAAATTCTCTTTCCAACCACACATAATTAGACTGTGGGACTCCTTGCCACAGGAAGTTATTGAGGCCAAGAATTTAACAAGATTCAAAAAGAGATTGGACATTTATATGGATGACAAGAACATACAGAGTTATCATAACTAATGACAACAGAAATATTGGAAGGGATATTAAACTTCATGCTTCAGGGCTTAAGCCGATATCTGACTGTGAGATCAAGATGAGACCTAATGTATGAGGAAGATTATCCCACATCTCCCTACGGTGGGGTTTTTACACCTTCCTCTGTAGCAGCTGATGCTGACCACTGTCAGAGACAGGATGTTGGGCGAGATGGTCCTTTGGTCTGATCCAGGATGGCGATTCCTGCCTTCCTAGAAATGTTCTGCAAGATCAAACTACACTTGAATATGGATCTGATTAAGTAAAATTATTACAGACTTTTCATAAACAGGACGTAAGGGCAGCCATTGGTCTTCATGAGGCAGACAAATTAGGAGAATGGGGAACTGGCTCCGTTAGACAGTATTCACGTGTAATACATTAGATCAAAAGAACTTCCATGCAAAAGGATTGTTACAAGTGTGTTAAGTTTGCAGAGTGATGCACTGAAAAGTCCTGAATTTTTTCCACTGGAGCTACTTGGCGAATAACGGCACTACACATCGTGAGTAAGGGTGGCAGTACCTGGACAGATAATATCAGCATACAAATACCTGGCCAAAATAGAGACATAGCTAGAAAGCAAACTGCACTGGCTCAATCCAGGGAAAGCAGAGATGATAATGGTTGGCAGAAGAAAATACATAGAACTGAGGATCTACTGACTGCATCTTGCCCCTGAGTTATCAAGGTGGTGTGCAGCCTGGGAGTCTTAGAGCAACAAGGGGCAAAATTGTCTTTTTCCACCTACAGCCGTCCAGGACTCTGCATCCTTTCCTGGCAGATGAAGATATGCCACGATGGTGCAGGCTTCTGCCACGTTCAGGCTAGACTATTACGATGTGCTGTTGTACTGGGGAATGGCCATAACGGCCATCTTAAACTTACAGTTGGTGCAACATTTAGCGACTGACCTACAAAGCAGGACAAACAGAGAGGAGCAAGTTCTAGTAGGGCTGGTGATCAGACAAACTATCCCGTCACTTGTAAACTGAACCAAGATGAGATGGAAGTCGCTGAGACCCTCGATGGACTGCCACAAAGCCAATTTTTACGGAATCACATTTCAGAGCAGAACCACATTTCCAAGAGACAAATCCCAAAGTCACTTAAAATGTGATTCTGCTCTGCAAAGTGGCAGTCTTACTCAGATGTGTCTTCCTATGTGTTTTCAGCCACTTCGGCTCACTCTTCTGATTAACATAAGGCTTTGTTGCTTTTACCCTTGTTAATGCTAAGGAGCCAACCCAGCTATGGAGCTGGATTTTGGCTGATGCATGAACAAAATTGTAGACTAAAACCAGATTGCAGGATTTTAATTAATGGTGATGAACCTACCTTGACTTTCAGCCTAGACCTACGCGATAACGTTTTGTTGGTACAGCTGTGTCGGTCAGGAGCGTAAGAAAACCACAACGCCTAGTGACGTAGCTATGCCAGGAAAACCCGCATTATAGATGCAGCTACGCCAACAGAAGAGTGCTTCTGTCAACTTAGCTAATGTTGTTCAGGGAGGTAGTGTTACTATGCCAACAGAAAAACTCCTGTCGACATAAGCTGACTTGGGATTCTCCCAGTATAGCTATACCGGCAAAACATTTGTAGTGTAGACAAGGCCTCAGACTCTAAATGTGAGTTTGAAGGACTGGCAGTTAGACAAATATCTTGTAAGCCAATCAGATTTGATTTGGGCATAACTGAGAGACAAGAACTGTAGAACCCCACAACACCAGCTTTACACTCACTGCTCCAAGAAGAGCTGCACTTTCAATTATTGTTCTCGCTTACCATTATGCAAATCTCTCCAGGAATCTTTTCTGATTCTCTCTAGAAGAGTACGTCCTGGTCCATACTGACAAAATGAGCAGATTTGCGCCCATTAGCTGATGATGAATTTGACAGGGCAGCGGAGGGACACATCTACATTTTCATTTGCAAACAGTTTTGGCCAGAATTTAAAACTGAAGTCAAGCACCTAATTCCTTACTGAGATATCTAAATAAAAAAGCCTGCAGCTCCCATGGAAGCTAATGGGAATAGCAGCTGTTCGCACTTTGTAAATGAGGCCACCTTTACGTAGATGCTTTGTTGTGGATTTAGAAACCTGACTTTAGGCACATAGATTTGCAAATCTTGGCCTCAGATTTTTAAAATTGTTCTTTTTACTCATTTTAGGACCCTTGGGCCAACCTTATCCCTCGTGTAACTCCCACTAATATCAGCTCATTCTGTGTATGCTGGAGGATGGGAAAAGAGGAGATTTCACTTAATACCAAGCTGTTTTTCCTCATGGTTTTTAATGGGGTTGTCAGATCAAACTGGGGGCTCTGATGTGACCATAAACTTTATGGGAAACATCTGATCTGGATACGTCAAGTAAAGAGATTAAGAGAGGAAAATAAATATGATGTGAAGGTCATTATAGATACAGGATGTTTTCTATCTTATTAGACCTAATTTTCTGATGTAAACAAGCGAGGTGCTGTAGAACATAACAGGACAGCAGGGTGAGTGGTGGGTGAGACAGGGACACACAAGTCTTCTCATTTGCAAGCAGTTAACTGCACAGCAAACTCAGTGCATTTGTTTCTTCTCTCAGTACATCTGCAGATGGCCAGTAAAAGCCATAGGAAGCATCCTCAATGAAATTAGTAATCTGTCTTGTCTTCTGGTGGGGATGAGACGCAGTTAATACCAGTCAATGCAGATTTGTGGTACTCATGCTACCTTCCTCATTAAGATTTATTGATGCGTGTGTGCGTTAATGTAGCTGTGCTCTTGTAACAACAACAACAAAAACCTGTCATCATACAGACACTTCCATATGCTGGAGGAGAGACACTATGCCTCAGGCACTGAGCAGAATTAAGAGGACAGTCAAATCTCCAGTACCAGTTTGTGACACAACAGATCAGTTACAGAATTCACACCCAGAGGCACTACCGTTTGTTTTTTGTAGCAAAAAGGCTGGTCTTTTTTTATATCTATAGCTTTTTAAATTACTCAAGCTTGTCGTAGAAAAAAAAATCAAACCATGACTAAGAGTTGCTACAAAATTATTTTGCTTCAGTTACTCTCATAAGACAATAGCCCATATTTTCACATTCACACTGTATCCTGTATTCTGTCTACCATTAGCTGACGTTGTTGTCCAGGTGTTTCGATTCTCTGCTGTTCCTTGCCTGTCCTTGACAGGCTGGTGGAGTGAGAGTTCAGAGTGCTCCCTGATGGTCACTAGCAGCAGAATCAGGTTGATCATAATCTTAGGGAGAAGAAAAGATGTCATTTCAGGCACCATGACTTCAGTCACGTTACATAAAATTAAAGTGAGGAGCCTGAGGGAGCTAGCGGCCATTGAAGTTGGGCACCTAACTCTCTTGAAGCGACTTTAAAAATCCCGGCTAAAGCTGATTGAAGCTACTGAAAGAAGAAGCTGCTGCTTCTCTGAGGCCTTCACCATTGACCCCTCCTCCTGGAGCTGACATCAGGAGGGTAGGTGGTTTTAAAAGCCTCTCCTTCTCGATCAGCCACTCTTGCTGTTGTTGATCGTGACCACTAACCGTCGCCTTCCCCAAGCGCACCTGGTGTATGGCCCTTATTTTAGTCCCAAAGTTACCCACACAAATTGGCATCCCCCTCATTTTTATTGTCAAAGTGCTGAAGGTTGTGACCTAGGTTCCAGACTCTCACACTCCAACATAAGGAATCTCACAACGTTTTTTAATTTCCTGTGAGAAAAATGTTTGTGTGTCCTTTCTTTTGGGTCTTTATTGCATGTTGGGCCTTCGCCGGTTGAGTGCTGGCCTGGTGGATGGCGTATAGGGAACCGGATACCCCGCTCGTACCCAGACAATACTGATGCCTAGGCTCCTGGAGCCCAACCATTGATTTCCCCATGAGTTGGGGGCTGGGTTGGACATATATTTTCTCCATATGACACATCAGACCCCACTATGGACAAAGATGTTTGCTTTTCATTTTTGCTGAGTGATTAGGCAAGTTGCTTATCTGCACTTAAAAGAGGCCTAATTTCTATATCCTTTCCTCCTCCTCCTTGTTTATTTAGCACTTAGGGTGTCTCCAAAGAGAAAATGTGGAGGCAAGGGAGGAAAAGTGTTGTTTCATCTGTCCCTCCTATTTAAAGGAGAGTCTGGTTCTCCTTTCTCCTGTCACGTTCTCCTTAGGCCCTAGCAGAGTCACATTAGTAAGTGTGGCAGGCAAGTTGTCGGCTTCCCATCAGACTCCAGTCTGTTCAAAGATCTCTTTTGTCGCAGTGCTTTCTGCAATATCAGACTTCAAGTCCTGATTTGATTTAATCTTAATTAGACTCATTCAGCCATGAGGAGGGTTCTATAGAAGAGTCTATTAAAAAATTAGAAGAAGAAACTTCTGATTGCAATCACAGCTGGAATGCCGCGTCTGTAACGTCCTCTCCCTTTCCACACACAAATGGCCCTCCGCTGGAGCTCTGCACATCTCAAACGCCATAGAGTTCAAAGGGAGAGCATAAAGCTGAGGAGATGCCACTCCATCCAGCACTTAAAGGGGCCTGATTTTCAGAAAATGCTGAGCATACACCCTTTAAAAATCAGGGCCCTTTTGAAATGTCTCATGTGAGATGACCAAAATGTGTGGCATCCAAAATCTTGGGCCACCTTTGAAAACGTAGGCCTTAGATGTGTTAATTCTATTATCTGGACACATACAGCAGAAAGCTATCAGAATGCCCTGTCTCATGGACCACGGGAGAGTCTCAGGAAGCAGCCTCCATAGAATCATAGAATCATAGAATATCAGGGTTGGAAGGGACCCCAGATGGTCATCTAGTCCAACCCCCTGCTCGAAGCAGGACCAAGTCCCAGTTAAATCATCCCAGCCAGGGCTGTGTCAAGCCTGGCATCATCCGGCATCGTTGGGAGATATTCTTGGTGTAGGGTATGTCTACACAAGAGCTGAGTGACATATCTAGGTCAATCTAAGTTTTAAGAGTAGACCAGGCCGCAGTCTCCTTTTTTTGAGAATTTTTGAAGTGCTTCCAGCAGATTAATTAAACTGAGATTTTTGAGCTCCAGCAAATCCCATCAACTTCTATGGAAGCAGCACATGTTCAGCACCTTTAAAAGTCAAGGCCATGGGATTATATTTTAATGAAAAAAAATATCCAGGCTCAGTCAGTGTTAAGGACAACCCTCAGTTCTACCATGTGCACATCAACTGCTTAATTCTTGCCCAGACCTTTTTCATCCAGTGCACTGATTCCAAGGAGAAACGGGACTGATCCATAGCCATGAGCAGGGGGATGTGAAGGAGGAGACTTTGTAATTAGGTATGTCTGGCTGGTAATCATGTGTTTTTAAAAGTGCACCTTGAAGTGTGGTCTTCCACTTTAATAAAAGATACTGTTGCATATAGTGGGCAATAGACCTTGCACTTAGAAATTTTAACTTAAATGCTCCAGTGGAAAAATGTAATGGCCATACATAAAGGATCTAAAGATCTTCTTGTCGTCTTGATGCCCGTATATAGAACAGAGACAGCATTTTCCTTTTCCTGGCTCATTAGCCTTCCAGAACACTAGTAGCTAGAGTACTCCAGTCTTTATTTCATATCAGCTGCAAGATTTTATGGCAGAACAATGCTTCTTAGGAAGGATCAAAAAAAGACTTAGAGACATCATGTCACAAATGGCAAAGAAGGATGTATGTTCTACTTTTTAGATTTGATATTGTGACTTGATGGGGGTATTTTTACACTTGATTCTATCAAAAAGTAATTTTAAAAGAGCCCTTCACTCATATAGGGCCTGCTTTTCCACTGCCCTGCACCTTGTGCAATTACACCCATTCACTCACTCACTCCAATGGTTGCATTTAACGCCTACTTTGTTCACATTTTGCAAGATGAAAGACAATGGAAGATCCTAATCCTTAGGCCATGTCTACACTAGCGATCTTACAGCTGCACAGATTCAGCTGTGCCACGGTAAGATTGCTCATGTAGCCACTCTGTGCCAATGGGAGAGAACTCTCCTGTGGACATAATTAAACCACCTCCAATGAGCGGCGACAGCTATGTTGGCTGGAGCGTGTCTCCCACCGACACTGCGCTGTCCACACCGGCGCTTCTGTCGGTGTAATTTATGTTGCTCATAGGGGTAGTTTTTTTCCACACCCCTGAGTGACATAAATTATACTGACAAAAGTGCTAGTGCGTACCATCACCTTAGTTTCATTTATACACACACATATTTCTTGTATTGTATATTTTAAATAACTGTGCACAAAGAAAAGACATTGTCCCAAGAAAGAAAAGGAAGAAAATTAATTGACTTGCACATATCAAAGACCTAAATCCTCCTGAGGCAGAGAGATAGGGGCCACCCCAAATTAATTTAGAAGGGATCTCAAAGGATATATGGGCACCTAAAGAAGTGGATTGTTCTGTGAAGACCTTCTGTGGAGAGATACATGAATACAAGAAGTTTGTCAGGCATAATAATCTGGATTAATTTGTGCAGTTTGTGGCTGGGTAAAGGTTTTTATTTCTTTCAAAAGAAGTAAGTATAGCAGCTAAGGCTGGGAAAACTCTATTACCAGAAGTCCAGGGCAAGTAGCAGTGTTATTTGGGCAAGTAAAAGCATCATGTTTCCTGCTGTCAAGAGAAGAACAATAGGTTGAGTGATATCCAGCCGAGCAGCAATGAGCTACCTGTCACAGGGGAAGGTGGCTGAGAGACAAAGTGGAAATGGAGCAAAGGGAACTGAGCTGCCTCAGAGGTGTTTAGGGACAAGGGAGTGTGCAGAGCATTAGAATTTAGCTCTCAGTGAGAGGGGCGGGACCAAAGGGAGGAGTGGCTTAGCAGAGCAGTGGAATTAAGCCATCAGTCAGAGGGGTGGTGCCAGAAGGAGAAGTGGCTCAGCAGAGCAGTAGAACTGAGCAGTGACATTTTAATTTATATAAAAGCAAGGACCCAAGCTAAACACATAATTTAAGCAGCCAGTTAAGCCAGTTTTATGGGGACTTTGCATTGTGAGAGCAGCACAAAGCAGCAGGAGTGTAGCAGCAAATGTGGCCCTGGGTTTATAGAAAAATTCCATTTTAAATGGCCATAGACTGGAAATTTCCCATGGTAAAGTTCACTGTTGATTTTCTGTCAGAATATTTATCTGTAGCATTGCTAATAGCAATTTGTTTCTGAATATGCGGGCAAGGGTTCCCTGATTCTACACAGATTTTCATTAGAGTACAGCTATAGCACTCTAAAAAGTGAGTTTTTCAAAGTAGCCTATAGGAATTGAATTTCAGAAGGGGTTGAGTGCCTGGCCTTTTGAAAATTCCACCTGCCGCTTGTATCTCTTTGTGCAGACACTACTTGAATGCAATACATACTCATTACAACAAGTTGTAACTTGTGTGTTGAAACCCATTTTACTATTTAACATAATATGAAAGAGGTTTTCCTACTTGAGCATCATTCTCATATCTTCGTTGGCTGGAATTAGCAGAGCTAATTTCCACACTTTTTATCCTTTCATTGCTTGGTAGTTACTCTTCATATGGGCATCTCACCTGTTCCTAATGAACTTTGTACTAATAATCCAGAAAGCCCATTGACCTAATTGTTGGGTGTGGAAAAATAAAAAGGTGGGTTCTCTTTAACATCAGGTATTAGGAACTAAACTGTGTATATGAAGCTAGAGTTGCTAAAATCATAGTCCTCCATAGCTCCCCAGATGTTTGTAAAGACTTACAGTGGGATACATTTGTAGAGGGTGAAAGCACTGTATTTGTAACTGTTATGATTTTATTTATTAGTTGTTTATCACCAACATTGTATTCTGTATCAAGATACAAACAGGCTCGCAAACCAAAGAGTTTGCAGTCTAAAAGAAAAGGCTAAGAGCACTAGAATATGCACAGGACACAGTCACTGATGAGTTTGGCTATTGCATTGAGAACCACGTGGACACACACTTGCAAGATCAGGACCTTTATTATGGGCAGGATTACCCACTTGTGACGGGATCCCTGGGGTACAACCTGGAACTATGGGACCTGTTGTAACTTTCCTCCCTGGGCTAACTCTTACAATACCATGCTAGTGAAAAGCAGCAAACCCCTCCAGGTGCTATGATCACTCAGCCAACAACATGCAGGGACACACCCAGCTAAATTGCATGAATGTGCTCTAAGCCTCTCATGAACTATACAGAGGGAGACACCAGCAAATCCCCACCAGCACCTGAGAAATATACCATTTTACACTGCTCAAGACCTTCTTTTGAACAATGCAAACTCATTAATTAGTTTGCCACTTTGTCAAAGGATAGTGGACATGCACCAGCCTTTATAATCTGAGCAGATTCCCCAAGCACTTTAGACAAACTCACTGGTAAGGATAAAACATTAAAATAAGTTTCTTAACTACAGAAAGAAAGATTTTAAGTGATTATAAATGTTAGACATAGAGGTCAAAGTTGGTTATGTAGATATGTAAATAAAAATAAAATCGCAGCCTAAATTCTACACTTTATCAGACTAAGCAAGATTTGAATCAAGCAGTTTTTCTCCCCCCACTAGGCGTTGTAAGCAATTCACAGTTCTTAATACACAGGCTGAATTCTTTGCTCAGTCTGGGACCAATCACCCTCGTTCAAAGTCTTTTCTTCTTGTTGCCTTCAGAGTATATGAGGAAGGAGAGAGGCCCGAGGCGATGTCACAGACTCCAGTTTATACCCCCAAAAATCCATGGGCATAGAAAGATACTGTCTCAAACATGGAGTCAGGGATCACATGTTCTACGTCCCCTGCTGAGTCACTGGGTTAAGCAATTCCAGTTGTCTACCTGCTTCAGGAAGGGCCCACTGGGACAGTGGATTCTCCTTAAAAGACCATCAGCGGGCAGCTAGTCCTAATGTAAATCTGTTTTGGGGGTGTTAGTTGCTCCTTTCAAAAGGCTTTGGGTAAGTCTGAAAGCTCGTCTCTCTCACCAACAGAAGTTGGTCCAATAAAAGATATCACCTCCCCCACCTTGTCTCTAATATTCTGGGACTGACACAGCTACAACAACTCTGCATACCTAGAATAAGGTCATGGATAAAATCTCTGTGACTTGCTTTTTCCTACTGTATCTCAAAGTGATAATCCCCTTTGATGTATTTCTGTGATGTGCCACCCTCCACCTGATCACACAGAATATGTGTGAATGATGGAAGGCAATAAACAGCATCCTGTTCTAGCTCATTTATAAAATGTGTCCTCTATTGACTTCAGGCAAAATTCTGATCTCAGTTACTGGAAGACAGATCGGGGGTAATTCCACTGAAGCTAGGGGAATTACTGTAAATTACAGTGCTCTGACTAAATTTTCAAAGGAGATGCATGATTTTGGATTCTTCCATTTTGGGTGCTACCTTCAGATACGTCATAGGGGCCTGATTTCAGAGTATGGGTCCTTAGCATTTTCTGAAAATCAGACCCTTTAAGGTGTGTCAAATTGGCCCTCCAAAATCAGCCATCACTTCTGAAATAACTAAGGCCTGTTATCTTTAGGGAAAGCCACTCTCTTATCATCCCAGTCACTGTTGGATGCAATGCTTTAGAGCAGTGGTTCCCAAATTTGTTCCACCGCTTGTGCAGGGAAAGCCCCTGGCAGGCCGGGCCAGTTTGTTTACCTGCCATGTCCGCAGGTTCAACCGATCGCAGCTCCCAGTCTCAGCAGTTCGCTGCTCCAGGCCAATGGGAGCTGCTGGAAGCGGCGGCCAGTACGTCCCTCAGCCCGCGCCGCTTCCGGGCCGGTTTGTTTACCTGCCGCATCCGCAGGTTCGACCGATTGCAGCTCCCAGTGGCCGCGGTTCACTGCTCCAGACCAATGGGAGCTGCTGGAAGCAGCTGCCAGTACGTCCCTCGGCCCGCGCCGCTTCCAGCAGCTCCCATTGGCGTGGAGCAGCGAACCGCGGCCACTGGGAGCCGCGATCGGCTGAACCTGCGGACGCGGCAGGTAAACAAACCGGCCCGGCCCACCAGGGGCTTTCCCTGCACAGGCGGCAGAACAAGTTTGGGAACCACTGCTCTAGAGGCCTGTAGATAAAAGGATGGAGTGAAAAGGATTTATCAAGTAGTTTCTCTTTTGGAGAATTAGTGTCATCATTCTTCACATTAGAAACATTTTTCTGTCTCCTAATTAGAAAAGAGAATTGATGACAAATACACAGTGTTCTATAGAGGTAATAGATTAATAAAGGATATGCGAAAGGCAAGAACTATTAGTTGAAAAATAGCAAGTGGGTTTTGGTGGTAATTCATCTCCAAATCCATTTCTTTTGTTTTCTCATGTTTAATAATTTAAATACATTTAACCACAATTTTGGGCAAAAATTATGTGTTACTGTTTCCTTAAATGGAAAACATTTTGGTAGCTATGCTGATCTATCCTTTTTTTTTTCCTGCTACTTTTCCTTCAAACCCTTCTCAAGGGCATTAAACACTCTTCTTAATTACTTTTTATTGATCTCCTGACATTTCTGTCTAGCTTTGACTACTTGTTTTTAGGAAACAAAAGATGCTAAGCTAAAAATGTTAATGGTGCTTTTGAAGGCACAAAGTTGTTCAATATTTTAGTCATGCTTCTTGAACTCATTTCTGGCTCGATAAAATGTGTGACAGATTTTTCATTTCATTTACTATAACTGTTGGGGCGGGGGGTTACCCTCGTTTCTTTTTTATCAACATCAGAAATGTAAGCAAAGTACCTCTTTAGTGACACATTTCTGAAAGGCTGAGCAAAGCCAACAGAGCAAAAAATATAATAATCTGGAGAGCACAAGATCTTGCTGCTAGAAATTAAGCAAATAAATTCTGTGTTATACATTCTTATTCCAATTTTATCAGAGAAGCCATTTTGCCATTAGTAAACACTTTAATCAGAGCTGTCATCTGCTGATTTAGATCATTATTTCCCCCTCATCTGAATATTTTAAGCAAGTCTGATTAAATGATCTTTGTTTACAACCCTAACCAGAAGGGAGTAGCTTTATATAGCTGCTTGAAACAGTTCATTTACATATGGTCATTCAAACTGTTTAGCTCCAGAATCTGACTTCAGCCTTAGGGACATTATCAGCATCCATTTCTGAACTCCATTGTGGGGATTACTTGCCAGTGGTCCATGTAAATGAAGGCAAATAGGATGTGCTCAAATGCCAGACAGGAGAAGAACACTCTCCATCTCTCTCTCTCTGGGATCAGTTTTTCATTTGAGTCTATTCATATGTGACTCTAGCAGATAAATCCTTTGTGCCCATATGCCCCTTTCTCTCATCGCTACCTTATCACACCATACCACACAGTAGCATCCTACTCAGTGAGTTTCAAAAAGTCCAGAGAAATTAATTGTACATTGTGGTCTATTTCGAAGACACCACAGAAAGTAAAGTATGACCCAGTCACTATAACTTAACTTGCTGTTGGCATATTGCTGACCGATGGCCATATTTTGTCATCAGTTTTAAGCCAAACTCCCCATTGATTTCTGCTGGAAAATTAATGGCATGATATGTCCATAAGTGTTTGTCCTATTTAATGTTTTATTATCATTCAACCCAGGTTTTCAAAGGTTAGCATAAGAAATCATTCGTGCTGTAGTATTTGGGGTGGGGGGTTACTTTTTTTTACAAAGAGGTAGTTTAGGTGACAGTTCATTTTATTTCTCTGAATAGAAACTTTAAAAATAACATTGGCTGGAACAAGCAGGCAAAGTCAGGTAAGTGGAGGAAGAGAACAGAGAGTTCTCTCCAAACAGAACAGAAATGCAAAGAAAGCCAGTGACACAGCAGTATTCCGGTGGCCATGTCATTGAGATGTCCCATCCTTCTAGTCTAGGGTATAAGATACACATGATTGATCTAGATCTCTGAGTCCCAGGAAAGACTGAAAAAGTCCTGAAGTCAGCTCTGCTTGACTGTAACTGAATAGCCTGAGGAAAGGCATATTCATTTCTGGTTTTGCCCTTAGTTAGTCAAAGTCAGTCTTGTCTTAGTTGACCTTGAAATATTTAACCCTGGAGAAATACATTCTTTGGAGCCTTTGTGAGTCTACAGATATGTTGTAGTTTAGACCTGAATCAGTGCTATTATTCTATATTCACATGGGGATTAACCTTACAAACTGGATTCACACGAGTAGACCTTACACAGATGATTTCAGTGGAACAGCTGATTAAGGGATTATTTAGGGGAGTTAAGGTTTGCAGGGCTAAATTCCTTAGTTTAATGTTACACTAAATGTAATACAAATACATTTGGGGAAAATGTTCAAAAGCACACGTGGGCATGAGGCACACAGTTCTCACTGACCTGCAGTGGGAGTGGTGTGGTTATGTGCCTTTTGGTCATTTAAAAATCTGCCCCTTAATTCTTACTTACCTCCATTACTGAAAATAACATAGGACTTTAGGACTCTTGTGCAGAGGAGACCCCTGTATGTATATCTCCCGCTCCCCACGCCATGACACAGGCCCCTCTTCCCTTGGAGGGCTCTCCATTGGGCAAAGGATCTGCAGGTGAGTAGGGGGCTTTGAAAGGGCACACTTTCCCCTCCGCTGCCCGAATACCAGTACCAAGTGACATAAGAAAAGGAAAGGTCATGCTGGTATTCACTTTCCTGTGGAGCTGCCTCCACGCTGGGGAGCCTCCTTAAAGGGACATCCCAGGGCAAGTAGCCATGTTGTCAGTAAGGTTGCCAAGTCTCACACATCTCATGTGATGGTCACACCTGCAGCCCCCTGCCATGCTTTGCTACAACCCCACTGGAATGCTGTGTGTTAATCCAAATTAATCCAATTCTCTACAATCCCTGCTCCTGGCCACTGGGGGCCAGTTGCCAGGCACCACGCCGTGACCACCGGGGTGCAATGCTGCAAGGCAGGGATGGAGTCCCAGCCCTAGCACTCCGGGTCTGCCTACTGCAGCCCCAAGGCACCTGCTAAATACACCTCCTCACCGCCCTGCAGCCCCAGCATCCAGCAGTACTCCCTGCCACCATCGCACACACATTTACCCCCACCCAGCAGCCCCTGGCATCTTCAGCCCTACTCACTCACTCACCCCATGACCTCCTCCGTGCTTTCTGGGGACAGGGTCTCTGTGGGGATAGGCAGCCAGACTTCATCTCCTCCTCCCTTCGCACCACACCACGCCCCCCCTCCCCCGACTGGCTAGCAGTGACAAAGAGCCAGCAGCCAGGAAGGATAAAGAGGGGGCAGCTGACACTCACTGCGGGCATGTTACAGAGGAGAACGGGGCAGCAAATCGGCAGGGGGAGGCAGAATGTGAGAGACAGGGGAGCCGAAATGAAGGGTGCACAACGGAATGGGAACACAAAACCACAGTTTTCCCCCAAGGAGCTATCCCCCATAACAGAAACCCCCATCCTGTACTGAATGTCACTCAAGGAGCTCCTCAAAACATGGCAGATCTGAGTCAGCAAGTTGGGGCAGAGGCTCACATTTGGTGGGCCAGACACCCATTCTCTTTTGTGCATGAGGGGAGATTGAGAAAACTGACAGAAGGATTCAGAGGCATTCAGCTTGGAAACTTCAGGCTGTTGTTTCCACACACAGACACAGTCTGGTCCAAACATTTCTAGGACTAAAAGAAATTATCTCATCTAATGTCCTTCTCACCATTTAAGCTGTTAGTTTCCTTTTTTGCATTTCACACCATTTGGGCAGTGCACATAAGCTCTTTGCTTTCACTTTAGCTTCTAGGCAGCTTCTAGGCAGTTTCAGTTCTGGTTCCCAAGCACTAGTAACAGGGTTGTTGCGGCATTGCCAACTCTCAGGATTTTATTGCTAATCTTGCAATATTCAGTATCTTTCTTAAAGCCCCTGTCCTGTTGTTGCAGGGAAATCCCGGCTTTCATTTAAAAGAAAAAGAAAGTTGCTAGCCCTCATGGTTGTGGAAAAAAGCTTGGAAAATGTCAGTCTTAAGGGCTCAAAAGCAGCAGACAAAATAAAAACTCCAAATTTATTATTTTTTAAAATCCTGTGATTCTTAAGCCGATCACACGATTTTTTGGCCTGACTCATGGTTTTGGAGCTCTTGGGTTTGGCAATACTGCTGTTGTTTTTTTAGTTCACATTCTAGGCGAATACTCGTGTTTTTAAAAAGCCAAACACACACAAAAACATTTCTAATCTATAAGTTTTTGTAAATTCCCCCACTATTTTGCTTTAATCGAATATTTGGAAGTAAAACTACTGATGTCGTTCCTTTCCCTGGTTTATTTTGAACTCTCATCTTCTTGTGTCGATCTTCAGAAATCTTTGTTTCCAACTTTACGGTGAACATGAAAAGATCAAAATCTATCTAATAATTACTGTATGTGAGACAAATTCAGCATTTGGACCAAGGCCAGGACTAGCATAGCTGAGCTAAAATGTACAATTCTCATCCAGCCTTTGCATTGTCATTTGGGCTTTATTAAATTACTAACTGAAACTCAGGAAATAACATTATCTGGCTAGAAATATCATTTGGCCAAGCTCCACGAGCAGCTTTACAGGGTGGTGGAAAATCAGTTGCTAGGTCACCTTCAAGAAGTGTTGATACATCAAGATGCAAGGTGCTCATTGGTGCAAGTATTTGCCTCAGGGCACATCCAGGGGCACTCTAAGACTGATTCAGTGATTGAGAGACCGTCTGAAATCAGCCTGTGGCCAGAAAGATGGAAAACAACCCATTAAAAGGCTTAATGATGTAAATGCTGGTTTATTTGTTACAGGAAAATAAAGATTTTGGAGGAAGTGGAGAGTTTAAAAAGACACTGGTCTATTGTCACTTGAATTAATGGTTCTTGGCCATGAAAGCCAAAAATATTGGCCTTATCTACAGGAACAAGTTGCACCAGTTTAATCTAAGGTGTGATTTTAAACCGATTTAGTTAAGCCATGCAAAAGGCAGTGTGGACACTGTTATTTCTGTTTACAACAGGTTTATTCTTGTTTAAATTGACTGAGAATAGGTTTAAGATGAAGTGTAAAGTCCTCCTATCTCCCTAATCGCTCGTTCATCATGCCCATTAGAGGATCCTCCTAATACCACCTCCAGTTTCCTGTGGGGGTTTGTAACAACCGCTTAGGGTATGTAGGGAGCACAACACACCAGGTCTGTTCTCTACAATTGCTTCTTTATTACCTTCCAAAATGGCCCCCAGGGCCCAGGCAAAACTCCTATATATATATATATATATATATACACACATACACACACACTCCAAACATATGTTTAGGGACTATCCTAAACCCCAAGGATACAATATCTCTCCCCCTCAAAGTTCAAAAAACTTCGTTGAGAGGAAAATCAACAGCTCAGTATAGTAACTGGAACTCTAACTAGAGGTGCAGCGTAGACGACCCAACCTCATGTGGTAATAAGGAAAAAGGGGATTATTCTGCCCCAGTTTACCCCCACTCTACAGATTCTTCTACAAGTCACCCAAACACTAGATTCAAGCAGGGGTTGTGTTGTCTCATGGCAAAGCAGAACTGGTGTAGATGTTCCCAGCGTAGCCAGGATTGGCAATAAGTCCACAAGCATCCCAGTACTAAGGAGACTGAGACCTCCTTCCAGAGGGCCATTCTAGTACCTGCGCCAACAGGAGCAAACTCTACCTCCCCAGACTCTGAACTTGGGTTTGTTACAGGAACAGTAGCATCCACTGATCCATCACCGCCAGATGGAGACAGAGAGTCCTGTGAACCTGACTCAGGTTCCTCACCTCTTCCTCGGGCAAGTAGATGATCTATGTGCTATCTCATCAGGAATTCTCCTACAGCAGGAATTCTCATCAGGAATTCTCCTACCTGATAGGAAAGTGGTCCTGTAGCTTTTACAGTTGTGCAGGGAACCACCTGGGCATTCCCACAAAGCTCTGAACTCAAATGAGTACTCCAGGAGACACAAAGCAAGTGCTCTGCTGATGGTCACGATAGTGTTTCATATTTTCTTGATGTTGATGCACCTGTTTCTCCGGACAAGGTTTCAAGAAACTCCAGCGGATATGTATCCGCTGCCTTATCAGTAGTTCCACAGGCAATACCCCTGTTGTAGCATGAGAGGTTGTTCTGTAATTACACAAGAACTGAGACAGCCTGGTCTGCAGCGACCCCTCTGTAACCTTCCTGAGTCCATTCTTAAAGGCCTGAACAGCTCTCTCTACCAGCCCATGTGTGGATGGGTGGTAGGAAGCGGATGTTATCTGTTTGATCTCATTAGCCCTCAAGAAGGCCTGGAATTCCTCACTGGTAAAGACATTAGCATTGTCGAAGACCTCGGTCTCAGGCAGTTCATGTGCGCTAAACAAGAAGCAAAGCTCCTCAGTTGTTACAGATGAGGTAGCTACTCTGGCTGGAATGACTTCCATCCATTTAGAATGTGCATCCACCACAACAAGGAACATTGACCCAAGGAAGGGACCAACATAGTTGAGGTGTAATCTGATCTAAGGCCTTCCTGGCTATTCCCTTGGTGATAGGTCTGCTACTGGAAGCAATTTTCTTAACTGTTGGGATGTGGCATGGCACAGTACTACTTACTCCATCTCTCTATCTAGGCTTGGCCACCAGACATAACTTCCGGTTAGAGTTTTCATTTGGGTCATCCCAGGGTGTGTTCTGTGCAGTTTCTCCAGGATTAACCTTCTTGCTTTGGGATGTATTATAACTCGTGATCCCCAGAGGAGAATTCTGCTTTGGAGACTTAGTTCACAACACCTGTGAAAATACAGATGTGTGTCCAAAGATACTAACAACTTGGGCCACCAATGCTATACTAAACGAGAGACCTGGGGCAGAACAGAGCTACTCCAGGTTTATCAATCGGCTGATATTGGTAGACAGTTAGCAGTAATGCCCAACATTGCAGGCATGGCGGCCATATGAGGAATAGCTTTGACTTCGTCCAGAAGTCCCAAAAGTGGCTTGTGGTCAGTTGTTATAGTGAATTGTCACCCATAGAGATATTGATGGAACTTCTTGACAGCAAAGACAATAGCCAATCTTTCATTATCTAACTGGGGATACCATTGTTCTGCTGACGATAAGGAGCGTGAGGCGTAGCAGAGTGGCCTGTCAGTCCTATATTCCAGTGTGAAAGTACAGCACCTGCACCACAGAGTGAAGCATTGCAAGTAAGTAACAGGTCACACTTGGGGTCAAAATGCACTTGGAGTTTGGCTGACTTCAGAAGCCCTTTGGCTTCTTTGAAGGTGATCTCCTGATCATTACCCCAGTGTCACGCTGCGCCATTTTCTAGCGGTGCGTGAAGGCAGGCAAGCATCATTGACAGATTTGCTAAGAATCATCCATAATAGTTTAAAAGACGAAGGGACATCTGCCTTGAGCTCACTTGCAATTTTTGGAACTGGAGCTTTTTTGATGTCTTTAATCTTCTCTTCCAATAGTTGCAGTTCTTTTCCTGAAACACTATGTCCTAAATAAACCACCTCCTGAGCCATGAAAATGCACTTTGAGCACTTGAGTCACAACGCCACCTCCCTTAACTTCTGTAGGACTGTTCTAAGTTCCGTAGATGGTCCACTTTTGTCTCTCCTGTAATAAGAACATTGTCTAGGTATACCTTGACATTGCGCAATCCAACCAGTAACTCTTCCATGACTCTTTGGAATATAGCGCAAGCAGAGGAAATCCCGAACAGTAAGCAGGTATACCTATAGAGTCTCTTATGTGTATTGACAGTGATCACAGCCTGTGAGTCTTCATCCAGGACTACCTGTTGGCATATCTAGCTTGGTAAACAAGACTCCACCCACCCGCTTGTTGTAAAGCTCTTCTGTGCAAAGAATGGGAGAGTGTTACAAGTGGGTAGCCTGGTTTGCAGTTTGTTTGTAATCACCACACATACATATGGAACCGTCAGCTTTTGCTACCGGCACTACCAGAGCAGCCCACTTAGAGGATTTCACTGTTTAGCTAATCCCTGCCATCCCTAAACGTCAGAGTTCCTCTTCTACCCCGGCTTGTAGAGCATAAGGAAAAGGGTGGGCCTTGCAAAATCAGGGGTGTGGAATGGGATCTGCATATTTTTTTCACCTTGAGATTCTGGAGTTCTTCTAGCTCCTCTCTAAATACTTACTCATATTTTTTCAAAAGGTCATTGATTGATCTTGTGCTTATGTGATACAATGGTCCCAGGAGTCTTTTCCAGTCTAGCTTCAAGGTGAAGAGCCAATACTATCCAAAAAGGTTTGGCCCTGCCCCAGCTACCACAAAGAGAGGGAGACGAGCCCCCTGGATTGATACCTCGCCTCGAGTTCCACCCTCCATAATATGGGAATTTTCTCCGCAGTGCAGGATTTGAGTATAGCTCAAGTAGGGGATAAAGTCAAGCTGGGGAACGCATCAGCGATATCTTTATAGGTCTCCTGCACCAACACTATAGCTGCTTCCTCTGTATCAAGCTCCATTTTTCACATTCTGCCCATTCAACTGTATCTTGACTAGGATTGGTGCCTAACAAGCGTTCATTTGATTCATGAGAGCATGCAACTCATCTGCTTCCTCCTCCTCCGGTTCAAGGTCCCCAGTTGATGCTCCTTCCACATGGTGCATCCTATTCCCCTTCATCTTTCAGGTATCCCTGCATTCCCTGACTCTCATTCTGCAGCACCTAGCCAAATGTCCCTTCTTTTTACAATAATGACACTCTTGAGTCTTTATGCCTGCACTCTATGTGAGAATGATTCCCCCCCACATCGGTAGCCCACTCTTTTTCCCTCTAGCATTAGAAGATCGGGAGATAGGGCCTTCCTAATGTGGCTTGACCATCCCTTTCCTATCCCTCAACCTGTGGATCCACTTGGTGGGGATCTACAAAAGATGGCAGGTGCCTCTGGCAGCCATCTTCAGCACCACAGAAATATCCATGGCCTTTTGGAGTGTTAGAGTGGGCTCTGCCAGAATTATTCCCTGCATAGCTTCATTATTTATGCCATCATTGATGGTCATGCAGCATATCCTCCCAACCGTTTCCAAATTCACACCTGGCTGTCAGCTGGCATAGTTATACCACGAACTGTGAGGCAGATTCATTAGGCACCCTGATGCAGAAGTGAAATTTAAACCACAGGACACAAACAGGTGGTTTTGGTTCATAATGATCCTTCTCTACTTTTAATTATAGCCTCCAATGTCACCATTTCAGGAGTTCTTGGCCCCAGGAGATCATAAATCAGTCCATAGGTCTTGCAACCCACAACACTGAGGAGGATAAAACTTTCATTTTGTCTCGTCCATTACACCGTTAGCCAATAGATAACAGTAGGCGTGTTCTACATAACGTGTCTATGTTTCTTTCTGAGGCTCGAATTCATCTTCCCTGCTGTAGCGCATCCTTCCCTAGTGTGACTGAAGAACCCAGAATCTGCACCTCCATGCTTCTCCTGCAAATTATTCTGGCTTTTCAGGGCTCCTAGGACCCTTCTCCTCTCTCAGGAAACCAGCCAGTCCCAGGAAGCAGCTCCTCGGAGTACCACAGCACTGCATCCACCTATAATGCCTTGCACACATCAGCCAGCACACCTCCTCGCCAGTATGTTACAGCTGTGTAGAGTATTTAGGCAGCACAACACAGTAGCTCTGATCTCAACAACTGCTTCTTTATTAACTTCCAGAATGGTCCCCAGGGACCAGGCAAAACTCCCCATCCTGGAATACGTGTTTAAAGACTATTCTGAAACAAGTATCCTAAACCTTCAGGATACAAGGTTCCGTAGGCTTCTGTCCTTGGTCACCTTCTCTTCCCCCTCTGCATCTTATTTCTGGGTAATCTCATCTGCAAACACAAATTCAGCTACCATCTCTGTGCTCACTTCTCTACTCCTGACCTGTCACTTCCTGTCCAAACTCAAATCTCAGCCTGTTTCTCTGACATCTCCTCATAGGTGTCAAGTTGACAGCTGATGCTCAACATGGTTAAAACAGAGCTCCTAATCTCCCTTCCCACACCACCCCAACTCTTCCCACTACCTCTTTTCTCATTCACGGTGGACAACACCACTGTCACTCAGGACTGTAACCTGGGCCTTATTTTCAACTCAGACCTCATTCTAGGTCCTCACATCCAGGCTGGATCTAAATCTTGTTGATTCTGTCTGCATAACATCTCTAAGATATGGCCTTTCCTATCTGTCCACCCAACTAAAACTCTCCTCCAGGTTCTCATCATCTTATGTCTCAATTACTGCATCTCTTTGGCCTTCACAAATGCAACCTTGCCCCATTCAGAGCCATTCAGAATGCTGCTGTGAAGATCATTCTCCAAGCCTGTCATTTTGACTGCGTCGCCCTTCTCTTTGCATTCCTCCCCTGGTCTCAGACTCAAGCTGCTTGTCTTCACTTTCAAGGCCCATCATGCTCTATCCCTACCCTGCCTATCATCTCTCATTCACTATTAAGGTGTCGACTCCGGTCTCTGATCTGCCCATGATGCAAGCCTCCATCTTGTTACATTTTCAAACAAGCATCTTCATGCTTTGTCACATGCTGCCCCGCATACATGGGACGTGTTCCCCGTGAACATCCACAAAGCTACCTTATTATCTTACTTCAAAACCCTCTTTAAAATTCCCCTTTGCTGTGATCTCACCAAAACACTTGACAGGGGTTAGGCCATTGATGTGCTGAAATCTCAGTCTATTAAGCTGACCAATATCGGCTTGTTGTTTCCTTGTATGCCCATTCCATCTGTTTGTATCCATCTGTTGTTTCTTATCTTATATTTAGATTGTGAGCTCTTTGGGGCAGGAACTGTCCGTGTTCATAGAGCACCTAGCGCAAGGGGTCCTTGCTCCATGACTTGGGCTCCTAGGTGCGACAGTAATACAAATAATAAGTTATAATTAATAATCCATTCAAACTGAAATCAGAGTGCCCACGTAAGGGTTTACATCAGTTTAGCTAAACCAGTTTAAGTTAAACTGCTGCCGCTTCTGTGTGTGCACATGGTTTTATTTTGCCACCAATTTTTATCATGTGGCTTTGTGAATGAATAGTCAGAGATGTCTGCTCTGTCTCCATGTGACAGTGATCTCATTTTTACCATTGGGAAACATGGGGGCAGAGGTTCACCATCATTTCATGTGCCCCCACAAAAAGACATCATCCCCACTCAGACCCCTGGAGCTTCCTTCCTCCCACAGTCCCTCTCCTAAAGACAGAGCGACATTGTGACTGGCCTTGCTCTATTGCAGAACGGGATGGGGAGCGGGGAAAGCCCTAATCCCCAGTGTTAGACTGTGAGCCCAATGTCCAGTGGAGATTGGAGCTGTCACTGGTGCTAGATCCCCCTTCCATGCCTGCTGCCAGGGTAGGGCTGCTGGGAGGAGCATGTGCTGCATCTGTGTATATGGTGGCTTCGCTCCTGCTCTGATGTATGCTCCATCGGGCTGCTGAAGGAGTTTTGCCTGAATTAGCAAAAACTAGTTCAGGGGCTCCTGTGGTGGCTCAGTCCCGCTGCACCCCTCCTAGAAATATGTATGTAGCATTTTAAATTAACTTCCTGAGCCCTGCAGTATGGCTGTTGTGAGAGGGCATGTTTGGAACATTCTTCCACAGGACTACTGGGCTTTAATTGTAAGGGATCCTTGAATGTGGGCTGGGTGTTAAAAGTCACAGTGACTGCTTCTTTAATCGGCAGTCCCCCTATTGGACTCCCTCCCGGCTCTTATCATTCATACTCATTTTCTCTGCAGTGTCCTCTCCCTTTGGACCACTGAGTCTGGATACTAAGGGTCCTCTCTTAATCTGGACCAGAAAGGAAACATTCACAGGGATAGCTACAGTCTCTAGGTTAGCAAGATTATAGAGCTGAAGTTTAGCTGATGTTATTTGTTAGTGATTTATGTACTAGGGCGGTGGATTTATGGATAGAGACGCGTGTATTACAGTGGGGCCATTAGCACAGCTATAGTTAGGAGCCTGTCAGCATTTCATTGTAAATCACCTTTTTGACGGGTTTAGAATGAGACTGTAGAAATTATCGGCTGGCTGAAATGTGCCATTGAGTCTCAGCCTGAGCACATTTTATTCTTCTACCGCGTTGCATTTTCTCATTGACAGACATTAGATCACTTTTTTAGAGGCAAGGAAAGGCTGGTATTGTGGAGCCTTTATTGTACTTTCTAACCACACACACACACATTTCAGAAGTGCCAGGCACAGTAATGTGTGTGTTGAGTTGGTTTGCTCTAACACACTTTGCTGCAGGTGCTGATTAAATCCAAATTACTGTCAGGCTGCATTAATAATGTAATTGTCAGTGAGGAAATAGCAGGTGAATGAGACAGCCTACTTGGAGGACAAGGACAATTAAATTCTCTCCTTCCCCATGACCAGAAATACTCCACTCTTTGTCTTTAGAACAGCGAAACTGACAACAGGAACTGACATTTACGCATTAAGGGCCAAATCCCATTCACACTGGAGTTTTGCCCTTGGCTTCCATGGGCCCTAAATAAAGACTCTGCAGTACTGAAATAAGATGAGCAATCATTCTCTATCACCTTCTCCCTGAAAGGCCATGTCTACACTAGGACACATACGCCATGCCTACACGACACTGTTGCTGTAGGAATACCAGTATAGTGTATTGTGAAAGAGCTCCTAGCATGAACACAGCAATCCTGGAAGAGCTGCGCTTTATCCCGGTTTAGTAAAACCGCCAACCATGACCAAAACAAGCTATAGTGTAAAAACACTTCCCCTAAACTAGGGACTCTGAGCAGCTCTGTTGTTCAGAGATCACATCTTTTCACACCTCTGACTGACGTAGCTCTGCTGGCAGAAGCCTGGGGTGTAGATCAGGCATCAGAAATTTACATCTAATTAAAATGAAAAACATGTATTAAACACTAGCAAATTCTACTGCCACTTGTTAAAGTTGATTCCTCTTACCCTGTATGGAACAAAAAATCTTTGAGGGTACAAATCTCTGAACAGCCCTTGAGAACCGCTGGCTATTATATTTTCAACTAATGTGGTTTAAAATCAGCAGGGTTTATCTCCGAAAGTAGTCAAGTAAAAAGGGAAAACTAGGAAGGAATATGTTGCTTTGTGTAAAAAATTGCTCTGAAGTCACCTTTTTCCTGGCAGGAGCACATTTGATGGTGTATCATTTCACACACACACATTCATTTTTAAATGGTATTATACCATTGGGCTGGAAATTAAGTGGGAAGGGAAAAAGAAAAGTCTCCCTGATATATAAAGCACGCTGCTTGATGGCAGTTTCAAGTGCCTTGACAGTTCTCTATAAAAAGACCTTGCACACAAGAGCTCTAGGATTTGGCTAAAAGCAAAACACCTACTAATGTCATTCTCCACTACTCTCTTCTGCTGTGATAAGTTCTCAGAAGGAAAAAGGAAATGAATGTCTGCATTTTTCAGAAGAACAGCTGACCTGAAGAAGAGCTCTGTGTAAGCTTGAAAGCTTGTCTCTCACACCAACAGAAGTTGGTCCAATAAAAGATACTACCTCACCTACCTTGTCTCTCTTTTTCAGAAGAGGCATATCAAAGGGCTGCTTTGATGGAGTATTGGAGTGGAATTTTCCATGTGTACCCACCCAGAAAAGATTCTCGCTCTGTGGCTGGATGAGCAGCTCTCAGGCAAGGCCGGAGGGTGGCTCCCCTAGCAGAAGCCACATGCCAGATCCAATAGCTTTATTAGGTGCTATGATCTGTTTGTCAGACTCTAATAACCTTTTCCATGGAGAACAGTGCATGGCTGGCATGAAGAATTGGGATACAACTGTCAAGCAATTAATAGCTCTTCCTTTCTGTGGGTTATTTCTCAAAGACTTGTTTTAAATTGCAATGTGCTTCATAAAAATGTTCTGAGGCCTTGAAGAATGTCAGTGAGAACATGAATATCAAAGTAAATTGGCAAATAAATTCAGACTTCAGTGCATTAAGAAGGAAGCTGTCTCTAGCAACAATCCTCGGACAACGATCTTTAGGAGACCTTTCCAAGTGCCACTCTCTTATCCTAATTATCAAGGAGACACCTGACAGCTTGCGAGTCATCTTTTTTGCTTTCTGGGTGAAATTCTTTGTGCAATAAATTCCACTAGGGATCTGGGGGATCATTCTACACTGGTTTGTGATTTACATAGAAACTCCATGGGCTAGGAGCACAAACTGGGAGCCAGACTTTGCTGTGCACCACAGAGGGGCCCAGGAGTTGTCTGAGGGATGAGAAAAGCCATAATGCCTCACCATTGGCATGTCCCCTTCCGTGCCCAAGCATCCATAGGGCGCTGCTCCTTTGCACCCATGTTAGGGTGGAGAGGGAGCATGAGTAATTGTCTTTATTTTAGAAAACCTTTGTACCCTCGATACACTGAGTAACTTTCAGAAGCATTTTTATTTTATTTTATTTTCAGGTATTTATATTTCCCGACAGAGTTAGAGAATATTTCTCATTGTAGCAAACCTTGAACAGAAGGCAGATTTGGGACATTTCAGCTAAATCCAATCTGCTAACTGTAAAACCCCTTTTCCTCTCACTCCTCCATTGCTTGGGCCCCAGTACATAAAGCATTTCAGCAAGTGCTTAACTTTAAGCACGTCCCCTGGCTTAAGAGCCTGAGCTCCAACCTGAGTCACAACATCAGAGCAACACACAACTGCGAGCCCTGCGAGCTCCCTGGATGGGGAGGCTTGCTCTCAGATGCAGTGTAGACATACCCATTGATTCATACTGAGCAGCACTAGAGATTGGACATTTTAGAATGTGTAGGGGAGGATTGGACATTGGTCACTCACACAAGCAGATTTAACCTGGGACCCTGACTTAGGCCCCGAGTCAGCAATGCACTTAAGCATGTGCTTAAATCCGTCCTTCTTCAACAAAGCTCTTAAGGACATACAGAAGACTCACCGAAGTCAATGGGACTTAAGAATGGAAAGTTAAACATGTGCTTTCTTGGGTGGGGATGAACTTAGGATCATGCTTAAAGTTAAGCGCATGCTGAAGTGGTTTGCTGTATTGGGGCCCTAGCAATGGAGAAGTGAGAGGAGAAGGGGACGTTACAGTTATCAGGTTGGATTTAGCTGACATGTCCTTTATAATGAAAAGCTTGCATGTCATTTTAGGAAGCTGGTGAATGGACTTTACTACCTAGCATTCAAAGACACTTTGTCTCTATCACCATCAGCAGATTGCATTAATCTTAAAGAGTTAAAAGATTAAACTGAAATTAGGAGTGGACCAATAGAAATTAGTAGAGTTAGTATATTTCTGTTTAGCTACAGAATTTGAGTGCACACCTGGGACTAATAAGAAAAATTCTACAGCTAAAAGGGGAAGAAAACCAGACTTTGAATCACACATCTCTATGGGATGGAAGTATTTCATTAGTCCATCTCATAAGCAAATAGGTAGATATCATCAGCATATAAATCAAGACTAAAGCATTAATTTATTGAACTTATAATGTAGCACTTACTACAATAGCATGCAGGAGCAGTAAAAGCTTGGCAGACTGAGCAATAACACTGACCTAGATGGCATGTTTTATGAAGCACTTCACTACCTTATTTCAGTTTAACTCAAGCCACAATGGTTA
This sequence comes from Chelonia mydas, assembly GCF_015237465.2. Lineage (NCBI taxonomy): Eukaryota > Metazoa > Chordata > Testudines > Cheloniidae > Chelonia > Chelonia mydas. The sequence continues at coordinate 128,036,552 of NC_051245.2, read as the reverse complement.
GGCGTAGGGGTTTTTTGTAATTGAATGTGTTGTTTAAAATAGGTGAGACACACAAATAGCAAAACATTTCACGTAGGACGACAAAACCATAGATCTGAGAGGAAAAAGAGCCTGTAACCAAGAATAAGATGTGTACTTACATATACTTGCTGGCTCAGTGAACTACCACAGCACCAGTCCTGCAGTCAGATCCAGGCAAGCAGACCTTAGCAGTCAGCAGGTGCAAGGGTTTGCTTCTGCAGACCTAGCTGCAGGATTGGGACCTATGTGTGTTAGTGTTTCCCCTTTGGGGGAATTGTTATTGCAGAAACCAAACAAGAACAGGGGCTTATTAATGCCTTTGGAATTAAAATCATTGTGTACATTTATTTACTGTACACTACATCTGTGGGATAGAAATGATGACGACGTTACTGGTTATATTACAATCAGACCCAGAGACTTGAGTCAGGATCAGGGCACCATTGTGCTAGGCACCGCAGCTTGATAAAGAGCGAGTCTAGACCCTTTTCATGTCTAGTTGGCTGGTTCAAATCCAGGTCAGCTTTGTAGATACCTCTGTAGCAGTGTGTGCCTCTGATGTCTGTTCATTGGCATGTATGAAATAGGGCTCCTGGTGCTCTGGGGGTGTCAGCCCACTTCCTGATAGGCAAGTGTCCTAATTACAAAAACATCACTCCAGTTGCCTCTTACTGACAATCTTATTGGCAGCCAAGGGAGATCTGGGTGTGGTTCTGTGGAGAGAATTCAGGGAACAGTGAATTCCTGTGTAAATGGAGAAACCTAAAATGTAGCCTTGCTGGGGCTGTAATGAAAGGGAGCCATCTTGTTTCTCCAAACTCCTCAGGGTCTAGTTGCTATACAGCTCTCGCTCCATGTGCAGTCAGATCCCTCTTATCATTTCCACCTGGCCCTGTTGGGGCGGGGATCCCCATGACTCACAGGCCCACTGTGGACGCACTTTTGGCTCCATTTCCTGAACTAGCTCCGTTATCCTATTTCATATTATCTGTCTCTTTTTCTGAGTATCATTAGAAACCTTCCCCTGATGCTTCCAGGCTTGTCTTCTCTTTGGGGCAGCTGAAACTTGTCAGCGTGTTACATTAAGCTGTATAAGCAGTGCCTAGGACATTCACAAGGGATCATTTCCTTTTCATAGAGGCCAACCAGTATTATGAAAGTGTGTTGATCAGGAATAAAAATGTAAGAGTGATACTAGCACTTGAGTATGCCAGGAAAGTTCCTGGCATTTGCCTTAAAGGTTTCCTGCCTGCATCTATGCTGCATATGTAGTGTATCTGATTCATTTCCCACTAGGTATCAATCTGCCGTACACCTGAGAAAGCTGTACTAAGAAAAAGAAGGGGTATATATGTCCACTTTATTTCTAGAACTGTATTACTGACATGAGCATCTCTCAGCAACTCGATTGATAACGGGACCATATCTATTTTCATAGGTTCTCAGGGCCTGGTTTTCATTTACACAAGGACCCCTGTAGGCATTGTGAAGAGGCCTCAGAGTATAAATTACATTCACGCCCACTTTAAAATGCTTTTGCACTGCCAGAGCTGGGCAAAGGGACCTACTGTAAATGAGAATATGGCCCTCTGTATAGGAGACCATTCTTATCAAATGCATTGCAGACTTCCAGGATTCTTTTCACATTTATATTGTGAATTTGCAGCTCAGTAAATCATTTGCATTGGCCTCCTGTCTGCAAAGGCTTTAAATGAATGGGTTGTGATGAGCCACAAACTCCCTACCCCGGTTGACTTGGACACCCAGATTGTTCAGGATAACGTGTATTCTCCAGCTCGGGGTGGAAGTCAGCTTTTGGAATGTCCCTTCTATAATAGCAGCCACAATTGCCTCCTTGTCAGTCCCCCCCTCCAAATGCGAACGTTTTCTCTGATGCTTGACACAGGACCCAAACATAAGGCACTTACCTATTCGACTGTTGGTTTCCCGTGCATGTTTTCAGAGCCTACTTTCCTAGACACATGACCTTTTGGCCATACCTTGTGCATTTTTTCTATCTGTACCATGTACCCCAACATGACCATCTCTTTTGCTGTTCTTCTGTCCTCCGATTGGATTGGGGGCATTTAAACCCCCCATTACCAGTGAATTTGCCATCTCTTGCTGCATTGTTTAGCCTCTTCCGATTTCCCTGAAGTGAGAGCTGACCTCATTTGTAGCGTTGTAAAGAGTTGCTTGTCTGAAATCCCAATTGCAAGCCAGGTCTCTCTGTGCTCATCTCGCCTAATCACAGATTTCCCCAAGTTTCTAATTTCCCCTGTGTTATGTGCAGTCGGGGCTCACGTCTCATCTCGTGTTTTCATATGAAACACTAATCAGACTTCCTTAAAAACAGCCTCTAAATTTCCCTCCCTATCTCAAAAGTAAACAAAACAAAAATGTTCCTGGTCATGCTGCCTGGTGCATACGTCTCCTCTCAGCCCTCCGCGGTGAGCTGAGATGCTGTGCAGATCCTGCCGGACTGCTGCTGCCAACTGGGTCAGTCTGTCGGCCTATCAGGGAGGAAGCGATCTGGCACAAGGAACTGAAGACTCAGTCTTTAGTTTTCTGCTTTTCTTTTCTTGGTTTGCACTCTTGAAGGGAAATTGCTTCTGACTCTGTGTCATGGAGGCGAGCGGGACAAACTGCGTTGGTTCAACAACAGTTTACATTCTCTCAAGCTTTCCTGAAGTTTCTATCTCCCAGACCCAGTGATTTCCTGTTTCCTTTTAGCTGGCCCTGATCTTCAAAGAGATAGTGCCACTGTAAGAGAGCTATAGAATCGTTCCCTGACTGTTAAGGTGCTTGATTCTGGCTTCTAAAGGCAGAACTGGCTCCTTAAAAGATCTTCTGTGAACTTACACAGAATATCAGCCACACTGTGACTAATATAATAGTCCTTCTTGAAGATTAAGGCTAAATATAAATATTTTAAAAGGTTATTTCCTATGGATTAGCCCAGACAGTGTGTTCTCGAAATGTGCCATTCAACAACAAAAGCCAAAGATCTTGTAACTCTTCTGCTAGAACCTGTGAAGAGGATCACGGTGTGAGCTCAAAAGCTTGTCCCTTTCACCAGCAGAAGTTGGTCCAATAAAAGATATTACTTCCCCCACCTTGTCTCTCTAAGGCAGGGGTGGCCAACCTGGGGCTCCGGAGCCTCGTGCGGCTCTTCAGAAGTTAAGATGCGGCTCCTTGTCTAGGCACCGACTCCGGGGCTGGCGCTACAGGTGCCAACTTTCCAGGTGCTCACTGCTCAACCCTGGCTCTGCCCCAGGCCCTGCCCCCACTCCACTAATTATAGAACATACTGCCAGTTTGGGGTATCTGCCCTGTTTTTGACAGTCTGCCCTGAGGTAGGCACTCACGGTCATGAACCACTCCAGACAGAGTGGCATGCTTGTTGGAGAAGTGAAAGGCATGACACACGCCTGATTTTCAGTTGTGAGGCGCTACCTCACATTGTATTGATGTTGCACACTAGCTTAGAAATGTTTGTGCTATGTCTGTGGCTTCACAGGTATGTCACAAAAAGCTGAGACAACCTCCCCCGACCCCCTCACATTTTGGATAGACGTTTTCTATGCTATGGTGGTACAGTAGGTGGCAAGCACTTCTGAGTCAGTAGGAATTGATGCCCCAACATGGAGTCATGTTACTGGAGTTGTCAACCTTCTGACAAAATGGACAACCTGGCCATTCAGGGCCACTTTCTGCCACCCTACCTCACATTGAGTAGCATCTTATTTTACAAATAACCACCTGGAAAGATACTCTTCAACATTCACAAGGTGGCAGAATCTAGTCCTAAAGATCCTATGGCATTCTTCACAAGGGTAGGAGCATTGACCCCTGTGTTATGGCCAGATTCCAACTCACCATACATAATTGCATTCTGCCAACCTAAAATTTTCCCTGCAGTTTTAATTGGGTAATTTAGTCTTTGCTTCCTGTGCTAAAATAATATGTAGATTTGCAGTGTACTATTACAAACAGTGATCATCTTTCACCTCAGAGGTGGCTGCATTTCACTGATGGATGAAGGTTATGGTCTTTCTGTTGGTTCAGTTTGTAAAATGCTTTGGGAGCCATCCGAATAAAAGGTTCTGGATAAATGTAAGCTGATAAATCTACCCAATTTCTCTCTCCAAAAGTGTGCGGCTTCACACTATGATGACAAAGGCATTTGGTGAAACTTGTGATTTTGTGATTCTTTGTGTCTTCCTCTGTTTGTTTTATATTTTGGCCTGCAGTGGTGTGTATTCTACCCATTGTAGGGATCCTTGTATTTTTTGTCCCAGATTTTCTCACAAACGTGTGCACACAATACTGATTTGTGCATGAATATTATGAGGTTTAAAGCTTGGGCAATCACAAATTGCTCATTTGAAAAGTTACTTCTATATGTGCTTCAGTTTTGCAATTGACTAGAACAGGCCAAATTCATGAGTATGCTCTGGCTGCTTTATGCCGTGCCTGTGATGCAAACCTGGCTCTTTAAAGCCCTTACTATCATAGTAATTTGCCAGCCAAACGGGACTTTTGGCTACACTGCATCACCAGAGTGATGCAAAGCAGCCAGAATATACCGATGAATCTGGTCCTTTGACCCAAAATGCCTATTTATAATACACCAAACATTTTTCTAGCAGTTTTTTCTTGCCCAGCGGTCAATCTTATATTTTGAAATTTCAGTGTGAAGTTTTAAGCATGGCTGGAGTTTCCTTTTTAAAAGCATGAAATGTAAAGAAGCTGGAACATATCCATCCATATTTCTGGTGAAACTGAATTTCTCCTGTGTGTTCCAAAATCACAGAGTTTGGAATTTTCAAAAGCAGTTAGTATCGGCCTAACTCTGTTCCCATTGAAGTCAGTGGAAGAGCTTCTGTTGACTTCAGTGGAAAACCTACCCAGCGAGCTTCTGTTTGTGTAGTGTTTGTATTGGGAACTTTACCCATTAGCAGCTGTCTGCAAATACCTCTTCAGAGGATCTATATAAACATAAAGGAATCTTACAGCATGTCTTGGAGTTGGGCAGATAATTAAATATTATTAACTCTGTTTTATGGGGATCACTCTTGGGAGGTGCCAAACAAAGAAGTCAATGGGAGTTGAGGATGCCCATTACTTAGCAGGATAAGCCTTCCGATGGTTAATCTGAAACATACAAGGATGAAGTGACTTGTCCAAGGCCATATGGGAAATTAATCCACTCTGCAGATCTTTCAGTGGCTAATGTTCAGGTCAGTAGGGAGTTGGGTTTGTGCATAGAATAGGGTGATTGAGCTCCAATTGGGAGAATGTGGGGACAGTAAGGCTGATTCCATTTAGGGATATGTGGTGTCATCGTTTCAGAATATGTTGTCTCAGAGTTGTCTCTTTTTTCATCTCTGTCCCTGTCTCTCTCGCTGGAGTGAGTTATAGCTAGGCTGCGGTTGATAGTGGTGTTTAGTCATAGAAACGTATGATATACTGAGCTTTCTCTCTCATCTCGTCTCACAAAAGGAGACAAGGCTGTCTACTTACAATTCAGCAACTAATCTTATTCATGACCTATAAGCTGCCTTCAGACAGAATGATGATCCTTTCTGTGCACTGAGGCTGGCACTTTATTTTCTCTTCACTTGAGCATTGACATCTTACCTGTCACCTTGGGTGGCTGAGAGTGTGTCTTCTGATGTTACACCGATGTCTGCAGAAACTAGATTAAAATAGGCATAGGCTTCTATTGTGCTTAGATCGCACAGATGTTCACTCGCAATGAGAACACGGAGCCTTCTTAGAACTCTGTCAGTGGTAGCAGATGGAGTCATAGGCACTTATAAAGGATCCGTGTGTTCTAAAGCTGTAGCAACATTATTTACTGTAGAGTTCCATATTGGAAAAAGGGGAGAGAGAGAGAATCCAAACGAGCATGCATTTCCATGTTTCAAGACACAGAAAGGTTAGAGATCTCCCAGGTAAGCAAAAAATTGCCATGACTTTGCAATGACTGTCTGATGTGAAGTTGTGCTAAGGTTGAATTAAGAGATTGGGCTTCCCTGAGGCTTTTGGGTGGAGTGTGAAGCATTTTTTAGAGAACAGTTATTAAATGTGTCTAAAACATCTACGATTTTGAGAAAGATAGTATCTAGGATACCTCTCTAGTCTTCTATTTGTGCTTGAGTAGTTGCCTCAGGAGGGAAGAGGTTTCATTGTCTTTCATTGCCTTGTGAATATTTGCATTAGTGAGAATGTTACGTGTCATTTATGCTGCGTCCAGTTGTTTAGTAAAGAAAATGTTGCTCGCAGTCATGAAAAAAGAAAATGGAACACCCAGTATTTTTAAATGTCTGCTTATGCCTGATGTTTACAAATTGTTTTATGATTTGTGGTTTATCCTGTAAGGAAATTAAGACAATGAATTAGGGAAAGTGGATCATGCAAATAGATATACATATCAGCCGTGCCTATTTAATATGGGCTTATAAAATAGAAGTGAAATTAGGGTAAAAATTTTGACTAGATGATTAAATACGTAACAGAGAAATATGTTAGCTACTTCTGTGCTATGCCTTTCCGCTGCAGCTCATTGTCAATACATTGTAAAATAACTCAGGCCCTCAGGGCCCCCTCTGAGAACTTTATGAGTTACGGAAGGCAAGAGCTATGGGGCTTGTTATGGATTGAGTGAAATCTGCTCTGAGGACCACCTGCTCCAGAACTCAACATTTCTTCCGCCATGTGGGTTTAAGGGAAACCGAACACCACGATTTTGGTGCTTTTTAAATTTAATTCGCAAAATAGACATGCAGCGGATAGAGTTAATACTGGTTTATCCACCAAAAATTATGCATCAAAGACAAGCTGTCTCCAGAACTAACTGACTGAGGACAGAGGTGGATTGAGACTGCAGTGCTAGTCTATCAGAAAGACAGGAAAAAAACGTGCATAAGATTTATAAGACACACAATGACAAACTTAAGAGTGAGGGGAGAAAAAAACTCCTGGCAAAACTATGTAAATCCCTTCTATCCTGGGGTTTGTCTGAGAATGACAATGTATTCCCATCTCTCACAATTTGTTCAGAGCCACTGCAGCCATCCAAAGTTCACTTTACATCAGCAGGGCACTAACGGTTACTTCCAAACTCCACGATGATCAATTTTGATCTAGCTGTTGCTTAAAGAAAAAGTGCCGAGCAGGATGACCGGAGCAATTATAGATAGCTACAGGCTCGTTCCCTACAACTATCCTTATAATTCAATTTCAAACATTCCATTAGTCTTCGTGGTAGTAATAAGCTTTGCCGGCGGGAGTTCAGGCAGACAGTATTGCTTTTCATTTCAAATTAATGCATTAGATTTTTGAACCATAGGATGTCTTCAGAACAATGGTCTTACTTTCAAGAAGAAATGTTTTAAAGGGGCTAAAAGGAGGGCAATACGCAGTCAAGCTTCATAGGTTGAACTAAATTCAGAAGGGAGTCTAAGCTAGTGTAAGTTACACCTTCCAGTCCTATCCAGTCTAAAATGTATCACCTACTGAGACCCACATTCACTTCAACGTAGGCTTGGTCTACACTTAAAACTTACACCAGTGTATCTATTTCAGTTAGGGATGTAAAATGTTAACCGGTTCACCGATCAGTCTTACCGGTTAACCGCCTTCACCATTAACCTCAGAGGCCCCACACCAGCTGGAGTGGGCCCAGCCATGGCCCCCAGCCGAAGCAGCCAGAGCAGCACCACCTGGCCAGAGCGGGCCCAGCTGCTTACTCTGTTAACCGTTTAAACAAAATATTTTAATCGTTTAAATGGTTAACTTATTAAACGGTATTTACATCCCTAATTTCGGTCAGGGATGTGAGTGTTTCTGTCATATAGCTAATGTCATTTGGGGAGCTGGTGTTCCTACAGGAGCAGAAGAACTCCCATTGGCATGTGCTGCATCTATACTAGGTGGCTATGCTGACCTAGGCTGTGCAATGTAGACATAACCTCACACTTGACAGAGTCTTTGGACTACTACAGCCATGCTTAGACTAGGTTTCCTCATAGGGTTGACCACAACCAGCCGACATGACGCACTCTCTACAGTAGGTGAAACATCATGTTAAAACATGTTAGCCCAGGCTTTTAAAGCATGGTCTATTGACCTAGACTAGATATGGCCTTCATTTAACTGAGCCTACCTGAGGGGCAAGGGGAAAGGAATGGATTGTTATCAGGATTTATTATTAATTGTTCACATTTCATTAGCACCTCGGGGCCCCAATCAGGATCAGGACCCAAGATGTAACAAGTGGGTGCAAACAAATAGAAGGAAGGAGGGAGGGAGGCCCTGGAAAACAGCATTAGGAACTCAGGTTTATACGAATGAGCAAGCTATATGCACAGCTGGATGGTTTTGGATCAGTTAACTTTAAAACAAAATTACAAAATATAAACAAATTAATAAGATAAACCTTAGAAATCCTGCCTACTTAGCGGCTCCCAAAGTCTAAACAGCTCGTAGACTCTGGGAGCTGGGCCTGACCTGGGAGTTTCTTCAGCAGTGTTATGGGACTTCACCTTGAACTCACTCACTCTAGTTTCTCTTTATTTCTCTTGTAACCATTTCTGGTTTTAATGCCTTATACTTGTACTCACTTGAAACATCTCTCCTTGTAGGTAAATAAACTTGTTTTATTCTTCAATCAAAACTAATCCAGTGTTGTGAGCTATGGGGTAACTCCATTTAGGGTGGCAAACTGTTGTATATTGAGCCTCTTAGAGAGGCAACGGACCTAATATATCTGGACTGTCCAGGAAAGGGTAGGAGAGTGCAGAACACATGGTTTTGGAGGAAATTCCAGGACTGGAAGCATGTTGCGGTCACCCTGCAAGTGGTAGCCAGGTGGTAGAAGTCAGAATGTGACTTATGTGTGGCTGGCAGGCACTCGGGGCGGGGGCTGGGGGGGTGACCTGCATGCTTGAAGGCTGTGAGCGGCCCACTGGGAGCTATATCAGCAAAGCATTATAAGGCACCCAAGGGTGCAGGGCAGAGGTGACCCAGCCCCTCACTAGTTTGGATTGTATCCCGGAATGTCATAATATCACATTATATAGTATTATTAATATTTATTATTTAACATGTATATTGTGGTAGCACCTAGAGGACAACCAATCGAGGGCCTCACAAACCTATAGTGACTGACAATCCTTGCTCTGAAGATCTTATCACAATAGGCTTACTGCAATTGAAGTAATTTCATAGATAAATTACACAGTCCTTTTAATGAAATGTCCTTGAGCTCTGATGGAATTTACAGGTGCTTGATGGGTTGCAGTATGGAATTTTAAACTCTCCCAGTTTATGTGCATGGAGCATGTCTAAGAAATGTAAACCTCTTTGTGCTCTTTAAGTTGGTCAGCACAATACTGCCCCTGCTAACTATTTTTTTCCATGACTCAGATTATTTCTAGGAGGCCACATGCAGGTAGCTCACAAGAATGACCAATTCTTCCCTACCCCATGTCTCTTCCACACACATGCCTAAATTGTATTCAAATCCAAAGACTGTTCAGTAAAGAACCAAACCATCCTGAATTGTATTTTCTCTCTTCTCTCTTCCAGCCACTTCTACATCGACGACTGGGACAAGTCATCTCACAAAATGTGACATAAAGCAGAAAGCCTTCTGTGTCAATGGGGGAGAGTGTTACATGGTCAAAGACCTTCCAAATCCCCCCAGATATTTGTGCAGGTAAGAAGCCTTTGGCTTATTTCAGTGGAGCCACCATGTTTCTCGTGTAATTTTTCTCAAAGTAATTGCTTTAATATCTGAACAGTTCTCTCTCCCACAAACGGCCCAGCAGATATTTAACAGAAGCATTAGATGCATCTTCACCTTTGTGTGGCAGAGTTGGTATGAAAACTCTCTAGCTATTGAGAATGACCCCTGTGTAACAGGGCTCATGTTCATTGCAAGGTTAACTCAAGGTATAACTTGAGTTTTGCCCCTAACCTGACTCCCATTTCTACACAGAATCTTTAGCTCAAGTTAAGTGGTGCTCTATACTCGAGCTAGCTAGCTTATTGGGGAGGGGGGGGACGAGGGAAGGGGTTGAAACCTGAGTGGTGCTGACACTTGGGGTTTGTCGATACTACAATCACAGTGTGTGATTGCAGCTCATGTAAACATACCCAAACTAGCTTTAATCTCTCTAACTCTGGCCCAGAGCAGAGAAGCCACTTGACACCCTTGAGCTAATAATGCAGTGGGGATGCAATAGGTCGAGTTACAACAACTCATCAACTGCTAATCCAATCACTGTGCTGCTAATCCCATCACTCTGTGTAGCTGGAGTGTTGTTTCATAGTGTGGTTGGTCTCACTTGAGAGGCTAGTCTAGACTAGTGGAATAACTCAAGTGTACTCACTGTTGCAATGAAGCCAAGCCTATAGATAGCTCACACAATAGTTATTAAAACTCCACAGATGGTTTCATAATACAGATAGTGCTATGTGCCCAGCTGGCATTTGGATACCCTGAGATAACTATTATTTGAAATCGTGGCTGTTAGATCTTAGAGGACAGGTATCACTGATTAAATATACCCCAGATAATGAAAAGATACATTGTGGAATAACTATGTCCGACATAGCACATGCATACAGTATAGCACATACAGTAGTTAATTTTTATTAACATGTTGTAGTAAAACAAATGACTTATTAAAGATCAATTAAAATATTATTTAGAAAACTTAGTGCCGCCAGAAGATGTTTTGTTTTGAAGTTAGGTGACTACAAAATCGCCGGGTCTAATGAGGTCAAATTAATAACAGGAGTTATTACTTTGTTAAATGCACATTTCGTAATAAGCAATGTAGATTGCCATCTGAACTCATCAGTGGATGTCAGTGTTTTAGACGCAGAGCCTTGATTCGGGAAAGCACTTAAGGATGTGCTAACATTGATCCGTATTCAGGAATTCACTCAAGCACATTCTTAGTTTGAAATGCGTGCCTGAGCACCCTTCTTGAATCGAGGCCTAGTTTCACTGTCACAAACAAATCCAAATTATAGCCTCCACCAGCCCATTATTCTGCAGAAGACCCAGGATAAATACAAACAACGAGGAGCAGACTAACACGGCTACCCCTCTGAAAAGTATAAATTCAGTTGCTGTGGCTGAAGCTTTGCATCTTGCCATAGCACATTGTACAACAGGTACCTTTGGATGCTGCAGTGGTGCTGATCACAGACCAGAGCCAGATGCAACTGGGTGCTCTAAATTCTCACTGACTTCAACACGTGGCTTTCAGTATCCTGAAGAACTGAACCTTAAGGGAACTTTTCTCTGTAAGAATATTGGCATTTTCAAGAGAGGCAGCAGAAGCTACTCAGTAAGATACACAATATCGTGTAATCACATGAATTTTCAGTCTTATAAAGGCTAAAAATCAAAACCCAATAATTGCTCTTCTGCAACTTCATGTAAAGTGCGGTTGGAGAGATACCTTGCTTTCACATGGAAAGGAGAAGATAGAAATTGCTTCCAGGAAATACTGGCTGCACTCTAGTGAAACACTTTCTGTTCACTTCAATTTTGCCTTTTTCTGTGGATCTTACCTGCAATTAACCAGATTTGTTTTGTCACGAATTCCCCAGCTGCTGGAATCATGACTATTTATTCTATCGCTGTTTATAACCATTTTCTTTAAAGTAAAAGTACCAACTTTGTTTTGGGACAATTGCACTAAAATTACATGATCATCGTAACCGAGCAGTGCAGGATGACCCAATTTTAATACTACACCCTTGGGAACCTACCAGAAACCAGCTCCAGTGCTTCCACTTCTTCATTTCCTCCTCGTACCCCATTCAGAACATTTCATAGCAGCCCCAAATGGCTGTGCGCATAATACATTTGCTGTGTGCAGAACATTTTTACTATTCATTGGTATTGCTCTGTTGAATTTAGAGTCACCTCTTTTTCACTGTATCTCAGGACACTTTTTGAAATAGCCAGATCTGACAGTGTTTGCACTTTATTATTGTAATTTAATTTTGTGTTAAATGTACCAGGCCCTCTTAAATGATTTTTTCTGATGTAGAAAAGAAATAAGTGTTAAGTCTAGAATCAGAGTGAAAACAAAAATAACTCCCTAAAATTTGTGCAGGGCACTTTTCTGGGTGGCACAAGAAATATCTGGAGAAGTCATTACAATGTAAAATCACAGGGTCTGATTTTTATTTATACTAAAGCAGTGGAAAGGGAGCTCACTGTAAAGGAGAGCTAAGCTCACACCTAGTTTGCAATGCTTCTGCTATGTCTCTTTGATATTTACCAGCCCTGAAGCTGTTTATACTGTAACAAAACAATACAAATGTCTCTGCAATACAGTGACATGAGAATCTGAATTGTGTTTTATTGGGTACATACTGCAAATCTGAAGAAACAAAATAGCATTATTTTCTTGCATGGTTAAAGATACGGGTGTCTATTTTTAAGTGTCTGTTAAAACAAATATCTGTCAAGGACACATTGCTTCCTTCTACTGTGATAACAAATCTTTTTCCAGAATGTGCCCATGGAATCAGAAAACTTGAAAGATGGTACTTGCTCTTCATGTTTCTGCCTTGGTAGCAAGTTCACATTTTCCATATGCTCCATCTGTTGAGAGCAAAAACAAAATTTTTAAAGCATGAGCCTCATTGTTCTAAATTGTTTTTATCACGAATCAAAAAACGTGACTCAGATGCACAACAACCATGGAATTTTCCAGGCAATGTCTCTGGTCATGTAAGCCCCCCGTGAATCTGTCTCCTATTGCTAAAGTCAGAAGTTGTGTAATCAAAAGTGATTTCCAAAAAACTGAAGGTATAATAATTAACACTGTCACATTTTGTTTTCACTAATACTAGTATAAATTTTGAGCGAAGTAATTGTTTGTTAGTTACCTGGATTTATTTCTGAGATGTGTATGTATCTACAATGTACTGTACCTGAAATGTTGCGTATAGCAACATCTACAGTGGCACAGTGTTGTATACATTTCTCTTTTGTGTAATCTAATTACAATCCTGGACTAAACAGAATAATCTCAGTCAAAAAAAGAGGGTTTTTTTAATGAGACATTGGGTAAAACTTTTTAAAGTGCCTAAATGAGAAAGGAGTCATTTTGAAAAGTGATTTAGGCACCTGGACCCAGGGCCTCAGAGGTATTTAGGTGCATAACTCCCATGGGAGCTAGACGCCTACACACCTTTGAGTATCTGGGCCTTGGAAGCCTACACCTCATTGGATATGTCTACACAGCAATTGAACACCCATGGCTGGCCAGGGCCACCTGGTTTGAGTTCACCGGGCTCAGGCTGGAGCCCAGCTCTGAGACTCCACAAGGGGAAAGGGTCCCAAAGCCCAGGCTCCAGCCCAAGCCCAAATATCTACACAGCAATTTTTAGCCCCACAGCCTGAGCCCCGTGAGCCTGAGCCAGCCATGTCCATGCCATGGGTCTTTTCTTCCACTATAGACGTACTCATTTGCTTTCAGTAAGACTTAGGGTATGCCTACTGTGCAATCGGAGATGTGATTGCAGCTTGAGTAGGCATACCCACACTAGCTTTCAGCTAGGTAGCCTGGCTAACGATAGCAGTAAAGACAGGGTGGCACAGACCCTGGCGTGGGCTAGCAACGCGAGTACACACCTGCAGTCCCAGGCAGCCTTGTGCATCCCAGGCTGAAGCTGTGCCACCAGGTCTTCGCCGCTATTTTTAGCCTACTAGCTAGATTAAAGCTAGGCTGGTATGTCTACAAGCGGCAGTCACACCTCTGACGGCAGTGCAGGCATAAACATAGGCTTCTAAGTGCCTACATCACTTCTGGAAATGGGACTCACGTTTATACTACAGTATCACAGCGACAGGGCGTGCTGCTGTCGCGCCTTACCTTGGATGCATCCTTCATCGAGGAAACAGGTTTTTCCATCGCTGTAGTTACTCCACCTCTCCGAGGGGCAGTAGCTAGGGTGATGGAAGAATTCTTCCGCTGACCGAACCTTCTCCATAATGGAGGTTAGTTCAACCTGACTGTGTTGCACAGGGCGCGACATTTTGTGCAGCCCCGGGCAATGTAACGAAGGCAACAGAATTTTTAGGTGTAGCCCACGCCTTAGGCTTCTCAGTCACGGAGGTGCTTTTGAAAATTTTACCCGAAGTCTAACAGTGCCAGACCATGTGGTATTTTAACCGTGTTGTGAAAAGGAGAGTGGTTAGCAGCTCTCTTTTATTTGGAGAAGACTCTATATAGTATTCTTCGTGTCTTTTCAAGCCCTGTTTTGAACAGTCTTTCCATAACCCATTTTTGATTACGCTAATTTGATAACACACCACACAATTTGTGTTGCCTTTGCTGCTGTTATTCCTTCAAAGTGATTTTGTGCTACAGCTTCGGTGGTTGAAAACAGCGCTTCTTTCTAGCAGAGAGACATTACTTGACCTTGCTTAACAACAAAAGAATGAATTTCTTATTTTTATAATTGTCTATATCCTTGTTTGCAAATGGAATGGGTTGAGTAGGAATTAATTAACGTGATGATCCAGAAAACTGTTAATTGAGGGGAAAAAAGGGAAGCTTATTACAGTGCTAACTGAAAGGTTTGCCAGATCTGAGTGGGTCAAGAGGCAGGATAGTGTTAACAGTTCTGAACTAAGCAATTAAAGGCACAGTTCTTATAGTGATTCATGTAAATGTTGATAACATATTCCTATGCTACCTACCTGTACTGCATATTAGCTTATAGTAAAGAGACTTGTTCTTGATCTTTTCTATTAATATGTACAGTTAGTCAAAACATGGAGACTAGTCGTTTTACAAACTTAAAAACCACTAAACACAGAAATCATCAGGGATTAGAAAAGACTTTTAGACATTATTCTTTTATCGGATCAAGGAAAAGGCTGTGGTCCTGATGATTTAAGCCATCCAATTTCTTTAATATATAGTTGGTATAGCCTCTAATTAGCCAGTAGAGAAGATACAGGCCCAGAGTAATTTCTCGGTTATACCAGTGTAAATCCAGAGCAGCTCTTATCTTCATTGGCCTTATTCTGATTTACACTGGTGTAACTGAGCGTGTACACTGGCCCATATATAGAAAAGGAAAGAATTGAAAATGCTATGGGGGTAACCAAAAAAGAGAGTGATGACTAGTGACAGTGTTGGAGAAATTACAATATAAGAAGGTGCTTTCAAATATTGCCTGTTCATACATGTATAATCCAGAGGAGACAGTTTGACAAGCAGAATTGTAATCTGCACTGAATTTTGGTTGTCTGCAATAAAATGCCTTTCACATGCACGAATAATCAGAAGTGGAAATGGTCATCCGACCCTCTTTCCACACTGGGCCAGTCTTTATCCCTTGTTTGCAATGGTTGGCAACTGCACCAGTGTTGACAACAGTTTAAGTGTCAGTATAAACACAGCTAAATTGTTTTCCAGCGCTGTGTCAAGAAGCCTGACCCCGATCAGACTGCAAATGCACTAGCATGTAAATTATTGCCAACACCAATGCAGCTGCACCCATTGCTGACAACAGGAATAGAACAAGGAGCAAGCGGACCCCAGAGGCCAGTGACTGTGGGCCTGATCCTAAGCCTTTTAATCAGCAAAATGCTCATAGACATCATTTGAAGTTTGGCCTGAGTCAGGAGATGGGAATCCAGAGTAGGCATGAATGGCCCTTAGTCTGAGATTTAGTGATAAAAAGCACTGTAGAAGAACACCGTATCATTACTACTACTACGAGGATGGGTACTTAACAGTAAAAGCCTAGTGTAAAATAAGAATTAAATTAACAGGATAAAACACTCTATTGCAGTTTTGTTTCTTCCAGTTTGCTAATACAAATCCAAATTCAACCTACTTCCCTGCCCAGTGGCATAACCTTCCTCTGTCTTTATTATTTCATTCTTTATTGTATTTATCTATGGTAGTGCTCAAGTATCCCTGTTGGGATCAGGGTCCTAATGTGCTAAGGCTATACAAACACATCAGAAGACAGGATCCTTGCTTTGAAAAGCTTAAAATCTGTTCCTTTGATAAACAGATTCATCTCTACAGCAATCGGTTTAGAAAAAACCTCTTCAGACACTCAAAATGTACCTGTATTGAAAGAAAGTAAATCTTGTGCAATGCATCTGAACAAAGATGCATCCATTTGTATTTAACACTGCTTATCTTGTATAGTATGTTCTGTATGAAATTCCAAAACACTTTACAAGGTTAAAAAATACAACTACTATGTAAGTGCAGTGTGTTAATATCCTTATTGTTAATTAATGCCACAGATAATAGTGAGCAGAGGGAGAGAGAACTTTAAAAAGCCAGGCAAGGGAGAAATGAGATTTCAGTGCAACTGAAAATCTGATATGGGTTGAAGAGGTACAGGAAGACTGTTCTAGATGAATGCAGCTGCAGAGCAGAATGCTCTTGAATTTAGATTGCAAGAAGGTACAAATGGGAGGCCAGAATTAGAGAGAGAGAGACCAGAAGCAGGCTGGAGCAAGCTCATGAAGTGCTTTAGAAACAAACAGAATAAAGCATAACTTGACATAAATATAACTTAATTTAAATGTGTCAACATAACTTGATTTAGCATGAAGGTAAAAGGCAGATAACTTAGTAGAACACTGAGAATGGAGTGGGTAGGTAGGAGAAAAGCAGATGGCCCTGTGGGACTCCGTAAGAGGACCATCAGAATCATGTTCTAAGGAAACCAGAGAAGCCTGCGTAGCTATGCCGGCCTTTCAGAATGAAGTCCCACACAATGTCAAAAGCTGCACTGAGGTCCAGGAGAATGAGGAAGAAGGAAAAGGAAGCTGCGGAAAGGAGGTCATGGACAACATGAGGGAGAGACGTTCCTCGTTACAACCAAAGTCGAATTCATGTTGCATTTTTCCAAGGCTTATGATGTGTGCTCCATGTGCCTGAAGAGATGAGAGGAGGCTACTTATATCTACCTCCCTGCCTGTTGTTTTTTGGTCTACCTCTTTTCCATTTCTCAAATACGTTTAACCATAACTGCTGCCTTGAACAAAGCTGTGTTTAAAAAAAAAGAAAGAAAGAAAAGCATGAGCTTGAAGGTAGAACATGCTATTAAAGAAACAGCAAAGTCCGTAGACTTTCCATAGGTCCTGCAATATACATGATTGTTGAAGGCAAGGATGTAAGATTATTGTCCAACACCGTGTCGTTAATTGGGAAAACTTGGTGTGGTTCCGTAATCAGTGTCTCAGGAAGGAACAAAGAGCAGTCCATTTGTACTAGAGCTGACTTTTTTTAAAACTGCACAGATTTTCTTGAATAAAATTTTTTTTTTAATTTTACACAATGATAATTCTCCGAGGACACATTTTTTCTTTCATTATATATTTTCATTAGTTTCTGGCCCCCACGCCCCTGAAGTCATTTAGAGACTTTCCATGTTCCATAGGAAAAAAATTATCAGTCTGATAGTTCAGTGGTTTTGGTGTTCTATTGCTTATCACATTTTTGCCCTTTAGGTGCCAACCTGGATTCACTGGAGCAAGATGTACTGACACTCTGCCCATGAAAATCCAAAACCAAGAAAGTATGTTAAAATAATCTGAACTTTGCTTTCTCCCCAACTACAGCAACACAATCACTATTACTTGGTGTTTTCACAGTTCAGCTGGAATTGGCATCCTTTGATTCTGATTATGGCTTGAATCTCTTAATTATTAATCTGTACACCATGGCATTATCGCATCAAAAATGTTCCTAGTTTGTGTGACTTTTTTTTTTTAACTGGATCCTTTTCATCCTCTGCAGAATTTTGTTGCTGTTGTTTCACTCTGCCAACTTTCTTGGTTGGTGAAATGCTGCAAATTGTTACCCTAAAGGAATATGTAGACTGAGATGAATGTTGTACAGATTTCATTTCCTAGCTGCCTTGCGAACACTACTTTACAAAAGCGATTTGGAAATTTGGAATGGTGAATTTTTTGCATCCTGAAATATACTGTGATCTCGATTGGTTTGGGGCTTCTGCAAAGCAAGTGGGCTGCTCTCAACATCTTGAGCCATTTTGACATGCTAAACCAAGATTCAGTTTCTGAAGGTGAACTCACCAAGTCAAATCAGTTCACACTGAAGGAGCTTCTTTCTTAGTATATATTCACCTCTTCTCTTTTCTCTGTTTTCTCTACCATTTTTTTGTTTTTCCTCTCAGGTGCCCAAATGAATTTACTGGTGATCGCTGCCAAAACTACGTAATGGCCAGCTTCTACAGTACGTCCACTTCCTTTCTGTCTCTGCCTCAATAGGAGCATGCTTAGTCAGTGCTGCTTCTTTGTCGCTGCATCTTTCCTCCGATTTTTTTTTACCTGTAACTAGATTTATTGCCTTAGGCCTAATATTGATTGCCTCTGCCTGTTGCATGAAAATGATAACAAAAGCAATTGCAGTACTCTGTTGGATTTGTTGGCATTGATGTTTGGGCATTTGAGACTTAGGAGCGTTCTGAAATTAATATTGAATGATGTCCTACGGAGTTGTAGCTGACAAGAAGTACAAAGATACATTTAAAAGTCTCAAAAAAAGAAAAGGAAGACTTGTGGCACCTTAGAGACTAAACAAATTTATTTGAGCATAAGCTTTCGTGAGCTACAGCTCCCTTGCTCACGAAAGCTTATGCTCAAATAAATTGGTTAGTCTCTAAGGTGCCACAAGTACTCCTTTTCTTTTTGCGGCTACAGACTAACACGGCTGCTACTCTGAAAGCTGTCATTTAAAAGTCTCGCTTTTTATTTGCTAAAAGAAATAAATCCCAGCACTAAAACAGCAATCGCTTTATAAAATCTTTGTAAAGATAGTAACCTTCCAAACAAAAGGGATATACATAAATTGCCTTGGAAAATAAAAGTTTACATGCTGCAGGTGTATCGAATGAACACACTCAAACAGGAGTGAGGGCTTTTTTTCCTTTATTATCCAAACATTTTACATTTCAGTAGGAAGAAAATTACATGAAGAAAGAGAAGGGGGGAAGGGGACATAAATGATGCTGATTGACATTTCTTATTTATGGGGGACAGGTGCAAAAGATCAAATATTTCAGAGCCAGATTAAATGGCTGAAGAAATGTACCATGTAGACTCCTTTGGACGCACACACACACACACTGTAGGACTGGGGCCTTAGAGACATAGTTTCATAAACTTCCTCTTGGATGGTCTTGTTAACTATTAATTATTATTTAATAGTGAGAAAGTGTGAAGTACGTTGCATATTTATTTTGTGCCTTCAGATATAACCAAGTCAGATGTAAAATGAAGGGAAATTGCCTGGGGTTTACATTTTTAATGCACGTTCGCTATTCATAATTAATTTTTGCTGGCGTCCCACTGCATTATGATGTAAGGGCAGTTCTATATGAACTATTTTTGATGGATCACCCACTAGCATTGAAACATTTCAGAGCCTGCATGATTGCTCAGTTTAGATTTCCATTAGTACATAGGCTAAAAAGCTGTTAGCACACACTGGACATTTTGGAGCCCTGATAGAGACATAGGTCTTCTCTTACATCAGTGAACAAAGAATGTACATACATAATTCATATTGTCTATCATGGGAGTTACCCTGGCAAATCCCCAGGACAATGGCAGGCGATTCGACTGCACAGCATTCTAGTATTTATTTTACACTGCATTTTAAAAGGTTTATTAGTGTGAGTTATTTTTAAAATGCCTCTTACGTGTATCAACCAAAAGGCTAAAATACCTTTCTAGGCTGGGCAGTCCTTTTGTAACTGAGTATTAGATTTGTAATTATGAACATTAATTTATTATTTTGAAAATCAAATTTTCTGTGCTTTTAACAAGTGTTAGAACATTTATTTTTAAAAAAAGTAATGCAAAGGCTAAATTACACTTTTCCAAAATTAATTCAAATGGAGACTCAGACATGAACCACAAGTTCATTTTTTCCACACAGAAAAATAATATATTTAGGGTTTTTTCTCATTTGTTTTTAATTTTTCTAACTATGCTTGGGATTTTTAAACAAGTCGTTGGGTTTTTCAAAAAGGCCATGATTTTCAAAAGCACCTAAGATCCAGATCCTCAAGACTCCCTTGAGGGGTTAGGCACCTGCAGGTATGATATGTCTACACTGCAAAAAAAAAAAAAAACCAGAGGCCGCGAGTCTCAGAGCCCAGGTCAGCTGACTCGGGCTGTTGGGTCTTGCGCTCCAGTGCTGAAAATAGCAATGTTGGACTGGAGCTCTGAAATCCGGCAATGGAGGAGGATCTCGGAGCCCTGCGTCCAAACGTCTACACTGCAATTTTTAGACCCCACAACAGAAGCCCAAGAGTCACCCAGACTCTGAGACTCACTGTTGTGGGGCTTTTTGTTGTGCAGAAATACTCCGAGGGACTGAGGAGCACAAGCCTATGGAACGCCTGTCTTTAAATCACTGAGGTATTTTTGACAACCCCATTGAAATTCAGTGGGTGTAGAGCACCTATCTACCTACCTTGGGCTACTTTGAAAATCGAGCCTATTTATTTTATTCTACCATTTTCTATATACAGTAGATCTGAAGCATAAAGTGGCATTTCTTAAGATGCTACAAATCTTAAAATGACACTTCTGGAAGTAGACCAGGGAGAGCCCGTTTCAATGTAGCCAGAAAAATCAATAAAGAAGCATTTCTATTACATTTGTTTTACAGCCAAGTATAGGTCAAGCCATACACTTAAAAAGAGAACTTTGCCTGATCCGAAGAATCATTCTAACATTATCTCTGGGGCTGAAAGGCAAGAGCTTATGCTGTATCCCACATACTGAGCAATTGGTTTAATTAAGTTTAGTCAGGTAGGCACATAGAGCAAATCAGATGTTAAACAAAGCAAGCACCAGTAGAAAAAGAAAAAAATGGAAGCTAGATTGCGCCATCCAATTTCAAGCAGAACTCCTCATTGATTTCAAGGGGCACGTTTGCTTTGAAGCGGATGGTTCAATGTGGCTCCATACAAAGACCTATGGATTAAAATCCTAATGTCATTTTTCTGTTGTTAATATCCAGCTTAAAAGGTGGGATATTTAAAAGCATTGGCCTCGTTCCACTGTGGCTGCAGTCAGAAGGAGTTTGACTGTCAGCGGGAGCAGAGCGAAGCCAATGCTGAGTGCTTTTGAAAATCCCATCCTTAGCATACACCACATACCCCAGTAAGAGGTTGTCTAGGTAAGGATCCCTGGACTGGACTCAACATATGCAGGTGTTCAAACAAAAAGATATCTCTAAGAATATTGCACTCCTCATACTGCACTGAAAAGAGAGGTATTTTTCATAAGTGTCTTAGTTAAGGCACCTTCCCCCATAGAAATAGTTTTTCCTTCCTTTAAGTAGAGGAGGAAACATTGTAGAAGCATTTTACACCACGGACGTTGGCAAGGTCATTCGCTTCCAGCTTCATGAGCATGCTCTATCGTGGTTAAAGGGCCTTGCACTGCAACATGACAATTGACAGGTTTCGTGTATTGCAAAATTTACCATCAGGATTGCAAGTGGACAAAATTTCCTACCATCATGAGGGAAGGGGAATAAGATGCACAATTTTTTATAAAACTGACTGGTGCAAGATCTGGTTCAAGCAGAGACTGGCTGTTTTTTCTAAAAGATCTGCTCCAGGGATTAGTTTGGAGAAGTTCTGTGGCCAGGAGGTCAGACTAGATTATCACATTGGTCCCTTCTGGCCTTGGAATCTATGAACCTGTGAAAAATCTGGGAGTCCCTACAGCATCCTTTAATTGAGACCCTAGCGGCAAAACCCAAGTACAATCTACTGTCTTCATCTGCCATGCCAGGTGGGGAGGGGATTCATTCCTGGAGGTCAGGAGAAGGTCTAAAGGGAATGTATGCAGAACTAGTGAAAATATTTTCCCCAGGGATTCAGGTTACATCCACAGTGCTCAGTCAGCATGGAACAGGTAGCTCTAGAGCATAAGCACAGGTAAACATCTTCTCCTTTTATCCTGTCCCTGGTGGCCTGAGGACCCCTTGCATGGCTGTAAGTTTAATTGTGAGTCTCTCAGTAGATTGTATGGTATGTCTGCGTGGGGGGTATGTATGATTTGTGTGTATGTGCACATATACACACGCACACACTCACATAAAATGCATTAGAGTGGCAGAAGGGACTAAATGTGGGAAAGAAACCTGTATTCCTGAAGGTAAGACCTGCAATACACATCACTTATTAAATTTGGTCAATTTTAGCCTTATCAGGCTTGGTGATCATTTTTTTTCATGGTTGAATAATTTATTGTGAAAATTATGAGACTCTTCTGTCATGTAACCTTGAGATTTGTCTGGCCAATAAATTACAGGGGATGATGGGCAAGGTTTGATTAAGTTCTGACATACTGTAGTGACAACTCCAGCTCTCACTGGAATTGCTGATTGCTGTACAGTAACTCCCTCACTTTTCAGTTTTTACACATAAATTATATTTTAGGTTTTGAAATTTACAGTTGGCAGATTTGCTCTAAGATCATACAAATTTCCAAAATAGACCCCTGGCTACCGAGGTATTAGAAGTTTTCAGGTAAAATTTTCAAAAGTGGTTAGGTTATGTAGGCACCTACTGACATTTCGTGGAACTCAGGCTCCTAAGTTAGGCACGTTTGAAAATTTTATCCTTCATCTCACCCCAAGATGAAAGTCAAAGGCCGCATTTTTTTTTTCAATCTAAATTGCCTAACCAGTGCTCTGGAGCGTAGCAAACTATTTGACGTTTATATGATGGGCAGGATCACTCAAAAATGAACATTTACTGTCTTCTCAAATTTAAATTAGACTTGGGGTCACATTTTCAAAAATGCCTTAAGAACACAAATTTTCAAAAGCAATTTAGTAGAGATTCAATGGGACCGAGGCTACTAAGTTCCTGTGGCCCAGATTTGTAAAGGTATTTAGGCACCTAACTCCCATTAAAATCCATGGGAGCTAGACACTTAAATACCTATAATAATCTGGCCCTAAGTCACTTTTGAAAATGGGTCTTACCCTCCTAAATCACTTTTGAAAATTTTACCCTTAAACTATGTGTTTTAAAGTTTGCCCAACATGAAATCACATTTACAATGGAACTTAATTATTTAAAATAATCTTTGTGTTTCTTTTTAAAACACGTGGGCAGAAATTCAACAGGAAGCATATTGCATCTGGTGAATATGAGACAACAACATGAAATGGGAATGGATACAATGTAATAAGCGCTTTATAAAATTAAGAGTTGGGGTACTCTGCTTTCTTTTAATCAAAAAAAGAGACTGAAGCTCCGAATAGCAAAGATAAATTATGCTGTCTAGGATCAGAATGAGCGCTGCATGTTTCCTCAGCATGGTTTCTTTTTAGGACTTATGGCCAGAGTATGTTCCCGTTTTAAGGACCAATTTCCAATGAATTATTTGAAAAAGAAGCTGCATGATATGAATGACTTCTGTTCAAATTAAATTAGAACCGGACTAGCAGTCTTACCTATAAAACAACATAAATGCAGTAATATATATGCATGAGCATGTCACTAATTTTATTGAAGATTTAACCAAGCTTTCTATGCAACTAATGTGTATTGTTAGCAGTGTTCACCTCGGCATGTAGTACCGGCTCCTAAGAAAGAAATCTGGATGGATTCCAATTTAGTTAACCCTTAAAGTGTTACTGATAGGCAAGGAAAGAATTGTGCACTTCACTCTCCCCAATCTGTGTAAGCTAATTGAATATCTACTTCCGTAGAAAATTAGGGTCAGGTTCTAAACTTCATAATAAACAAAAAATTTAGGAAGCGAAAGCTAATCTGGTTGAAGTGTCACCCAATGGGAAGAGAAACCTATATTTGTTGGATTTTGATGGATAACTTTGTTATGCAACCCAGTTAGCCAAAGCACAGAGTAGTGATATCCTGGTCCCATTGAAGCCCATTGGAATTTTGCCATTGATGCCAATGGAGCTAGGATTTTATCCAGCATTTTTTAGTTCTACAAAGGGAACAAGAAAACAACCTCCTCCACCCATGGAAATTACATGCAGCCATGGAGAAATTTGCATTCCCCACTGGTGCTGGCTGTGGAATGCCAGATTAGACTATTGATTTTATCAGAGCGACAGCTCCCCCACCCCACACACAAACATCCTCCCACAAGTCTGGGTTTTTCCTTTGGACGCATGGCTGGCCACCAAGGGAGGATTCTGCAGGGGCTGCGTGGCCTAAGGACACGGGGTCAGATCCTCAGCTAGTGTAAGCGGGTGTTGAACACTCTTGCAGTCACTGGAGCTGTGCGGATTCAAGCCATCTGAGAAGCTGACGAGGGCCCGTTCTGTGGCAGATATCTGTTCCCATCAAACAAAATAGTAGTGGTCAGGATGAAGTTGCCCCTAAACAACAAGAATGGTAGTGTCTCCCACCAGAATCACCGTTTTCAGGAACTGGGGGTAAGCACCCCCTAAATCCTCTCTCCGGCAGGGGTAATTCAGCTCAATGTAAGGACTCCATAGACTATAATTATCAGTGATTAAAAATAAACTATTTCAAGCGTCACCCCCTAGCCACACTTCCATTACCTCTCAGTAAGATCTTTAAGGGTTAACTGCTGTGTTCACTGCATTGTGCCAGTGCAAATGCCATATTCCTATTCTGGTGTGTAACACCTTTGATACAACCGTTATTGACCCGCAAGCTTACAGGCGCTTATCTGAGCACTGCCCCGTTAACCACACGCCACTCGTCCTGTTTCAGTGTGCAGACACAGAACAGCCGTAATATTCATGTGTAATTTGTTTTTGAGTACAGTGTATTGCTCTTTTCTGAAACTTTTTCCCTTTTCTTTCTTTTTTGTCAACTTTCTGCATTGGCAGAGCATCTTGGGATTGAATTTATGGGTATGGACCAATCATTCCTTTTAGCCTGCAGATTTTAGAGCCTGAGAGATTAAAACCTTTTTTCCCCCTCCTTCAATTTCTAACCAATTTCTTTACGCTTTAGAAGGGATCATACAGCTATAACAATAACCTTTGTCGACTTCCTAGTTGTGATTAACTCACTAGAATGTTAATTAACATAGGATACTTTAAATCTCCAGACTTCATATACATTAGCCTTGAAGTCGCCATACTTGACTTTTCTGTCAGATGGCCTTGAACACTTGTTACATTAGCATTAGTTATGATCTTTTGGTGTGGCTGGGTTTTGGAAAAGCCAACTGAATTAATTAAGCAAAGTGGCTAATGGACTGTCTTTAAAAAAAGTCAAGAAGATAATATAGCCACTTAAATTCTGCAACAAAATAAGCAATATTGAGCTCAGTTTTCAAAGTAAAATTGAGTGACTAAATCCATATTTAGGTGCCTAAATCAGCACTTAATTGCCTGCAGTAGGTATTTAGATACTTGAGTAAGAGTTTACAAGCCTCCCTTCAGATACTCAAGTTTACAAAATGGGCTCAATCTATCCAATAATAAATCCAAACTATGCAAGGGCAAAAGCACTGACAATAGGTACCTTTTTCACCATGGTGCAGTAAATATAAGGATTAGAGCCTGATCTTACAAACCCTTTAAATGAGTAGTCCTTGCTCATATGACTAATGTTTTGCAGGAGGTGAAACGTCTCTTGAACTGGCTGAATTATTAAAATGAAGCTAAATTTGATTTAATTCATTATAATTTGGAATTTCCTAAAATTCTTTACAAAAATATGAAGTAGACAAATTGGTTTTTTCATTATTTGCAAAAGAGAATTAATTTTGATTCCTATTAAAATTGCCTGGATATATAATTAATTCATAGCCACGGAAATTGTGTGTGGAGTGCTGACCATTATAAATTTGAAGAAAAAAATCACAAGCAAAATATTCTGCAAGGGCCAGACTTTTAAGGTATTTAGGTGCCTACCCCTTATTGGCACCTAAATACTTTTAAAAGTCTGGCACTAGGTCACATAGTACTGTGCTGTAATAGAAGAAACTCTATTACTAAAATAATGTCTGGTGAATTATTTGCTATAATCCCACGCAGAGTCACTTGCAGACTTTAGCTCATATACAAACCTCTATCAGGAAAGAACATTTTAAAGCACTTCAAACTACCGCTTGAGATATGATTCTTTCTTTTAAAATTTCACAAATGTCTGTTAGAGGACAAACTTAAAATAAATCCATATACATTAGTAATTATGAGTAGTTTAGGGTAATTTGTAATTAATGGTGCCTTTGTGACATACACATATTTCACTATTATGATTTAAGGCTAATGGTGATTTGCATTATCCTAGCATTCTTGAGGAAGAACTAACAAATCTATAAAGGATTTTTTAACAGTCAGTAGAAAAAACCATCTGTAAATTCACATTGCACATATATCTCTCTAAGGACTTTTCCCAAGGCTGTTTTGAACTTCTTCCATGTTATTTTAAAAAAACACTTCAACATTGTAGTTATTGTTCTGCAAAATATTATTAAATGAATCTGTAAATGTTACACCGATCAAACTAATGAATATGAAAGGCAGGTCAGTGTCTCACTGTCACTCCGTTCAAGTCAGTGGAGCTACACCAGTTTAAGGATCTGGCCTGTG
Organism: Chelonia mydas; assembly: GCF_015237465.2. Classification (NCBI taxonomy): domain Eukaryota; kingdom Metazoa; phylum Chordata; order Testudines; family Cheloniidae; genus Chelonia; species Chelonia mydas. The sequence goes on along the minus strand of NC_051245.2, from coordinate 128,009,898 downwards.
TTTGGTCAATCTTCACTTGGTTTATTTGACCAAGAAAGATCTCGGTTGTCCCACACCCTCTCTCTGAGTGTGACGCTGAGCACTGGCTTGAATACGCATGGATTGTGGTTCAGAACATTCACAGCTGGTTCATGCAGCCTGTTTTCCCAGCTCTACCTGTGCCATTCTGCAGGCTGGCACTGGGGAAACAGGCTTGTGACCTGACCTTTCCCACCCACCCCCTTAGGTGCAGAGATTACAGTTGTGATGGGCCACCACTAGTGGGTAGGAAGTCTTTGTGACCTGCATTGCTGTGAAGAGCCAGGCGGTGTCTCTCTCTTCCCTTCTGCAGTATTTCATTTCCCAACCATACGGGGCATCGGGAGAGGGCACTGGCCCCATCTGTGCTGCTGCCTGGAAGCACAGCGCACTGGGCTGGACTCCCTCATTGTAGCTGCATGCTGTGGCCAGGGTGGATAGAAGCCAAAAAAGGGGGTGTTAATCCTGGCCCATCAGATCCTCCCAGCTGCAAGCCATGTAGAGTAAGTGCTCCTGGTTCTCCTAGCCCATGCTTCTTGGCAGCAATGGGGTTCATCGGGGCCTGCCAATAAACGTCTGGGTGGGAATCACGGCCAGGCTTAGCCATGTCGGTCTCAGGATAGGAGAGAGACAAGGTAGGGGAGGTAATATCCTGGACCAGCTTCTGTTGGTGAGAGAGACGAGCTACACAGAGCTCTTCCTCAGGCCTGGAAAGGGTACTCAGAGCACCACAGCTAACTACACGATCAAACCGCTCGTTTACCACGAGTAGTTAGCACATATTCGAAGGGGCTATTCCCGGTGAAGTGGCCCAGATCAAAAGGGAAATTAGTTCACTAGGCAAGAACCCTGTCACTAAACTAAAGGAGCAGCTCTGCTGTGAGCACCCCGGCCATCATACCCGCTTCTGCTGCCGTCCTTCAGTCTCCTCCACTTTTAAATTAGGGCCTGGTTCTCACTTACCCTAAGGCCCCTTTACACCACTCGGAATCAGGCTCGTAGAGCTTGTCCTGTAGTACGCATAACACATTGTGCTCCACACCCATGAGGAGGCGGTGGACTGTCGGTGCAAGATTCTCTTCATAAACACACACAAACCACCGTGTCTATTTATATGTCACACTCAACAGACTCCACATGACCACCACGGAACACACCAACGTACCTATAACAAGCCTCAACGTCTCTAACACTGTTAGCAAAGCTATCACAGTGCAGAATGTAGTTTCCATTACCTCAGTGTCTGGTGTAACCTCAGTGACGCCTCTGGAGTTAATAGGATTTACACTGATATAACCGAGAGCAGGACTTTTCCAGAGTTATTTAGAATAAAATATATGCTAACATAACAACATGAAACCAGACTTCCAGTTCAAATCATTTTGAATTTACATGTAATATGTTGTATTTAACACAGTTCTCCTATATGTTGGTTTATTGTGCCCTCAAAATGCACCATTTGCTTGGCTAACCAATAAGTACTTTCACGGAAGCGTCTAACTAGCCTAGGCTAGGAGTTATGCTGTATGAGAAATCCCTTCGGACTCTGCTTAAACCTTTTTTTCAAGCATTTCTTCACTCTGTTTTTTCTAGTATCAAGCATGCTGTGCCAGGCCTGCAGTTGACTCCTCAACTTATAACCTTGTCTTTCCCTGTATTTCACCTTCTGTCTTTTCCTGTCTGTCATGTTTGTTTTGGGCTTTTTTTTCCCCTTTTGACTTCCTGTTCTTGGATTTTGAGTTGTTTAATAAATTTTGCAGCATTCTAGTTTTACCACACTGACTTCTTCTTCCCCTCTGTTAATACTCAGTGCTATTAATTTTGTCTGACGGTGTTCATGATCTCTTTACCGGTGTTTTGATTTACAATGGAGTTGGCTTGCAGGAAGTATTCATTTCATGATAAGGTGCATTGTATCATAGAAACTAAGATACTTTTTTTGGGGGGGGGGAGCGGGGGGAGAAGAGAATCTCCATTGACGCTGAAACTTGTTACCTTAGACAATTAGTTTCTGCAAGAGTGGCAGGCCTTAAAGGACATACAATATCTGAGCAGCTTTTGTGTACTCCCTTGCATAGCCACTGCCATTCTGCAGTGGGCAGTACATACACAGATAGGGTTATGCCTCATCAACCAACCACAACATTTCTTAAATTAATTAACAGGTTCTCAGGAAATTATTATTTATTTGTATTACCGTAGCACCTAGGATTGCTACCTAGATGCCAACTAAATTCTCGAAAGTCCCTTTTCCATTTCTAAATAGTAGCCTAACTGGCTCACCATATGTTATGAGTATGATGTATCTTTATTACCAGGAAGTTCAGTCTCCCAATCAAAACTCCTGAATTGGCCCTTTCGCAACATGAAGAATCAGGACCTTCATGGAGACATGACTGTAAGGCCAATCCCCACATCCAATCTCACTCACCATCCCCTGACGCCTCACTTTCCCCCTTTACTCAGATCATATGACATAGAAATGGAACCAACCAATACCCTTAAGCCACATGGATCTACTGCCAATCACTATAACACTTAGCCTAGAAATAGACACCAACTCACCCATGTTGGTTCCTAAAGCCTTTCTGACAAACCTGACCTTGTTTCCGAGAGCCTCAGTACAATCGGCTAATGTAAAACTATACCAAGCTACCTCTATAGACCACTCACTGTTTCTTCCAAATTTCCACACTGTGTACCAGAGGCAGCCCACAGTATGCCAGAGCATGTTGCTAATCCTTTGCTTTAGCCATGTGATAACCAAAGGATATGCTGGGGGCAGTTCTTCACTGTCTCACATTGCCTGCAGCTCCGTTGACATCGGTGGGTATGCAAGGGACATAAGACAGTGAAGCATTTAGCTCCTGGGTTTAAAGAGACACTAATGGAGACCTGTATTGCCATAAACCTGTATGAAGGGATCAGAGGGCAGGTCAGGGTCAGGTCAACAGTAAGTGTATCTCTGTGCCTAGCAGTGACCTTCCATGCCCCTAGGTTACTCCTGTGTGGTCAGAGGCAGACTGACAGGTCAAGAGCACACCAATTAGAACTGCCCCCTAGGAAACAGGCCAGCAGATTTCAAATCCTGTGCCCATTCCGCCAGGACTCAGTCCCCACCATGGTGGGGAGCTGCATTTCTTTTTGTTTGTAAATCTCTCTTATGGCTGTTTCACCATTGGTGTCAAGATGATGCCCTGCCAGATTTAAGGCCAAGTTCCTACTGGCGTCACATCACTGTTAAGGCTACATTTCTCGATTGCCATGGGGAATTCTGGCTAGTTCATCCAGCAGTGCCAAATTTTTTTTAAAAGCCCAACCATGGTGACCATTTCAGTCCCATAGAGAGGGAAACAGGCCAGATTCGCAATGCCGTGTCTTGAGTCAACCCTCAGTTGGGCTCAGATCTACTCAGTAGGAGTTAGGCACTTAAATGCCTATGAGGATCTGGGTCTACGTGTCTCCAGTTCAAAGTTCGAAGCATAACATTTCCGTACTGCAACATACAATGATGCTTTCGCCAAGTGTGACCGATGACGGAATGTGAAGGCTGAGCCAACCCAAACATCGCTGGTGCTAATGATTTCTTTAGAATGGTGAAATATCTCTGCGAATGAGATCAGTGAAGTAGAACAGGTTTTCTTCAGAGGGCAAGGCTACTCTCTAGCTAGAACCATTCCTTTAATTCAAATCTGGACATGTAAGTAATCATACAGTGTTTCTTTGATACAGTGCATCACTAATAATTGCTCTTGCCATGTTTGGGGGCGAAAGGCTCAATTGCTGAGCGTTATTAGCGACCTCTGACCATTTGTCTCATTTTCATTGGTGATACAATTACAAGCCAACCTCATGTTACGAATGTAAAAAGATACTCTGAAATTTCTCCTGTAAAGACCACTGAGATATAAATTTGATTTTGGGGGGGGTGGGGGTGCTGCAGGAAGGGACGACATTGAATGTTAAAACAAAATAAGAGAAGAAGAAACAAGCTAAATTTGTTTTCTGAGACTGGGAATTAACCTTTATTCCAGCTGTCTTTGCAAGAGCAAAACATCCAAAGCATTTTCAAATCATATTATTACCTTAGTGCATTGTGTTTTTATTTTCAGCAAATGCTGATATTTTGTTAGTTTTAAAAGTCATATTTTGGATATTGTTCTAGTTAACAATATAAGTATCTTTTTTATTTTACTTGTTATGGTTTTTTTGGCACCCACTAGCCGCTGATATTGTGTTAAGAGATTAAGTTCTGATCCTGCAATAGAGTTTTGCCCAAAGTGCGCGGTGATCATGGGTTTGTTTTACTGTGTGGTCCTGTGTGGTGGTATGTAGCATGTCCACTGTCATCTGCTTGAATCGTCAGCCTGCATCTTGTAATCTTCTCTGTTTTTGTCCCTTTCTAGAAGCAGAGGAACTATACCAGAAAAGGGTCTTGACCATAACTGGCATCTGCATTGCCCTCCTTGTAGTTGGCATCATGTGTGTTGTGGCCTACTGCAAAACCAAGTAAACTTTTCTCTTCCTTTTTATCTCTGTGATTATCCCTAAGGGCTTTATACCACAAACCCGCACAGCTGAACATAATGCTAACTGCCCAGGAGTAGTCCCATTGGACAGTTGTGGGGTGATAGTCAGTGCCTGATTGAAACCTGCCATAGGCTTGCATTGTTGATTCACACCATTGCTATGTGATGGCCATGTATGTAAGCATGATGATTTCATCATGCAAAGTCAATGTGTGTTTATCTAAATTCAAATGTAAGTGACAAAATTGGAATCGGTACACTCAGATTAAATACTGGCAGATACAAATCTCACTCAATAGCGGGTGAAAGTATACTAATATCACAATAAAATTAGAAGTACAATTATATATAATTGTATTTCTAATAGCACACCTGGGATGATATCAAAGGGCTTTGCAAACATTAATTTATTAACTAATCCTCCCAATTAGAATGTGATTCAAACTAACTTTACTGATCTGTTCATTCCTTTTTTGTCACATGTTCATAATTCCCATGGGAATCATGATGGGACAACAGAGCCCAGCTTTTTAACACTGTAATGTGGGTTTTAGGGACTAGAAGTAAAAAGATCAGACTAGTTTGTAAGTATCTGAGAACAAGATCAGCGGCTGTAGGAACTTGGAAATCCGAAAGACTAAAGGATTGAATTTGATATATAGACGTGCTGTTAAATTCTGTAATGTCCCTGTAAATTATGGGGCTAATGTAAAAAATTTAGGAGCAAGTCCCAATGAAAGTCAATAGGACTTGTGCTGTCAAATTATTTTGCTGCTTTTATAAAACTCTTCTAATTGTACCTACCAAACACTAAAATAAAGTATTGTACGTCTACCACATTTGCACAAAGCAGATGTTCCATTAGATTTGCTCTTCTAGGATTTGATCCAAACCTCACTGAAACCAATGGACAGTGAGGTTTGGATCAGGCTTCTAACCTACAGCTTTTTAAATATACACATCCTAAAATACCTCTCTAGAGCAGCCTGGAATCCAAACCAGCCCTTGATAATCAGGAGGGGCAGGAGATATCGGGAATTGCTGTCAGCGGCCTGCGAAATATTTTTAAAGCACTTGATGAGTGTGAAAAGGGGACTGATAGGTTAAGCCCTCCAAATGTGGCAGTGGAGTCATGCTAGCATTTGGAGATGCTCAGTGTGCTCCCCCCTCCCACATCCTGTCTTTAGGAAAACCCCACATGGGTTTGAAAAGAATACATAAAAAAAGAAAGATCTAGAAATGCCTGGGCATCTTTGCAAATGACACTGCTGATGGAGTGTGAAGACGACATCTAACAGCGAATCTTTAATTCCAAAGTGTTCTATCTGCACAGCAATTAAATTAATGAAGAGACGTCGCAAAACCACATTAGGTTTCCCATTACTCTTTCCTCTCAGCTTCCTTTTGCAATTTCTTTTTAGTTAATGTCCTTTAAATGCAAGAAGAATGACACATTTGCAAAATGCGCCCAGCTATATTTCTGAAGGTGAAAAGTAGCATAGACTCACAGGGCCATATTCTCACATGGTGCAAATTGGCAGAATTCCATTGACTTTAGTGGAGCTATGCCATTTATACCAGCTAAGAATCTGACCCCTAAATTATGAATCTAAGCCTGTTTAGGACCCGCCTACACACAAATACAGCTGAGTCAGGTGTCCTAGTTACCATACAGCTATCCACTAACACGGTTCCAGGTTCTAGCGTAGATGTGACCTGAATCATGTTCCCTAACTTGCCTAAAGTCGTGTGCATTGGAATTGTGTAGTAATTATATGTCCTGACTCTGCTGTATTTGTAGTGCATCCAGGAAACCTATGCTACATCTTGCCCTCACCAGTGCAGGAGGAGTGGAAATCAGTGGTTTTCAACCTGTGGTCCGCGGACCCCTATGTTTAAGATTTCCAAAGGGGTCTGCACGTCCATTGGAAATTTTTTAGGGGTCCGCAAATGACAAAAAGGTTGAAAACCACTGCACTAAATAATAACAAAAACCAAAATGTGCCTCCAGTAATTCATGCAAAAATATTAAAATGCACAGTGTACAGTAACTCATTCTTTGCATTCAAGCTTCCTTGATCGCAGCATCTTTTAAGAAGCTTCAGCTTCTTATTTTCCTTTTTTGGCAAGCCTGGAATATCCTCTCTTGATTTCTGAAAAGGGTTGAAAATAACATGGTTATATCCTGCAGTATCTTATCCTGCTAAAATATCTACACTTCTGTAGACAGCTTTGGGAACTGTAGGTACTATAGGCAAAACCCTATATACTCTGCAGTAAACTGGATCTAAATTTTACACTCAATTCCCTGGGTTCTGCAGCACTATCATGGAAATTCTGCAGTACCTTCAAACAAATTTGGAGGATATTTATAAATTAAGTATGAAATTGAATAACAGTTGTAATACTGTAGTCCTGATATATTTTATACTGCAGTTTCAGTTTTTGGTGTGCTATAGATTTTGTACTGGCAGCTTGTTATTAGCCCACAGAAGTGTTCATAGACGGTTTAGCAGCTGAGCAGGGGACATCAAGGTTGTGGTCTATGAAGAGGAGTCCGAGGCATTTTGAGATAGTGGCAGAAACACAAAAGTTGGATGTTTTTGTCAAAATAGCAGTGAACCTATTATCAGTGTTGACATCAATGTGACAATCACTAGGTTTCAGAGTTAACGTTCCATTTACATAAATGAGGCAGTTCACACCTCTCAGAGCTGTCAGGGTGTCTACATACTTAGGCCAACCTTACTTCATCAGTTAGCACTTCATTAATATTTTCAAGATTTCCTCTGCAACCATAAAGACTCTAAATATATTTTTACATGAAAGCTTGAATTGTAGAGCACAGTTCTGTGGTAGGGGGGAGAATTCCATGGCAAATTCTGCAGATGCACTGTCCCAGAACACACAGTATGAAACATTGGGCTACCTCCTGTCTTGACTGAGAAAAGTCATCATAGTAACACATTGCTAGCTGCAAGGCTTGCGGAAGAGGTACAGGACTGGAGGGCTCACGATGAACAGCCACTGCAAGATGCATGTTGCTGCTCTTCTGAGCAGGGTGGTATTTGAACAGGATCTGCTGCTGCCAGGGCAAAGCATTAGCTGTTGTTTGTAACATGGGTGCTCCCTGGCTCGGACCCTAGACCCATAGGATGTGTTATAGATGAATTGTTTCCAGCATGTCCATCCAGCCCATGCTATCAAACACATAAGCAGCCTGCATGGTACCATATTGCATTTACATGTACAAGCAAAGGCAGAAGTACATCCACTGTGTTTTGTGGTTTGATTGCACAGTTATGAGGAGTGGCAGCTCAGTACAGTAGAAGGGAACCAAGCTATATATAAGTCAGTGGATTGTAAAATCCAGAATGTCACCTAGTCAATCTGATCTTCAGAAGAGAGCTGCTTCTGAAATGGAGTAAGTTTTGGAAGTGGATCTCCTCCTCTCCCACCTTTCCCTGTCCTTCTGCAACTTCCTTCACTCCCACACACACCTTCCCCAGCTCTGCCAGTGCTTTTCACCCTGGTGTTAGGAATTGCTCGGAGACCCTCAACAATGGGCATGGGCTGACAATAAAGTGCTTCCATCATGCTGGGTGGCACAGCTGCCTCTCTTTCATCTATTAAAACCATTTCCCTCTTTCCCACACAGGAAGCAACGGAAAAAGTTGCATGAGCGTCTTAGGCAGAGCCTTCGCTCTGAGCAGAACAACATGGTGAACATGGCCAATGGGCCCCACCGTCCCAATCCACCGCCCGAAAACGTCCAGCTGGTCAATGTAGGTAGCCGCTGCATTTATCTGAGGGCCTTTCAACTGCTGGCTGCTAAAAATGAATGATCAGGGTTTCCAGGAATGTGGGATTTCTCCACCAAGAAATGATTACACACTTTTTAAGAAATGATTCTAATGTACGGTAAATTCAGAGCATTTTCATGTACAACCATTTCAGAAGAACATTGGATGTCAGTCACTAGATCGCTCTGTGTCGGAGGCTGAGATGTTAGAATACCAGCCTTAGCAGAAGAAACTCAGAGCTCATAGCAACGGTACTGTAAGGAAGTATGTCTTTGGAGAGGTTTCTCTACAAATAATGTACCAAGTGGATATTTAATCTTCCTGGTGTGGACTAGCCTAACTGCCAGTTGGTAGATCGTGATGCTTTTTGTTTTGTAGTCACCAGGTTACGATCAAACCCATTTTCTTGTTCCTCAAGCCACCAAAGGCTGGTGAATGTTGCAGGGGTAATGCTCACCCGGGGCCCAAAATAAATATCTGAAAAAATGTATGTGTGTGTGTGTGCGTGTGCAGATGTGCTGTACGTTCCCCGTGTAAACCTGAGATACGTCTGTTTCTTCAGCAGTATGTATCTAAAAATGTAATATCCAGCGAACACGTCATTGAGAGAGAGACAGAGACGTCATTTTCCACAAGTCACTACACCTCGACAACGCATCACTCCACCACTGTCACCCAGACGCCCAGCCATAGGTACCAGAATGAGAAAACAAACCTCCCTGCCTAAGGGGAAACTGGTGTTGGATGTCAGTTCTGCATAAAAATGCACTGGTCAGGGGGTTTTAATCTAAAGATGTATGAGACTTAACATCCTGCCACCAAAACTAATTATCTTCCTCGGAGTTTACTAAGACTAATGATTGTGTGGGGTTCCATTACTGGTACTGCGAAGTTTAATATACACAAATTGCTGAATCGGGGCGATACTGTGTATTCTTGGAGATACTGTGAGATCACTTAGCTCAGGGCTCTAGCTCAGGGGTTCTCAAACTTCATTGCTACATGACCCCGGAAGGGAAGACCAAAGCCTGAGCCTAACCGAGGCCCTCTGCCCCAGCCCAAGGGGACCTGTATCCTGAGCCCCACCACTCAGCGCTGAAGCCAAAGCCTGAGCTCCACAACGCACAGTCCCCAGCAAGTCTAACACCAGCCCTGGCGACCCCATTAAAACGGGTCCCGCTGGGGTCCCAACCCACAGTTTGAGAAGCTAATGACTGGAAAAGTCTTTTCCCCCCCTAACTTAACCACCCACTGGTATTCACAGAAATAAAACCATCTTGTCATTTGTAGGATGGCAGAATTCACACCAACTAGGGTCTTCGATTGCCATAAACTGGTTTGGAGTTTAACAGGCATATCCCAAGCTGCATGTAGCCCTTGCTTTCCCATTGTTAAACTTCCATTAGCTTGCTTTCTCCTGTTCTGAATTTAAAATAAAAGCTCTTTCTCTCCTCTTTCCCCCTCCCCTCCATCAGTTGGAGTAACGGTCAGACTGAAAGCATTATCTCGGAAAGCCACTCGGTGCTTGTGAGTTCTTCCGTAGAGAACAGCAGGCACACGAGCCCAGCAGGACCCAGAGGACGCCTCAGCGGCATAGGAGGTCCACGAGATTGCAACAGCTTCCTGAGGCATGCAAGAGAGACTCCTGACTCCTACCGAGATTCACCTCACAGCGAAAGGTACTACAAGAAATTAAATTTTGCTTCCTCTAGCTGCCAGGGCAAGATGGGCTTGAAGAGATTCAGAGTGAATCCTCGTGCCTGAGGACCACAAAGAAAATTCCGTTTCTTTAGAAAATGTTCCTCCTTATTCATAAATGTGCCGAGCAGTGCCCCATTAATCTTCCTTCTTCCCTTCCTTCCTCTTCTGGTCCTGGCTCATGGCTCCTGGGCAGTAGTTCGCATACATACAAGACCTAATTGGCCAGAGGTTTTCCCTGCATATGAAGCTAGGAAAAGAGATCAAAGGGGAGACTTTTACTTAGTTCTGTTTCTCGGTTGCTTCCTGCACTCAAGTAAGGCAGCCTATGGAGTTTATGAGAGACAAAAGAGGAAGGTAAAGAGGATTGATTGATTGATCCACTGGGGGAGAGATTTTTCAAAAGCACCTATGTACCTTAGGAGCACAAGCCCCTTTGTCTTTCAGTGGGATTTCTGCTCCTAAACCCCTTAGGTGCTTTGGAACAACCCCCCCCCCCCGGTGTGTGCCGGTGACTACTGGAGTGTCAGTACAGATAGTAGCAGCCTACGTGCACAGGAGAGAGAGAGGCAAAAGGGAAAAATGAAAGAATATTTACAATGCCTGTGAAGCGCTGTCGTTCTCGTCATTATAGGAGCACAGGAGAGCCCCGCTTAGGATCTTTTGTGTGAGGAATTGCACTGTACAGACATGTACAGAGACAGAGTCCCTGCCTCCAGGAGCTTACAATTGGAAAGGACGAGTGGCATATGAAGGACATTAAGTTAGCACCAGCTAGCCCCGTCTGCCCTTTAAGCCCTCATAGGCAGCCCTAACTTAACACTGAGTGTGGTCTATACAGTTCTATGGGTTAGGATATAAGAAAAATTAGAACAAACCGTTGCTAGACCAGCTCTCTGAGTGTTGTGAATTCACAGGGGCGGTTTAACTGCCTGTCTGTGGTAGCATTAATACTGCCAAATAAGCATAATCAAAGAAGTTCTTGAGTTGTGCAGGAGACACTTTCATGAGTCAAAAAGTAGCGTGTGCAAATGACAGCAGAAGCCATACATCCTGCACTGGTTCTTACAGAGAGAGGAGCTGGCTAAGGTAGGGAAGCGTGAATAATGGACATGAGCTCTATGAATGTAGCATGTAGGAAGGCAAAACATAGCTAATGCTGGGTCATTATTAGCTGTCGCATTATTGTGAAAAAACTGCCTGTAATTTTACTCTGGAATTTAGCTTTCAATAAATGCAGGGTCTAGCAACCCCAAAATCAGGGAACCAGCTATGGCCCTGAGCCAGCAGAGCACTTAAGCGCATGCTTAACTTTAATCATGTGAGTAGTCCTGTTAATATTGATGGGCTCACTCGAGCGTAAAATTAAGCATGTTGTGATGGGTTCAACTCACCACTGTGACGCCGCCTGCTGGCCATCCTGGGAATTAGCTCAGGGTTGCCAGTGCGCCATTCTCAGGTGGTGTCTCGCCCATCGTCACTCCTGTCTCTACATCCAGGACCCACATCACTCCCCAGATCACGTCATCCTCTTCTGGACACAGCCCTCCGGCTCTGCCCCACTTGGTTCTTTTCCCCCTTCCAGGGGACCAACAGTTCTTCGACCAACCACTTGCTTCAGTGGCAGTCTGCAGTCCAGGTTCTAGACACTCATCTCAGTGGCAGATTGCAGTCCATGCACTGGCCACTTTGCTCATGGGCCAGTGTGGGAAATAGGGGGAAGCCTGGCCCTGCCCACTGACCCAGGGACCCTATAGCTGGCAGCCACATTCTGCCCCTCCTCCAGCTCTGCCATCTCCTTCCCTGGGCTACTTCCCCATAGCCCTAGCACCTCCTCTGCACTTGTATCAGGGCCCTAGTTTGGCAGCCATCAGCCTAGAGCTTCCTCCTACTCCGCTGACCCTGCCCAGCACTGCTCTGTCCATGGTACTCCAGCCTTCTAAGCAGCCAGTCCTCCTCCCTCAAACTCCAGGGAGTGACTGCCTCTGCTCTGCTCAGCAGCCCCTTCTTATATGGGCCAGCCCGGCCCTCATTGGCTGTTCCAATAAAGCTTCTCCTGATTGGCTGTCTCTACAAGCCTTTTCCTTATTGGCTGCCTCCTGTGCAGCCTCCCCAGGTTGGCTTTAACCCCTTGCATACCAGTGAGGGGCAGCCACCCCATCAAACATGTGCTTAAGTGCTTTACTGGATTAGGGCCTATAGCAGCAAATATTGTATTCTGTACCGTCTACGGGCCATATGGATTGTACTCCCAAGTTCGTGCAGATAAAATATATCATTAGTATAGCATATTTGATCTTCTGGGTGAGAAGAGAGGATGTTGTTTGCACTGCCCTTCTGGAGTGTCTAGGTTACCCTGGGCAGCATTTTGACACATTAGCAAGCTTTTTGGGTATATATCGCTTCATTCTAACGAGGAGAAAGAGGGCACCACATCTCCAAACATTGCATTTCCTGCAAATAACATTCCAGGGGGAAATACAGGGTGCATTTTTACAATAAATCACCAGTCAGCAGTGGCCCAAACTTGTGCCTGATGTGACCATGAACCCTGGGTGTTAAACTAGGCCTCATCTATCTTCAGCCTGCAGGAAATAAATGGCAAATTATTTCCGGGAGATGGGTGGGGGAGAGAGAGAGAGACTCTAAATTAAAGCTGAATTGGAACCATAAAAGAACCGGTTAAAATAAAAATGAAGATTCCCTTCTCCTCTAAGACTTTGCTGCGCAGGGAGTTAATGAGTCAAGAATATATTCCTTCCACGCTCTGATCTCTAAGGTAAACCTGAGTCACATCTTAATTTTACTTTAAAAGCTAAATGAAGGTTGAGGACCAGCTCCTCAGCTAATGCACGTTGGCCTGGCTCCATTGAAGTCCATGGAGCGACACCAGTTTACACCTGCTGGGCACCCACCTAGTATTCAGTGGAACTTATTTGCTGCATCTCACACCAGAGAAGCTTGTAGAAACCATCTCTGTGGCTGACCTAAGACCTGGTCTACACACTGTGATACAGCAGGGCCAGAGAGCAGCAGGAGTGGTCGATGGGAGGTATATAAACCCTAGGCTGATCAAGGCCTTATTCCCTGTGGACTACAGAAAGGTTACTACAGGGTAATTGGAGCACCTGGAGCCAATTAAGGCCCCACCCAATACCTAATAAAAAACCCTGCTTCAGTCAGACAGAGAGAAGGAAGAAGAGCTGACTAGAGTTTGGAGGAGTATTGCTGTTAGCCAGAGGACCAGGGGAAGGGAAACCCTGCCCAAGCAGAGCAGAGGGACTCCCCTGGCACAGAGGACTGAGGGAAACCCTACCCAAGGGGAGAGAGGGAAAGCAGCCCACAAAGCTGAAAGGGCGTGGGTCCCTTCCCCGCTCCCCTCTCTCTCCCACCGAGGCACTAGCGGAGCCCACAACACCCAAGAATAGGGGCAAGGGGCGGCGCCCTGACCCACCACACCAAGAAAAAGTGCGGGACCCATCACGATAGCACTGGCCATTTTCCACAACTCAAAGTGATTTGTGTTGATTTCGTTAAACCACTGCATCTCTGTGTGTGGATCCTCTTATATAAGTTTAAACCTGGATTCTATCCATTTAGTTTATGTTGGTAAATTTACAGGCACACGCTAAACTGATACACCCAGTTTTAAACCAGTATAAGTGTCATGGGAACATATAACATAGGGCTGGAAAGGACCTCCTGGGTCATCTAGACCAGTCCCCTCCTGTGACAGGAAACTCCACCATATAATCCCATTCACAAACATATCACACGCCATCCAGGTGTATCTCTATCCGTGCGTCAATACACAACGTTGGACCAGTTTAACTAAACCAAAGGAAGTGAAACTTCCTGTCAGCAGCACTTGTTGGGTGGAAGGTTCTATCCCTTCAGCACCAGTTATAGAAAGATTTGAATAGAACAGAGAGCTCCTGAATATAAGGAAAAAGAGGGAATGATTTAATTCTGTTATTCGACACACTCACCTATTCGTTCCTCTCTGGTTTCACGGTGGCCAACTTGATTCATTGCCACAAACGGTTACAGCTGTCGTTTTTTCCCTAGAAACAAAGGGCAGATGTAAATCAGCAGAGCACCACTGAAATCCATGGAACTATACCCGTTTACTACAGCTGAGAGTCTAACCCAATTTCCCCTCCTTCCAATTAACCTGCTGTGTTTAATCAAGGGGAATATGCAGAACTGAGTCATGCTTTGGATGACAGTTTTGGATTTAGACTGATTTTGACAATTTCAGACTCAGATAACTATTCACCAATAAAAATAAAATGCACTTATCAGCAGTAGGCCTGTGACTTGTAAAGACGAGTGTATGTCTTAAATTTGGATACAACTGAAATTCAAGCTGGTGAAGTTCAGGGAAAGGAAAAACAGGCAAAACCAAACAAGGTTAAATGTCATGCTGGGCACTGTGCCTTTGATCAGACATTTTGAGCCAGATCCTCAGCTGGGGTGAATTAGCCTGGCTTCCCTGAGTGCAGGGGAACGACACTGATTTACACCAACAGAGGATCTGGCCCTTTGTCTTTCTTGTTTGAACGTTAGTAGGACTTTTGTTTTAAGGGACAGCTGCCTACCTGGCAGCTTAGCTCCATTTATAAAAATCACCTTCAACTGCTAACCTTCCCCAGAAGGATACCAAGGGACACTGAGTACATTCTCTAGAGGGGCCATTAACACTGAGCCAAACCGTCCTTTGTGTCGGCTCTTGTTTCCACACAGGGGACAGGAAATGCTATGTGTTTTGATTTCTGAAGCTGTTGCCGGGTCATTCTGTCAAGGGGCTGGCTCCTCATGCCCCCACAGAACTGGCAAGGAGATTGTGTGCAGCGGGGGGAAGGTGTGTCCTGAAAAAGACCTTAAACGGATCATATTCCACGTAAGGAACAGCTGCCATTTTAAAACGCTATTTTACGCATTTAAAAGCCAGCTCAGTGCTCTAAGACAGGATGGTTTCTCCAGGCGTCAGCACCCAGATGCTTCCACTGAACAAGGTGGAGATTCCAGTTCATTTTGGAAACTCAGGCCCGATATGTTCTAACATTAGGGGTCCACCTAAGTACTCTGGTTCCAATTCTGATGGAACTACTGTCACAGTAAAGAACTACTTAATCAACATGAGTAAAGGTGGCAAAATCTGCCCCTCTGTTTTTACCAGAGGTATGCAGGCTCAAGCTTCAGATAGCCTCAGCTCTGCTCATTTTAGTTCTTTTTCCCTGCTCATTCCCTCAAGTCCCAGACATGGGGCAAATGTTTCCTGGAACAACAAACACTATAGTTTTTATAAACTACTTGCAACTGCATTGTGTTTCTTTCATCTCCTGCTCCCTCACTCCTGTCGCTGGACTCGCCAAAGAACTGAAAATACTTCCCCTGCTCTTCCAATAACCTTGCACCTCTGGTTTCATCAAATTCATCTCCTCTCTCACTTTTCCCCATAAGTACAAAAGCATTCTAAGCTAACACACCATGTGGCTAATAACACTGGGAATGTCTGTCTGTCAGGTGCATTGATTATGGGAGCACTGACAGAGGCTGCTGCATTTTTCAGTGATGGCCTAAATGAAGAGCAGTATGCATGCCCTACGGCCGGGATTATCCCTGCACGCAGCTATGTGCACATGTCAGATCCACCGCTCGCATGCATGCATGCAACATCCAGTGGGCAGGTGCAAGACAAGAGCATGCAAAAATACATCTTGACAATTGCATGCATTAGAAAATGAATTCCTTTATTCCCAAGGGTATCTCACGTGACATCACAAACGTGGGACATGGATAATATGGCAATGATTTGTTCCTCAAAGGTGGCCTTTCTTATGTTTTCTCTTATGTTTATTCCTTCTCCACCTTTATGGGGCCTTTTTGTATGTGTTCTTATTCAGGTATGTATCAGCTATGACCACACCGGCTCGCATGTCACCTGTTGATTTCCACACTCCAAGTTCTCCAAAGTCCCCCCTTTCAGAAATGTCTCCACCAGTGTCCAGCTTAACTGTATCTGTCCCTTCTGTGGCGGTCAGTCCCTTTATGGAAGAGGAGAGGCCTCTGCTCCTGGTGACACCACCTCGGTTACGGGAGAAGTATGACCATCACATTCAGCAGTTCAACTCCTTCCACCACAATCCCGCCCATGAGAGCAACAGTCCGCCACCTAGTCCTCTGAGGATAGTAGAGGACGAGGAATATGAAACCACACAGGAGTATGAGCCAGCACAGGAGCCCCCAAAGAAACTAGTCAACAGCCGGAGGGCAAAAAGAACAAAGCCCAACGGCCACATTTCCAACAGATTAGAAGTGGACACCGACACAAGCTCTGAGAGCAGTAGCTCTGAGAGTGAAACAGAAGATGAAAGAATAGGTGAGGATACACCTTTCCTGAGCATACAGAACCCCATGGCAACCAGCCTAGAGCCAGCCACTGCATACCGACTGGCTGACAGCAGGACTAACCCAACTAGCCGGTTCTCCACACAGGAAGAATTACAAGCAAGGTTGTCCAGTGTAATAGCTAATCAAGACCCTATTGCTGTATAAAACATAAACAAAATGCATAGATTCACATGTAAAACTTTATTTTATATAATGAAGTATTCCACCTTTAAATTAAACAATTTATTTTATTTTAGCAAATTCCACTAATAGAAAACAGGAGGGGGAAAAAAACTTTTATAAATTAAATATATGTATGTACAAAGGTGTTATGTGCCATATGTAGCAATTTTTTACAGTATTTCAAAAATGAGAAAGATATCAATGGTGCCTTTATGTTATGTTATGTTGAGAGCAAGTTTTGTACTGTTACAGTAATTGCTGTTCCACGGTATTTTGCAGAACCTTCCGACCTTCAATTCTCCTGGCTTTTTTGTGCATTGCATTATGGTAACTGGATGTATGATTGGCAAGAATTGCAAAAGTCCCTATGTTTGCTTGTAGTAGAGCCCCGCCCCCAATCACAATACCCTATAATGGCATACCCACCAACAAAACAATACTGTTTTCTTCTATAAGAGGTTTTATTTGCTTTCCGTATCTGAAAGGAGTTGTGTCTGCTCTCTTCCAGCAAACAGGTTTGCTTCATTGGGCACTGGAATAATAGTACATCAAACAGCGTGCTACTGTTAATGACAGCAGGATAACAAAAATTGCATTAAATAATGTTACATATTGGAAAGAGAGTAATGCTGTGATTTTAAACTGAGTATATTATTAATCGGAAATCAGCTTGTACTCACTAGGAACTGTCATTACATTTTTTTCCAGATATTAATTGTCCTAGTTATCCCTTAGAAAATGGGCTCAGAGTAGCAAAGGCTGTGAACCCAGGACTTGACAAAAGAACAAGATTTCTATTCGCTTAAGTTACTGGGAAAAATACACCCAGTGTCTGTAACCAGACAAGGAAAAGAACTAGCTGGGGAAAAAAGCCACTAATAAAGTGCAGCCATTTTTACCTGTATTTTTAATGTTGATTTTTAATAGACAAGTGAGTCTTTGTTTCCAAGGGGACACGGTGAGCAAAAAACAACAGCAAACCTGTAACAGTGTCTACTCTGTGACTCGTTGGAGCTGCTATTAGAGTGAGAGTCATCCTTGCGCATAGAAAGGACGTGCAGCCAAATCAATTTGCTGAATAGCTAAACGGAGCCCTGGTGGGAAAGGCACAGCGGAAGAATCACTGAGTTCATATCTGGTGACCTGATTTTTTTAATAGTTCTATGAAAAAGCCCATTTCTGTAGACAAACACGCTGCGCCGATTAGCCCCACAATGTGCACGGGTGTTTGTGCATTAGAATCTTTGACTGGTCATAGGCAAGTGTGGGATCGATACTGGAGTTATTGCACCCTTTCAGACAGAAGCAAATTGCCTCTTTTGCACCGAATTCTGATCAGTTTAGTGGGGTGACCCCCTCTCATTTGATTTTGATTTTACATTCAGCTGGCACAATGCAGACTCAGGACTGATGTAAATAGCAAGCGTTCTGCATGGACCTCTGGGAGTACGAATAGGAGAACATCAGTGCTGTGAGCATTACTGATCCTCAGTAGGAGCCATTTCAGGACAACAAAAATTTCAGCCGTGATTTACTCTTGGGGCCACATTCCGATCCCACTTGCACTGGTGTAAATCAGAATATATCAAGGCAATTATGCCAGATATACACCAGTGGAACTAAGGTCGCAATTCAGCAAACCTCTAAGCACATGTTTATCTTTAGCATTTGCTCAAGTCCCATTGACATCAGTAAGACATGAGTAAAGTTAAGCAGACGCTGAAGTGCTTTGCTGAACAGGTTGGACAGCTCATTCAGGGTCTAAAAGCAGCATCTGGCCGATTGTGGTAAATGAAGCTGCTCAGTACTCTGGATGAAGGCGGGGAGCTACAGTACTGTGTTATCAAAGCAGACAACATCAGCTTCACTTTTGCTTTGAGATGAGAGTACTTAGCCGTCTGATCAAGCAGCCTGAGATCTTAGGACAGCAGGGAAATGGTGACAAGATTAAAGGGAGAATCTTTCTGATGGAAGGGAAAGCAAGGGCAGGTGACTTTCAGTGAAAGAGCTCAGGCAGTGGGCTCAGTCGTACTTGCATATCACTGCGCATTTAAAAAGCATATGGGTGACTGCAGAGTTTTTAATTAATGTGTTACCAAGACTCATATTCCTTCCCAGTTTTCCCTCTTCTTTTGTATGCATTGCTGTATTTTCACTGTGCTTAACCACTGTCTTTGTATTGCATCTACACACAACCAGGGCCCTGTGTAAATTCTGGATGCCGTGCGCTTATTTCATATGTTAGTCATTATTACTGTTGGCAGTGTGGGAGTGCTAGTGGTCTCAGCAGAGACCAGGGCCCCATTTTGTTAGGAACTACACAAACACATAGTAAGAAGAAGTGGCTGGGGTTTTCAAAGAGGCCTAAGTGGTTTAGGAACAAAAGTCTTATTGACTGTCAATGGGACTTGTGCTCCCAAGTCACTTAGGTGCTTTTGAAAATCCAACCCAGTCCTGCCCCAATGAGCTTACTAAATAGACTAGATGGCCAAAGGGTGGGAGGGGAAAGAGAGGGAAAGTGACCTGCCCAAGGCTGCACCACTGGGAATAGAGCCTGGGTCCGCATTCAGTGCCCCATCCACTGAATCACGCCATGTCTTGGTGACCTCTGTGGCTTTTCACAGATTAATCGGGGGCGGGGGGGGGGGGCTGATCACATGAAAGCAGAGTAAATTACTTATAACACTGAAAGTATTATCCAAGATTACAGAAGAGCACTACAAAATGGAAGTCCGTGCCTTGTGCATGTGGGACACCTGGGGAAATCTGTTATATTCTTCTGATTGCATTGTCAAGCTCTCAAGCCAAAGGAGCTGCCCCAGTGTACAGGCGGAGTAACGCACAACAGAGTATGAGCCCTGAGAGCTTTAAGCTGGGGTTTTCAGAGATGCGTGTGCTCAATGAGTGTCAATGGGAGTTGGCTGCCTAACTCCCTTAGACGCCTTTGGAAATCCCAGCAAAAACCAAACCTGTATTAAGTCAGTAGAGTTACCCTGGTTTTGCACCAGTGTAACATGGCAGAATTTGGCCCCTTGCATGAGCCGTATTAGAAATATGCACTGCGAATGGTAGGACCCAGCTCTGCACAGTCTGAGATGAGGTTAACGAACCAGTAACCTGGCTAGCCCTGACACCGTTGCAGCCTGTTGCCTCCTGGAGACGGGCTTCAGCCTGCAAGAGGTGCTGAGCAATCCCTGTACCTGCTGCTCACCTCACAGGACTGAGGGGGAGGAAACTCAACTCTCAGCATTAGAGCAAACATGTTTTCCGGTGACAGGCCAAGTCATCTCTTGGGGCCATTTGCTGCACTCTTTGTACTATTGGGGTCCCTTTAACAATGTGCAACCCCCTGGCAGCCTCACTGTCCCTCTGCTAAAACTCACAGTAAGTGCAACAGCAGTCCGAGGGGGAACGAAGACTCGGTGGCTGTAAAATGACCCCGAGTTCCATGACCATGACATTTACCCCAGCAGGACGTATTTATACTAAGCAGTTCTGCATTTTGGGAAATTCTGCATGATTAGAGGATCCCGTCGGGGTGAACAATGGAAAGTGGTGCGTAAAACGTGGGGGCCTGATCCTCAGCTGGTATAAATCAGTGCAGTGCCATAGCTGCTGATTTACACTAGCTGAGAATCTGGCCCTGTATCCTCACATTTGTGTTTTCCCCCATCTCCCACCTCATCCGGCAAAATTTCTCCCTGGGTCTGAAAGGACCATCATTTCGCTTTGCTTTGCCATGGAAACAATAAAACTTTCTTTCCTTGCTCTTGTTTCATGACAATGAAGCATCGTCTCCTGTTTTCATCCAGCGACTATATCTTTGTACAGATTACAAACCATTACTCGTGCATTCAGAATAGCAAACTTGTACCTGCTAACAGGGCATGTCGCCCACTGGCAAACATAAGCAAAGCCTGTTCTCTGTCTTCGATACTGGCTAGATTCCATCAGCCACACTGACTTCCAGTGAGAAGAGCACCTATGAAATGCTGCAGAGAAATGCAGACAAAGAAAATGGCCACATATCATTATTTTAATGATATATTCTGTTGTAAATACATCTTGTACATACTTGAATGTTTTCCTCCATCATTTATTGTCTTTCTGAGTTACGTGTCAATGATGCTCTCTCAATTCCTTGTGTAACACTGTAAATACCATAATGTCCTTTATTATTTATACTTAGGCATTTAACACAGAGAGAGTTGGCTTCATATTATTTTAAGATATATGTCAAAAATAGGTTTTGTTTTCCTTTTGCTTTAAAATTGTCATGTATCCTCTTGTTTCTCTTTTCCTTTAAAAAAAATAATTTATTGTTGAGAAGAGAGGATTGTATCTGTAATGAAACTGTTCAAAGAATGCACCCTGGAAGGCCATAAGGTACTGATAAACTAAAGAATTTATTATCCCAATTTTGAAGCAATAAGCAATTGTGGATTTCTTTAAGGTTTTATTGTTCAGTTTCAGTAAAAGAGGTGCTGGAATAAACTGCTACTGTGTAGTACTGGCACCGTTGCTCAGCAGACTCCTTCAGCCCATTAGACCTCCCCCGTCTGGCTCCCTAGTCCAGACACTACACTACAGTTACAAAGTTGTCTAGCGCCAACATTTGTTTTGGTGAGTTACGTTGTCATTTTTGCCTGATTTTTCTCTCGTGTCCTAATTTCTGAAGTCGAGTTTGCCATCCAGTCCTCTGACTCCTTTGTTCCTAGAGATTGCAGGTCTAATTGCTGCTGAGCAGTGTGGCATAGACCAGGGTTCAATAATGATTTTAAAAGAAAGTAAAAAAGGAAGGAAGAAATTCTCCAGTGTCATGTCTCACGTGTCCTTAATGGCTCAACTGAAAGACGAACAGGTGCATTGGAGTGGAGCAGCAAAATAATATAGACGGAAAGATTTTTGGATAAGAAATTTAAGACACTCCCGCATCAATACGTTCCTCGTTTAATAGCAATTCCTGGTCCAGTTTTGTCAATCTTTCTTCCAAGGAAAGTGTCCCAAATTTTGTGTTGGGCTCCTTCTCTACTTTGTTTCTTTGTGGCTATGTTGCTGTCAGCTGGAGCATTCAAGCCAAGGTTTAAAAGTGCTCACAGTCGGGGCTGGATTTTCTAAAGACCTGATTTTTGTTTGTTGTTTTACGTATTGTCATAGCATCTAAGAGCCCCAGCACGGATCAGGACTCTAGAGAGCAGTGATACTCAGACCTTAGTGGGTGAGGAGCCAAATTAACGATCCACATTCCCCAAAGGAGCCACAGGAGTGTAAATTCATTGTTTCATTTATATATATATATAATTCTCCCAGCAAAATGACTGACCAAGTATTTTTATTTTATTAACTACAATTGGTTAATAACACAGTAACAGCCTCCTGATTGATTAATAGCTTAGATTGGTTAATAATTAAACCACATGGTGTTTTAACATCATGTGGTGCAAAGAGCCACTTGCGGCTCGCAAGCCTCAGTCTGAGTCTTGCTGGTATAGCGCTAAGCATTGTACAGACAGAACATAAAGACAGCTCCTGCCCCAGTTGACTTACAAGTTTAGCATCCCATTGTTCTTCTAAGTGAGAGCTGAGTTCTTTTGACACTGGGGATCACCCCAGAAGTGCTGGCTTGGGCCGAGAGCTCAGGCTTGCTCCTTTCACAGCTCGACATGGTTGAGTTCTAGTCTCTGTAAGTCTCCAGTGGGTGAGGCAGCAGATGGACAGAAAGACCTTCAGAGCAAAGGAGGAGGGGCACCTGCCTGTGTGGTTTGCAGCAGGGGAAAGGGCATACTGCAAGTGGAGTTCCACGGGGCCGCAACGTCTGGGCTTGGGCGGGGGACTCCCGGACCTAATTTGCTTTGTCTCAGGTGCAGCTGAGCGAGCGCAGAAGAAGAAGGTTTAAAATGCCCAGCCGGCTCCTGGCTGAGCCTTGTGTCTCGGCGCATGCCAAGCCGTACGGGCTGCCCTCATTTCCACTTGGAGGAAGCAGGCCCAGAGATGGCGATTCCTGTAAGCACTCTGTCAACAGCCTCTTCTGCCTGCTTTTGTGAACTCCTTGGGCCCCAATCCCATTTCCACCCAGGCCCTTTTACACCGCATTAACAGAGTAAAGGGGAAGTGTGCAAAGGAGAATCAGGCCCAAGTCTCACCCAGGTGGTTAGACAGCCTGGTATTCTGCTGGACCCATGTATTTGCCACAGGAGTACCATTGTCGGTATTATTGGCTTTTATCGGGCTTACCTGATTTGCTGCCAAACTCTTTCCTGCCACTCACGGCCAATTGAACGCATGTGGGAGGAGAGACAGTAGTAGAACCCCAATATGTCTATGGCACTGTGAATTCTCTTTGCCTTCAGAGAATTTATTTTCCAAGGTCTCCTTTGGCCTATCACCCTTCTGTAGCTCTCTGGGCAGAATTGCTATTTTAAAGACACTGCTCCCTGGTAGCCCTTTGCAGCGCATCCTGGGAAGCATCGGCAGGCCTGTTTGACGTATTCCTGGCCAGAGTGCACTGCCGGGAGAGAGGGTGAGGGCTGCACAATTTGCTCATGATGGGTAACAAGAAGTGGAGAGTTTTAGAGAGTTATGGGAATTCGTCTGTGCCTGACTCGAATTTGGCCAAAATCTGATGGCAAACAGAGGCAAAACTGCCAAAATCGGTCTGCTCAGCTACTTTATAATACCACACTCCCTTTCCCAGCACATTGCAGACACATCCGTGCTTCACAGGAATGAGCTGAGATCCATATTTTTTCATATCACTCTTCTGGTCCATCAACATGTTGACTTGGAGAGGATTCATATACAAACCAAATCTGAACGGGCCATTCCTCACACCCCAAATCCTGTCAAAGAGACAAGCCCAGCACCACCGTCACACTGGAGCTGCTAGCTGGCACACCTCCACGATGTAACACGCACAAGGGCTGTGCCTAAAAAGAACAGGAGGACTTGTGGCCCCTTAGAGCCTAACAAATTTATTAGAGCATAAGCTTTCAGGGGCTACAGCCCACTTCATCAGATGCATAGAATGGAACATAGAGTAAGAAGATCTGTACGTGCCTGTGCACTGTGGAGGCTGCCCGGTAAAGCTGAACAGCTCCCCTGGAAGTCACACCCTTTGAGCAGCGTGGAGTAACTGCTCCAGCAGCAGCGTGGGAGAGGCGCCCCCAGGCAGGAACAATCTCTCCTGGGGCTACTTGTCTGGGATGGACAAGGTTGCTTTGTTGGGTGAGTGTTGAGGGGGAGGGAGAAGCATGCCTCTCTCTCTCATCTGTCCACCCCCTTTTTGGAGTCCTACGGGGTAACAAGGAGGAAGGATGGTCCAGAGGTCAGGGCACAAGCCTAGGACTTAGGAGACCCAGCCTCAGTTCTCAGCTCTGCCACAGAGTGCCCGTTTGACCTTGAGAATGTCACTTAGCCTCTCTGCACCTCCGTTCCAAGCAGTGCAATGGGGATAATAGCAGCAGGTGTTGCAAGGATTAATACATTAAAACCATGAGGCAATCAGCTGCTGCAGAGAGGGGAGCCCACTACATACTTTAGATTGAGTGAGCAGCCCCCTGCTTGCAGAGTGCTGGGAGCACAGACTGCTGCTGTGGCAGGCACTTGAGCCAGGGCAGGGCAACTTCGTGCAACCCCCTAGACACCGGTGCAAGGGCCGCCCACAGGAAATGCCCAGGCTCGTGTGCCCACATCCCCTTGGGCCAGGCAGCATGTGTGCTGAACTTGGCTGTGTTCGTCTGACACAGTCACACTGAGTTATACATTGAACAAGGCGGACAACACTAGAAAACATCTCCTACAGTGGGCTAGGAGACAGCTCCCCACTGGAGGTGCAGTAGAGTGTAGGGCCCTGGGAGCGCCATGTCCCACTATATCTGCAAGGGGGATAGATGTAGGCTTGATCCAGTCCTCAAGGAAGGTGTTTATGAGTGAGGCCTAGGCAGGGATACTTGCCTTGGGAGGAGCGACTGTTTAAAGCTGTAATCATCCCTCCTACATGACCCCACTGGTGCTAAATTAGTATGTCTCCTTCCCGCAGTAGTTCAACACCATGCCTGGAGAGGCGTTAACGAGTCCTCAATATGCAGCATGGCTCCTGCTCTAGGTTCCTTCGCTGACATTGACATGGTGACCTGAATGGAGTATGAACGGATTATTTTGCAAATCATTTACTTCATTTCCCACTGGGGCAGTTATTTTCAGTGCCCTGTGTTCTTTTCCTCCGCTGTACCATTCGCACACGTCCCCCTAATGGGGAACACGTCACAGGGGCCTCAGTGCAGCTCTGCATCATGGCCAGGGCCAATCATCTATGACAGAACTGGAAACCTGCTCCCTAGTCAGGGAGGACAGGCCGCAGCTGAGTCTTGGGAGCAAAGCCCCCACTCAGCCATGCCCAGCTACCAAGGTCCTTGCAGTACACCAGTGTAGTCCAAAGCCCAAGCACTTGGGAACAGGGTGCGTGATCCTGTGACGGGGTATACCAGACCCTCTGAGGCCCCCTGCTGGAGGCTCTGCCACATTCTGCCCCAAAAAGGGCAGTGGAGAGGGGCCGCCAAGCTGCCTGGAGTGGCTGTGTGGGACGCAGCCAATCAGGGCCAAGCAGCCTAGTATAAGACGAGCTGCAGGGCCAGAGGGAGTTTGGTTCCTTGTTGGAGCTGTAGGAGTGTGGCTGGCAGATGAAGCGATGGAACCCCAGATAGGGCAGAGCTGCCAGAAGCCAGGGACAGCCATGAGTGAGGCTGATGGGACTCCATTAGGACAAGGCCCTGAGCTAAGGGTGAAAACGCTGCAAGGAAGTGGCCCAGGGAATTAGAGAAGCCGTGTGACATAGTTAAAGGGACACTGCAGACAGCTGCTCTCTAGAGGGTCCCTGGGCTGAGACCTGGAGTAGTGGGCAGGCCTGGGTCCCCCTCACCCCCTATTAGCGACTGGGGGACTGTAGCCTGGACATTAAGGCACCCCAAAGAGGGAACTGAACTATAGTGGCCCAGCTGGAGAGCTGTAGCCAGGAAGCCCCAAGAGGGTGAAGACACTGTCCCAGCTCTGGGATCGAGCAGTGCCCCAGGGCGCCCTCTCCAGAGACAACTGGAGAGAGAGAGAGTGTACAGGCGCGTGACTCGGTCAAGGGGGCACTCACGAGAGGTGAGTGCCCCCCATTACCCATCCCGATGAGAATAACACTGGGGCTGAGGACAATGAGGCTCAGTGGGTCTGAGGGGTCCAGGCTGGGGGGGGGGGGTCATCTGTTGCTCAACTGCTGAATCCGTATTGTTGAGTTTAAGCACACATCGCTGTGCCGGCATGGTGCATCGCTCCTGACCTGCCTCGGAGGGTAACGAGACCCCCCCATTGCGAGGAGCACCAGTTTGGGGATGGAATTCAGTGCCTCCATGCAGCAGGGGGTAGCCTTGCATCCTTTGCCTCGCTGTGCTGCAAGGATTTGAGGATAAGAGCAATGGCTCTGCCTCTAGGGGTACCCCTGAATGTGGTGTGGGAGGCCTGCTGCCTTGCCAAGGCTTGGGGGGCAGATTTCTTGCCTTTTATCCCAGGAGCTCTGCCGGTACCTTGCTCTGGTCTATGGGCTGGCAGGTAACCCAAGCACACACCTTCTGACTTAACATTTTCTGCTATGTTTGTGATTTGCAAATGTTTTTAAAAACAAAACAAAGCCCGCAGGCTCCTCACCTGACTGAGGAATCAGTCAGAGGCCAAGTTTCATGTTTCAAACTTCGGCTGTTTTGGGCGGAGGCCTCTCTCTCTCTCTCTCTCTCTCTCTCTCTCTCTCTCTCTCTCAAAAAAGTTGTTTTTTAAAAAAACAAAACAGAAAAATGCATGTTTGTTCCATCTTAATCTGCCTAAATCATGGGAGGTGGGATTTTGCTCTAACTTTAAAAATAAAAACACTTTTTGGCTCGAAACCAAGTATGGAAAAATATCATCCAGATGGGTGAAAAGCAATGAACAAATGAAAAAACAAACAACTTAAGCACTGGAGCCATGTTGCAGCCTTAACCATAGCTTTCACTCACAAGCGAATAATGTTATCCCCTTTTCACCTGAGCTGTTGGCCAGTTTTGGAGGGGGTGGGGGGTTATCAGGTTGTTTCGTATCATCATTTTCGCCTCCTAATGGAATCAGGTAGTTCACAGATGCAATCTTGTTTATTTATCCATAAGGTACAAAGTCCCATTTTCCTGGATCCCAACAGGACTCAAACAACAGGAGAGAGTTTCTTTGCTCATAATTCCAAGCCTCTTTCAGCCAGCACTCAGCCCAAAAGCTCTCTTAGCCTTTTTCTCTGGGTCCTACTACTAGGGCTTCTCTGTCTGCATCTGGGGCTTCTTTGCTCCTTTGTGTGTTTCTGCTGCTTCTCTCTCACACACAGCTCCTGCAATCAAGGCCCTAGCCCCAGCCTTTGCTACATCAGTCACCAGAGAAACCCATTGGGTCACATGATTCACCTTGTACTCAAGCCTTGCCATGTGCCTGTGTTTTGGGTGGTGGCTCCTACTGCTTCAGCTACTTGGGTACATGTATCCTGAATGAAGGGCATCAATTACACCACCAGCTTCAATGAGGTTTCAGCCCCCCTCGTGATCCTCCCCCCAGAATGTTATCTCTAGCTAATCTGGTTCACACAGCAAAACTGCATCAAAAGAACATTATTGAGGTTGCAAAGTCAAGCGTGTTAAAGTTAGGTGATGCCAGAATTGCTCATGCATCATTAGCACTGTCCTGCTGTGCTTATGCATTATGACACAGGGCCAGAATCTCATTTACATGAAGGCTTCCTTTCACCACGCTCACAGTGTAAAAGGGCTGTGAAGTGAGTATAAAGGCCCACATTACGGCCCTTTTACACTGACAGCGTGGTGCGAAGGGAATTTGAAGCCAATCCTCATTTACCCTGAGGGTAAAATCCTGGCCCCCCCATAAAACGTCCATTTACTTCCGCAGGGTCACCCTAACGCTTTCCATCCAAGCTGCTAGGCTGTGGGGTGGCAGCTTTGCCTCTTCTCTGGCTTTGTTTTTAAGTGAAACCTTTAACGTTAATGGCAAACGGGTGTCCCTCCCCGCACCCAGATAACTCCCTTTACGGATAGCAAGGGACTTCCTTGTATAGAGAGGGCTGCATGGGGAAATCAGAGGAAAACACTGAAAGAACTTCCCTGAGCAAAGACAGGTCTTCTGATAGTAATAGAAGCTGTGACAAAAAGTCGTTCTGTGGCTGAGCATTGATCAGATCGCAGGTAATACACTGACTGTTAATTGCTAATTAAATCTTTACTGATTTGGAACCAAGTTATGGAACGTGCAAAAAAGAGTATCTGGGAGGAATGCTGACTACCCTAGGGATTGCTTTTGCTGCAGACTGTTGGACGTACTGGTTTCCTGGTGTGCAAGCGTCTAACATGCCCAGTTGACAGAGGGCCGTTGCGCCAGCCAGAGTGACCACGGTTGATGGAGTCGCACCAGGTGTCATGTAGCAAAATTCCTAGGTCTGGGTCAATCCTGCCAATCCACAAATCTCTGGAGCGGCCCTACAGGGGACGCCAGGTTGTGGGGGCAGGATGTTGATGGAGCATATGAGAGCAGTGTGTGTCGGGGTGTTTTCCATCCTGGTGACGTGGCCAAAGACCATGCAACACCGCCATTGATTATAACGAGCACCAGACGGAAGGCCAGATCTCTGCGAGACTAAGACATTTCACATTAGGTCAAACCACTTTATGCTCAGGATTTGGCACTGCCAACACGTATGGAATGCCTCTAGCCCCCACATCTGCCAGTAAGAGGGCTCAGGTTTCAGCAATACAGAAAGTACACAGGTACATAGATGTCATGTGCAATGCACGCTAAATAGCAGTAAGGAATGATGTGGCTACAAATTGAGCCCCCTGCTCCTCTCCCCACCCAGGTGAGCAGGGAATGGGTGGCTGCTTGACTCTTCCCCCATCCAGCTACGACAACATGCCAGCCAGTGTGGAGTAGGGGAGTCGTCTGCACCAGGGAGAGGGGCTGGCACAGAATACCTCCTTGACTGGAGCAGGTCAGGGAGCAAGCAGCCAGATTGTAATGCTTCAAGTCACAGTCTTGTTCCTGCTCTTCTCCAGAGGTAGCGCAGCTCTGCACTGCTCCCTGCTCAGGCCTTGGGGCAGAGCCACCACTGAGCCTCGACTCTGAGCTAAACTATCGTACCTCCGCTAAACTAACACAGGATCGGTAACAGTTTGGTAAAATGGAACTCAGGAAGCGCTCCCTGAGAATGCCCTGCAACATTACGTGCCGGCCCTCAGCCTGCAGGGGCACTCAGCTGCTGGGCTAGACACCTCTATTCACGGAGCCTGCCATGAAAATGCCAACACACCCTTAACTTCTTAATGCTGCCAGGTGTCAAGCTAATTAAATTGTCTACTAGACACAGCCATAGCCTCAGTTCAGAGCATATGGTTTAAGTAAGCGCAGGACATACCACTGTGGGTGTCAGCTGGCATAACAAATTGCTGTTCTGGGCAAATAAAAAGGCCTTTTTTCAAATCCCCAACTCTGCAACCTGAGCTGCCAAAGTGAAATGTCAGAGCCTGGAAGTGAGTGACCCCCTCACTACACAAAGAGCAGTATGCAGTAGGAGGGTGGACTTCTGCCTGGGTTTTCAATCTGGGGGTCACAACCTCTGAGGGGGGTGCCACAAATAGATGTCAAGGGGTCATGACCACCCTGCCCTTTCCACATGGCTAAATGGCAGGTGACACCAGCTAGGTGGGTTTGTGGGGGGGAAGGGGCAGAAAACAGCCGCATGGAAAATGTTGAGGACCACACTACTGGTTAGAGTTAGCATGACACCTAATGGGATGCCCTGGCCAGGCCTGGCCTTCTGACCAGGAACCCACCCCCTCCCACTGATCGTTCTGAGGTGCTCTCAGAAATGCTAGTTGCCTAATGTCGTCTGAGTAGCTGGTTTGCATGTCACTTGCGCAGCGAGATGGAAAAGCAGGGCCTGCCCAGCAGCCAGGATGCCAGCTGCCATGGGAAGCGGTAGGGGCATGCGGCACAGACATGTATAGGCATGGGTGGGATTTTCAAAAGAATTCCGTATTGGCTGCCACTGAAATGAATGGAAAGACAAAGCCCATCGACTTCAGTGGAGCAGAGCTAGGCCAGTGCTGACTGCTGGCCAAAATCCCACACTAAGTGTGTAGTCCTTACATGTGTACGCTGGAGGTGTCACACGTAATCGGAAGCTTCAGCAAGAAAGTAACGCCTCTCAGGTGTCTACCAGATGGCCAACAGGTTTCCCAAAAGGAAAAGAGGAGCCAAAGGGGTTCAATATTTCACTAGTGCAATATTTCCATGATCTCTAACGGTCCATAAAATAAAGTGATAAGTGCTTTAAAACTTTAGCACAAGAGCTGGCCAGGCCACAGCGAACTTATTTCTAAGGGTGGCTGTAAATCGATGTATTCAGTGGCTTGGTTGCTGTGGTACTAAATCAGTGCCCCTAATCTAGTTGATGGAACTACCAGAAGAGCGTCCCTCTCACTTTAGTTATGAGAGAACACGCTCGTTTAGAGGGGTGCTGACTAGTAGAAACCAGCTTTACAAACTCCAAACTGGAAATTACAATCACTTAAATCCAATTAGCACAAGTTAATTTAGATTTCAAGGTCACTCTACATGCCACTCCTTCATTTATTTGGCTGTGTTTTACAGCCTGGCCTGGGTCTGAACATTTGCGTGCCTCTCATAAACAATTACCATTTCCATTCTAGGACTCTGGCTGCTGCACTCACCATTTTTCGGAAATTGCTGTCTGGCAAATTATCAAAGGGTTAGCAGATTATGAAATTTATGGCTTCATTTAATTGAAAAATCGCCTATTGGCTCACCAGCATAACTGCACTGCAGTGTTCTTGTGTTTGCCCCTAAGCAATAGTAGTGGGTTCACATGTGCAGGAGAGCTGCATGCTAGAGATGTCGTCCTCTTCATTGCAACATGACCAAATAATATTGCTACTTGTTTAAGACCAAACATGGAACATTCTCTATGTCTACACTGCTGCAGTAAATCGACCTAAATTATGCTACTCCAGCTACGTGAATAATGTAGCTGCAGTCGACATAACTTAGGTCGACTTACTGCGGTGTCCACACCACGCTGGGTTGATGGGAGACACGGTCCTTTCCGTCCAATGATCTCCACAAACAATTTCCAAAAACTTTCAAACCCTGGTGCCTAAAGTAGCTCACCTAAAGAGACATGTTCTGACTTTAAAGATTCTGAGCCTCTGTACCGCCCATTAATTCCAGTGGGAGCTGGGATTGCTCGGCACTCCTGAAAATCAGGCCACTTTTCGATTTCGATGCCTACATATGGATTTAAGGAGTCTAATTTCAGGTGCCTTGTTTTGGAAGATGAGGCCGCGACACTTCCCATGCCACCTGTAATGTAAGCAGCATTAGAGCTGGTTAAGCTTTTCACCCATCCTCTTTTTATGGCTTTTTCAACACCACAGGAGTTTGTGGCCAGTGCCAGCTTTCTCTGAAAACTTGATTGAGTTGGGATTGAACAGTATTACTGGGATTTCTAGTCCTGTGCTCTAACCACTAGGTCATCCTAAACTATGTCTGGCTGTTATGCAGCTTGAATACAAATGGGCTATACTCTCAGGCCGAATCTCACTCTTGGGCTAGCTAAAGCCTTGTCCTGCTTCATTTTCACATGAAAATTTTCAATCCCATAAGAAATCAAAAAACTAAACTTACAGAAAAATAACACCAAGAGTGTTATCCTCCAACTGGACCGCTGAGGAAGCTTCAGAGAGAAACTCCAACTTAAGGGGGAAAATAAATCAGTAACAGCTAGCTTCCTGCTGACCAAGCGCTAATACTTCTGCATCTGCCCTGAGCAAAAATCGCTCCACTCACTCATGAATGCAAATGAGGCTAATCAGTTTCAATACACAAAGCCTTTATCTTCCCATACAGTAGAAACATAGGTACTCCATTTTTCAAAGGTTAAAAGACAACTCGCCCTGCAGCAAAATGCAGCCTGTAATTAATGTGCTCATTTGTGTACGAGGATTAGCCTCTATCTAAACACAATTGGTTCTGCAGATCAAAATTTTGTGCTCTCCTTAGATAACAAACATTTCCATATTTGCTCACAAAGCTGCAAGGGCTGGCAGGGCCCTGAATGTAGCTGTTTCTATTGATACCAATTAGTCAAGCTAGGGCGAGGAAGTACAAAGGAAATTATTATTGCCACTTACATTAATAGTGTTAGTGATACCACAACACTGCAGCAAACCTTGTTACAGTCAGAGTTCATTACCAGGAATGAACCAGTGCATCTGGGGTCTTTCTTGGCCATGTGAAAAGGATTAAACCAAAATGTATCACGTGTCGGCTTTAGAGAGTGATCTCTGCTTGGTTCATACCATGAATTTCCCCCTCCCTCCCCATTATCTTGAGGCTCAGAGAGAAACAGCTCTGCTGCCTTACATGCACTGAACATAATGTCTTGTGGCCTATGGGAGCAGAGTGGTTATGACTCACTATCAAGCATGCAGCGTAATACTCTGCTTTCATTCTGGAGCTGCTGAACTTCTCCAAAGGGCTCTGATAAAGATGGCTGTGCAGTATCTGATAACCCATTTCAAAGAATAGCCGCAAAAGGAATATGCCTGTATGGTGAATGCTTTTTCTGCTCTCTCTGGGCATGAAGACCACTGGTATAGTGACATATAGATGTTTGCCTAACATGTCCCATGGCAACCCCTGTTCTCAGCTGGAGGATTCCGACAACTTCGGGAAACAGGTTAGGGTGGGCCCCAAGATGGGGAAGATCAGGGTGAATACCCAAGAAGTTTACGTTCAACATAAGGTGGAGGAGACTGGTGGGTAGCAGTTCTGACTAGACACACCAGGAGGGGTGGAGCAGGATGGGGGTGGGGAGAGACTTGATGTGCCATATGGGGGTCAAGGGCTCAGGGTGAAAACCAAAGGCAGTGTTATCAGCCTCAGGTTTCCAGTTTTAGCCAGTTGTGTGAGAAAAGTAGCCCCAAACTAGCCATTTCAAAAGAATGTCTACTTCTATCAAGTACTTAGTTTGTGACAGTAGGTACAAAAACTACTATCTAGTTTTACTTTTAAATAGCACTAATTTTGTTCAATAATCAACCAAACAGCTGATTAAATAACAACAATTTAATAACTAGTACCCAGAGCCCACTGCAACTCTGTGGTCTAGAGATAGTTATGCTACACACCATCATAGCATCTCTTATCTTCATATGACCATCAGTGTGACCTCCTTCACTTCTACGTACTAACCACCCTAGCAACAGTCATTTCATAGCTGTCATTTTGCATCTCAGAGTTAAAGTTTCTGTCAATCCTGATCTCCAGTGGTTTGTAATCTCAGCAAAAGCCACTCCCCCTCCTACGTCAAAATAGCTTCAACGTTCATATACCTCAACAAAATATTTGTTAAATCATATTTACTTGGGATGGGAGGATGCTTTCATCAAAATCCCATATCTTCATGTTTGCCCACAAAAGTGTGAGTTACTGAATACTGATGTTGCTATTTTTAAAGCATTTCTTGACATTTAAGTGTGCCGATTTTACACTTGCTCGGAAAAAAAAAAGGAATATCACTCTAAGAGGTATTCTTACCTCTTGGATTGGATGAATGGACTATAAGGTGGATAGAAAGCTGGCTAGATTGTCGGGCCCAATGGGTAGTGATCAACGGCTCGATGTCTAGTTGGCAGCCAGTATCAAGCGGCGTGCCCCAGGGGTCGGTCCTGGGGCCGGTTTTGTTCAACATCTTTATTAATAATTTGGATGATGGGATGGATTGAACCCTCAGCAAGTTCGCAGATGACACTAAACTGGGGGGAGAGGTAGATACGCTGGAGGTTAGGGATAGGGTCCAGAGTGACCAAATTGGAGGATTGGGCCAAAAGAAATCGGATGAAGTTCAACAAGGACAAGTGCAGAGTCCTGCACTTAGGATGGAAGAATCCCATGCACTGCTACAGGCTGGGAACTGACTGGCTAAGCAGCAGTTCTGCGGAAAAGGACCTGGGGGTTACAGTGGATGAGAAGCTGGACATAAGTCAACAGTGTACCCTTGTTGCCAAGAAGGCTAATAGCATATTGGGCTACATTAGTAGGAGCATTGCCAGCAAATCAAGGGAAATGATTATTCCCCTCTATTCGGCACTGGTGAGGCCACATCTGGAGTACTGTGTCCAGTTTTGGGCCCCAAACTACAAGAAGGATGTGGAAAAACTGGAAAGAGTCCAGCGGAGGGCAACAAAAATGATTAGGGAGCTGGAGCACATGACTTCTGAGGAGAGGCTGAGGGAACTGGGATTATTTAGTCTGCAGAAGAGAAGAGTGAGGGGGGGATTTGATAGCTGCTTTCAACTACCTGAAAGGGGGTTCCAAAGAGGATGGATCTAGTTCTCAGTGGTGGCAGATGACAGAACGAGGAGTAATGGTCTCAAGTTGCAGTGGGGGACGTTTAGGTTGGATATTAGGAAAAACTTTTTCACTAGGAGGGTGGTGAAGCACTGGAATGGGTTACTAAGGGAGGTGGTGGAATCTCCATCCTTAGCGGTTTTTAAGGCCCGGCTTGACAAAGCCCTGGCTGGGATGATTTAGTTAGTGTTGATCCTGCTTTAAACAGGGGGTTGGACTAGATGACCTCCTGAGATCTCTTTCAGCCCTAATCTTCTACAATTTTAATGACTATTAAAAGACAGTACAAGGCTACAGTTTATACATCTAGCTCAGATTCTTCTGAACTCCTTATTTGCTCTTTGAAAATGTTAAACGTGGTACTTTCATAGAGTGAAGAATTGTCCTTCTACCAAGCAAGCTGAGAGAGTCCAGTTTTACAAACATTTTAGAGCTGTATTTTTACATCTTTCAAATAAGCCACATGTCTAAATGTGACATGTATAAACTTCCTTTGAGATAAAAACACACTTACAGTTTCTGTAAAGTGCTTTTAAAGATATCTGGTGGTCGTTAAGAGAAATGACATAGGATACAGCGTACTGATTCACCCCACTTCGTCTGTCATTCTGACTGAACAGCAGCCGTTCAGAATATTGGCACAGGAAGAGAGGAAGAAACATCAAGGATGTAACTGTCAGGCGAGCCCTCCAGGAGACCTTGAGTAAAGGAAGTTTTAGTGAATGATCATTATTAAAGAGAGAATTTACCTTGAGAGATTTTAATTTTGAATAAAACATAAAGAGCTAAAGGACCTTCTCCTCAGAGGCCATCTCCTTCCACTGAAGAAGTCAGTGATCTTGACTGCAAAAAGCAATAAAGAAATGTTGGTCTAGATTTTCTGAGGTGACTAGTGATTACATGTACTCTGCTTAACAGAGCTGATTTCCAGAGGATGGGTGCTCGGCACTTTCCAGTCTCTTCAGGTAGTCTCAAGTTGGAGACTCAGAAATAAGGTACCCAAAATCATTAGGCACTTCTGAAAGTTTCTATTATTGTATTTGAATCTCACTCTTCCTTCACAGGGACAGGCTTTCTGGATGCTGCCAGACCTGCATGAAAATTGTTTGCACTGAACAGACCGCTGCTGTACGTTTCAAAGCAAATACAATCTTTGTGGGGCTGGTTGTCAACCCAAGTGCAGCACTGGTCCCCTATGTGTTACCCAAGCCCCCTTGGCCCTGCGTTGCAGAATGGGTCTTACTCAGGCAGGGGCCGGAAAGTGAGAGCGAACCCAGAGGTTAGGTGAGCTAGCGTGTTTGCCATTCAGACTCCCCCATCACAGACAGGGGTGCCACAGAGGCTATCTAGCTACTGCACTGCCCACCCCAAACCCTGCCCCCCCAAATTCCAGTGTTCCAGACAAACAGTCCACCTTCCCCCCCCATGCCTACACACAGCCCAGTGCCCTCCCCCAGCCTAGCTCCCACCAGTGCTCCCCTTGGCCTACTGAGGGGAGGGGACTACAGGTGCCATTGTCCCACTCAGCTTCCCCTCAGTCTGAGTGGAGCCACCTCCCTGGCCATGGCCAGAACTTGCTGAGTCCTCCCTCCTCCAGGTTGGACCTGAGCCAGGCCTGAGCACACAAAGCAGTTGTCTCAGGTGAGGAGGATGGAAGAGGCATAGCCTGCCCCACGAGGAGTAGTCCTGGGTTCTCCACCAACCCAGTAGATAGCTCTTGTGTGGGTGGCCCTGGGGGCTGGGTGGGGAACAGAGCCTTGGCTTGGCTTAACATGGAACCGAGTACAGCTAGCTCTATTCCGCAGACAGCAGCTCCAAACAGGGCTGCGAACCGCAATCATTTTCCCCTGCACGATCTGGTTAACAAGAGCACCTGCCTAGCAAACAATTTCAATTACTAGGGGACAAAAAGCAGCAGTGCTCCTAAATTCTCCCCGTCAATAAAGCAACGGAGTGAGGCTGAAAAAACAAACTGTGTTTATTCTGCCATTTCAAGCAATTGTGTCAACGTGTTAGAAAGCAGCTCGTTTAGCGCTTACCGCAGCGTGAGGTGGACTGGAGGTTAAGCGGCATGAAATGAGAAGTGACTGCCAGCGCTATTCCATCAACAGGAAAGATTGCTGTGTGATATAGACTCCATTACAATTCCAGAGGAGTGAAGGGGGGTTGCCTTCTTGTTGGCAGCGCATGATTCTCTGTGACAAAAGGAAAGGGAAAATGACAATGGATCTCCACACATACCATGACACTTTCAGACACACTGGCCTTTCCTGGCATCGTGCGAAGACAGGAGTAGCAGTGTTGCCTAATGGACTGGGAATTAGACTAAGGGTCTGTCTACGGTCCAGCCGGGAGAGTGAATGGGCAGCTCATGCAGACAAACCCGCGCTAGCTAACATGCTAAAAATCGAAGTGAGGCACCGTGGCCCAGGCTTCAGTGCAGACGACCCCCCGACCCACGGCGTCTGTACTCTCCCGGCCAGCCAGTGCTCAACCCTGTGCTGCAGCTTCTTCACTGCGAACGGTAGCAAGCTCCCTAGAGTACAGCTTGCACAGGTACATCGACATGAGCTGCCATTCACACCCTCGGCTGCCACCTAGGTGTACCCTGAGACTCAGGCCACCCGACTTCTCTTTCCAGCTCGGATGGTGACATGCTGAGGAACCCTGGGAACTCATTTCAGCTTCCTGGGTCTGTTCCCCCTCCGACTCTATCTATTTAGATCAAACATTGAGCTGGTCAGGAGTTTTCTGATTAAATGCCTTTCCAGTGGAAAACACCAGCTCGACAAAACCAAAACAGTTTATGGAAAAGGGTCAGTTTTGACCCATCTCCCGATACAAAAAGCTAACGCTTTCTGGCTGGCAAGCCATGTCAGCTATATTGATAGCTACAATCTATTTTATATTTAACAAGACACTCTAGGCTATGAATCATAGACTATCAGGGTTGGAAGGGACCTCAGGAGGTCACCTAGTCCAACCCCCTGCCCAGAGCAGGACCAATCCCCAATTTTTGCCCCGATCCCTAAATGGCCCCCTCAAGGATTGGGTTTAGCAGGCCAATGCTCAAACCACTGAGCTATCCCTGGGTTCTCAGATGTTTCATTCACAGGCTAGAAATCCCTCTAGCCTGGATCCAGCCCTTCTACCCAGTTCAGTCAGTTGTGAGGCGGGAGGGATAGCTCAGTGGTTTAAGCATTGGTCTGCTAAAGACAGGGTTGTGAGCTCAACCTTGAGGGGGCCATTTAGGGATCTGGGGTAAAAATTGGGGATTGGTCCTGCTTTGAGCAGGGGGTTGGACTAGATGACCTCCTGCGGTCCTGTCCAACCCTGATATTCTATGCATTTAAGGATGACTTACTTTTTTGGTGATCCTTTGGTCTTCTGCCCTAGAACGCTGCATTAAATATGATGTTATCAGTCATAGATTCATAGATATTTAGGTCAGAAGGAACCATTATGATCATCTAGTCTGACCTCCTGCACAACGCAGGCCACAGAATTTCACCCACCACTCCTACAAAAAAACCTCACGCCTATATCTGTGCTATTGAAGTCCTCAAATCGTAGTTTAAAGACTTCAAGGAGCAGAGAATCCTCCAGCAAGTGACCCATGCCCCATGCTACAGAGGAAGGCAAAAAACCTCCAGGGCCTTCCAACCTGCCCTGGAGGAAAATTCCTTCCCGACCCCAAATATGGCGATCAGCTAAACCCTGAGCATATGGGCAAGATTCATCAGCCAGATACTACAGAAAATTCTTTCCCGGGTAACTCGGATCTTACCCCATCTAATAACCCATCACAGGCCATTGGGCCTATTTACCGTGAATATTTAATTACCAAACCCATGTTATCCCATCATACCATCTCCTCCATAAACTTATCGAGTTTAATCTTAAAGCAAGATAGATCTTTTGCCTCCACTGCTTCCCTCGGAAGGCTATTCCAAAACTTCACTCCTCTGATGGTTAGAAACCTTCGTCTAATTTCTAATCTAAATTTCCTAGTGGCCAGTTTATATCCATTTGTTCTTGTGTCCACATTGGTACTGAGTTTAAATAATTCCTCTCCCTCTCTGGTATTTATACCTCTGATATATTTATAGAGAGCAATCATATCTCCCCTCAACCTTCTTTTAGTCCAAAATACCCCGCCTGTTTTAGCTTGATGCATATATAAAACTAGAGTACTAAGGCATTCTCATGATGCAATGTACAGTTCAGGCTTTAGAGACACAGTTTGATAAATAGGAACATTTCTCTTTTTATTCTTTTTCATCTTGACTTCTAATCTTTATCATTGAAGTGCAACTCATTGGCAGGCAGGCTTCTTGTTAAAAATAACAGCTGATAGAACCCTGCTGCTTTCTGGATCCTACTTAATCAGAAGGGAGATGAAAGAGCTGCGTGTGAAAAATAGATTAAACAAGCCAAACGCCAAGCAGGTTACTTACTCGTCTGCTCTAACTCTTCATAGGCCTGTGCTTCAGAGCTCAGGTTCTATGGACATTTGGAGGGGTTGCTATAGGAACTAAGAGAAAGTAGGGAGCTCACAGCAATTTATGGGATTTTTTTCAATTTATTCATCTTTTTAATGCTAGTCTACACCCCTGAGTGCTACTTGTGTTTAAAATGGAAAGAAAGCGATGACGTGGGAGACATAAATTGATGTCTGCGAAGAGGGTAAGAGGTAAAATAAAATTCAAATAAAAGAAATGAGAGATGGAAAAGGTCCCTAGAACAGTGACTAAGAGAATATCAGGTCAGAGCCTCAGCCCTGGTAAATCATAGCTCCACTGATTATGCTGACTTACCCCACTTGAGGACGTGCCCTGTAGAAGCAGAGATCTGCATTTGGCCAGGCAAGCAGTTCCAAAGCATAGGGACTTTGGGAAGAAAAGATTCAACACACCCAGTAAGCTACGTTTCTCCCAAACCACCCACCTACTCAGTAGAAGAGCTGTAATACATGTCCCCAGTCTTTGGTGCCATCTGCACTGAAAAGTGAAACTGTGGCATGCAACAAAAGTCAGAGAGGCATATACTGGAAGGGAATTAAAGAAGACAGAACAAATGTTTCTGCATCCATCACAGCTACTTACTAGGCCAAAAACTAAGGTATATGTGGAAAGTAGGGCTGTCAAGAGATTTAAAAAATTAATCACGATTAATCGAGCAATTAATCGCGCTGTTAAACAACAATAGAATACCATTTATTTAAATATTTTTGGATGTTTACTACATTTTCAAATATATTAATTTCAATTACAGCACAGAATACAGTGTACTGTGCTCACTTTATATTTATTTTTATTACAAATATTTGCACTGTAAAAAACAAAAAAAATGTATTTTTCAATTCACCTCATACAAGTACTGTAGTGCAATCTCTTTATCATGAAAGTTGAACTTACAAATGTAGAACTATGTACAAAAAACTGCACTCAAAAATAAAACAATGTAGAACTTTAGAGCCTACAAGTCCACTCAGTCGTACTTCTTGGTCAGCCAATCACTCAGATAAACAAGGTTGGTTACAATTTGCAGGAGATAATGCTGCCTGCTTCTTGTTCACAATGTCACCTGAAAGTGAGAACAGGCATTCGCATGGCACTGCTGTAGATGGCATTGCAAGATATTTACATACCAGATGTGCTAAAGATTCACATGTCCCTTCATGCTTCAACCACCATTCCAGAGGACACGCATGCTGATGATGGGTTCTGCTTGCTAACGATCCAAAGCAGAGTGGACCGATGCATGTTTATTTTCATCATCTGAGTCAAATGCCACCAGCAGAAGGTTGATTTTCTTTTTTGGTAGTTTGGGTTCTGTAGTTTCCGCATCAGAGTGTTGCTCCTTTAAGACTTCTAAAAGCACGCTCCACACCTCGTCCCTCTCAGATTTTGGAGGGCACTTCAGATTCTTTAACCTTGGGTCGAGTGCTGTAGCTATCTTTAGAAATCTCACATCGGTACCTTCTTTGTGTTTTGTCAAATCTGCTGTGAAAGTGTTCTTAAAACGAACACGTGCTGGGGCATCATCCAAGACTGCTATAACAACATGAAATACACGCAGAATGCGGGTAAAATAGCACAGGAGACATACAATTCTCCCTGCAAAGAGTTCAGTCACAAATTTATTTGACGCATTATTTTTCTGTCAAGCATCATCAGCATGGAAGCATGTCCTCTGGAATGGTGGCCGAAGCATGAAGGGTCATATGAACGTTTAGAATATCTGGCATGTAAATACCTTGTAACGCCAGCTACAAAAGTGCCATGCGAATGCCTCTTCTCACTTTCAGGCAACATCGTAAATAAGAAGCAGGCAGCAGTATCTCCCGTCAATATAAACAAACTTGTTTGTCTTAGTGACTGGCTGAACAAGAAATAGGACTGAGTGGACTTGTAGGCTCTAAAGTTTTACACTGTTTTCTTTTTGAGTGCAGTTATGTAACCAAAAAAAATCTGCATTTGTAAGTTACACTGTCACAGTAAAGAGCTTGCATTTTAGTACTTGTATGAGGTGACTTGAAAAATACTATTTCTTTTGTTTATCATTGTTACAGTGCATATATTTGTAAATGTAACCCTTCTGCCCGTCAGAGTTGGCAGCACAAGGGCCGGGTTCAGTATCTAGGGGATTCATTCCAATAACACAATGCAAACCAGCTCGAGCCCCCACCCAGTGACCTGGGACAAATATATACCACCCCCGCTGAGCGCCTCCAAGAGGCAGTACTTCCCCTCTGAAAAGCACAGAGTCTGAGTGTAGCAAAAGCCTTTTAATAACAAAGAGAAACAATGTGGCTTTATGTTGGGGGAACACCACCAACAGGATTCATAACACAACCCATGAGCAAAAACCCATCACAAGCAAATTGGGCTGTGTCCTTTCCCTTTGGTTCTTGAGTCCAGCAACCCAAAAGTCATCCAAAGTCCCAAAAGTCCAACAACCCAAAAGTCTCTGTCCCTGGTCAGTGCAGCCCCAGAGTTCGAAAATTTATCTGCAGAGTTTTACCTCCCAACCTGGGTGGACGTGGTCTGAAGCTGATTGCCCCACCTCTTCATGGGGCTCCGCTCCACTCTACCAGCCATCCCACAAATCACTCTGCTCTGCCAGCCCACCCCCACCCTCACCCTCAACAAACTGCTCCTCAATATATCTTCAGGCTCCCCCACTGCTTAACACAACACCCAGTGATTTCAGCTCTTAGTAATTTTAGCTCTTTTGTGATTTCAGCTTGTAGTAGGAGTAGCCTCAGTGCTGGTGCACCATTGGCCCCAACTGAATTCAGCTCAGCAGCCTGTAACTAGACTCCTAATAGAATCAAAACTAGCTCTGACATTCTGCAGTGGCGAGACAAGAAGGTGCAATTAGCATGTAGGGCCCTCACCACCAGGTATTAATACCTATCCCCAGCATCTCTCAATTAATTGTGTTTTGGAACCCATGTACCTTGCCTAGCGAGTGCTACTTAGTTGATGGCGAGTCCCTCCAATATAACAAAAGGCCAAGTACAGTTCCACTGTCCTTGATTCACATAATCAGGATAATAATAATTTATTCTTCCTGCCCCAATAACAGAGAAAGTGGGGATCCCACAGCAGCCAAAGTGACCATTTGGGCAACTATGGGCTCATGCTAGGTGGGGTGGGTGTGCCTATGCAAATGAGATCAACCCCTGAAGTTCTTTTCCACAACTTGCCACAACTCACCACCAGATGTGAGGGTGGAGCTCATCCTGACTCTGCTTACATCAACAAAAATAATAACATATAGTGAGCCCTGTGCACTTTGTATTCTGTGTTGTAATTAAATCAATATTGAAAAAGTAGAAAAATATCAAAAAATATTTAATACATTTCAATTGGTATTCTATTATTATAAGTGTGATTAATTGCAATTAATATTTTAATCAAGATTAATTTTTTTTAGTTAATCGCGTGAGTTAACGGAGATTGATTGACAGCCCTAGTGGAAAGGAAATGTTTCTTTCCCTGAATGTTACATAAGAAACAGAGTAGAGAGTTCACATAAATAAATCTGCCCCCTTGGTCTCTTCTGTCAGGTTCTCATACATCTGGCAAGAAAAATGGGCTTAAGAAAGGGACTTGGCGCTGAGCAGGATTAGTTTGGGCAAGGTCCCCAGGCTCCCAGAGGGGCTCCTCTGTGTGTGGCTGTCAAGACTGAAGTCAGTTGTCTTCCTATTTGTTAGCCTCTCATTCCCCTGATATCCTGGGGGACTTTATCTGATCAAGAGCACTAATGGCTTTTTCTTGCTTCTTTCCATTTCTCTATGTGTAGCTTCTTCTTATGGGCCTGATCCAAAGCCCACTGAAATCAGTGGGAGTCTTTCCACTGCCTTTCAATGGACTTTAGCTCAGACTCTCAAGGTCTACCAAATTGATTTGGCAGGAGGTTGCTGGGGGAGCCCATCCGCCCACTGAGGACTCCTTATGTCAGCCCAGTGTGGAGCTGTTGATGAAGTGGCAATGTATCACTCTTCTTAAATGAGTCCTAGACAGCTGGATGTGGAAGCTGAAGCTACAAGACTGAAGGATGGAGGTGTTTGGCCAAATTCAGGCCTGTGGTTAGACTATTAACATCAGTTGGAATGTTAATCTGTTATGCCAGGCCAGCATCTGAGACACAGAACATGGTTGAGAAGATCCTCCTGGCTAAGCAGCACCCAGCCACACATAGCACTGGGATGGAGAGATCTGGTAAGATGGGAAAAAGAGAGGAGACATCTGAGATAGAAAATTACAGTGCAGGTTGGTGGGACAAACTCTTTGGTCACTCGATTACAGACCTAAAAGTTGCAATTCTTCAACAAAAAAACTTCAGAAACAGACTCCAACGAGAGACTGCTGAATTGGAATTAATTTGCAAACTGGATACAATTAACTTAGGCTTGAATAAAGACTGTGAGTTGATGGGTCATTACACAAAGTAAAACTATTTCCCCATTTTTATTCCCCCCTCCCCCCCCCACCGTTCCTCACACGTTCTTGTCAACTGCTGGAAATGGCCCACCTTGATTAGCACTACAAAAGGTTCTTCCCCCCACCCTCCGCTCTCCTGCTGGTAATAGCTCACCTTTCCTGATCACTCTCACTACAGTGTGTGGTAGCACCCATTGTTTCATCTTCTCTGTGTATATAAATCTCCCTCCTTTATTTTCCACTGGATGCATCCGATGAAGTGAGCAGTAGCTCACGAAAGCTGATGGTGAAATAAATTGGTTAGTCTCTAAGGTGCCACAAGTCCTCCTTTTCTTTTTGAGAAGAAACAGACACCTGGGGAAAGAGTCAAAACTATAAATCAGATTGTTCAGAAAGGTAACAAGAGCTATGAATAAATGAGGGTGGGGGGAGAGAGAGAGGTCCTGTTCAAGAAAGGCAAACTCAGTGGGTGCAGAATCAGATCAGGTCACAGAGCTCCAGACACATTTGTCCTCATACCACAATAGGGTCAGATCTACTGGGAGCTGAGGGTATTTAGCACCCTGTAGGATTGGGCATGTAATGATATGTTTACATGCAGTGTATTCAGCCACTGGTTGTGTCTGGGTGCTACATAGAATTCCAAACAGGGTGTGGTGCCTGGTAAACAAGGGAGACAAAGCTGGTACTGGAGCTCTGTGGAAGGCTATTTACTGGTGTCTCTGGTTGTAGCTGTTTTCTGTAATAAATGCCTCTTGTTTAAATCAGACTCTGATTCTATATATCAAGGCACTGTCCTTATTTTGTATCGGGCACAGTTTAGTTTAAGAAATACAAAAGCATATGTAATGCTTGTGTGATGAATATTTGCTGGAATCGTTGTCTAGGAGAGAGTCAGTGGTTCAATTAACAATCTGTTTAGACTATTTCAGCACTTAACAGAAATACTTTTAGTGTCAGATATTTTTCAGATTAGTGTTTTTAGCAGCTGATAACATATGGAGAAGAGCTGAAATGACGTAACCCATGCAAAAGGAACTGCCAGGCAAATCAAGCAATAATAGGCATGATGCTCTAGCATCAGAACAAAAAAATGTTCCTTTCTAGTTTGGGCATAATTTTAGGTGGCTCAGGGGAGGCCCTTGAAATCTACCAACTAAGGAACAGCTGACGCTATGCCTGTCACTCATTCCAGTGGTCAGTTGGCTGGTGGAAGGGCTGCAGGGTGGGCATCAGAGGGGGCTGCTTTGTGCAGGGGCCCTCAGCTGAACACTCCAGCCTGTCCTTGTAGCTGTCAGTCAGTCAGCTCCAGAACAGAAGCACTCATCTGGGCCTCTTGCCTAGAGGGGCTGCTCTTGCTCCTGCTGGGGAGGCTGGAGGCTCTGGCTGAGACTGCTTGCTGCAATCAGTCTGAGCTGGGCCCCATTCCCAGCCCCAGCTGG
This sequence comes from Chelonia mydas, assembly GCF_015237465.2. Classification (NCBI taxonomy): domain Eukaryota; kingdom Metazoa; phylum Chordata; order Testudines; family Cheloniidae; genus Chelonia; species Chelonia mydas. Next base: position 127,965,382 of record NC_051245.2, on the reverse strand, counting down.
TTCTGAGTGCAGAGCAAGAGGGAACCTGACCTACAGGCCAGCAGCTCCTCTTCTCACCACCACCACCCTACTTTCTTAGGGGTTGGGTGAAGGGAAGAAGCTGGGGGCATCCAGGCCCAGTGGAGACTGGGGATAAGGCAGGAGGAGGAGAGATGAAGAAAGGGAACATGGAGGCAGAGAACGTGGGGCAGAGAGTGGGGGCAGCTGGCAGGGAGGAAGCGGAGAGAAGGGGGTGAAGACATGGGCAGCTGGAGTGGAGAATGTGAGTACAACATTCTAGGGTACAATCCAGATTAGTGAGTGGCTCTGTCATCACTTGCTCTGCAACCTGGGGTGCCTCACAACACTTTGCTTTTGTAGCTCCCAATCTGGCAGTGCCAGATTAAGGCATAAACTAACTAAACTACAGCTTAGGGCCTCACAATATGAGGGGCCCCTAAAAAAGAAAAAACTGACCCCATTTCAAATTTTATCAAAATCGGTTGATAAATAAAGGAGATATGGAGAAAAGATTCTCTCTAAATACAGACATTTTCATTCAAATATGACCAAAATATACACATCTAGCTACACAAATACCCTTACCCTACCCTTACCCTTCATTAATTGTTAGGGCTGTCAAGTGCTTAAAAAATTAATTGCAATTAATCACACTGTTAAAGAATAATAGAATACCATTTATTTAAATATTTTTGGATGTTTCCTACATTTTCAAATATATTGATTTCAATTACCACACAGAATACAAAGTGTACAGCGCTCACTTTATATTATTTTGTATTACAAATATTTGTACAGAAAAAACATAAGAAATAGTATTTTTCAGTTCACCTAATACAAGTACTGTAGTGCAATCTCTTTACCATGAAAGTTGAACTTACTAATGTAGAATTATGTACAAAAATAACTACACTCAAAACTAAAACAATGTAAAACTTTAGCCCCTACAAGTCACCTCAGTCCTATTTCTTGTTCAGCCAATCACTCAGACAAACAAGTTTGTTGACATTTGCAGGAGATAACGCTGCCCACTTCTTGTTTACAATGTCACCTGAAAGTGAGAACAGGCGTTCACATGGCACTGCTGTAGATGGCATTGCAAGATATTTACATGCCAGATGTGCTAAAGATGCATATGTCCTTTCATACTTCAACCACTATTCCAGAGGACATGTGTCCATGCTGATGATGGGTTCTGCTCAATAGCAATCTAAAACAATGCACATTGATTCATTTTCACCATCTGAGTCAGATGCCCCCAATAGAAGGTTGATTTTCTTTTTTGGTGGTTTGGGTTCTGCAGTTTCTGCATTGGAGTGTTGCTCTTTTAAGACTTCAAAAAGCATGCTCCACACCCCGTCCCTCTCAGATTTTGGAAGGCACTTCAGATTCTTAATCCTTGGGTTGAGTGCTGTAGCTATCTTTAGAAATCTCACATCGGTACCTTCTTTGTGTTTTGTCAAATCTGCTGTGAAAGTGTTCTTAAAATGAACACGTGCTGGGGCATCATCTGAGACTCCTATCACATGAAATACATGCAGAATGTGAGTAAAACAGAGCAGGAGACATACAATTGTCTCCCAAGGAGTTCAGTCACAAATGTAATTAACACATATTTTTTTTAACAAGTGTCATCAGCATGGAAGCATGTCCTTTGGAATGGTGGCCGAAGCACGAAGGGGCATATGAATGTTTAGCATATCTGGCACGTAAATACCTTGCAATGCCGGCTACAAAAGTGCATGCAAATGCCTGTTCTGAGTTTCAGCTGACATTGTAAATAAGAAGGGGGCAGCATTAAGTCCCATAAATGTAAACAGACTTGGTTGTCTTAGCGATTGGCTGAACAAGAACTAGGACTGATTGGACTTGTAGGCGCTAAAGTTTTACACTGGTTTCAGAGTAGCAGCCGTGTTAGTCTGTATCCGCAAAAAGAAAAGGAGTACTTGTGGCACCTTAGAGACTAACAAATTTATTTGCGCATAAGCTTTCGTGAGCTACAGCTCACTTCATCCGATGCATGCAGTGGAAAATACAGTAGGAAGATTTTATATACACAGAGAACACGAAACAAAGGGTGTTACCATACACACTATAACGAGAGTGATCAGTTAAGGTGAGTTATGACTAGCAGGAGAGAAAAAAACCTTTTGTAGTGATAATCAGGGTGGGCCATTTCCAGCAGTTAACAAGAACTGTGGGGAACAGTAGGGGGAAAAAATAAACATGGGGGAATAGTTTTACTTTTTGTAATGACCCATCCACTCCCAGTCTTTATTCAAGCCTAATTTAATGGTGTCCAGTTTGCAAATTAATTCCAAATCAGCAGTCATCGGATTCATGCAGTGGAAAATACAGTAGGAAGATTTTATATACACAGAGAACACGAAACAAAGGGTGTTACCATACACACTATAACGAGAGTGATCAGTTAAGGTGAGTTATGACTAGCAGGAGAGAAAAAAACCTTTTGTAGTGATAATCAGGGTGGGCCATTTCCAGCAGTTAACAAGAACTGTGGGGAACAGTAGGGGGAAAAAATAAACATGGGGGAATAGTTAATTCCAAATCAGCAGTCTCTTGCTGGAGTCTGTTTTTGAAGTTTTTTTGTTGTAATATTGCGACTTTCAAGTCTGTAATCGAGTGACCGAGAGATTGAAGTGTTCTCCGACTGGTTTTTGAATGTTACAATTCTTGACGTCTGATTTGTGTCCATTTATTCTTTTACGTAGAGAATGTCCGGTTTGGCCAATGTACATGGCAGAGGGGCATTGCTGGCACATGTTGGCATATAGCACATTGGTAGATGTGCAGGTGAACGAGCCTCTGATAGTGTGGCTGATGTGATTAGGCCCTATGATGGTGTCCCCTGAATAGATATGTGGACACAATTGGCAATGGACTTTGTTGCAAGGATAGGTTCCTGGTTTTACACTGTTTTCTTTTTGAGTGCAGTTATGTAACAAAAAAAAAATCTACATTTGTAAGTTGCCATTTCACAATAAAGAGATTGCACTACAGTACTTGTATGAGGTGAATTGAAAAATACTATTTCTTTGTTTATCATTTTTACAGTGCAAATATTTGTAATCAAATATAATAATAAAAAGTGAGCACTGTACACTTTGTATTCTGTGTTGTATTTGAAATCAATATATTTGAAAATGTAGAAAACATCCAAAAATATTTAATAAATTTCAATTGGTATTCTATTGTTTAACAGTGCGATTAAAACTTTGATTAATCATGATTAATTTTTTAAATCGCAATTAATTTTTTTTAGTTAATTGTGATTAATCAATAGCCCTACTAATTGTTCATTATTGACAGGTGGGAGGCCAGGGCTGAAAAAAAAAAGATAATTGCAGTTGTAAAATTAGTATTTCTACGTGTAAGTCTTCTATCGGTCTCCTAAGGGAGCATTTTGTTGGCCAGAGCTACTGGTAAAATTCTGACGGTGCCTTCATAGCTTATTTAAATAAATAAATAATCTCACTGCCGATAAAATCAGGAAAAATGTGAAGTCGGAGACAGCAATGTCATGAAGTAATCCTGCCTAGCTCATACTTGTATGTTAGTGTGTTCTTTCTCCTTTTGACCTGTACATACATATAATTGTGTATTTTAGTGCACACACTGCTTTCTGCATCATGCGCTATCCATGCTTCACATGATTGAGTTTGCAGGTGATCGTCTTGTCGACTTGGGTCAAGTGGATCTTGAGGAGGAAAAATTTGTGTTGGCTCCCCTCCATCAGTTTTGGGAACCTTCACAGTAAATATCAGAGAGTGCTGACGAGAGGATAAATAGAGGGTTTTGAGAGAAGTGAAGGAAGATATACATATATATCAAAATATTCTGAGTACTTGGTGAGCAAGTCATTTCAAATTATGTGCATATATGATTTAAAGGCTATTAAAGCCTATAATAGTCATTATATTTGCTTGAATATAGGCTAGTTATTCTCTCTTTCTCAATGTCTGTCTCGAGATTACCAGTATTTTTTCTTTCTTTCTCTTTCGCACATACAGCTTGTTGTCAGTCTGTGTGTCCGAGCTGTTTACTCAAGATTAATTAGTCTTCCTGGGGGAGACATTGGATAGAGAAGCAAATGTGAAGAGAGATGCCTGACTAGAAAAAAGACTTGGATTTTCTGCTCGGCAGGTTTGGAGCACGCAAGATAATATTTTATTATAGGTAGTATCCTATGTAAAAATTCTTATATAGACTTATAAATCACATATCATATGCATAATACATTGTATTTTTATAGTATTCCAACAATTCACTGCTTTGTAGCGAAAATTAAATAGGAATAAACATTTGTAAATATATTTTATATATAGTCTGGATAAACTTTGTATTTTCCTAACAAAATTAATCAAAGTTTTTTCATTTATTCATATGAAAAGAAGGATAATTTTCCTTATTCCTGGTGTAAAAAAAGTTATATATCCTCTCTTGTTTTCCTGTTAGAACATAGACAAAATAGCACTAACTTTCACAGAAATATCCTGGTAAAATAACACAGGTTTTTGGCATATATATATATATATATATTAATAAATATATTATTTGTTGTATAGATATATAAATCTCCATATTTATAATATAAAATTAAATCTTTTACTGGTTTCAATAAAAACTTTCTGCTACCAATTTTAGTACCAATATTAGGTAATTCACCATAACCTTTTATAAAAACAAAACAAATCAATGTATTGGAAAAATACAACCCACACACAATTTTCTGATGGGTTGCTTATTACCTGAGTGTAATTAATATCAATATAGCTAATAATTGAGCTTTAAGCTAGTGGGTTATCCGCATCCTATATCCTCTATTGCCTCTTGTAGCCTCTATTACCATCTTATATCCTCTGAGTCTCAGTGCGTATTCAGATAAGGAATTCCACAATTTAGATGCCCGAACAGAGAAGAAAATTTCCTGAGAACTCTTCTAGGAAATTGTAGTATTTACTATATTTTTTTTATTTTGTATTTTTCTATTGTATTGTTTACTTTTACTTTACTTACATTTGCAATTAGATCAAAGAATTTGTCTAAAATTTATTTCTCTCATGATGTCGTTGTTACAGAGAGGGCTGCTGAAAATGAAGATTATTATTGTATTTTTACAACTTCACCTTTGTATTTACGCACATATAAAGCTTTTCTGTTTATATATTCAATGTCCTTTCTGTGAAAATATGGTGTTATGGCGTGGGGCCTCTTACACCTGACATAGTTTAGGGCTTCAGAATGTCATAATCCGACCCTGCAACCTTGATGCTTCGCAAGCAGCCAGACAGCCTGCAGGTCACACCCTGTGCGTCTGTATATAGCGACAACCCTGGTCCTGCAGCTCTGACCCCAACAGCCTGTCGGCAAACACCAGCCACACTCTGCCTTCCAGCAACCTTGGTTACCACTTGCAGGGTGACCCCAACACACTCCCAGTCCTGGAGTTCCCCCGAAGATGTGTGTTCTGCACTGTCCATTCCTCTCCTGGACAGTCCAGCTATATTAGGTCTGTTCCTCCTCTACGGAGATCAACATTCAACAGTCTGCTACCTAGAGTTACCCACACAGTTCATAAAACTGGGTTAGCTTTAATTAAGAATAAAACAAGTGTATTTAACTACAAAGAGGTAGGTTTCAAGTGAGTACAAGTAATGAGGCACTAAAATCAGAAATGATTACAAGAAAAATATAAAGATAAAATGCTTTCTAAACTTAAGCAACTAGGTTCAAAGTGAAGTCCCTACCCGCATGTTTCCAGTAGTATTGCTGACCAAACTTTCAGGCCAGGATCTGCTCCCAAAGTGCAACAACAGTTTCATTTGTTGTCTTAGGTGACAAGAGAGAGCTGGGTAGAGAGAGAGAACTTGGAGTGTCTTTGCCCTTCAGTTTTATAGTTGTCACCGTTTGAAATGCATTTTCCTGAGAGTGACCCCTAGATACAGTTCTTTCTAGCTGCGAGCAAGGAGACATGGAGTCTGGTGGGAGAGAAGTTTCACGCTGTTCTTTGCTAAGATGCAGATCTGTTTGGTCTTCCTCTCCCCCCCAACACACACACAAACCCCTTCCTTGCCAAAGAACGGCCACTTGATAGGTGATGGCCCATCAGCTTTGACACCTGGCTGGGGCATCAACTTGTCCTTTGTCTTTGAGAAACTCTTACCCATATCCCAGACTTGTCTGGTAAACACACTTCAGTCATGATTTCAGCTTATGTTCATAATTTTACATATAATATTGTTACATTTAACATTTCACCACGATATTATTAACCAGTGCGTTATTAGTTTTCGAATGATACATTACAATGCATATTTTGTACAAAGATTATTACAGTACTGTGGCCAGGGAAGCATCTCAAGCCTGAAATGAGTCGGGGGTTTCTGCTGTAACAGGGATACCAGCGTGGTATAGCGTGAGCGTGAAAAGGCATGTACACACCTGAGGCCAGGTTTTCCATGTGCATTTTGCGTGCTGAGGGCTCTTGAAAATTGAGCCATAAGGGTCACAATGGGAGCTGCTGGGTGCTGAGCTCTCTGGAAAATCAGGCTCCAGCCCTGAGCTTTTCTGAAAATCAAGGTTGCCAAGAAGGCCAATGGCATTTCGGGGTGTATAAGTAGGGGCATTGCCAGCAGATCGAGGGACGTGATCGTTCCCCTCTATTCAACATTAGTGAGGCCTCGTCTGGAGTACTGTGTCCAGTTTTGGGCCCCACACTACAAGAAGGATGTGGAAAAATTGGAGAGAGTCCAGCGAAGGGCAACAAAAATGATTAGGGGTCTGGAACACATGACTTATGAGGAGAGGCTGAGGGAACTGGGATTGTTTAGTCTACGGAAGAGAAGAATGAGGGGGGATTTGATAGCTGCTTTTAACTACCTGAAAGGTGGATCCAAAGAGGATGGATCTAGACTATTCTCAGTGATAGCAGATGACAGGACAAGGAGTAATGGTCTCAAGTTGCAGTGGGGGAGATTTCGGTTGGATATTAGAAAAAACTTTTTCACTAGGAGGGTGGTGAAACACTGGAATGCGTTACCTAGGGAGGTGGTGGAATGCCCTTCCTTAGAAGTTTTTAAGGTCAGGCTTGACAAAGCCCTGGCTGGGATGATTTAGTTGGGGATTGGTCCTGCTCTGGGCAGGGGGTTGGACTAGATGACCTCCAGAGGTCCCTTCCAACTCTGATATTCTATGATTCTAAGGTGATGACGTGCTGCATTCACAGAGGAGCATGTATGTGCCAGTGAAGGTGGGAGTGGGGATATCCTGTGCCAGTGAAGGTGAGGGTCGGGATATACTAGTCACTTATTGAGACTCATGGCGTCAAGGTCTGTGATATGAGCAGTGCTTCATCACTGAGCTATACATTTTTAATCAGTCCATTACTGGACATAATGTAGCCAGGAAATTCAGATTCTAATAGTAGGTCATTAAAGACAATCTCCTAGAAATTCCACGGTGTGTTTCGCAAGCATGTTGTTTGAAACTTGCTAGGTGTATTGCTCCTTCAAATGATAACAGCTCTTGGGGGATTTGGTAAACATTAGCGTTTTAATAGCACTGAGGCCCAGATCCTTCCAACCCCTCACCCGTCACTCAGAACATCTCATCGCACTGAGGTGATGCACATAGTAAAGTACTACACTGCATGAGTGAGGGTGCCAGAATCAGGCCCTGAGCTTTGCTTAGCAGATGTGAGCCTCTTTCACGCACCGGGCCTACGTTATTTATTTGATATGTTTACCTGATGCTGACGAGGTTTGCGCCCTCTTTGGAATGAGTGGCCTTGTTGCAAAACTACATCTCTTGAGTACTTAAAAAGAGAGGGGGGCGGGAGGAGGGGAAACTGTACAGTCCACATGGCTATCAGGGAGATATCTTGAGCTATTTTATTTTACCTTGTTATTTTAATGTTATTTTAATGACAGAATGGAAATGGAATGTGTTACCCATGAAAAAACTGCTTATGACAAAATATGAACAACTGACTACATAACCATCGTCATGATGCTGGGAACAGACCTCCACGGACAGTTGCAATCTTTCAGTCAGACAAGGTAGCTGCAGCCCAAAGATACTCGCTCTTTCCAGCTGGAAATCCCCATTTTATTCAAACTGCAGCAGCACGGGAGAGCGCTATGTAGTGAACGGAGCAGTGCCGAGGTAAAAACTGGCTTTTAAAGGGCTGGTTAGAGTCTTGGGACGGGGAGGGAGGGAGCAGCCTTGCTACGGTGTATCACTGACATTTTGCAAACCAGTAGTATTAGCATCGCGGTTAGGTCTCTAGTGTAGACACTTCCTACATGGACGGAAGGGGTTTTTCTGTCAACTACGATGCTCATGGTGCAACATTTTCCATAGTCAGGCTGATCTCATTATTAAGTATAGACCAGGCCTTGGGTAGCTAAAGATGCAGATAGGCACCTAGTGAGATTTTCAAAAGCATCTAACTCCCACTGGCTGCTTTTGAATATTCCACAATCTCCCTATCTATATCTTTAGGCCCTTAGTTCTGATGTACACCACTCAGGCTTGGGCCTAGTCTACACCTAAAACTTAGGCTGAGGTAGCTAGGATGCTCAGGGGTGTGAAAAATTCACGCTCCTGAGAGAGGTAGCTAAGTCGACCTAAGCCCCAGTGTGGACACTGCAAGGTTGACACAAGAATTCTTCCGTCAACATAGCTGCTGCCTCTGAGAGTTGGATTTACTACATGACAGAAGAACCCCTTCTGCCGCTGTAGTAAGTGTCTGCGTTACAGTGGAGCAGTGCTGCTGTAGGGTTCCTAGTGCAGATATTCCTCCTACACCTAAACCTTTCTATCAGCATAGCTAAATAGGGGAGGGATATGAAAAAACCACACCCCCTTACGACACAGCTATGCCAAGAAAATCCCCGGTGTGGATGCAGCTATGCCAACAGATGAGTGCTTCTGTCAGCTTAGCTAACCCTGTTTGAGGAGGAAGTCATCCTAAATCAGCAGGAAACGCTCCTGTCAGCACATGCCTCATTTGAACTAAGGGGCATAGGCCCTTTAGTGTAGGCACACCCTCACTTTCACTAGGTCAGTGGTTCTCAACCAGGGGTACGTGTACCCCTGGGGTACGAGAGGTCTTCCCGGAGATACATCAACTCATCTAGATATTTGCCTACTTTTACAACAGCCTGCATAAAAAGCACTAGCGAAGTCAGTACAAACTAAAATTTCATACAATGACTTGTTTATACTGCTCTGTGTACTATACACTGACATGTAAGTACAACATTTTATTCCGACTGGGTATTTTTATAATTATGTGGTAAAAATGAGAAAGTCAGCAATTTTTTAGGAACAGTGTGCTGTGAGACTTGTGTATTTTTAGGTCTGATTTTGTAAGCAAGCAGGTTTTAAGTGAGGTGTAACTTGAGGGTATACAAGACAAATCAGACCCCTGAAAGGGGTACAGTCGTCTGGAAAGGTTGAGAGCCGCTGCGCGAGGTGACACCACACAGCACTTAGGCTTTGTTTAATGAAATAGGTAACCTTCGGTAATAGTAAAGTGACTGTATTTGTTGGATGAACATGTGATTTGGCTCCCTTAACCTAAAATTCCTGTGGGAACAAATTATTTTTGTTCTCTTGCTTTATAAAAGCTGGTTTGATGCAAGTGAATGAGAGGGCACTTTCTGTGTCACTAGCAGGGTAGGAATGAACAGGAATTCAGGAAGTGTGTTTAGAAAAAGGTGAGAACACTTGACTGCTAATTAGAATCCTCATTTGGATACTAGTGGATGCAGTGTATGATGCCCGGCTTCTTGAGCTTTTCCATACCAAGACTCCTTGTCACTTTGCTGGGGCACGTTTCTCCTCCCCTTCTACCGTCCCCTTCCATTTATCAATAGGGGAAAGGCCAAGAGGCTCCAGTCCACCCAGGTACCTGTTCCTGACCCTTTTTGCTGGGGGTTGCAATGCACAGGTTGCAAATGCATTGTGTAAAGTCTCCAATGTTCGCAGAATTTGGGGATGTGATGAGACTAAGCACTGTAACAAGAACTGAGGACACAGGAACTCCCACAACATGGGTAGCACTCTGTTCTGATTTGGCTTCAGAGAAGTAAGTGCTGATCTCTTTTTGGAAACGCAGAAATTGGAGTTGGATGTACAGCTGGAGAAAGACTTGCCATTGCCCTCTTCAGCCCTGCACAGGACCTGCTGTATTCTACATTAAAGAGATCAAAACAGCCGGAGCAGACGGGAGTAAATCCCTTGCTGGACTTTACTCAATGCCATTTCACTGAAGTCAAGTGGATTTCACGGAGCTGTAAATCAGTACAGAACCGGCACAATGAGTGTTGAACACACACTTAACCCTCTTGCCTTGGGGCTGTTTCTAATCTTCTCTCCCAGATTTGCCAGCACCTCAGGTACATGGTAGAGATGGGTCCATGACACTGTGGGTCTTACTTTCCTTCTGGTGATCATCTTTGAACAAGAAGAATTCATTAAGCCCTTGAATATGAGAGCACTTAAGCATGTGCTTAACTTTAATCACATGCCTAATTGCTTTGGCCACCATGTAAATTGCCAAGCTCAGACTGCTCCCTTCCTGTTTCTACGAGGTTTGATAATGCTGTTACAGATTCAGAGTCTGATTCTATGTTGCCCTGCACCTTGTATAGATATTTCCACCTGTGCACAGGGAGTAGAAAAGGCGAATCTGGCAGTGTTTTATGGACACTTTGCCCAGGTTTAAATGGCCACACAGGGTGCAGGGAAGTGGAGAAATCAGTCCCTTGATTTCTTTCTATGGCTCATGCTTCCTAGGTGGATTCCCCATTGTAGCATATGCAAGATGCAAAACAATCAAATCTTGGAGAAAGATGAGATGAGATGACGTCTTCCTTTCCCCCAGACACTAAATCAAAACATCTGGCCATTACATTCTAATCTTCTATTTCACTCCATGCGACTGAGGCCCAAGATATCACTACCTCAGTACAAGTCAGGAGCAAAATGAGTGTAACTTTACCAAACAGCATGGTTGCTTACTTGCTTCTCAGCATGGCTGTGCCCTGCAGGAGGCATCATGGTCCCCGTGAGGAAATACTTTTGCTTCTAAGCAATTTTGTATTTCTGTCCAGCAAAAGATGACATGACTGACTAATCCAACAAGTGCTTTATCAGCTTGTGTTTGCAGCCGATTCAAAGACAATGCCCCAAACAGTCATTCCCCAGGAATGCAGATCTTACAGCTTTGGCATTAAATTTCACTTAATGGAATTTGCTGCACAGATAAAACACAAAAACAGTAAGTCCTGACTCTGAGGACATTTCCTCTGATAACAGTCGACATAGGAAAAAATATAAATTATCCACTAGTTTGTCTGAGGTCAATGATTTAAAAAAACAACGTTTAAAAAATCCAGACGAACTCCACTGAAGACTAGCTTTCCAATTGAAGAGGTATTTTAGCCTGCTAAATCATGTGACTTCACCTCTTGCAGGCCCCACATTACAAGACTGGCACAAGAAGCTGCAGAGAACTCAACAGTGATCACTTACACTCCAGAAAAAAACGTATTTCATTTCTGATGTTCTAAGTTTTACCATAGATCGTAAACTAAGACATAAATCTGGTACTACACTGCCTTGCTGGAAAGTGGCATTGAATGTTATCTAGTACTTTAAATAAATATCAATGTAGGAAAATTAAGATCTACAGACGTGGGACACATTCTAAAAGATATCATGATGTCAATTGCAATGGCCTTTCATATCTCCTGCTGCTTTGAGGGACCAGCTGCTTGCTATAGGAACCAGGGGTGGGACCAAGAAATCTAGCTCATTTAAGAGTTTTGGGTTTTATTGTTCTGATGTTCTTTGGGTGGCAAACCTCTCCCTCATCCACTCCTCTAGTTTAGCTGTGAAGTACCTTGCCAGGGTCTTGCTTTGCTCCTGCTTTTGAGGCTTATGTAGACTTTCCACTGCTCCAGGGCATCCATTAAAAAAATTCTAGGGAAAACATATCTGGGCATCTGCAGACACATATAGGAAAAGGAATCGCAGAATGAGAACAGTAAATCCATGAAAAAAGAAAAGGAGTACTTGTGGCACCTTAGAGACAGTTTTCTGTCTAGCTACTTTTTCCCCATTAAAGGCCATATTCTCACCATTGCCTGCACTTTGATGTGTCCTGAGTCTTTCCTGCACCCTTCCTTCCAGGCAATAAATTCTGTAAGCTCTGAATTTTCCATGGTATATGGCCCCTTCTCTAGGACTCACTTACGGAGAGGGATGACTTAGTTGGGGATTGGTCCTGCTTTGAGCAGGGGGTTGGACTAGATGACCTCCTGAGGTCCCTTCCAACCCTGATATTCTATGATTCTATGACTTAGCTCTTTGTGCCAAAGGAGGGATGTAAAATCAGAGATTTAAAATTCAGATGTCATTTCCTACCAGATTAAACTAATTTGAAGATAGGTCAATTCTGCAGCATAAACTGCTTGATGTTTCTTGAACTGCCAGATAAAGTCACCATGCAGCCATGGGGCATATTTTCTGCTCATGAGAAGTCTCCATTTATATTTCGTATGAGTTCGTGTCTCCTACTTGTTGTTCTGTGTGACAGTTTTGAAGGGAAGGTTTGATGTGTTTGCAATCGCTGTTAAAATGTTCCACCTTGGAAGATATTAGTGAAGAAGCTCAGAACAGCTTGACATCTGCTATCGCAATTTGTAACTATTTCCCCCCATATTTGGGGGTGAATTTCAGGGCTTATGAATTAATAGCACTGTCTGCAGGCAAGCACGGGGCAGACAGGTGCTCTCTGTCCCAGTCATCTGATGCACCGTCAATCTTGCAGCCCCTCTCCTTCTTGTTCCGCTGCTAGCTATCCCTTGAGTACAGACTTGCAGTCTTGTCAAACTGTGTGGTTGTTTCTGTGATGTGGATTAACGTCCATCATGAGGAAATAGGATGAGATCATCTGAGTTGATTTCATCAGTGAGAAGGCTAGGATTTGAACCTCTGTCAGGTAAGATTTAAAAACAACAAAAGACTAGAACATTAACCCAGTGCCCCCTGCAGACCGACCCTGCTTGGAGCACTCTAATGTATGGGTCTGATAGGACTATGTGAAATGGCAACCCCTGTGACCCAAGACCCTCTGGATGCCAACCTCACAGAGGGCACTTGGGTATAATGGGGTACTGGGCTCACTTGGGTTCCCCAAAAGAATGTCATGTACTGTTTCTAATGAACCTGTGTCACACTGGTGGTCGTAACCATTGTGAGATGTATGTATAGAGAATGTGTGAGGAGTTATTGTATATATGTACTAAAAGTCATGTTCTCTAGGTCTGTAGTTTAAAAATGGGTCACTTGAAAGTAACGTGTCTTGAGACCAACTCCTCAGAACAAGAGATGGGGAAACACTTATTTCCAGAGGCGACCCAAGTGTCTTGTACATCAATAGGAATCAATTTTGAAGCACTTCGAGGAGAGGAAAGTGATCAGGAACAGTCAGCATGGATTCACCAAGGGCAAGTCGTGCCTTCTATGACAAGATAACTGGCTCTGTGGATGAGGGGAAAGCAGTGGACGTGTTATTCCTTGACTTTAGCAAAGCTTTTGATACGTCTCCCACAGTAGTCCTGCCAGCAAGTTAAAGAAGTATGGGCTGGATGAATGGACTATAAGGTGGATAGAAAGCTGGCTAGATCGTCGGGCTCAATGGGTAGTGATCTAGTTTTACTTTTAAATAGCACTAATTTTGTTCAATAATCAACCAAACAGCTGATTAAATAACAACAATTTAATAACTAGTACCCAGAGCCCACTGCAACTCTGTGGTCTAGAGATAGTTATGCTACACACCATCATAGCATCTCTTATCTTCATATGACCATCAGTGTGACCTCCTTCACTTCTACGTACTAACCACCCTAGCAACAGTCATTTCATAGCTGTCATTTTGCATCTCAGAGTTAAAGTTTCTGTCAATCCTGATCTCCAGTGGTTTGTAATCTCAGCAAAAGCCACTCCCCCTCCTACGTCAAAATAGCTTCAACGTTCATATACCTCAACAAAATATTTGTTAAATAATATTTACTTGGGATGGGAGGATGCTTTCACCAAAATCCCATATCTTCATGTTTGCCCACAAAAGTGTGAGTTACTGAATACTGATGTTGCTATTTTTAAAGCATTTCTTGACATTTAAGTGTGCCGATTTTACACTTGCTCGGAAAAAAAAAGGAATATCACTCTAAGAGGTATTCTTACCTCTTGGATTGGATGAATGGACTATAAGGTGGATAGAAAGCTGGCTAGATTGTCGGGCCCAATGGGTAGTGATCAACGGCTCGATGTCTAGTTGGCAGCCGGTATCAAGCGGCGTGCCCCAGGGGTCGGTCCTGGGGCCGGTTTTGTTCAACATCTTTATTAATAATTTGGATGATGGGATGGATTGAACCCTCAGCAAGTTCGCAGATGACACTAAACTGGGGGGAGAGGTAGATACGCTGGAAATTAGGGATAGGGTCCAGAGTGACCAAATTGGAGGATTGGGCCAAAAGAAATCGGATGAAGTTCAACAAGGACAAGTGCAGAGTCCTGCACTTAGGATGGAGGAATCCCATGCACTGCTACAGGCTGGGAACTGACTGGCTAAGCAGCAGTTCTGCAGAAAAGGACCTGGGGGTTACAGTGGGTGAGAAGCTGGACATGAGTCAACAGTGTGCCCTTGTTGCCAAGAAGGCTAATGGCATATTGGGCTACATTAGTAGGAGCATTGCCAGCAAATCAAGGGAAGTGATTATTCCCCTCTATTCGGCACTGGTGAGGCCACATCTGGAGTACTGTGTCCAGTTTTGGGCCCCACACTACAAGAAGGATGTGGAAAAATTGGAAAGAGTCCAGCAGAGGGCAACAAAAATGATTAGGGAGCTGGAGCACATGACTTCTGAGGAGAGGCTGAGGGAACTGGGATTATTTAGTCTGCAGAAGAGAAGAGTGAGGGGGGGATTTGATAGCTGCTTTCAACTACCTGAAAGGGGGGTTCCAAAGAGGATGGATCTAGTTCTCAGTGGTGGCAAATGACAGAACGAGGAGTAATGGTCTCAAGTTGCAGTGGGGGACGTTTAGGTTGGATATTAGGAAAAACTTTTTCACTAGGAGGGTGGTGAAGCACTGGAATGGGTTACCTAGGGAAGTGGTGGAATCTCCTTCCTTAGAGGTTTTTAAGGTCAGGCTTGACAAAGCCCTGGCTGGGATGATTTAGTTGGGGATTGGTCCTGCTTTGAGCAGGGGGTTGGACTAGATGACCTCCTGAGGTCCCTTCCAACCCTGATATTCTATGATTCTATGATTCTATGAATAGGAGTCTATTAGAATTCTAAGTCAAACGCTGATGAAGAGCTGGTGGAGACTCAAGAAGGAAACTTACAGGAAGGGGTAAACAGGATCATAATAGAGTTTCCCCAACTCCCCCTCCCATCAGGAAAGCTCTGTTCTGGTATACTGAGGGGTGCAAAAAGACACCCTGGCATCCTTCACCTTGGAAGTAAACTGACAGTGAGTTGGCTTCATGAAAAATGGGTCTCAGATGGGCTTGGGTGAAAACACTGAACAGAATTTTGGGTGAGCTAAGCTTCTTTAGACAGGAAGACAACTCGTGAGTTAAGTTGAGTCTTCAGAATGTGTAAAGTGATGTTGTTTTATATGTAACCATTTGTTCCCATCTCTCACAATGTTTTGTATTTGAATCTCTATTCTTTCTTAAATAAATTTCCCTTTTGTTTCATAATTGAACTCAAGTGCTGTGCATATTACAGGAGGGGTTTAAGGTAAAACTGGTAAATCATGGCACAGTGTTCCTTTGGGAGCAGAGTCTGGGATTTATGTGTCTATCCGCTGCCCAGGGACTGCATACCAGAGGGGAAAACTTTGAAAGGACTCAGAGGCTGGGGTGCATCTGTTGTCAAGCTGCAAGGCAAAGAGAGGGCTGGGATAGCCCAGAGGAGAGTGCTTGAGTCGCTGACAGGCTGGTTATGTTAGGAAGCTAACAGCCAGCTGACAAAGGCAAGACACCTTCATGCTGGAGGCAAATGGCAACAAGGTGACTCACAACCCTGCGTGCCTCAAGAAGTGAAAAATAGCTTGGGGGGGGTTGCTGTTTGCTGATGCACTGACCTATCTGATGTGCTGGGTGACAGTGTGGATGAGATCAGGTTCCTGTGGACAAATGGTGGAGTGCCACAAAACCTCCTGGGAAAAGGCAAGGCAAATTCTGGTGGCCAGGCAGGCAGAGCACAGTCCTTGCTCACTGCCTGAGATACCACTTGATCTTGGCTCTTACTGTTCCCCTGTCTTTTGGGTTGAGATGGGAGACTGCCCATTTCCTCAAGAGGCAAGTTTGCCTCTAATATAGGCTGGTAGAGTACCTCCGATGAAACTTGCGGCAGCTTTGTGCCATGAAGAATCATTTTGCTTCTAACTGCTCTAGTGAAGGCTTAGCAGGGGACTCCTCATTCATGACCAGGGTGACACCTGAATGGCTTCCAAGATGTCCAGGAGTCTAGTCTTGTCATGAGCCAGCCTGATGCTCCCTGTTGACATCTCTGTGCCTGCAGTAAGCCGACAGTGACAGATGTCAGGTTCTACCCAGAGCATAGCCCCTACCTACTCCCTCTACCCCCGGTAGCATTGCCATGGCATCTCCAGGAACTCTGCCATCTAAATGTCTCTGACGGCTGCAGCACAAAGGACTGATGTGGGGCACAGGGGTAATGGTGGTTGGGAAATGGCTTTTTGTTCCTGCCAAAGATTTAGCAAAAATAGAAAAGTTTCTTCTAAAATTTTTGCATTTTTCTCAAAAACCAAAAAGTTTAATCCAAAAACTGATGTTTGGGGTCGGGGGTGGGTAGAGGGTTGATCAAAACTCTTGAGGTTTCGGTTGAAGCTTTTCACTTCTAATTACTCAAAGCCCCGAACAATTTAGTCAAAAGTGAACATTTTCCAAAGAAATGGGGCTGGATCACTTGATGATCACCTGTTCTGTTGATTCCCTCTGGGGCAGCTGGCATTGGCCACTGTCAGAAGATGGGATACTGGGCTACACGGACCATTGGTCTGACCGAGTCTGGCTATATTGATGGTCTTATGTACATTTCCATTTTGAGGAAAGCCATTTTTCATTGAAAAAAATGTTTTCAAATGAAAAATGTTGGCCTGCTCTAGTTAGCTATTCAAAATGTCTCATCTGTTTGGGGTCAGCATATGTACAGACTGCTCCTTTTCTTCATTTACATTCCTCTTCTGCACCAAACGACAGCAGAAATCCAAAAGCACCCATCGCATGTGGTATGTAGAGCTGGGACTAGCAAGGCCCAGAACCTCAGATAGTGCAAACCAGCATAGCTCCACTGAAATCAATGCACCTATGCAGATTTGCACCAGCTGAGGATCTGGCCTCAGGTGTCACAATCTGCTTCACAGTGAAAGGTCTGGAGCGGGGGGTTTTCTGTGCCGGATTGATGCAGTGTCTGAAGCTACTTTGGAGGGCATGTGTTGAAATGGGCAGCAGAGCAGCATACCTAGAGCCCCTATTAGCCCACAGAGGAGTAACGAGATTTTGAAAATGCCATTGCCCAAGCACGTGTTCTCTGCATCCACTCAGGTTTAGATCAGACTTCCAGAGCAGGAGCACTTGACTTTGGAAATTCCCATTTTTGCCTGAGCACCCAGCCCCAGGCCACCAGAGTCCGTGCTGTGTGGCCCTTTAAAACTCCTCTGCATGTACAAATGAGTTTCTGGATAAAGATGGGAGAGCTGCCACGGTCGGTGACGCAGCACACCGTGCTGTTACTCCATACTAATACGGCCCCATGTGTTACGGATACATTCAACTGTAATAGCCGAGAAGGGGAAAACATCCACCAAGTCAATCCAATTGTTACCCCTCATTCTAATAGAAGAAGGCACTCCAGTGATTATATGGAGGATAAATCAGGAGAACCATCCTCCACACGCCTGCAGCATACACCTGGGAGAAGTATCACTGCACAGACTGCAAAAGGCTCTTCAAGGCCAGATAGTGTTCTGCAAATTCAGGGCCTGACCCAAAGCCCATTGAAGTCAATGGGAGTCTTTCTATTACTACATAGACTTTAAAGTCTGGAAGGGAGTGTTGTGATCATTTGGTCTGACCTAACAAGGTCGTATCTCCAGAGACAGCAGAGACCCAGAGAGATGCTGATTCGCCCACAATCACGAGGGAACTGAGTTCTGCTGAGTCCTACTCCCTCGCTTTGTCCACAAGACAAGACCATCCTTCCTGCGTGTGACGGAGTGAAAGCCGCCACTCAGAAATGGCAGGGAGTGAGGAACGTTGCCTGTTGCTTTGCAGCAGACTGTACATGGCGTCCATGCAGCACTGGTATTTTCCTATCAAAACCAGTTCTTTTTATAATCCATCAATACCACCCTGTCATGGGGTGTATGGCCCCCACACTGGCCCAGCGACCAAAGGGTTAATGCAGGCACTGCCGGCCACTGCGGATGGGAGAGTCTTTCAGCAGCTGGGAGGACAAAAGGGCTGAGAAGCAGAGGGGCGGGGCGGCTACCAGAGAAGTGAGCAGACTGGAGAAAGGAGTGCCAGCCAGCCCGGAGGGGACAAACTGACCAACAGGCAGGAGAGCCTGCAAAGATCCAGGAGTGCGTAGGCCTGGGTCCCCCTACGAACCCCCGTGACAGGCTTGGGAGTGGACAAAGGGTTTCAGACACTGCTAGGCCCCAGGAATAGACTGACAGCCGGTTCAGCCATGTGAGCCCCAGGGCTGCACCAGGCTTGGCCAGAGGGGGCGCCATTGTAATGGCCCACTGCCTCACAGGCTTTTTAAAGCAGGGGTGGGCAAACTTTTTGGCCCGAGGGTCACATCGGGGTTGCAAAACTGTATGGAGGGACGGGTAGGGAAGGCTGTGCCTCCTCAAACAGCCTGGCCCCTGCACCCTATCAACCCCCTCCCACTTCCTGCCCCCTGATTGCCTCCCTCAGAACCCCACACCCATCCAATACCCCCTGCTCCTTGTCCCCGACCGCCCCCTCCTGGGACCCCACCGCCTATCCAACCCCCCTGCTCCCTGTCCCCTGCCTACCCCGGCCCCTATCCACATCCCCGCCCCGACAGGCCCCCCCGGGACCCCCCCCCATCCAACCATCCCCTGTTCCCTGTCCTCTGACTGCCCCGACCCCTATCCACACCCCACCTCCAACAGGCCCCCCCGGGACCCCTGACCCATCCAACCCCCGCCCCCCACACACACACATTCCTTGTCCCCTGACCGCCCCCTCCCGGGACCCCCATCCCTAACTGCCTCCCCAGGACCCCACCCCCATCCAACCCCCCTGCTCCCTGTTCCCCCTCCCAGAACCCCCCAACCCTCACCCCCTATCCAGCCCCCCCCCCGCTCCCTGTCTCCTGATCACCTCCCCCAAACCTCTGCCCCATCCAACCGCCCCCTGTCCCCTGAGTGCCCCCCGGGACCTCCTGCCCCTTATCCAACCCGCCGCCCGCTTACCAGGCTGCTCAGAGCAGCAGGGCAGGCTTGTTGGAAAGCCTGGAAAGTGGGCTGGCGCAAGCCACGCTGCCCGAGAGGCAGCATGGCTGCAGGGGAGCGGGGACAGCGGGGGTGGGGCCGGGGACTAGCCTCCCCGGCCGGGAGCTCAGGGGCCTGGAAGGACGGTCCCGCGGGCCAGATGTGGTACCAGTTTAACTAAAACTGGTTCTTGTGCAAACCCCACTATGGAAACCCTTTTAATGGTTTAATACTGGTTATATTGATTTAGCTTGTACCTTTAAATTTACCAATGCAAACTAACCTACTATAAGCCAGGTTTAAGTGCCCATAAAAGGTTTTACATGGCTTTCTTAAACTGGCTTAAAATCACATCTTTAAATTAATCCAGCGCTGCTTTGTGTGTAGAAGCCAACTTTTGGAACTAAACCTGCAGTGAAAGACATCCCCAGAGTAGTGGAAGGCGTGTTGGGTAACATTTTAATGGAAGTGCAAAACAAAAGCAGGGATATTCCTAGTACCAACTGTGGTGCAATGCAAATGCATTGCCCCATATCAAATCTGAAATAGAAGACGGGCAGGATTCAGGGATATTGATGGTTATTTGATGGAGATGCAGTCATTATAGAATCATAGAATCATAGAATATCAGAGTTGGAAGGGACCTCAGGAGGTCATCTAGTCCAACCCCCTGCTCAAAGCAGGACCAATCCCCAACTAAATCATCCCAGCCAGGGTTTATCAAGCCTGACCTTAAAAATATCTAAGGAAGGAGATTCCACCACCTCCCTAGGTAACGCATTCCAGTGTTTCACCACCCTCCTAGTGAAAAAGTTTTTCCTAATATCCAACCTAAAACTCCCCCACTGCAACTTGAGACCATTACTCCTTGTTCTGTCATCAGCTACCACTGAGAACAGTCTAGAGCCATCCTCTTTGGAACCCCCTTTCAGGTAGTTGAAAGCAGCTATCAAATCCCCTCTCATTCTTCTCTTCCGCAGACTAAACAATCCCAGTTCCCTCAGCCTCTCCTCATAAGTCATGCTTTCCAGTCCCCTAATCATTTTTGTTGCCTTCCGCTGGACTCTTTCCAATTTTTCCACATCCTTCTTGTAGTGTGGGGCCCAAAACTGGACACAGTACTCCAGACGAGGCCTCACTAATGTCGAATAGAGGGGAACGATCACGTCCCTCGATCTGCTGGCAATGACCCTACATATACATCCCAAAATGCCATTGGCCTTCTTGGCAACAAGGGCACACTGTTGTCTCATATCCAGCTTCTCATCCGCTGTAACCTCTAGGTCCTTTTCTGCAGAACTGCTGCCGAGTCATTCAGTCCCTAGTCTGTAGCGGTGCATGGGATTCTTCCATCCTAAATGCAGGACTCTGCACTTGTCCTTGTTGAACCTCATCAGATTTCTTTTGGCCCAATCCTCTAATTTGTCTAGGTCCCTCTGTATCCTATCCCTACCCTCCAGTGTATCTACCACTCCTCCCAGTTTAGTGTCATCTGCAAACTTGCTGAGGGTGCAATCCACACCATCCTCCAGATCATTTATGAAGATATTAAACAAAACCGGCCCCAGGACCGACCCTTGGGGCACTCCACTTGATACCGGATGCCAACTAGATATGGAGCCATTGATCACTACCCATTGAGCCCGACAATCTAGCCAACTTTCTATCCACCTTATAGTCCATTTATCCAGCCCATACTTCTTTAACTTGCTGGCAAGAATACTGTGGGAGACCGTGTCAAAAGCTTTGCTAAAGTCAAGGAACAACACGTCCACTGCTTTCCCCTCATCCACAGAGCCAGTTATCTCGTCATAGAAGGCAATTAGATTAGTCAGGCATCACTTGCCTTTGGTGAATCCATGCTGACTGTTCCTGATCACTTTCCTCTCCTCTAAGTGCTTCAGAATTGATTCCTTGAGGACCTGCTCCATGATTTTTCCAGGGACTGAGGTGAGGCTGACTGGCCTGTAGTTCTCAGGATCCTCCTTTTTCCCTTTTTTAAAGATGGGCACTACATTAGCCTTTTTCCAGTCATCCGGGACTTCCCCCAATCGCCATGAGTTTTCAAAGATAATGGCCAATGGCTCTGCAATCACATCCGCCAACTCCTTGAGCACTCTCGGATGCAGGGTACCTGAAAGAAACTGGAACAAAGACAGTAACTACAGGGGTGTGAGTGATTGCTGGACCCAGACTAGAAGGAGCCTAGTCTGTAAAAGAAGCTTATCAGAACATCTCTGAGGGTGAGATTTCATCTGTAATCACTTTCTTACTGTATCAGGCTTAGACTTGCGTGTTTTATTTTATTTTGCTTGGTAATTCACTTTGTTCTGTCTGTTACTACTTGGAACCACTTAAATCCTACTTTTTGTAATTAATAAAATCACTTTTTACTTATTAATTAACCCAGAATATGTATTGATACCGGGGGGGGGAAGGGGGAAACAGCTGTGCCTATCCCTCTATCAGTGTTATAGAAGCAAACAATTTATGAGTTTACCCTGTATAAGCTTTAAACAGGGTAAAACGGATTTATTTGGGGTTTGGACCCCATTGGGAGTTGGGTATCTGAGTTCTGGAGACAGGAACACTTCTTAAGCTGTTTTCAGTTAAGCCTGCAGCTTGTGGGGGACGTGGTTCAGACTTGGATCTGTGTTTGCAGCAGGCAAGTTTGTCTGGCTCAAACAAGGCAAGGGACTGAAGTCCCAAGCTGGCAGGGAAAACAGGCTCAGGGGTATTCTAGGCACATCAGGTGGCAGTCCCAAAGGGGGTTTCTGTGATCCAACCTTTCACAGCTACATATTGGGGATTTTTCCAGCTTCAGAGCCTTTAGGATCCGTTTGGGTCATGTTTTCAAGCTTTCATCTGCAACTACAACTTCCTTTTTATTTTCAATGAAAGATGAGATTCTCAGCTAATCCCTTGTCTTCTGGAGCTGGGGATGTATGTAAAACATCACATACATAAAGAGTTGGTAACCTGGTATTTCCCTTTATTGCTGCTGGTTAATAGCAGTCCTTTCCCATCATTAATTGTCTACCACAGCCATGAAAACCATCTCTAAAACCTGGAGTTGTTGCCTTAGGCAATGATACTAAACCCTTTTAGCAGCAAAGCTGCCACTGAGTGAGTAGGACAGAGGGATGGAGACAAACTGCAGGAGCAGAAATCTAGAGTGAAAAATAGTTAGCAAAATCCTCCCATAGATTTCAATGGCCTGCAAGAATTCTGTGGGCTTTCTGGTCAGGGGGTAGGGAGCTGCCCTGGCACAATACCAAGGATAGCAATTTTGTCTTTCCACAGCCTCATCAAAAACTAGAATTTTCTATTGGTATTTTATTCTTTTCTAAACCCCTCACTGAGTGCCCTGCGAGCTCTGTCACTCATTTAATTTACAGCCCATGGTCATGGCTCTAAAATATATGATGCAGGACTTGCATAGAGAAATTACATGGGTTTTGTCCAGTGAATGTTTTTGCTATACTCACACATTCAACTGTTATACTTTAGCAGCTACTAGAAGACATTTATTAACAGGAGATTAACCCCTTAGCTCTGCTAGTATTGGTGACATGGCTTAGTTCCTGGAACACTACCCGTTCCAGTAACGGTGGATCACTCTCCCTTTCCTATCTTCTGATTTCTTTCTTCATGTCTGTTTCTCTGTCTTTCAGAATCTTTTTAAAAGATTCATGTCCCCTCTCATTGCTCCCTTATTTCCTCCCTCTCCCATGTGTCATGACATCTACAGAACCAAAGACATTCTTAAACAAAAGGTATATATTAAATAAAACAGCTATACAGATACAAACAAATAAACAGTTTCCACACAGCTTGAGTTCCAGCTTTGATTCTTGTTTACCAAGGACCACACCCTGTCTGGAATTCTCTGTGGTATGCAGAGACATCTAGTGGCTGAGTTATGTACAGCAAGTAAACATGCCATTACACTGTGCTTACAATTTCCCACTCCTCTCTTTCTTCCAGAATATTGCCCAATCAGTCCCATCCTATCACTACTGCCTCTTCTACCTTATCTCTTGGTGAGCCCTACCCCCTGCTGATTTTACTACTGTGTTCCCTCTCACCCCTCCTCCAACAGGATTAGCAGAGAAAACAAAGATCTTGTGAGCTTGGACTAAAGAGAACTATGAGCTCAGATTCCAAGGTAGGAAATTGTGGTGCTGCATTTCTGGAGTCACAGGCCAGGAATGTGTTGTGGGTGGAAGGAAGACAGTCCCAAAAGGCAGCTAATTTAATTTGGCTGGGCCTACTTTGAACCAAACAAGAGAACCCAATGCAAAGATGCCTTACTAATATCTCCACATTTTCTATGACGTCTTTCTTTCATTCCATTCAGAAATCAGAAGCCCCCCGCGAGGGCAAATGTTCTCCTAGATACAACTCTTGCACAATAGCAGCTACTATCATGTTGTACGAGAAAGTAAGCTAGTATTAGTAATCATTATTTGTATAGCAGTAGCACCTAGGAATTCCAGTCCCACAGTGGGGCCCCATTGTGCTAGGCACTGTATAAACACAGAACATAAAGTCAGTCCCTGCCCCCAGGAGCTTACAGTCTCAGCGTAAGACAACAGGTGGCTACAGACAGGCGGGGGAGTAATGAGATGATGTTGGCCGTCATGATGGGAAGCGATTCAGCACATCAGCTGCCTGACCACTGTCAAGTATGCCCTTAAGTGGATCATGGCATGGCTGTAGCTGCCTAATAGTTCAAGATGAAGCCAACTTCCCACTCTGTCTGGTTTATTTGCTTTCAATTCCTGCTATCAAACTTCCACAGGTAGAAACCAACCCACCTGAAACATCACCAGCCACATCGCCTACTAGCACAGAGGTGTTCTGGGAAGCTTGGAGTGGGGTCAGAAAATGTGTTTTAGGGTTACAGGAATTCATAAAACATTCCTTGCTTTTCTGGCTCATCCTATCTTCCCAATGTCTCCACCTTCCCCCTTTCCGGTTGTTCAGCTTGTAATGATCTTGCCTCTGGCGGGACACAACTGAGAGTATCAATTCAGGACAAATTGCTTAGAGCAGGGAAGTTACAGCCCAAAGCTGGAGTTCCTTTACTATTAAGGCACACCAAACCAGCCAAACAGAAAAGACTTATGTTTTACCCAACTGGCTAACCAGAAGGCATTCAAGCAATTCCCTTAGACACTCCAGTTTCCCAGAATCACCACCAATGCCACTCGTTATGGGGACGAATGGTTATGAAAACCAATACCCCAGTAAAAGAAAAAAAGGTTCTCCTGATCTCAAAGAACCAAGCCCCAGACCCAGGTCAATATACAAGTCAGATCTTACTCACAAATCATGCTGTAGCCAATCCTTTAGCATCTAAAATCTAAAGGTTTATTCATAAAAGAAAGAAATATAGATGAGAGCTAGAATTGGTTAAATGGAATCAATTACATACAGGAATGGCAAAGTTCTTGGTTCAGGCTTGTAGCAGTGATGGAATAAACTGCAGGTTCAAATCAAATCTCTGGAGTACATCCATAGCTTGGATGAGTCATTCAGTCCTTTGTTCAGAGCTTCAATTTGTAGCAAAGTTTCTCTAGAGGCAAGAAGCAGGATTGAAGACAAAATGGAGGGATTTCCAGGGCCTTTTATATTCTCTCTCTTGTGGGTGGAAACCCCTTTGTTCTTCTGTGCAAAGTCACAGCAACAAGATGGAGTGTGTAGCCACCGAGGCTAGTCACATGTCCATGAATGATTCAGTTTTTTGCAGGCCAACGCCATTGTTTATATGTTAGTTTAAACGTTCCCAGGAAAGCTCAGATGGGGATTGGCATCTCCCAAAGTCCATTGTCAGTTAAGTGTTTCTTGACTGGGCACTTACTGAGAATAGTCCTTTCTCAAGAAGCTGACCAAATGCTTCACTGAGGCTACCTAGAATCAAACACATTGAGATACAAGTACATAGCCAATATTCATAACTTCAAATACAAAAATGATACACACATACAGACAGCATAATCATAACCAGCAAATCGTAACCTTGTCATAGACACCTCACTCGACAAGCTTTGTACAATAGTTGCTGCAAATATATAACAGTGGTTGCAACAATGATCTATACAGTCACAGTTCATGTCAATAACATCACACAGCTCCGCTGGTGTTCTAGAGAAAAGGGGCCTTGTCGAGTGTGTTGAGGGGAGTTAGTATAGGACTTTGACTCAGGGACCTCTTGGTGCCAACTGGCAGAGGGCACAGAGACACATAAGAGTTAGAGTTCCCCTGGGTCTGGTATGTGTGTACTAGTTCACCAGAGAGTGCCAGGTATGGTCTCTACTGAAAGCCTGTGTCACACTGGTCCTCATAATGATTGCAAGATGTATGTTTAGACAATAGGTAAGGAGTTATATAGACTGAAAAATATGTTCTTGAGGTCTGTGATTTGGGGCTGGTCCCCAGAAGTTGATAAACCAGTTTCTCTTAGGCAGGAGATGTTTGGCTGGCTGGCTATATGTAAATTGAGTATTGTATGGTTCACAATGGATGCCCAGTTAGCCAGAGCCAAATGCTAATGAAGGGATTGTAAAATCTTTAAGAGGGAATTGATAGGATGAAATAAGCCCGCAGGAGGAAGTCCTGTTTACAATGAAGTTTTGGCTACAACTCTAGGTACAGAGCTACACTCTGCATCCTTCACCTAGCTGACAGTGTGTGTGTTTTATGGGCAGGGGGGAGTGAGAAATCACAGCCAGGCTTGGCTGAAAAACACTAGAAACTTTTGAGCTGCATCTTAAATTTATTAGACAAGGGGATGTCTTATGAGTTAAGTTGAGGCTCTAGAAAGCATGTTATGATAGCATTTATACAGACAATGTTTCCATTGAATTTTCTCATATCTTTTATATAAACTTTCACTTGTTTCCACTATAAACAAACGGAAGGGCTTTGTGTAAGTGTAGTGGTGATCCTGAGGTGAAACTGGTATGCTGGTGTGTACCCTTCCTTTGGGAGTAGCAGATCAGTGAGTGGCTAGTGGAAGAGGGTCTGGGCACTCCAGGGGGATGCTCCAGGCTGGTGTGTGCCTATTGCTAAACTGCAAAGGGATAGCAGAGCCTGCATGGGCTGAGAGGAGCCTGCTTGTGTTTTCCATGGCTGGTGAGACAGGGAGCTGATCCCTGGCAGATACAGACAAGGCTCCCTCATGCGAAGAGCAGGGTGGTAGCAAGGTGCCTCTCAGCTTGCTACCTTGTGTACTGCTGGGGAGCATCCCAGACTTACAAAGAGGAAAGGATATTTCTATGTAGTAAAGAGTGATTTTTTTAAGTTAAATATATATCGTAACCTGCCTTTCTGCGGATGCCAGGCTGTGCTGAGCCACAGGTGGGGGAGGTGCAGAGGGGCAGTAGGCTGGGAGCGGGGACCCTGGGAGAGATGTGGAAAGGGGACAGCAGACTGCTACGGCATGGAGCTGGGGATGAAGGCAGATGCAGGGGACCTGGGGGCATAGAGGAGGACATAGGAATGGGGACAGGAGGCAGAGGACATGGAGACTGCTGGGGAGAATGGGAAGGGTTCAAGGGGGAGGCCAGCAGTGGGTGCAGGGACTGAAAGACGCACACAAAGGAACTCTTAATTCTAGATCTTAAAAACCTGACCCCTATTGGTTGTAAATAACTCCTGCAGAACGCACTGCCTGTAACAGAGAATATCAAGAGAGTAAAAAAGGGGAGTGTGTGAGAAAAGCAGAACACAGTGAAGCTGTGGCATTATTGTAGCAATTGCTTATACTTCTGGGGCATCAAACTATTGTGACAGAAAATGTTAAGATACAAATGATGCAATGCTACCTGCAAGGGACTGATAGACACTGACACCAACTCTGTAATATGCAGCATAGAGTCCATCAGACCCCCCAGGATCAAAGCAGGCATTACACCAAACGAATAAGCTATCCATTGTATGCTAAAGAACCCCTAGCTTAATATTAGCATGATCAATATGGCCCATTAAATGGATTAAAAACAGGCTAACTGATAGATCTCAAAGAGCAATTGTTAATCAGGTATAGTCAGTGAGTGGGGTCCCCCAAAGACTGGTTCCCAAACCAGCACTGTTCAATACTTTTATCAATAATCTGGAAGAAAACATAAAACCGTTTCTGATTGTTTGCAAGTGACACAGATTGTAGTGGAAAATATCAAGCACAGGTTACTTAGATTAATCTGGGTCGTTTAGTATGCCAGGTGCAATCAAACATATCTTAATACAGCCAAATGCAAGGACTTAGATCTAAGAAAATAGAATGAAGGCCATAATTACAGACTAGGGGGCTGTATTCTGGAAAGCAGTGCAGCTGAAAAGAATGTAGGGGTCATGGGAGATAGGTTCCGTTGGTTTCCAGTACGATGCTGTGGCTAAGCAGGCTAACGTGACCCTTCCATGTATAACTAGTAACATTGAGTGGGAGCCGGAGGCGACATTACCCCTGTATACAGCGTTGCTGAGAGCATCACTGGAATGCTGTGTCTGGTTTTGGTGACAACTCTAAGCAAAGACATTGGCAAAACTGGAAAGGGTTCTGAAAAAAGCGAGAATGATTTTGAAGTCTGGGAAATGCGCCTCTCCAGGACAGACTGAAGGGCTTGGTTTATTCAGGGCATAGTTTACGCTAGAAGTGCCTCAGTGGCGCAGCTGTACCGAAGCAGCTGCTCCGCTGTCACGTATCTGGTGGAGAGAGCTCTCCCATCGGCATAATAACTCCACCTCCATGAGCGGCGGTAGCTGTGTTGGTGGGAGCAGCTCTTCTGCTGACATAGCGCTGTCCACGCCGGCGCTTAGGTCAGCGAAACTTACGTCGCTCAGGGAGGTTGGCTTATTCACACCCCTGAGCGACATACGTTATGTTGACATAACCTGTTGTGTAGACAAGTCCTGAGTCTAATTAAAGAAGATTAAGAGACCACTGGATCCACCTCTAAGTAGCAGCGTATGAAGAAGAGATTTGATACTGGAAGACTAGCTGACAAAGCGCTAACAAGATCCAAGGACTGGAAATTGAAGTCAGCAAAGTTCAAACAGTTGCAGAAAAAGATGCAAATGTTAACCAGTGAGGCTAACCACTAGAACCAAGGGATGTAATGGATTCTCCACTACTTGGAGTCTTTAAATGAAGACAGCATCGTACTTTTGTTGAGTCACCAGTTATTGGGCTAGATGTAGAAATCACTGGGTGAAGTTCTATGGTCTGTATTATGCAGAAGGTCAGACTAAATGACCATAATTTGCCTTTCTGGTTCTTAAAATCTGTGAATCAGGTTCTGGTGTGTTGCCATGGACAGCACAAAGATGAGGGATCCCTGCTGACAAAGCTCTGGCACCAGTTCAACCCCAGTAACCAAGAGCAAAAGCATCCCAGCCTCTCAATAGCCCTGATGGGGTACAGGCCAGGAGAGGGGGGTCTAGCTGAGAGCTCTGCATTTATTTGCTGAGCTAGAAATCCTAGGTCGCATTGCCCCTGTCTATATCTCACCCACCTGGAGAAACATGGTTCTCAAAAGCTCTATGTCTCTGATGTTGCAGTTTCAAATGTGCTGCTTGGCAACTGTGTCATGATCACTCCATTGAGGATGGCACAGCCTCCTGGAGGATGGACTGTGGGGGAGGGCAACTGTAGGTTTCAACTTCAGTCCCCGTCCACTGCTAATTTTATTTAGACACTGATGCAGGATATTGATGTCAAGGCAGATGTAAAAGTCTTACTAATTCATGGGGGAATATGGCTACGTATTTAAATTCCATATGTTGATTAAAGCTGTCAAAGGTCATATATGTAATTATTTATATGCATTACTGAATGCATTTAATCCCTTGTTCAAAGAGACAGATGTAAAAGGATGAAAAAGAAACAAGGTAGCGAGAGGCATAGCAGAGTGAGATAAGAGGAGAACAGAAGGGCAGACCTTCAGCTGGTGTGAATTGTCTCCGTGGCTTCAGTGGTGCTACACCAGCTGTAGATCTGCCCCTGAGCGACAGGTTCAGAGATGAGTTAGCTAACTTGGCTTCAGTGGGGTTACACTGCAGATGAACTTGGCCTCCATTGAAAAGGAGATTGCTCCAGGTAGCAATCCAGTGGGTACAAGCTGAGGGGCTGGGTGTCTTTATTCATAACGTTTCCTTTAGAATATTTTCTTTACCAAGATAACTGTGGGTGACATTTGAATGTGGTGGGGATGAAATGCTGGTACTTTCCTTATAAGCATCACTAGCATGGCCCGTGTTCCTCATTTGCTGGTTTACTTTCTTCTGGATAAAAAGAAAAGGAGGACTTGTGGCACCTTAGAGACTAACCAATTTATTTGAGCATGAGCTTTCGTGAGCTGCAGCTCACTTCATCGGATGCATACTGTGGAAATCGCAGAAGACATTATATACACAGACACCATGAAACAATACCTCCTCCCACCCCACTCTCCTGCTGGTAATAGCTTATCTAAAGTGATCATCAAGTTGGGCCATTTCCAGCACAAATCCAGGTTTGTGCTGGAAATGGCCCAACTTGATGATCACTTTAGATAAGCTATTACCAGCAGGAGAGTGGGGTTGGAGGAGGTATTGTTTCATGGTGTCTGTGTATATAATGTCTTCTGCGATTTCCACAGTATGCATCCGATGAAGTGAGCTGCAGCTCACGAAAGCTCATGCTCAAATAAATTGGTTAGTCTCTAAGATGCCACAAGTACTCCTTTTCTTTTTGCGAATACAGACTAACACGGCTGTTACTCTGAAACCTTTCTTCTGGATGTTAATTTCCCTCTTGGGTACCACAGTGGCATCACTCTACCTCATCGGGCAGGTTGTGCTCCAATTCACATAGACTTTCTTCACCTCAAAGCCATGAGCCCTCCCTTCTCAAGTGGTGCAAAGGATTCTGGGATATAGGATCCTGGGAGAAAAAAAGATAACTAAATTTGGGGTCTAAGGTGGAATCATTTAAGATCCCCTTGGTACAGAGAAAGCCAACCATGCACTCCTATGTACATTTACCCTTTGCCATAATGGAAGAGGTCAGCTGATGGAATTAAAAGTGGAATGGATAACGGGGAATTCTCTTCACACAAGGCCTAATTAAATTAGGCTTGCAAGATGCTGAAGCAAATGTGTCAGTAAGATTTCCAAAAAGGGATTAGATACCTAAACAAAGGAGAATACGATTTGCAATTACATTGTCTGTGATAATAATCCTATAGGCTACTTAGCCTCTTGATTTCAGGCATAAACTGATCACCAGATGGGGTTACAATGAAATTTGCCACAATTTAATAGTAGTCCTTATGCTGCAATACTATACTATTTTTCCTGCTTCCTCTGAAAGGTCCATTATTAGCCCCTGCTGTACACAGGATACTTGACTAAATGGACTATTTGTATTCTCCTGTATGGGGACATTAATGTTCCTGCATTGTGCTGTAGATATGGGGACGTCAGTTACTCTGGGAGACAGCTAATGGCACTAGACTGCAATCTCACATTGTTGTACTATTGTGGCTTTTCTGGGGTTCAGTCCAGGTGGGTTAGAATCATGAGGGGAAACAAAACTGAAAACCTGCAGCTCTGTATCTTGGAACAGAATAAAGACATACTGGGCCAAACTTTCTGCTGGTGTAACTCCACTCATGTTATTACCCTGCATGCAGGATGCCAGGCTTGTAAAACTAAACTGGCTCTTTATTACAAGAGCTACCTAGAGATGCTGCAGTTGCAGCTACTATTCCAGCCATGTGCATGCAGATTGACTTCCTGGTGCCTCCTCCAACCTCTTCTCTCCTGCAGCTTGTGTTCTCCCTGCAGTTTGCTACACTCAGGACAGTGGAATTATGCCAGCAGAGAACTTGGCCCATGGTTTTTCACATGGAGGTTAAAAGTGAGAGGGGCAGGCTAGCTACTGAGGGAAAGCAGCTCTCACACACCCTGTGAAAACAGAGGCACTTTTGTATCTAATGTACTTGTATAGTCTCCATTACGTTAAAGAACATGAGGTACTCTGATATTAAGGCATTTATCCTCACAAGTCCCCCTGCAAGATAGACAAGTACTATTATTCCCATATTACAAAGAGGGCAAAATTGCACAGGAAGTCTGGGATGGAGTAGGGAACTAAACCCGGGTCCCCTGAATCCCAGACAAGCATTGAATCACTGGACCACCTTTCCTCTTATCTGGCCTTTTGATTTTCAGCTACACCCAGGAAGAAACTCAAACACCTGAAATGTCACAAGAAGGTTTGTCTTCTACAACTGGGAAAATGTATTTGGTAGTAAATGGGAAAATGATATTTTAAACCTCATAGAGAGGATACTCCGTTTATGAGTGTTCCACTCTGTAAAGCACAAGCAGAAGCAAAGGCAAAGGGTTCCTAACAAAGGGAAGAAGAGCAGTACTATTTGTGACTGAATTACAGCTGAAAGAAAAGTTCGTCACTTGTAAGCATGGTACAAAGTGAAGAACCCAGCCATGAGGGAAACCTTTCAGCAGCCTAATGCTCAGAATTCACCTTTCTCTACTTTTAATGGTAACATTGTTTCTAACTATGTTTATTGTACACCTCAAGTGGTCGTATTGCCTCTCCTCCACGAAGCATAAAGGGTCAGATTCACTGGCACGCTCCAGCTGTTTTGTTCTGCTCTGGCTAGGCAAGGCAGCCCCAAACGCAGCTTAACCAGGCAGGGAAGCTGCTTCTGTGGCTTCTTTGAACATCAGGAGTGGCACAGTGCAGTCAGAGTGTACCGGTGAACCCAGTCCATCGTTTCTGAAATTGCTTTTTTAAATTCTCATTTGAAAGAAAACACGACCGTGAGGGTACATTTCTGATTGTACAGCAGAGCTTACCCAGTGTATGTGGCTGGGTCTCTCTGTGGACCATGGTGTATAAAAACCCCCAAGCTGCTGTCTTGTGGGGCACACACCTTCCATTATACCTGACAGTTGGTTCAGAAATCTGATTAGGCTAGATTCTCCTATCGGCACTTCCCCCCGCCTTCGTTACTGCTGCAGGGAGATGGACGGTGCTGCTTTTGCCAGCTATTCAAAGCTTTCCTCCAGTGCAATCTTCTTGCCAGGCATTTCTCTTCTGGGATGTGGCTGGGTCACCCAGGGGCCAACTGTTCTGACACATTTCTGGCAATCTGACAAGATCTGAAAACTCCCTACTGCTCCTCCCATCCTTCTCATGCTCTCTGAACTCACCAGCGGCTGAACGCTAGCTGTGTGCAGGATGAAACAGGAGGGTTGTGTTGGCAATTTGGCACTCCACATTGTACATATCGGTTTCCCAGTCACAGTTGTTTTCTGGAAACAAGATAATCTCTGACCATCACCATCTCCTATTTTCTTTATCAGGAATTTAGCTAAATGCATCAAACTGGTCACATAGGTAATGTATGTCATTAGCTCTCAGTCCATTGGTTACCCTGTGGTAAAGTGGGAGCCGACTTCGGCGAGCCAAGGGCAGCAGTGTTAGGAGACTTCTCGTCTGAGAGGAAGGTGCAATGGCAGAAAATTGCCAGAAGGGAAATAAGCTCTGAAAAGCTACAGTCACTAATGTCACACATCTGCACGTGTGTGTAAGTTTATGTGACTAGGGCTGGGCCGGGGATTGGTGGCTGGGCTCCACCAAAGCAACAGAAGGCCCTCCTCCCTCAAGAGACGGCGGGGCTATAGAATTCAGGCACCAGCTGAGTGTGAGGAACAGGAAATGAAAAAACAAGCCTGAGGCTGCTGGTTCCAGGATCAAAATGAGGGAATCAGTGGAGGACGCTGAGCAGAGAATCCCAGAAAATGCCCGTTTTCTGAGGAGTCAGCTCTGGTGCCCAGAGTCTTCTGACTTATCTACAGAGCGGGGACAGAAGTGCAAATTTCTCCACACTGCACTGCCACTGCACCTCAGACATGGAGGGACCCACCTGCAGGCACTGGAAGACAGACTGCTTTCCAGGCTCATTCTGGCTGTGGCTTCTTTGCCAAGAGCGCTCACATGCCATTGCTGCCCCGGGATGAGTTAACTGTGGCCAGCAGTACTCTTTGTGTTTATTTTGTCTCCAGCTTTAGCAACGTATAAAAATATCCAACTCTGCAGATTATTTTTAATAACCTTATCGGGGTCACTCATTTCCTGATAGATGGATGTTGAAGTCTCAAAGCAGGAGCAACCCACTTCTAACCCCTTTCCAGTCTGAAAAATTTCCATCTGTACTTACCTTGCTCTAAGCCATTTTCCCAGAATGGGTCCATTCTACCTCCTATCCAATGCTCTTTCTTCCAAAGCGTTGGTATCTGTTGTGGAAGACGTTAGTATGCTCCATCCACTGAATGCCATGCTTTTGACACATCACTAATACCTTCAGAGAACTCTATCGGGTTGATAAAGCCTGGCTTTCTGTAATGAAGAAAGACATTGGCTGCAGGTCAGTGAGCTAAAGGCAAGGCAACTGCTGGTGTGCGCTTTAATTGGGTGAAAGATGTATACAAATAGCAAGCATGCAGGTGTGGAAGGGGAGGTTTAGAGAAGAGCATGGAGTATGCATGCTGAACTCTGTACATCTGGAATAAAGGCAAGTTTCAGCCTTATGTAGGGCTTTTCAGGGTAGAAGGGACCCTCGAATAATCTGCTCTGGCCTTCTGTCTAGCACAGGCCATGGAATTTCACCCACTAATTCCACCAGTTGGGGGGAATTCTATGCAAATGAGCATTATGCGAGCCCTAGCTGAATTTTGTTTGCCCGAGGATAGCAACAACCGATTTTTCTAGGTGTTTTTCTACCCCAACCCTTAAAAGTTAGAAGTCCTCCCCAACCTGGTATTACACTTGCTCATTTATAGCTTTCTACTTTTGTCTCTTGACCCTAATTAAGACCTTGGCTCTAGGCTTGCCACTCAGGGGCTCTCCTGAAAGGATTTGTAATGACCAGTGGGAAGGCCAGCATAAATAAAGTTTGTCATGCAAGTGGGAATGACAGCAACTTGACTCACTGGATTACAATGTGAAGGCCAAAACCTATGGTTCTTCAGAGATGCTAGTGCATGTAGTAAGTAGAGCTGAGTGAATAATTAAACATAAGAACATAAGAATGGTGTGGGGGGGAGGTATTGTTATTATTTTTGTTTGGGGACTGAACTTTAAAATCCCCCCCAAAAAAATTTTTATTAGTTTCAGACCAAAACTGAAAGGTTTTTTTTTCGTTTTTCCCCTCACCAGAACAAAAAACTGTAAGAAAAAAAAATCATTTTGGATTGAAAAACACCCCCAATGCAAACCAAAACAAAATTTGTGGGGAATGGTAGGGAAGGTTATTTCACTTTCAGAGTGTTTTCCACCATTTTTGTTTAAAGCTGTAGCTAAATTCTGAGATGACATTTTCAGTTTCAAAAGGAGAAGTCAAAACGTTTCATTTTGCCAGGGTTGAAACAAACCATTGCAACTTTTTCAGAAACAAAATTCCATTTTTTGCACTATAGCTATTTACTGAATCCAATCCGCATTTCCAAATAGTTTTGATTCCCTGAAAAAATGCTGAAAAATCTTCACCGAGCTCCTGTAGTGAATTACTGTCTGCGTGGGCCTGATCCAAAGCCCACTAGTGGGTGTCAATGGGAATCCATTTCTGACAAACACCGTAGTGTCTCACTGGCTGGAGGTCAGAGTGGGATGAATAGTCTTGTGGTTAGTGCAATTGATTCCACAGACTGCCCTGTGTGACTTTAGGCAAGCCACTTAATCTGCTCTGCACCTTAGTTTCCCCTATCTGTACAACGGGGTTGATTGTATTGCCTACCTCCTGGGGTGTTGCAGTGATAAACTCCACTTGTGGTTGTGAGGTGCTCATAGAGCAGACAAAATCACTGTTACAATGGCAGCCAATTTGGAGATTCTAAGGGCGGTTGTAGCAAAAGTTTTAAAATATCCTTCATTCTACAGAAGGACAGAGAATTTGACTGACTTCGATAATGGCAGCTCAAAACAATATGAAAGGAAGAGAATTAAATGCCCAGTGCACAGCCACGTAGAAAACCAAATAGGCAGACATTCTGTTTATCATTTAAAGGCCTAAGGGGGGGCTTGATTTTGCACTTTGTGAGTGTTCTCATCCGTTGTTCATTGCAGAAGCGTACAGACACCACCATGATGGTCATGTGCAACACAGAGAGGAAGTGTAGTAGATTTGTTTGAACTCAATGGTCCAGTGAATTTAGGGAGTTGGCTTTGCATAATTTGTATAGGAAGCAAATTTCGTTTAATCTTTTTTCTGTTACTGACATTCAAATGTGGATGTAGAACTGGTCAGGTGCAATACTGCTAAAAATCTGTTTGTCCCCCTTCCTTGGCTATAGAGTTCAAAATGAAAAGGCTTCTAATCCCTCAGAAACTAGTCCTCCTGCTACTGCTGATCTCCACTTAAGGCCTCTATGCACCAAACCATTCTGTTTTTTCCCTTTCCCTGGCTTCTGAGTGGCTCCTAGGGTGCTGTCCAGCCCTGGCTGGCTGTGTTGCCAGTTCCCTAGACTTTTTTTACATTGCAAAAAATCTTTTCCTCCTGGTGCTCCTCTCCCTCCAACTTTGTTCCCCGGTTGCTCCCGTGTTTACGGGGTAGCACTCTAACTTGAAAGCAAGCACTCAACCACAAGGAATCTGTGGAAATTGAATTTTCTTGCTACAAAGAATCACACATTTGATTAGCCTTTGGAGCTGTGAGGAAACATTTGAGAGGTCTGAGGCTAGCTGCTTTGTAGGGGTTTGTCAGACTTGTCTCAAACAATGACGGAAAATGAAAAAAACGTGGGTGTCCTGCCTAAAATTAATTCCCCAGGAGATACTGTTGAAGAAATTTATTTCTTGGGTGGTCCAGAACAAAATTCACTGTCTCGCCAATCTGTGGGTGGTGAGTGTTTCTGTGAATTCCCTTAAATAATCAACTTCTCCAACATTCTTTGAAACAGAGAGGAAAGCTGGAGCAATCTCTACTGTCTGTGGCATCAGAGAGGCACACTGAAAAACCACATAAATCCATCTGTTCTGACAGGTGACAACTCTTAAACGTACAGCTTGTGTAATAATGATTAACATCAAGGTTGGAAGGGTTATTCCATTTGACCATTTTCCTGCCCCTTGCTATTTGGGTGAATGAGTTTTTAGTCTCATAAGCCCTTGGGGAATAGCTGGTTCTCTGTAGAAATACCTAGATTTGACTACAAACAATGGTATAGTCTCCATGAATAAGAGTATTCATTACTTACTATTTGCTATTTGTTGTTGGTTTACTGTTCTAAAAAGCTTCAGTAATCCAATTAGGAAGCAGAACTATCACCGAGCTGCTTAGGTAACCACTCTTAAACCATATGTAATAAATAGATACAGTTCATCGAAAAGCCAATCAGATAAACTGTTTGTGTAAATAATAGTAAATAACTACTAGTCTTGTGAAGTGGAAGTCCATTCATGAACACTTTGCAAGCAGAAAAAGGGTTAAATTTGCAAGAAATAATTTGACTGGCTCTATTAAAACTAATTTGAACCCTTAAAAAAAAAGCTGAACTTTTAGGCCAGTATCTCATGAGGGGCAACCACCCCTCTTCCTCAAAATGAAAGTATTTGAAGGAACGTTGCTAGATATGAGAAATAATTGAGAGTAGAAGCATCTGTCATCTATTACTTCCTGCTAGGCATTTTGTGTCTGACACAGGGAAAGACTTACAAGGCTTGACAGAGATGTGAAAATACCACTCTAACGGCAAAAATCACTGCTTGTCATTCATAACACGGAAGTTGCTGGTCCTGAATTCTAACCCAATAAGAGAAACTCAGTCTTTTGTACTTCTCTGGTGAAAATGTGAAGGTAACCATAAATCTGTATGACAATTGCTTTCACATCTGTTAGCATATGGTCAGTGGCTCTTTAAACTGCAATTTACAAAAGATGTGTAGTGAAACCAGTATCTATTCACTGTTCCCATAAATTCCCCTGCAGTACGTAACTCAGGGACTAGCAACAGGTCACTCACTGACTGACTCTATTAATTCCCATGGAGCTAAAATCTTGAAATTTTGTGCACTCATTCATTACAGGCCAAAGAGCTAACTCCAGATTCAAAGTGTAACATTTCTGTCAGAGATCACCAAGAAATCATCACTCATTTTTAGTGGACTGCAACCATTCAGGTGCCCATACATGTTTGTTAGGGGTAATATTTTTTAAAAAAATTATACCAGTTTCTTCTGCAAGCCAGTAATGTGTGTATCAGGCTTTCAGTCAGAAGAGATTAAATTTTTCTAAGGTCAACACTTCCATTTGTCAGATTTTTAGACAGGAAAAGTTCCATAAAGATATTTATCGGAAGATGGTTATAAAAATTACATCAATGTTCTACTCTGCTGCCTCGGAAAGGGTGTGATTGCTCATAGACAGCTGTATGTGCAGCCAGACAAATTCAAATTAGAAATAAGGCACACATTTTTAACAGCAAGGATGATTTACCATTGGAACAAACCTGGGCACCCCAGTGCTAAAACAAGGCATAGACAATAAGTGCAAGAGGAATGGATGAGAGGAGACGTAACTGTTAGAGACGAGTGAGAACTGGAATTTCCCGCCCACGGAAAATTTCACCTTTCTGTAAAAAATTCACTCCGAATTGAAAGGAAAAGTCGAATATGCACAATTTTTCACAGGAGGGACATTTTCAATCAATTCTATTTTGGAAGAACTGAAATGGAATTTTTCAAAAGTTTCCAGTCCCATTTCCCCATGTTTCTGGGGAACCAGGAGCTCTGGGAGCTGGGGAGTCCCGGCCCTCCAGCAGTTCAACCGGAGGGCTTTCAAGGAGCTTGGGAGCTGTGGTTCCCAAGCCCCCGATCAAGTTATCTGGCAAGGAGCCAGGTGGGGAGGAAACCAGACAAGTTCCTTGTGAGTTGTGCCCAAATTGATACCTTCCCACAGAATGTTTCCATTTCAATGAATCAGCCTTTTCCAATAGAAAAATGTTCCATCGGAAAATTTCCAGCCAGACCTAATAATGATAAATAGTGGATTCACTGATTATTAAGAAAAGGAAAATTTTAAACTAAGACTGGACAAAGCTCTAGGAATTACTGTCCAAAATCATCCTGCATTGGTCCCCTGGGCAATGGACTACTAGACAACCTACAATGACAGGTTGTTTCCATCTCTAATTTCTATGAGTTCATGGAATGAGTTAATTAACATGAGCATAGATTTAGGAACAGGGAAAGGGAGTCTGGCTCAACATACCTCCCATTTTAAAAATAATCTTACTCCTCCCTTTATTAGGCTTGTTACTTATATTACAATAGCACTTAGAGGCACCGAACAAGATTAGCTGGACTCCACTCACTCTGGTTTCTGGGCTTGGAATGGTACAGAAGCTTCACAAGTTGCATGGGTAGATGAGCTCCCCCGGTAATGGATAGAGGGTCCATGCTGATTCTTTCCAATCTGTCAGCTGCCTTGGGTAGTACTAGTCATGAGGAGGTCTTGGTGATACATGTGCAGTGCCTAGGAGGGGTAGATAGACCTGTATGGTCCCATTCCATTCTGCCCAAGATGTCCCGGGGGTAGGAATGGGTAAATGCTTGCTTGTCCCGAAGGAGTTCTTATGAGCAGTACTGCAGGGCTGTTTGGTCTGTGCAGGATCTCATTTGGGTTAATGAGAAGGCCTGGGCTGCCGTGCCTTCAGCACATGTGCAAAACACAGCTCTTTATCCCCATCTGATCTGACTCAGCTCCTGCAGCTGTGCCACTCACTCATTGCTTGACAGATGCAAGGTCTTGGATAAGGCCTCGCTGGCTCAGACTCAACCCAAGTAATTCTGGGATAATGTTGGTAACATGTGGAAAGCAAGTGGAAGAAAGGCAGTGGTGATACCAGGGGGTCCACAATTGGTAGGTCTTATTGATCCTCCATTGTTCCTGAATGACCAGGGAGCAGCTGGTCCTAAGACTGCTTTTCTCATCTGTGTTTGACCAGAACTCCTTGAAGTCTTCTTTTGGGCATGGATCTCTCTCAAGTTATTCATACCTTTCACACCTTCAGATGGGATTGTTGCAATGCACTCTACAAGGGGCTACATGCAAAGATCATTTGGAAGAACTACAGCCAGTTGAGAATGCAGCTGTTTTCTTGCTTAGGGAGGTGGCTTTCTGGAAAAATGTTACATCTGTGCATCCCTATCTTCCTGTTTTTGTTTCCAGGTAAAATTCAAGCTGTTGATTTGTAGAATCCTAAATAGTGAAGGACCTAACGCCTGAGAGGGCCAGTTTCTTCTCCTGTGATAGATCAGCAAAGGTGTCTGAGCTAACCTCCCCACCCCCCCAGATTAAGGGAAGGTGTTCGTAGTAAGAGGTCTGCAACTCTGGAACTTATCTGCTCACATAGGCTGACAGAGCCTGAGTTTGCTACTCTCGGGCTTTTGAGGGTGGAGGTGGAAAAGGGAAGACGTTATAAATGGGGTAAGGGAGCTAAGGAGAGTGGTTTCTGTTTGTTTTGAGTGGCTAACTGTGTAAGAAGGAACTCTTGAGAATATGATTTAATTGGTAATGATGATAGATCTGTTTTATTGTATAAGCACCCCAGAGCAGTGGTTGGAGCTGTTTTGGTTTTTTTAAAGTTACTATGTCCTGAAATTAAATAATGTGTTCTGCATGAGGCGACTCTGTAAAAGTACTTGAAAACTTAAGTGAATGCAGAATGTGGTTCATGCTTCCTAAGTTTTTTACACTATGCCTCTCACTTAGATCTATCTTGATTTTTTAGAACACCCATCACTGTATTATCTCAGCACTTAGGATAGAGTAATATAGGTAATAAACTGCACTATAAACTTTCTGGTGGAGCTTAAGCTTATAAAGTCCTCAATGATTTGGGACCTGGCTGAGCGAGTCCCCTTCTTTTCATGATAAGAATCTGTAGCTATAATCAGCAGAGACACCCACACTAACAACCTCTGGTTCAAAGGAAGAAGACTGGTGGCACGCCTGGGCTCCCCGCAACTTTAACTGGTGGAATCTGATTTTAGTGACCCTCTGACTACAGTGCAAGTCTCCTTTTAATATTGCAAAGGAGATGAGAGGAATGAGAGCTTCCCCCCTTGGGCAATTAGATTTTGGGGATTGGGGTTAGTCTGGATGGGTAAGTCATAGCCTTTTAAGGTTTATATCCTTGCTAGTGCGCATATAATCACTGTATGAGTTCCTGCACTCATG
This sequence comes from Chelonia mydas, assembly GCF_015237465.2. Taxonomy (NCBI): domain Eukaryota; kingdom Metazoa; phylum Chordata; order Testudines; family Cheloniidae; genus Chelonia; species Chelonia mydas. The sequence goes on along the minus strand of NC_051245.2, from coordinate 127,924,532 downwards.
AAACAGGTACACTTTCCCATGGAAATCTACAGCGTCATCAGCCACAGATTAAGGGACCCTGCTCCATTTGTGGGATTTGAGAGTTTCCCATAGAACTTGGTTGTGTAGTAGCTAAAACAGTCCAATTTAATTAACTAACCAATATTTGTAAATGCCCTTCTTTATATCATAGGCCCTAATCTTGCCATGAATAGAGCTGGATGAAATTTTTTTGAAACAAATAATTTATTCGCCAAAGAATGCAGGTTCAGTCAACCCCAAACTAGTCACGAATTTGACGTGTGTAGTTTCAACCATTCACAAAATGGCTGGAGGAGGTGGTGCAGTTGCTGCCCCTAGCTCTCCTTATACTCTTTAGTCCAGTGACCAGGGTACTCATCTGGGATGTGGAAGATGCAGGTTCAAATCCCCAGTCTGGCACAAACCTCAGATGGACCCTTTGATTCACCAAGAATTCAGATTTGGTTCAGCTCAAACCAAAATCCCCCCGTCCCCATTTTTTTGGAAATGCCACAAAAACCAGAAAATCGATTATTCACCCGGCTCTAGCAATGAGTTCCACGTGGCCGGAGCTTTGTGCCTACACTGAGGATGAGGGCCTTGTATTGCTTTCGGGTATTAATATGTAAGATTATGGCTTCATCCATAGAAAATAAAGGAATTTCACCCCTCCCACCAGAAGTGTCCTAGATTCTGTGCCAAATTCTGGCTTCATTTAAGTCAATGGCAAAATGCCCATTAATGTCAATGGGGGTTAAAATTTCACCCTCTGCCTCTCCTCCCTGATTTACATTGTCCTCATCCATAATTTCCCAGGCCTGGTAGCAATTTATTTTTTGCCTTATGTCACTCTCTCTCTCTCTCTGAGGCAGAGGGAATACTATGATGGTCTTCCCATGCTCTGATGACGAGATCTGGAGACAATAAACTGAGTCTGCCTAACCAGTTCCTTATGTAGAAAAGATATTGTCTCTCTTGTTTTATAGTCTTTCTCCACTAATGCCATTTAGTGTAGCATTTTGTTTGTCTGTATGTAGTGTAGCTGTTGGTTTCAGTCCCTTTCCTGGTTGCTATTGAATGGCTGTTCCGTTTAGCAGATATTCCCTAGGTTAATTATTTTATCATTTTGACAATGAACTGTATTTGCCATCTGCTGGCCCCAGCACTTCAGTAACCCAAATCCCTTGGAAGCTGGTTACATCGTGTCTAATTATTTGCTCACCCTCCAATTTTTGCGTCATCTGAAAATTCAGAGGTCTCAAGCCAAATCCCTCTCTCAAATTACGCCCGTGTAAATCTGAACTATCTCCACTGAAGCCAGCGGAATTACTTCGGATTTACACAAACAGAACTATGAGCAGAATGTTGCCTAAGTTTTCAACACCCTTATCCAAGTAATTTATTTTTATAAATAGACCCACATTATGAACAACAGATGTCCTAAATCTGACCCTTGGGGTACTCTACTCTTAAACCCTTTCCAGCTTGAAAACTTTCCATCTGTCCTCATCTTAAACCATGTTTCTATTCACCACCCCTGTTTTACCTCAGCCATTAGTCTCCATTTAGAGTAAATTCAACATTAATTACGGCTCTTGAGTTAAATGTTGGCGAGTAGTGGATGTTTTCATGTTGCATCTGTGTGTGTGTAGTTTTGGGTTTGGTGTTTTTTTTTTAAATTATCCTTGTCTGGACATCAGGAAGTGTTTCAATATAACATAATGCTAACACATGTCCGGGGACACTGGTTTACAGTGCTCACTGGAGTAAACAGTAGAAGTCGTGGAAAGTGATTGGCTGCATGGAGTTTGACACTTTATACCAGTGTGAAGTGGAAACCAGGCAGAATTGCTGAACAATTACATAAGCCAGTTGTTTGGCATCCTGAAATCTCCCCCATCTCATTTCAACTCTCCTTCTCTCTCCTATTTCCAGGATACTGACAAATCTTGTCCTGAGGGTTTTTTTTCTAGAACTAATAGCAGAAGAAACCCACAGGACAGAACACTCACAGATATAATCTTGTACCTAATATTGATAGATTTATTCTGAGCAGCACTACATATTTTAAAGGGCCCCATCTTGACTACTTGTTTTCTATTGAAACCTATTTCCAAACTCCACAATTTGTTAAAATGACACATTGAAATGTAACTGCTGTAAGTTAACACTAGAACTCCAGCAGGAAAGACATGGAGTCTAATTGAGCTGTATTGAGTTACTTTGCGTAGGATGGACAATGCTCTCTACTGAATGAGGCAGGGGCCTGTCAAGGAAACAATAAATAGCACATGGTCATAATGCATAAGCACAATAGGGCTGAATTCAGGTTACACGGGAGCCTGCCCACAGCATTCCCTGTCTTAAGTGCTTGACTTTAACCTCACCATTCTCTTAGCACTTTGTATTCCATTTCCTAGGTTGTTGGTTTTAAAAAAAAATACAAATTCAGTCATGTGCAACTGTAACAACTCTTCCTCCCCGGTTCATCACTCGGGTTTGAACACTAACTTTTAGCACAGATTGCTCCTACTTGAGCGAAAGGACTAACTTTACCAGCCTGCAGCGGTATAAGCAGTTACCTGCTATAGCAGAGGTGGGCAAACTACGGCCCGCGAGACCGTCCTGCCTGGCCCCTGAGTCCCCAGGCCCCACCCCTGCTGTCCCCCGTCCCCCGCAGCCTCAGCTCTCTACGCCGCCCGCGCTCTGGCCCGCCGCTCCTGCTGGGCAACGCGGCAGCGTGGCTGGCTCCAGCCTGGTGGCAGGGCTGCGAGCTCCTGCTGCCCTGAGTAGCGTGGTAAGATGGTGGGGACGGGGTCCCGGGGGGCAGTCAGGGGACAGGGAGCAGGGGGCGGTTGATGGGGCAGAGGTTCTGGGGGCGCAGTCAGAGGACGGGGAACAGGAGGTGTTGGATAGGGGGTGGGGTCCTGGGGGACGGTTAGGGGTGGGTGTCCTGGGAGGGGCCGGTCAGGGGGCAAGGAGCAGGGGGGTTGGATGGGTTGGAGGTTCTTAGGGGGGCAGAAAGAGGGAGAAGGTGGATAGGGGGCAAGGGCCAGGCTGTTTGGAGAGGCACAGCCTTCCCTACCTGGTCCTCCATACAGTTTTGCAACCCCAATGTGGCCCATAGCAGTCCCTTCAGTTCCGGGACTTGCATGCTGTGCAATAGGGAGTGGAGGATGGGAGAGGGCTTTTTGCACAGCCCACCCTCTCCTTCATGGTGGCGAGACAGCCATTGTAACGTGGCCCTGTGTTTTTCCAGGAGCCCAGGCAGCCTCTGACTGAACTGAGTGTTCATGCACTGACTGTCTCTCCTGACAGCAGCGACTCCTGGACTCTCGCAGAATAGGAGATGGTGTCAGCAGTTTTCGGTCTCACAAGAGATGGAGCAATTGCTTCCCCCGGGCCCACCGGGTTTGCAAAGTAAGGTCCCCTGAGTCCTTCTCCCCTTTCCCACCATATGCCTTCGGGCCAGAGATGTTCTAGCCTTGCACGTGCTACTCTACCCTGCCTTTCCCGAATGACCACAGACTGCACCCAGCCCCAGCCATGCTTTACATACTGGCTATTTGAACCCCCTCTCACCTACCACATATGGGCCAGTCCTCCTCCAGCCCACTCCCCCTTGAAGGAGTAGTGACTGCAGCACCTGGCTCTGGACCACATGTCAGTGGTAAGATAACTCCCTCCCTGTCTCCCAGTATGAGTCTTGTCACCCCTTCTACAGTGCTCTACACCACCCTATTGGGGTACTGGAACCATCTGTACAGTGGAGGTACTGACAACTATTGAACCAAACTGTAAAGCCTGTAGATAATGGAAACCACTTCAAGACAGGGGGTGTGGCAGCACCCTTAGTTCCAGCACCTATACACCCTATCTTGTCTTGTCCCTGTTTACATTGCAATCTCTTTGAGCTTTGAATTGCCTTTAATTTGATGTCTGGACAGCACCCAGCATAGCCGAATTACTGCTGGGCTGTGGCTATTCTCAGCTGGCTATGGCCCCAATGACCCATTCTGGCAGCTAAGTGTAATTTAGAGCAGCCCTGAGTCTGCTCTAACTTATATCAAAGCCTGGACAGCCCCCCTCCCCACACACACCTGACTCTAGTATAATGTAGCTTGTAACTAATAGATTATTGTAAGAGCTGGATAGGTTGAGGCTTAAGGCTGAAATGCAAGAAATGATTTAGTTGGTGCTGATCCTGCTTTGAGGAGGGGGTTGGACTAGATGACCTCCTGAGGTCTCGTCCAACCCAAATCTTTTATGATTCTATGAAACCTACAGGCTAAGGCCTGTAAAATATTTAGCTTAGCCAAATTAGGCTTTAGGATAAATTAGCCAAAGTAAGTTGATAATAAATCTGCTGAGCTTGTGTCTGTGTTTGTATGCTGATTTTTTGGAAAAGTAACTGCTGAGTTTGGATAGTAATGTCTATAAGAGATCAGTGGACACCACAAAATGACTGTTGGTAGCCGGGGTGAAATGTTAGAGACTTCCTTAAGGTAACCACATGTTACTGTGGTGATAAGGAGACGTAAAAGTTAATAAGCTAAAAGAACTATCCAAGTGGCCTATCATGCGAACAATCCTCCGATAATATCAGGGTGACACTCCCAAAGATGGACATGAGGGGTTCAATCCTCATGCATATTAATGAGCTTTGGACATATGCATAACTTACCATAAATAGTGCCTGGCGGATGGTTGGAGGTCATGGCTTTCTGGAGGTCATGGTTGTTGGACCTTCAGCAGGAATGTCCCCCTCCCCCTCTCTTTTCTTTAGGATTCCATACGGATATGTGAGTATGACGGAATTGGAAGTACTGGTGCTGGACACTTTGGGTTTTTTCCAGTCATTGCAGTCTATTTCACAGTTATATTAATTGGGGGCTTTCTATGTGGTCACATTTTAAATAAAGGTACGTCAGATTAAATGCAATCATTGTTTCTTGCATGCTCCTCAAGTCTCTAGCAATGATGCTAGCCCACATGGTGGTGATAGCCCTAACATTTTAAATCCTCGAGTAGCCCTGGAGATCAGATTCTTGTCTAATATGAGAGCTTAAAAGGGGTTATTGGTATTATTCGATACCATAACCAATCAAGGCTACACTAAGGAGAGGCAAAAGGTTGGTAGAAAGCCATCTTGGCCTCCTCTCAGTTTCTGTGCCAAATGCAATTCAGGACAAACTGATAGTAGCAAGTTTCATTGTGCGTTGTGTCACTGAGGAGGGAGAAAATAACAAATGTAAGACCCAACTTAATGCCACAAGTGCTGAGAGCCAGGTCACTGTGGCTGTGTGTCTGGAGCAATTCCAGATATGGCTGAGCAGCTGTGCTAGAAGCACCAGGCAGAAGAGCTGCAGCTTGCTCCCTCAGAAGCCTGTCGGAAGCTGGAGCCTGGCTGTCATCACAGTTGCAATGAAACTCCTGTTTTAGATGCACCAGTCATTGCTTGCCCCTCTGAGTGCGAATCATGCGTGGTAGTTTGTGAGCCTGGATTTTTAAACAGCATAAATGTCAGATCTGTCCCCGGACGGCCATGGAATCCGCAGCCTAGGAGATGGTAGGACTGGTGGAAAAAAGAGGGAGTAATATGGAGGAGCTAAGGAATTTTCTCCTTTCCGATGCGTGTAGCAGCACAGTGTATTTTCAAACAGACAGTGACGTACATGTGATGAAATTTGCGAGTGACAATTTTTCAAATAAGCTGGGTGCTACTTGCATCCTGGGGTATTTTAAGGGGGTTGACTTTTCCTAGAAGGATGAGGGGAAGAAAAAGCAGTGGAAAAATACCCTAAAACATGCAGAACCAGCCACCAAAAACCTCCTTCAGCCTTATGGTGCTCAGCTTAGTTTAAAAAGTCATCCCTTGAAAAAGGACCCAACCCCTTCTGCTGTCACGGTTGCTGGTGTGCCCTCTATGGCTCTTCCCTTCCCATCCCTCCAATGGTTTTCAGACCCATGGAGTGGAGGGCTAACATACAATTATATATATATATATATGGTATAGTGTTATGGCCTGTCGTGGAGTAACTTTGCTCACAATGTTGTGGGGGATAAAGAGCTTTCCCCATGACCTGATGACCACGATTTATTTGTATAAACCTAGGGCCACCATCACAAACCAGGGCCCCACTGTGCTAGCCCCTGCACTACCGCATTCTGCCCTGTCCTGAACCCCAACCCCAAATGCCCAGCACGCAGGGCCCTCCTCCATTTCCCTACATTCATAGAATCATAGAATATTAGGGTTGGAGGAGACCTCAGGAGGTCATCTAGTCCAACCCCCTGCTCAAAGCAGGACTATATTTGTATCCTTGAACTATATCACCACCTGTACCCAACCCTAAGCTCTAAAGCCAAGTGCTTAGGGGAAGCAGAAAGGATCAATGAGTACGATTTTTTTTTCAACACTTGTTCAGCAGAAATAATTGCAGAACACTTGCAGGATCCTACGGTGGTTGGACACCAGCCATCTTTTATGGACCACTTGATTCAATGGTTAACCCAGAGGCAATATAACCGAGGTGACCTCTTGAGGTCCCTTTCAGCTTTATGTTTTTATGATTCTGTGCCATGATGCTGAGGGAGGAGAAGCTCAAGGCATAGGTTCAGCTCACACCGTCTTTCATCTTTTAAAATGATCTGTCCTGTTGAGACTGTGTTGCGTTTCAAAGGAATCTGCGCGCATTTGTGATAAAAGCAGCACCTTCGTCGTTATCAGTCAATTTACTGACATTGTCCAAACATGAAAGGTTTATCATTTTTATGATCGTTATAAAGAGCCATGCAGTGAAAGTGTGATAAAGCAACTATTGCCTTGGCAAAGGAGATTGCCTGATGGAGTGAAACGTCCCTCTGCTCAGAGGGCTATGGAACCAAAGAGCTGGGGTGAGCGTTGGAGAAGTCTGAATATGACACAGAAAAAAGATAATTTTAAAAGCCTTTACTGCTGCAATGGCCCTTATCACTGCTGTGTTTTTAGAATGCCTATTGATTAGTAACATTCTTCCCTGGGATTACAGTAGCAGCCTTTGACACAGAAACTGTGGGGATCATATCTTTAGATGTTAATCAGTAATCGCTGTAACTTTCATGCCATGCTGCTGTTCCAATGCAAGACAAGGTTCAAGTGTAGCAAATTCCAATGATGTTGGATCATCTTCAAAGGCCAATTCACAGTAACCAAGGAGGATTCAGTAACAAAGTCATATGACTAGCAACAGCAACTGATTCACTGATTGAAGAGCTTTTGTCAGGGTCACACTTTCTCACCAATGAGAGCAATCCAGGACTGAGGCAATCTTGGTTGGAAAATGTCAGGAATGCAATTTGCATAGCTATAGTTTTTTTTATTATATAACATGCCTGGGCGGGTAAAAAAACAACCAATGGTCCCATAGTGTGTGGGTGTAGTTGAGATGGGAACAGATCAAGCATTCTTGCATTTTGCAGATCCATACCCTGGCCATATCTTTGTTCTCAGAGTCCATTTTTAAATCACATGCTATATCTATAAGATACAGAGGATAGAAGAACATGGATCAATTTACCAAAAGAGAACATCAGATGACTATAAATCAGTTTGTGTTGCTGTGAAAAATGGAAGGAAGTGTGGGGAAATGGAAGAATGTTATCAGACATGTCTGTTTTTAGTTCCACATGGTATCAACGCTATCAGTGGTGTTTAATTCAGGACCTTTTTGAGTTGCCTGTCCTTTATTTTGTTGTATAATGTTTATTTGTTGGCTTCCATATTCCAAACTGCAAATTTGATTTTCCATTCTGTCCAGTACAGTTTATTCCAAAGAATGTATCTGAGAAGTGCTGAAGTATGTGTTTCTCTTTACGCATACAAGTTTTTTTATCCATTGTGACCCTGAATTAACCAAGTATTCCCAAAGTAGACTTCAGTAGAGTTACTCCGGAATTACACCTTTGTAACTGCAAAGTAGAATTTCATCCCATCTCCTCTTTATTACACGCACACACACACACACACACACACACACACACACACACACTCCTTTAGCGATTACAGTTGATTAGTGTTCTAAAATACCTGGGCTATACAAATTCATCCTGCATCACTCCCAAAATTAGTGCTGATTGTCAGCATTATGCATGAAAAATAATGGGTATTCTTCATTTTAAAAAAAAATGTTTTGCAAAATATTTTAACTGAAAAACCAAATATAGTTTGTTTTTTCTAAAACTATTATTGGTTTTAAAAAAGTTGGGGAGGAGGGTGTGGTGGTAAAATTGTTAACCAAAAAATACTTGAATTTTTGTAATTTTGACCAAATGAAATTTTTCCAAGAAATTTCTCGTTTGGGTTGAAAAGTCATTTTTTATCTAAAAAAATAATTTCTACCTGCTCTATTCAAAACCTGTATTTTTCTGACAAGCCTTCAGTTTTTTGTTTCTCATCCATCAAAGGCATCTATGTAATGACCAGGGTATAAACAAAATGAAGAATGAAGACTATACCTAGCGAGAGCTAGGCAGCTGTCTCTTTAAACACTGCACTGACAGAATTGTGTTGGTGGGAGGTGGGACTGATCTGTGTGTGTGTCATTGACACAGCTGTGCCAGGGAAAGCCGGAGGGCTCATCTACACTGAAAACACACGGTAGCTGGAGCGTTTCACTGACAACGCTACCTACGCCACCAGGAGAGGTTCTGCCATTGGTGTAGCTACTCCAGCTTCCCAAGAGGCAAAAGACCGCCCGTGGACCTGGCACTGTCTAAACCAGAGATTAGGTCAGTTTAACTGCGTTGCTCGGGGGGAGGTTCACACCCCTGAGCCGACGTAAGTTTACCATCCTAATTTTCTAGCGTAGACCAGGCCTTAATATAGTTGCAGTTATACTGGCTAAGGCACATTATACCTGTATAGCTTTGTTGGCATAATTGAAGTGGCAAAATGCTTAAATGGAGATAAGGCCAGGGACTACCCATCCGTGTCAAATTAAGCACGTGCATAAATGCTTGTGAGAGAGGGGCCTCCGACTGGACGTTAGTGTTTTCAGAAGTGGTCAGCATTGGTCTAACTCTTTTGCAATTGAAGTCGTTTGCCAGTGGACCCATGTCAACAAAGTACATCTCTCTCTAGCTCTCTCTTTAATAAATCCCATTTTCCATTACCTGGGAAATTGTTGCATCCCATGTAGAGGCTGATTTTTGACTTTTTGTCTTTTTTGGGTGGGGGAAAGATTTGCAAAACTGTGGCGCATGCAACAGCTTCCTTTGTTCGCAGTGGGAACAGCCGGGCACTGGGAGCTTCATTTAGCTGCCTACGTAGAAGCTGATCTCTTTTGAAAATCTGCCCTTTTGCTTTCATTTTTCTTTCAGTTTTGTTGCAGTCATGCAGTCTTTAGTCTTAAAGCCGGAGGGAGTCACTAGAACAAGGGGAAGTGCTTCCTGGCAGCTGCAGTGCATTGCCGGTGAGAAGTGGCCTCTAATAAATGTGGGAGTATGCAAAGGGGCCCTGTGACAGAGTGCAGGGCACAAACAGGTGAGCCCCGCACTCTGATCACTCTAATGTTAATTAGTTCTCCAGTAGGAAGCTGACGGGGGTAACTACTCAATCAGGCTGCCCAGCTGAGCCAATTATCCCATCAGCCCTGGGCTGATTAGAGGCAGCACAGGAAGGAAGTGCAGGGGGGAAGAGAGGAAGGAAGGAATGACTGAGCGAGCGAGCGAACGACCAGGGCCAGCTGAGCCTAGACAGACAGAGGCTGAGAACAGGGAGGTTTCTGTTACCGTCCGGCCCTGGTGAGAGGGCCAAAAGCGAGTTGACTATTGTAAATAGGCTGTTGCACAGACACTGTTGTGAGATTGGTGGCAGGAACATGAAATAAAAAGACCCGGGGATGGCATAACCAGGGGATTCTGTGCAGTTTTTGCAAGGAGAGGGGCCACTCCCGTGACAGGCCTTATTACTACTGACCCATTCCCCTGAGTTAGCCCAGATCCTTCAGTCTGATGGTTCCAGTGCCCATGCAGTGGCCCAGTGACTTAAATGGGATTCCACGGGATGCAGAGGTCAGTGCTTGCTGATTCCATGGCAGTGGTGACCGAGAGAACCCCTTTGGTGCAGGTTGCCCAACAGAAGACGTCTCGGACTCTGTAAATATAATTGAAATAGTCCTTCTGGTAAACAAAGAAGGGTGATGCATGGGAGTGGTTTCATTTTTTTTAAATGATCGGGACAGATCCTGAGCTGCTGTTATTCCATGTAGGTCCATGGACTTCACTGGAGCTGTGCCAGGATAGACCTGTTCAGGCTGTGGCCTGATGTTTCTGATTGGAAAAAGAGGTTTTATTGCATGTAGCTATCGTGCAACCTGCTGCTCACCTCTGCTTCGGCTCACTGCAGTCACGTTACTCACCAGCACTTCTCCTCTTTTTCAATCCATCGGAGCTATAAGTGGTATCAAAAATAGAACCGAGCTGACCAGCCTTTATTTCTCCTACACCAGCAAGATCAAGGAATAAGGGCAGAGGTTTCCTCTTGATATGAGAGAGGCTCTGCAATTATCTTATTTTGGATCTAAAACCGTACCGTTTATTACTTGGGGTGGGGTGGGGAGAAACAATTCCACTGCTTTTCTAGCGAGCTATCTTTAATGCTAAAGGCCAGACCCGCAGCTGGTGTAAATTGATGTAAGATGACTTACACCAGCTGAGGATCTGGTCCTAAAATTTGGACAGCTGCAACACAAGTTGTTGTATGTGCAGATGAAAGATCAGTTCTGCTTACTGCTGTATGTTTCCTAATTTGCTCTCTTGTATTTTACAATCACTTTTGTTCTTTCGTCTTTTATTTTAAATGATCTCTAATTATGTTCTCAGAACATTCAACCTATGGTGTCTAGGCTTTCATCAACGTGCAAGGAGTATAGCAATATTATTATCAATGGGGTTTACACACATTAATCCACAACAACCAGAATAATAAAACCTGCATCCTCAGCTGCTATAAATCAACCAAGTTCCATTGAAGTCAAGATGACAGATTTACACCAGCTGAGGATCTGGCTCTAAATCTCCGTTCTACTCTATGTATAATTGCTCTGTCATGAGTAGGATATGTAGGCCCCTGTTCTGCAAACACTTATGCTTGTGATTAATTTTGGTCCCATTTTGGGACTGCTCAAGGTACTAAAATTAAGCATATGCATAAATATATACAGGATGAGTGCCCAGTGGTTCTCAAATGTGGGTTGGGACCCCAAAGTGGGTAGTGACCTAATTTAAATGGGGTGGCCAGGGCTGGCTTAGACTTGCTGGGGCGCAGGGCCAAAGCCTGAGCCTCACCGCCCAGGGCCAAAGCCAAAGCCTGAGGACTTTAGCCCTGGGTGGCAGGGCTCAGGTTATAGGCATCTTGTCTGGGGCCGAAGCCCTTGGGCTTCAGCTTTGACCCCCCCCCCATGGTGGCGGAGCTCGGGTGGGTTCAGGCTTCAGTCCCCCATCCTGGGGTCGTAGTTTTTGTTGTCAGAAGGGGGTCACGGTGCAATGAAGTTTGAGAACCCCTGGTTTAGAATAAACACAAATAGTTTCTGAACCTTTGGAAATAATTTGCTTTAAAGATATGTATGAAATTCCAATACATTAGCCAGATCATCTTCGGCTATTCAGTTTCATGGTTTAGCTATTGTTCTAATTCAGCGATTTTTGGATTAAATCTAGTAACGTGTTCTGACCAAATGGGCCATATGTTGTCCCTAACTGGTAGAAATCAGCATACGGGCATGGAAGGTCAATGTCGGCATGCCCATTTACACTAGCTGAGGATCAGGCCCATTGTGAGCAATAGAAGGCCTTGTCTAGACTGAGGCCCCGTCTACACTGGCAAGTTTCTGCGCAGTAAAGCAGCTGTGAGCGCTGTAACTCCCGAGGTGCACACACGGCCACGCCACTGAGTGCGCAGAAACTGCACAGTTGTAGCGCTGTAAAAAAACCACCCCGACGAGAGGCGTAGAGCTTCCTGCGCCAGGGATACAGCGCTGCGGTGCCAGTGTAGACACCGGGGTGGTTACAGCGCTGTGATTGGCCTCTGGGAGGTGTCCCACAAAGCCTGTTCTCGCCTCTCTGCCCATCGGTTTGAACTCTACTGCCCTGCCCTCCGGTGACCGGCCGTCAGCCCCACCCCACACATTCCTTTGCAAATTTGAAAGTCCCCTTCCTGTTTGCTCGGTGTTGCGTGCAGTGGTCTCAGCACATCTTTCCAGGTGGCCAGGCCTGCTCCACGCACCAGGAGATCCCCCGCTTGGAGCAAAGCCGAGCTGCTGGACCTCAGCGGCATTTGGGGAGAGGAGGCTGTGCAGCCCCAGCTGCTCTCCAGACGTAGGAATTATGACACCTATGGCCAGATTTCACGACGCATGACAGAAAGGGGCCATGACCGGGACACACGGCGGTGCAGAGTCAAAGGGAAGGAGCTGCAGAACGCCTACCATAAGGAGCGGGAGGCAAAGCATCTCTCCGGTGCTGCGCCCACGAACTGCCAGTTTCACAAAGAGCTGGATGCGATTCTCGGTGGTGACCCCCCCTCCACTGCAAAGGCCCCTGTGGATACTTCGTTGGTTCGTATGCCAGTCGAGAGTGGACCGAGCCAGGGGGAGGAAATCTTGGACGAAGAGGGGGAGGGGGACCCAGAGGCAGAGGACGATTCGGAGGCCAGAGATGCAGGCAGTCAGGAGCTCTTCTCTACCCCGGAGGAGCCGAGCCAGTCACAGCAGTCAGAGCTTGGCAAAGCGCAAACCGGAGAGGAGGCCCTTGGTAAGTGGATCTGATTTTGGAAATCGCTGAAGCGAGGTGCTGGCGGCAGGAGGGCTGCAGGAAGCAGGCTTGTCTCCCACTGCATGCCTAGTCTGAACAGTGGAACAGGCTGTTGACTGACTCCCTCACTTCACGGAAATCTCCCTCCGAGATCTCCAGGAAACGCTCACGGAGACACGGGGCAATCCGTTGCCACAGGTTCCTCTGCAGAGCTGCTTTGCTTCTTGCCCCATGAACGGTAACTTTCCCGCACCACTGTGCTGTCATGGGGGGTGTGGGGGAGACCATTGCTGTACACAGGCTAGCTGCATAGGGGCCAGGGTGGAAGCCACAGGCATGGAGAAGACCTTCCCTTGATTCCCTGCTCACCCTCAGCAGCGAGATATCTTCCATAATGATCACATCCTGTGGAAAGAGTGGGGACAGGAATGATTATCTGCCCCCTCCCGCAGTGCTGGCTCTCCCCAAGAGCCACGTGCCCAGTGTACAGCAGGGTTCAGGAAGAGTGATTCACCCTGCCCCTGCGGCTACTCACCATTTTGGGGGTCTTGGAGTTCAAGTGTGCTTGCCTGGGGTCAGCCAGTTAGTGACAGGTGTGTGAGTACTGGCTGTGTTTTAAAGCACTGATCAGTGTTGTCTGTGTTGCAAACAATACTGCTTCTGTAAAATGTTGCATTTAAACTTCACAGAGATGACCTTGGGAGTCCAGCCTCCGACTTTGTTATCAGCAGCTGAACGGCTGCACAGATTTAGAAAGCGGCCAAGAAGAACTAAGGAGTACTTTCTGCGTGATGTTAGGATGCACTCCATCGCCGAGAAACAGGAATTGAAGGAGGGACGGGACAGCGGGAAGAGGAAACGAAGGAGAACGTGGCACACCAGAATGAAGCCACAGAGCGGCTCTTAAAGGTTATGGAGCGCAAAGCAGACATGCTCCAGGTGATACTAGCTCTTCGAACCGAGCAGCTCCGCACCCACCCTCCCCTGCAGCCATTGTCACAAAACTCTTTCCCATGCACCCCCCCGCGCACCGCCAACACACTGTTATCAACCTCCTGGCTCCACTCTCTACCCGCAGCAGTCCACTCCTCCCTCCTCACAGTCCAGCCGTGTGGATTCCCACTGCCCACTGCACTCAACACCCATCCCTCTGCAGTCTGGCCCTGCTGATGTACAGCACCCGCTGCATTGTACTCCAAAGGAGAAGGCTGGGTATGATCCCTGGACATACACAAATCGGTAGCTATCCCGGGGCCCCTCCTCCTCTTGAGACCTTCCCTTCCCCCATTGCCCATCCCCCTCCCTGCTGTTGAATTTTTTCATTTGACTCTCTCCTCCGGTTGATGTCTTTTAATAAAAGAATTGTGTTGGTTTGAAAGCAATCTTTATTCTATTAAATGAAAGCAAAAAGAGCACTGCAAAGCAACATACAATTATGTTAAGGCCTTTTGCATCATGTGAACCAATCACCTCCTAGCACTACAAGCACTGCAATCCCGAGCATAGCAACAAATATGAGTGGCTTTCAGCTTCAGATTGCTGCCTCAAGACATCCCGGATCCTTATGGCCCTGTGCTGTGCCCCTCTAATAGCCCTGGTCTCTGGCTGTTCAAACTCAGCCTCCAGGCGCTGAGCCTCTGCAGTCCAGCCCTGAGTGAAGCTTTCACTCTTCCCTTCACAAATATTATGGACCGTACAGCACATGGCTATAAGCATAGGAATATTGTCATCGGCCAGGTCCAGCCTCCCATACAGGCATCGCCAGTGGGCTTTTAAACGGCTGAAGGCACACTCCACAGTCATTCTGCACTTGCTCAGCCTGTTGTTGAATCGCTCCTTGCTGCCTTCAAGTTGCCCTGTGTATGGCTTCACAAGCCACGGCATTAAGGTGTAGGCGGGGTCTCCCAGGATCACAATGAGCATTTCAACTTCCCCTACGGTGATCTTCTAGTCCGGGAAGAAAGTCCCCGCCTGCAGCTTCTTGAACAGGCCAGTGTTCTGAAAGATGCGTGCGTCATGCACCTTTGCAGACCAGCCTGTGTTAATGTCCGTGAAATGCCCACCGTGATCCACAAGCGCCTGGAGAACCATTGAGAAATACCCCTTGCGATTAATGTACTCGGTGGCTAGGTGGTCAGGTGCCAGAATTGGAATATGTGTGCCATCTATTGCCTCTCTGCTGTTAGGGAAGACCATTTGTGCAAAGCCACCCACAATGTCACACACGTTGCCCAGAGTCATGGTCTTTTGGAGCAGGATGTGATTAATGGCCCTGCACACTTCCGTCAACATGAGTCCAATGGTCGACTTTCCCATTCCAAACTGGTTAGCGACCGATTGGTAGCAGTCGGGAGTAGCCAGCTTCCACAGTGCAATCGCCACGTGCTTCTCCAGAGCAGGGCAGCTCTCATTCTCGTGTCCCTGCGCCGCAGGGCGGGGGTGAGCTCATCACATGGTCCCATGAATGTGGCTTTTCTCATCCGAAAGTTCTGCAGCCATTGCCCATCATCCCGGACGTGCATCACGATGTGATCCCACCACTCGGTGCTTGTTTCCCGAGTCTCAAAGCGGCGTTCCACTGCTGTCAGCACCTCCGTGAATGCCACAAGCAATCTCGTGTCGTAGCTACTACATGTGGCGAGATCAATGTCACATTCCTCTTGCCTTTGTAGTTTAAGGAATAACTCCACTGCCACTCGTGACGTGTTGATCAGAGCGAGCAGCAGACTGGTCAGCAGTTTGGGATCCATTCCTGCAGCCCGAAAAAGGCAGAGCGCACAGTACACAAACCATTGAAAGATGATGCCAAATGTGGACGGAAGTACAGGGATTGCTGGGATGCAAAGCAATGCATCAGGGGGCATTGGGACTGGACCCTCTCCACCTTCCCACAACTCTTAGCAGCAGAAGAGGAAGAGATGCTCGGTGGGATAGCTGCCCAGAGTGCACCGCTCCGAATACCGCTGCAAGTGCCACAGGTGTGAACACACTACTGCGCAGGCAGCTGGCCGTGTGAACACACACCAGCGCTTCCCCTCTGCGCACTCTGAGCGGCGCTGTAACGGCCGGCGCTGTCACTCTGCCAGGGTAGACGTGCCCTGAATCATAGAATCATAGAATCATAGAATATCAGGGTTGGAAGGGACCTCAGAAGGTCATCTAGTCCAACCCCCTGCTCGAAGCAGGACCAAGTCCCAGTTAAATCATCCCAGCCAGGGCTTTGTCAAGCCTGACCTTAAAAACCTCTAAGGAAGGAGATTCTACCACCTCCCTAGGTAACGCATTCCAGTGTTTCACCACCCTCTTAGTGAAAAAGTTTTTCCTAATATCCAATCTAAACCTCCCCCACTGCAACTTGAGACCATTACTCCTCGTTCTGTCATCTGCTACCATTGAGAACAGTCTAGAGCCATCCTCTTTGGAACCCCCTTTCAGGTAGTTGAAAGCAGCTATCAAATCCCCCCTCATTCTTCTCTTCTGTAGACTAAACAATCCCAGCTCCCTCAGCCTCTCTTCATAAGTCGTGTTCTAGACCCCTAATCATTTTTGTTGCCCTTCGCTGGACTCTCTCCAATTTATCCACATCCTTCTTGTAGTGTGGGGCCCAAAACTGGACACAGTACTCCAGATGAGGCCTCACCAATGTCGAATAGAGGGGAACGATCACGTCCCTCGATCTGCTCGCTATGCCCCTACTTATACATCCCAAAATGCCATTGGCCTTTTTGGCAACAAGGGCACACTGCTGACTCATATCCAGCTTGTCGTCCACTGTCACCCCTAGGTCCTTTTCCGCAGAACTGCTGCCTAGCCATTCGGTCCCTAGTCTGTAGCGGTGCATGGGATTCTTCCGTCCTAAGTGCAGGACCCTGCACTTATCCTTATTGAACCTCATCAGATTTCTTTTGGCCCAATCCTCCAATTTGTCTAGGTCCTGAGATTTAGAGAGTGTGATGGAAGGTAGCTCAATCTAATTCGTACCTTCTAAAACTCCAGTCAAGACAAAGAAAATGTTCTTTAGAATATGCTAAATTGAGATTCAACTCCAGCAGTTTAACACATTCCAAAGTACAATTTCTTTGTCTTGACTGCAGTTTTAGAAGGCGCTAATTAGACTGCGTTAACTAATGCAATTTTACTTCACGCCATTAAATCCTAATCTAGACAAAACCTAATCATGCAGTCAGATGGAAAACAGTTTTTCATTCAAGCGTGGGAGGGTGGGGAGAACTGTGGGAACGTTTAAATGTTGATCTCTCTACATTTGATGATAACATGGGGAAAAGTCCAAAAGCTGTTAATCTTTGACATGAAACCAATCAAAGGCAAGTCAGATGGCTGACAAAGCATGCAGGTAAGTTTCTCAAACACAACAACGTGATGATTTTGCCAGAGATGAATGTGTTTTCTTAGTGATCTACATTTACATGAGTGGCATGTGGCTTTAGCTGGCCTCACAAGGAGCTGGGTGAACAGAAGTGCAGTGTCACTGGGAAATATTCCTGTGACTCTATGATCTCCTTGCACAAATTAGACTGAACATGAATTAGGACAAGTCTCTGCCTAGGTGTGTCTTGGGGTAATCATTCCACCATAATTGCTTTATGAGAACAGTGTAAGCCTTTGGATATTTTCCCTGTGCCATGGTTGATGATTATCTCCTGAGGTTGGGATACACCATTTAAATTAAAAGAAAAGGAGTACTTGTGGCACCTTAGAGACTAACAAATTTATTTGAGCATAAGCTTTCATGAGCTACAGCTCACTTCATCAGATGCATGCAATGGAAAATACAGTGGGGAGATTTTATATACACAGAGAACATGAAACAATGGGTGTTACCATACACACTGTAACGACAGTCTGTTTTTGAAGTTTTTTTCTTGAAGAATTGCAACTTTTAGGTCTGTAATTGAATGACCAGAGAGATTGAAGTGTTTTCCAACTGGTTTTTGAATGTTATAATTCCTGACGTCTGATTTGTGTCCATTTATTCTTTTGTGTAGAGACTATCCGGTTTGGCCAATGTACATGACAGAGGGGCATTGCTGGCACATGATGGCATATATCACATTGGTAGATGTGCAGGTGAATGAGCCTCTGATAGTGTGGCTGATGTGATTAGGCCCTATGATGGTGTCTCCTGAATAGATATGTGGACACAGTTGGCAACGGGCTTTGTTGCAAGGATAGGTTCCTGGGTTCGTGTTTTTGTTGTGTGGTGTCTGGTTGCTGGTGAGTATTTGCTTCAGGTTGGGGGGTTGTATGTAAGCAAGGACTGGCCTGTCTCCCAAGATCTGTGAGAGTGATGGGTCGTCCTTCAGGATAGGTTGTAGATCCTTGATGCACTGGAGAGGTTTTAGTTGGGGGCTGAAGGTGATGGCTAGTGGTGTCCTGTTATTTTCTTTTTTGGGCCTGTCCTGTAGTAGGTAACTTCTGGGTACTCTTCTGGGTCTGTCAATCTGTTTCTTCACTTCAGCGGTGGGTATTGTAGTTGTAAGAATGCTTGATAGAGATCTTGTAGGTGTTTGTCTCTGTCTGAGGGGTTGGAGCAAATGCGGTTGTATCGTAGAGCTTGGCTGTAGACAATGGATCATGTGGTGTGGTCTGGATGAAAGCTGGAGGCATTTAGGTAGACATAGCGGTCAGTAGGTTTCCGGTATAGGGTGGTGTTTATGTGACCATTGCTTATTAGCACTGTAGTGTCCAGGAAGTGGATCTCTTGTGTGGATTGGTCCAGTCTGAGGTTGATGGTGGGATGGAAATTGTTGAAATCATGGTGGAATTCCTCAAGGGCTTTTTTTCCATGGGTCCAGATGATGAAGATGTCATCAATGTAGCGCAAGTAGAGTAGGGGCATTAGGGGACAAGAGCTGAGGAAGCGTTGTTCTAAGTCAGCCATAAAAATGTTGGCATACTGTGGGGCCATGCGGGTACCCATAGCAGTGCCACTGATTTGAAGATATACTTTGTCCCCAAATGTGAAATAGTTATGGGTGAGGACAAAGTCACAAAGTTCAGCCACCAGGTTTGCCATGACATTATCGGGGATACTGTTCCTGATGGCTTGTAGTCCATCTTTGTGTGGAATGTTGGTGTGGAGGGCTTCTACCTCCATAGTGGCTAGGATGGTGTTATCAGGAAGATCACCGATGGATTGTAGTTTCCTCAGGAAGTCAGTGGTGTCTCGAAGATAGCTGGGTGTGCTGGTCATGTAGGGCCTGAGGAGGGAGTCTACATAGCCAGACAATCCTGCTGTCAGGGTGCCAATGCCTGAGATGATGGGGCGTCCAGGATTTCCAGGTTTATGGATCTTGGGTAGCAGATAGAATACCCCTGGTCGGAGTTCTAGGGGTGTGTCTGTGTGGATTTGTTCTTGTGCTTTTTCAGGGAGTTTCTTGAGCAGATGGTGTAGTTTCTTTTGGTAACCCTCAGTGGGATCAAAGGGTAATGGCTTCTAGAATGTGGTGTTGGAGAGCTGCCTAGCAGCCTCTTGTTCATATTCTGACCTATTCGTGATGATGACAGCATCTCCTTTGTCAGCCTTTTTGATTATGATGTCAGAGTTGTTTCTGAGGCTGTGTATTTTCCACTGCATGCATCCGATGAAGTGAGCTGTAGCCCATGAAAGCTTATGCTCAAATAAATTTGTTAGTCTCTAAGGTGCCACAAGTCCTCCTTTTCTTTTTGCGGATACAGACTAACACAGCTGCTACTCTGAAACTATTTCAATTGGGGAAAGGGACCAATTTTGATGGGCCACTCTCATAGTAAGTGGAACCAGGGCATTTCCCAAGAACTATAGGGGAATGCTTCCTTGCTCTGATATAGCTCTCTATTGCTGGTGTAGGTCCTGTCTGTTATCTGCATGATATTGCCACAACATCAATAGATTAAGCCACAGTGATTCCAACACTAAATATTTCTTATTTACTATCAAGGGAAAATGGTCAGAGTAGCTGTGTCACGTACTTGGATTGTTCCAAAAATAACAGAACTCTCCAGTATCTTTTACATTTCTAAAATGTCTGAAATTAATAGCTTACAGAAAGCATGTGGGATGTCATTTAATTTTTAGCCCTCCTGTATGGTGCTTTCTGCAAGCTCCCTTTATAAACTAGCCTATAATTCTATCGATAGAATATCTTAGTTCTCCGTGGGTAGCAATTAACCTTTATTCAACAAGCTCATTTATCACATTAGGTTGCACATGAAAGATGTCGAAGTCCTACCAAATATGCTCTGATGTCAAATATTTCTGAATCTGAATGAGGCTAGACAGCTTCAAACGGGAATAAAGAGTTTGCTACGCTGTCATTAGCAATTAGGAGGTAGCTCATCACCTGCTACTCCATCAACAGCAATATCAGCCAAATATGAGATTCAGGAACACCAGTAGGAACAATTCCAAATATTGGTGAAGGGAAGGCCCCCCCCCCTCCTCTTTTCTTTTTCTCGAGATCCTACCACACGTACAACAGCACTTCCTATCCATGCTAGGAGCCCATCGTTATAAATACTGGTTCCCAACTCCAGTTCTGCAGATCTAGAGTCTGGTCCTTCATAGGTCCTCCGTAATTGCGTGACTGCACCTAAGCAACCTGCATCCCCATCCCATGCTGGCTGTAGTGGGAGATTTGGAATCCAACATGCTCAGTCAGTCTCCCCTTTCACTCAGGTAGCTTTGTGTACTGCCCTCACATTGGTGCAGCCGTCTGCAGAAGGCTCACTCCAGAATAGGGGATGCTCTGGTAGCAAATCATTGGTGGAATGGCTCCTACATCACCCTCTCTTCCTGCAGCTGGCATAGGGAGCAGAGGGAAAGGGTGTGGCCAGAGCCTTCTTATTCTATTTGTGTTCCTATACTGTGCCCATCAGCGTGGTATCCCAGGGACTCAGCAGTTTCTGGGACTGTTGGCAGATGGTATGAATTAGAGCAGCCTTCTCTTGCAGCAACACCTTAAATCCCCTTGGAAGCTGAGACAGGGGCAGAACTCAACGTTCCAGCAGCAGTACGCCGGAGGGAGAGGGGCAGACTGTCAAACTGGCAGGCTGCAAGCCAATTAAGGCTTTATAGCTTCTTAAACTCCACTGAGAAACCCACGTAGCCTGTGCAGATCCCAGAGCACTGGTGTCAGGTGCTCATGATGAGAGACACCACTTCACTAGTGGGTAGTTAAATTCTGCACCCGCTGAAGGGAGCTGAGGGTTGCATTGCAGTGGTCTACTTTAGCAGGGCTGGCCTTCCCATGAGGCGAACTGAGGTGGCCGCCTCAGCTGCCAGACTGTGGGGGAGTGGGGGGCGCCACTAGGACCCAGAGTGTAGAAAATTGTGTCTGCTGCTGGTGCATCTGGATTCTCTCTGCTCGAGATGCACAGAGATGGTGGAGTGTTGTGCTGCAGAAAGGAGGGCACAAGAGACAGAACAGGCAGGCAGGAGAAAAGGGGAGAGGGAATAACAGAAAGCAGCAGGAGCTGCAGGGAGAGAGAGGAGGAGGAGGCTCTTATGTACCTCTCTAGCAACCCCAGGAGCCTGGACTGATTAACACCAGCTTCTCAGGGAGCTTCCTCTTTCCTGCTGCTTCCCTGAACCTACTTGAGGAGAACAGGCAGTCTACTGAAGTATTAGAAGCCAGTTAGGCCCTTAAGACGCTGATATCTTCCCTCACTCAGGCCTTGCTACCAGCCTGCTTATTTGTCCACTTCAACTGAGTGTTCAGAGCCACTATAGCTGGCACAGAACAGCAGTCATGAGTGAAAGAAGAAAACGCCCCTCTGGGGCAGCATTCAAAAAAAGAAAGAAAGCAAAGGAAGCTTTTCTATCTAAGCAGAAAGGAGCTCTCCTGAGATACATAGACACAAGTGTTCACGGTGAGCCTTCCGGCCCCAGTGAGGATGTGAGTGGTGAGGAGATGCCTGATCTTCCAGTCAGTCAGACTGTTGGTGACCTGGCTGCTACTGCAGCATCCATATCTCCATCTCAAATGGATGTAACCATGCACATTCCTGAAGAAAAGTGTAGATCAGAGAAGAGTGTGGTGGAGGCGCAAGAAACAGCTACTGCTGAGTTTAGTTCCTTAAGTCTAGATGATCCAGGACTGTGGACCCACTTGAGCAGTAGCCTGAGGGACTTCCTTGTACTGCAAATGAAAAACTTCATGTTCCCCAAAGACAATGAAAATAGAAGTTTCCATCCAACACATTACTGGCGTGAAATCCCCAATGGTGACAAAGTGGAGAGGCCATGGCTTATGTACTCAAAAACCCAGAATGCTGCATACTGTTTTTGTTGCAAACTCTTCCAGTCTAATGTTCCAGCCACATTGGGTTCTACAGGAACAAAGGACTGGAAAAATCTGGCTAGATATCTGGCATGCCATGAGAAGGCAGCAAATCACCAGAGAGCATTCCATAGGTGGAAAGAGCTTGAGATGAGACTAAGGTTAAAAGCCACCATAGACGATCAGCATCAAGAGAAGATTGCATCAGAGTCTCTTTACTGGCAAAATGTTCTGAAAAGGCTCATTGCCATTGTGGGAATGCTTGCTACCCAAAACCTAGCCCTGCGTGGCACTTCAGATCAGCTGTATGTGCCAAACAATGGAAACATCCTTAAAATTGTGGAGCTGATGGCAGAGGTTGACGCTGTACTCCAGGAGCATCTAAGAAGAGTCACCACCCAAGAAATGTACACACACTACTACCTTGGAAAAACAATTCAAAATGAGATCACACAGTTACTGGCAACAAGAGTCAAACAGAAGATTGTGGCAGATCTGAAGTCAGCAAGATATTCCTCTGTTATTCTGGACTGCGCACCTGACATCAGCCATAGGAAACAAATTACTTTAATGGTGCATTTTGAAACAACAACAGAACCTAGTGAAAATGTCCCTGCAATGGTGACTGTCAGAGAGCATTTTCTAGAATTTATTGACATTGATGATACTACAGGAGCTGGTATGACAAATGTGCTTCTTAAGAAGCTGGAAGATACGGGAATTGCGGTAGCTGACATGAGAGGTCAGGGCTACGATAATGGTGCCAACATGAGAGGAAAGAACAGAGGAGTGCAGACACGGACCCAAGAGTTAAACCCTCAAGCTTTTTTTGTCCCATGCAGTTCTCATTCATTGAACTTGGTGGTCAGTGATGCAGCATCAGCTTCTAGTGAGGGTGCTGAATTTTTTAATGTAATTCAAAGCATCTATGTTTTTTTCTGTGCATCAACTCATCAATGGCAAATTTTGAAGCAACATCTGGAAACATCCTCTCTGACACTGAAACCACTGAGTGCCACACAATGGGAAAGTCGAGTGGAGGCGATAAAGCCTATCACACACCAAATTGGGAAGATAGATGATGCCATAGTTGCCATTATGGAGGATAATGCTATGACAGGAACTGTTTGTGGGAGAACAGTGGCAGAGGGAAATGGAATCACCAGAAACATACATAACTTCAAATTTCTGTGTGGCTTAGTGTTGTGGCATTTCATACAGTTGGAAATAAAAGTTGTAAGCAAGAGACTCCAAGGTGTTGACCTTGATATATCTGGAGCAATGGAACAACTGGACAAAGCAAAGTCATACCTACAGTCTTACCGGTCAGATGAGAGATTACAAAAGATTCTGAAGAGTGCACAGAAGTTGGTAGTGGAACTTCACACTGAAGCGTCACACTGAAGCTATTTTCCCACCCATTCAAGAATACAAGAGTCAACAAAGAAGAAGACATTTTGATTACGAGGCACGGGATAATCCCATAAGAGATCCCAAAAAACAATTCAAAGTTGAATTCTTTAATCAGGTGCTAGATTGTGCAATACAGTCAGTTGAAGAACGTTTCATGCAGCTCAAGAAACACAACAGTATATTTGGGCTGTTGTATGATATTCCAAAACTCCTCACTATACCTGAAGAAGTCCTGCACCAGCAATGCAGGGCACTAGAGACAGTGCTGACACATGATGACATGTGCGATATTGATGTGAATGATTTAGGTGATGAACTGAAAGCCCTTTCAAGATACATTTCAGCAGGATCAGCTCCAAAGGCTGTTCTGGAATATATGTGCACAAATAAGATGACCACCCTCTTTCCAAATGCTTTTGTTGCTCTGTGCATACTTAGAATCATAGAATATCAGGATTGGAAGAGACCTCAGGAGGTCATCTATTCCAACCCCCTGCTCAAAGCAGGACCAATCCCCAACTAAATCATCCCAGCCAGGGCTTTGTCAAGCCTGACCTTAAAAACCTCAAAGGAAGGAGATTCCACCACCTCCCTAGGTAACGCATTCCAGTGCTTTACCACCCTCCTAGTGAAAAAGTTTTTCCTTGCAACCATCTCAATAGAGCATAAGCTGGCCCAGACTGTGGACCTTCAGCAGGAAGCAGTTCAAATCTTTGCAACCAAGAAGGCACAGAAAGCACCACTTTGATTATTCAAACAGATAAAAATGCCCGTGTTTACTATGCAGACAAGAAAAGTTACATTTGCTATTCAGGCGTTTGAAAGTTAAGTGTTACTTAAAATTTTTGAACAAGGCATTTTAAGTTGTTAGTTCTCCTTTATTGGGGTAGGCAGCAGAGCAGTACTATGAGAGGAGTAGAACAGGAAGAAGGCAGAATTGAGACCTTTCAAAGTTTGGCCCAAGCGAGGGGACATGGGGGCGTCATTTGAGCTCCCCACCTCAGGTGCCAAAATGTTGTGGGCCAGCCCTGCACTCTAGAAGTGACAAAACCTTCCAGGGAGGTGCATGGGCCTGTGTAAGCAGTCTCCTGCAGACTCGGGGCTCAGAAGTGTTGCACAGTTGCCCTGTGCTGGGGAATAGGCAAGAAGTATCTCTGAATATACCCCGGCAGGATTGGGCCTGTAGTGACCAGTAAGTGCAGCAAAAGTTTAATATTCTGCACTGGAACAATATGTGGCTTCAACATGGACCTTCATCTGATTGCAAAGTGCGTCTGACTCAGCGCAACATTTCCAGGCCAAGAGTTGAAGCCCTCATTTTTTAAATTAAGCACGTCTTTTTTAAAAGGCGAGAGGTGTAATTTGTTTTATTAATTTCCCCAATAAAATGTACAGTACTTTTAAGCTGATTGAGTGCCATGTCTCTCTTTGGCAACTAGTGTCAGCATCTCTCCCAGATCTATTCACGTGCTTCACCTCTGTCTGCAATGCAGACCAGGGCTGCACTGAGATGCCAGATCACTGAAACCATCTGCCAACTAGAACTTTGGTTTTAAACTCCTCATAACTATTAAAAATAGAAAAAGCCTATTTGTTTTTTAGGTAGACTATAGAACATTTTCTTATAGTAGCCAGTGGTATTTTGGACAGCCCAGTTTCAGATGATTTGCTCGATGGGGCATAATGATAACACACGGATAGCCAGACTTTTAAATCAACACACTGTAAACTTAACAGATGCTGTACAGATCATGATAGAAAATGAACCTTTTTGTAACTAAAAGCTGTTGGGTTTTTAAATTATTCCTAGAACTCATTTCTGACTGATTTTATAGATGTTTACAAAACCGTTAATGTAATTCTTGTTTAAAAATGGTATTTTATATCTAACTAAAGTAGATGGAGAAAAAGGAGCTAGACAAAACTGATGTGTCAGAACAGGAAAAGGGATTAAAAAAAAGTTAATGTACTAAAGCCAGAAGAAAGTTAGACTTTATGGGGCAGTGTCAAGGACACTGAGCAATCAGTGTGGAAAGCACCTATGTTTATTGGCAGTACCTAGAAATGTAATTACAATGCGTTACTGTAGAAGGGAGTGGGATTTTCTAAAGTGTTCACGGATGGCCTAACTCCGCTCCTATTGAAGCCATTGGGAGCTTTACCACTGGCTTCAAAGGGAACAGAGTTAAGTCAGTGGGAGTTTTACCATAGATTTCTGTGTGAGCAGGGGTAGGCCAATATTGAGGACTATGAAAACGACTCTTTGCGGCTGCAACATCAGCTCAGCCATCGGTCCAACAAAAGTCAACTCCAGGAGCCAAATGCCTCCACTACTTGCAGAAAAAAGATACCATTTTCTACTTGGTCTCTAGGTCCTTGGCAAGGCATTTAGGCCAATACCTCTCAACCTTTCCCGACTACTGTACCCTTTCAGGAGTCTGATTTGTCTTGCGTACCCCCAAGTTCCACCTCACTTACAAACTACTTGCTTACAAAATCAGACATAAAGTACAAACGTGTCACAGCAGACTACTACTGACTTACTCAGCCACTCTTATGGCTGACTTACTTATTTTTACCATATAATTATAAAATAAAATCAATGGGAATATCAATACTGTACTTACATTTCAGCGTATAGTACATAGAGCAGTATAAACAAGTCACTGTCTGTGTGAAATTTTAGTTTGCACTGACTTCGCTAGTGCATTTATGTAGCCTGTTGTAAAACTAGGAAATATCTAGATGAGTTGATGTACCCCCTGGAAGTCCTCTGGGTACCCCCAGGGGTATGTGTACCCCTGGTTGAGAACCACCTGCAGGGCTGGGCTTTGGGGTGTCCCTGGGGAGCAGCTCACAGACTTGCCATCTTCCTGGGGGGTCATCATTCCCCCATTCTTGGCCTGCCAGTCCAGCTCAGGTGGGCCCCTCTTATTGCCATATCGGCTGCTGTTCAGCGGCAACTCACTTGTGGTTTTCACCTCTTCTGTAGCATTTCCAAACCACAACACAACCCCCGATCTGGCTAACCACAGGCGCTCTGACTCTGTCTGTGCACTCTGCGAGGAGAATTGGTAGCAAAGGAAAAAAAAACTCTGAGGGACGTTCAGCCTTCAACGAGGTGAGGGGGCAACATGCCCCCTTGACCTCAGCTCTTTGGATGCAATATCTCCCTCCGGTCTTGAAGTCCAATGTGGCTTCAGTTCCCTGCATCCCAGTAACTCAAACCCCTGGTTTAATGGAAGGTGGGGTACACCCCTCAGGAGTGCACTGTCCGCAGCTCAGCTCCCATGGAGCTCCAGGCTTTGGTCCTTCTGGACTCCTAAGCTCTGCAGCCCCCGTCAGGGAGCTGAGGAACAATGCAGGAGCTTTCTCGTTCTGTGTGGCATAGGAGCTCCTTGAAACTGAGGTGCCAATGTACCCGGA
The DNA here is from genome assembly GCF_015237465.2 of Chelonia mydas. Classification (NCBI taxonomy): domain Eukaryota; kingdom Metazoa; phylum Chordata; order Testudines; family Cheloniidae; genus Chelonia; species Chelonia mydas. The sequence goes on along the minus strand of NC_051245.2, from coordinate 127,897,620 downwards.
CCCCTGAATTTACCTGGGTTTTGGAGGCCCACAAGACCCTCCTAAAGTCAAGACTTACCTGTATAACCAGCTAAACAATACAGAACATGATGAGAACAGTCAGAGGCTTGGGGAAAGACTGGGACTGAGGGAAACATCTTCAAAAGCACCCAGGTGACTTAAAATTTCAACCTGGTTGCTTTACAGAGGCAATGAACGAGAAGGGACATGACAGAGGTGTAAAAAAAATGATTGGCACACAGATAGGGTGAATAGAAGGTCCTGATTTACATTCTCATCACACAAGAACAAGGGAACAGTCCACTGAAATTGAAAGACAAATTAAAACATGATACAAACTAATCCTTTTTCACACAATACATAATTAACCAGTGGAACTCACTGCCTCGTGATATCATGAAGCCAAGACCATAGCAGGATTCACAAGAGAACTGGACATTTAGATGGGTAATGAGAACTTTCACAGTTGTAGTAACTAGGACTAATTTTGTCAATAAGGCATATAAACTCACAGGCTTGAGGGCACTAGCCAGTTTCTGGCTGATGGGTTAGAAAGAAACTTCCCCCAGCGACCAGCTATCTATAACTGCCCTTTCATGGTTTCTTTCAGGTTCCTCTGAAGCAGCTGGCACAAGTCACTGTGGGAGAGAGAATATTTGACTAGATGGACCATGGGTCTGATCTGCTCAGGCGATTCCTATGACATAAATGTAAGTGATAAAAGGTGTTAGGATACAGATATTCAGGTCTGTCTGTAAAGGCCTATACTCTAAGAATTTAGATGTATTCTTATCACTTGGCTAGTTATAGAGGTATAAAAGAAAGAATCAAAATCACTGTCTGCCAGTGTAAGGGCCTTCTCTTACTGTGACAGTCTGAGGCCCTGTGCTTAGGCTAAGGCCTTTGGCTAAACAGCAGAGGCAGCCATAAGCTGGGAAGTGAACGGTCACATCCTCACATTCCAAACTAGTCACATTGAAAGAAGGTGCTATTGGGCTCTTAGGAATACAATCCTGTCCTGATAGTGCCTATCACCTCCAGAGAAAGGGGAGTGCCTAGAAAATGTAAAAGGAAACTTAGTTTGATAGCATCCTGTCTGGCCAGAACTCACTTATCAATAGCTGGGATGTGAAATCCTCACTTCTGTATTGTTTTGTCATTATAGTTCCCACTTTGCTATTGTTTGTCTGTATAATCTCTGTCTCGTTCTGTGATTGTTCCTGTCTGCTGTATAATTAATTTTGCTGGGTGTAAACTAATTAAGGTGATGGGATACAATTGGTTACATAATCATGTTACAATATATTAGGATTGGTTAGTTAAATTTCAGGAAAATGATAGGTTAAAGTATAACTAAGCAGAACTCAAGTTTTACTATATAATCTGTAGTCAATGAGGAAGTGAGTGGGTGTGGGTGGGAGGGGGTGGGTGTGGCAGATGGGAACAGGGAATGGGGGTAAGGAAATTGGAATCATGTTTTGCTAAAGTGGGAAATGGGAACAGGGAATGGGAGTAAGGAAATTGGAATCATGTTTTGCTAAAGGGGGAAATGGGAACAGGGACACAGGTGTAAGGCTCTGTGGGGTCAGAGGTGGGAAGGAGGATACTAAGGAAGGAAACTGGAATCATGCTTGCTGGAAGTTCACCCCAATAAACATCGAATTGTTTGCACCTTTGGACTTCAGGTATTGTTGCTCTCTGTTCATGCGAGAAGGACCAGGGAAGTAAGTGGGTGAAGGAATAAGCCCCCTAACAAAAGGTTTCCAACTTCTGTGCTACACCAATTCCATGTCTAACTCCACTTGTTTGTCCCAAAAAGAAATATCCAGCTCCCCAGACTGGTCTGAACTGGGATGCAGAAAATGTCTCCCTTATTCACTGGGATCTGTCAGATAATGACCTCCACTCTCATGAGTCTACACTGTTGCCCCACTGTGGGGCAGAAAATGCTGGCCCTGCTGACTTCTCTGTACCCAGTGGCTGCCTTGCAGGAGGGTCTTACATCTAAGTAATGAGAGGAAAAGGTTGCTGAGAGGAGAAAGGGGAAGGTGTCCTGACAGCCAACTCACCAGCCATTACTTCCCATTGTGGACCAATTGTCCTTATCTCTTGCATGGTGTGTTTTGAGGGAGCAATTCAGTTTCTGGTAAGCTGATCACAAATGATGACATTCCCATTCCTGATTTATTACCACTGCTGTACATCAAGTACAATATCCCTTTGCACATGGGGACAGTATATAAGGTATCTGCCTAGTTCCAGGTTTGCAGTTTAATTTCCAAGTTACATTGCATTTTTAGGGGACATTGAACGCTCATAAAGTATTTATTTTATTATCTGAAAGCTTCTTGTAATTCTTTTGCTGCTGTAATAAAGAGGCATTATCTTTCGTGTAGACTTGAATGGTGGTATATAAAAAAAAAGACTCGATTTCCTTAAGAGGTTCCTAATTTATTCAAGTACAGACATACTTATGAGCAACAGCACCACTGTCAGCCAATGCAGAGATGGGCTCTGGAGTATGGCATCCTTGTTTTTCTTAGGACAAAGAATGAGAAAGCAAGAAAAGGGAAAATATTTGAGTTGCAAGCTTGGAATGAAGAGCTCATGATGTCAAGAAATCCCCGGCTGCCATTATAAAAGGATCACAATTGTATTTTTTTAAAGGCTACATTAAAATAGGCATTTTAGCAAAGCTGTGGGGGTTTTCCAGCACAGAGGGATCAATGCTTCCTCTTCAAATGTTTTGGTAGTGAGTCACTGATCAAATGTCAGCCACAATTTAGTCATTGTTGCAACATTCTGATTTCAATGCAAGGCCTGCGCTAAGTCACTGAGGGCTGCTCTCCAATTTGCTTTTGTTCTTGAATGTCACCAGAGAGCATCTTGGTGGACACAAGCAATCAGCGCAGTTTTCTTAATCCAGCCAATTGTTTGGTAAATGGCTCACCAGTTAACAAAGAAACCAAAAACAAGTGTGCATGGGGGAGGGGAGCCTAGAAAAGGACACTGCTGGGTGTTGGAATCTGCATGCTTTTAGCTCTGAATACAATGTGTGCTTTGCATGTGTTCTGGGGAAGGTGTAAGGCACTCCTTCGCCTGCTTTTTGGCTTTTAAGGATATGTCTACACTACAATCGGAAATGTGATTTCAGGTCAGGAGACATACTCGAGCTAGCTTGAATCTACCCAAAAATAGCAGCGAAGACACAGCCGCACGGATTCCAGGGAAGGCTTGCAAATCCTCCCAGAACTTGGCTACATAGTTACCTTGAAAGCCCCTGTCAGATTCCGTGCCCCCATGTTTTCACTGCTATTTTTACCTAGTGTAGCTATTTTACCTAGCTAGATTAAAGCTAGTGCGAGAATGTCTACCCAAGATGCAACCACACCTCCCATTGCAGTGTAGCCCGACCCTAAAACACGCTGCCACACAAGAGTGTAAACACTTCTATCCTCACCCACAGCTTTGGGGGATGGACCTTCAGCATCACAGGTTTCCTAGCTGCCCAGTCAGGAATGTTCCAGGGTCAGTTATGCAGGGACCTGGAATAAAAGCACTGCTCCAAGAGCCAGTCAGTAAGAGCCAAGACTGAGTTCAAAATTCCAGCAAAACAGTTAGAGGCTGGATCCACAGCTGGTGGAAAGGCAGCGTAACTTGTAGACTTTACAGTTAGAAGGGAACATCGTGAACATCTAGTCTGACCCCCTGCACCTTGCAGGCCACAGAACCTCATCCATCCACTCCTGTAATAGACTCCCTAACCTCTGGCTGGGTTACTGAAGTCCTCAAATGATGATTTAAAGACTTCAAGTTACACAGACTCCACCATTTACACTAGTTTAAACCAAAAGTTTAAACCTACATGTCCCACGCTGCAGAGGAAGGTGAAAACCCCCCAGGTCTCTGCCAATCTGATCCAGGAGGAAAATTCTTTCCTGACCCCAAATATGGTCATCAGTTAGACCCAGCAGCGAGACACCTGGGAAAATATTCTCAGTAGTAACTCAGAGCCCCCCATCTAGTGTCTAATCACCGGCCACTGGGAAATATTTGCTGAAAGCAGTTGCAGATCGGCTACATGCCATTGTAGGCAGTCTCATCATACCGTCCCCTCCATAAACTTATTGAGCTCAGGCTTGAAGCCAGTTCAGGTTTTTTTGCCCTCCTGCTCCCCTTGGAAGGCTGTTCCTGAACTTCACTCCTCTGACGGTGAGAAACTTCTTCTAATATAAAGTCTAAACTTCTTGATGGCCAGTTTATAGCCATTTGTTCTTGTGTCTATATTGGTGCTTAACTTAAAAAAACCTCTCCCTCCCTGGTATTTAGCCCGCTGATGTATTTATAGAGAGCAATCATATCTCCCCTCACCCTTCTTTTGGTTAGGCTAAACAAGCCAAGTTCTGAATCTCCTGTCATAAGGTAGGTTCTCCATGTCTCTTATCATTCTAGTAGCCCTTCTCTGCACCTGTTCCAGTTGGGATTCATTTTCTTACACATAAGAGCCCAGAATTGCACACACTATTCCAGATGAGGTCTCACCAGAATCTTGTATAATGGTACTAACACTTCCCTGGCTCTACTGGAAATACCTCGCCTAATGTATCCTAGGATTGCTTTAGCCTTTTTCATGGCTGCAATCATATTGGTGACTCAGACATCCTGTGATCAACCAATACAGTCAGGTCTTTCCTCTGCTCTGCCACTTCCAGCTGATACATCCCCAGCTTATAGCAAAAATTCTTGTTGTTAGTCCCTAAATGCATGACCTTGCACTGTGCACTATTAAATTTCATCCCATTTCTATTACTCCAGTTTACAAAGTTATCCAGATCTTCTTGTATGATATTCCAGTCCTCCTCCGTATTGGCAATACCTCCCAACTTTGTGTCATTTGCAAATTTTATTAGTGTACACCCACATTTTGTGGCAAGGTTATTAATAAAAATCTTAAGATTGGTCCCAAGACTGACCCTGGAGGAACTCCACTAGTAACCTCTCTCCAGCCTGACAGTTCACCTTTCAGTATGACCCATTGTAGTCTCCCCTTTAACCACTTCCTTATTCACCATTCAGTTCTCATATTAATCCCCATCTTCTCCAATTTAACAAATAATTTCCCATGTGGACCTGTATCAGATGTCTTAATGATTAAATCTACTGCATTTCCTTTATCTAAAAAAATTAGTTTTCTCAAAGGTTGTCTGGCATGAGCTACCTTTTTCGTAAAACCATGTTGTATTTTATCCCAGTTACTGTTTATCACTACGTCCATAACTACTTTCAAAATTTGTTCCAAGACCTTGCACTCAAGTGAGGTCAAACTAACAGACCTGTAGTTTCCTGGATCACTTTCTTTTCTTTCTTAAAAATAGGACTATGTCAGCAACTCTCCAGTTATAGGGTACGACCCCTGAGTTTATGGATTCATTAAAAATCCTTGCTATTGGGCTTGCAATTTCATGTGCCAGTTCCTTTAATATTTCTTGGATGGAGATTAATGGGACTAAATCAGGGGGCCCATATAAACTGTTTAAGTTTGACTTCCACCTCAGATGTGGTAATTTCTACTTCCATATCCTCACTGTTATTAGCCACCCTGCCACTACCCCTAAACTCCTCATTATCCTTATTAAAAACTGATGCAAAATATTTGTTTAGATGTTGGGCCATGCCTAGATTATCTTTAATCTCTACCCCATCCCCTGTGCTTAGTGGTCTCCCTTCTTCTTTCCTTGTTTTCTTTTTATTTATATGGCTATAGAACCTTTTGCTATTAGTTTTAATTCTCTTTGCAAGGTCCAACTCTACATGGCTTTTTGCAGGTCTCACTTTTCCCCTACACTTTCTGACCTCCAAGAGGTCACTTTCCTTGCTGAGCCCTCCCATTGTCCATTCCGTGTAGGCTTTCTGCTTTCTCTTAATCACCTGCTTGAGATGCTTGCTCATCCAGCTTGGTCTGCAACCCTTCCCTACGAATTTTTTCTCCTTGCTTGGGATGCAGGTTTCAAATAGCTTCTGCAACTTTGACTTAAAGTAATTCCAAGCCTCCTCCATATTCAGATCCTTGAGTTCTTCAGTCCAGTCCAGTTCCCTAACTAATTCCCTTAATTTTTTAAAGTTACCTCTTTTGAAATCAAGGACCCTAGTTGCAGATCTATTTTTGTTTATCCTTTCCATTTAGTTTAAACTGAATTAACTTTGATCACTCAAACTGAGGTTATTCTCTACACCAATTCTTCTATGAGGTCCTCATTACTCACCAATACCAAATCTAAAATGGCATAATCTCTTGTAGCTTCGGTGGCTATTTGGTGAAGAAATCTGGTCAGATATCACATTCAGGAACGTCTAGACCCTACTATTATTAGTAATACTTGTCCTCCAATCTATATCTGGGAAGTCTCCCATAATCACATAATTCACAGCAGTATTTTTTCATTAAAAACTTTAAAGACGTTTCTAACCATATCCAAAACAGATCCTGGGTGTCTGTAGCACACCCCAAGCACTATCCTAGGGGAGCCTCCGGTATCTTTCTTCCCCAAAGTGATTTTGGCCCAAACAGACTGTTTTATCCATGCAATCACTTCTAGTTTCTTTACAGTCTACCACATCATTAATATACAATGCTACTCCATCACCTTAACCTTTATTTCTGTCTTTCCTGAACAGCACCCTGAACCCTTCAATACCTGTACTCCCATCATAACTGCTATTCGACCATGTTTCTGTTATCCCTATAACATCAGGTTTCACTTCCTGCATCAGTAGTTCTAATTTATCCATTTTATTACCCAGGCTCCTTGCATTGGTGTACAAATATCTTATTAGTTTCCACTTGGCTTCACCCAGATTCCTCCTCTGATGAAGTACAGTCATTCTACTGCCAGTATCGCCTACCTGACTGTTAATTTCATTGGTATCGGCACTTTCTTTCCTCTTAATGCCCATTCTCCTACCCACTGTTATTCCTTTCTCCATTGCTCTTTCTTGATTTTCCTCCTGGTCAATATTAGAATCAGGTGTGGAGATTACATGAGCATCTCCCGACCGTCTCCCCTGAGTTCCTAGTTTAAAGCTCTTTTAATCAGTTGTGCCACCCTCCAACCCAGAAATCTATTTCCCTCCTTACGCAGGTGGAGTCCATCCCATGAGAGCTGTCCTCTCTCCATGACTGCCTCCCAGTGGTCGAACATCCCAAATCCCTCCTTTCAGCAGCACTGCCTGAGTCATCTGTTGATCATTATAATCTTGTCTCGCCTTCATTTTCCTCTGTGGATTAGGTAGAATCCCACTGAAGATCACCTGAGCCTCCATTTCTTTAAGCATCATCCTCAGCCTGGCGTAGACTCCCCTGATGTGTTCCAGTGAGAATCTAGCAGTATCATTTGTTTCACATGAAGGACAATCAGTGGATTCTTTCCTGCTCCCATTAGGATCCTCTTCAGCCTCAGGTCTTCAGCCTCCCGTATCTTAGCTGTAAAGAAACTGTGCCAGTTTACACTGGCTGAGGATCTGATCCTGAGTCTTTTCTCTGAGTATTCTCATGGAGGGGTACCAGAGTCAACAGCAGGACTGTGTGCAATCAGTGGGTTCCCTTGACTCCTCCCTTATCTACTCTGCCATGACACAGAACTTTCAAACAAAGATCCCTATATCCACTCCTTAGGCCTGATTCTCCTCTCATTCATCCTGGTGGGAATCAGGAATAACTCCGCTTCACTCAATGGCATTACACTGATGTAAAAGTGGTAGGAGTGAGAAGAGAATCAGGATCACTGCTGTTCTCTTCTCTTTTCTCTATGCACCTGCCACCAGGAGCCCTCTGACCCTCAGACACTGGGAATGCACGTGGAAATTCACAACGTTGGAGAGAAAGCAACTTCCAGAGCCACCACTACCCTTCTTGGGTAGTGCACCTGGGTGGGGGCTGGGCCGGCAGGGGTGAGTGGAACATTGGCTCCCCTCCCCCACTCCCCCATAATGTACTGGCCAGAGCAGTTCAGGCAGGGTGGGAAGCAATCTGCATCGGGAACAGGGCTGGTACAGCTAACTTTCCCCATGGACAGGAGAAAAGCAGGGACTGAATGTTCACAGTCAGACCCTGGTCCCTATGGTGTTTCTGGGGCGGCGCACCTACATGCTACCCTGTACTCAGGGCAAATTGCCAGGGGGCAACGTAGCCATAGATCAGTTAATTTAAAAAATGGATGTTACTGCTGTATGTTGACCTGACCTTGAGACTAGACTGAGTCTATCTTTCTCCGGCTTTAATATCAATCACATTTCATTTCATTGAGCATGTTCCTCCGGATTTAATTTTCAAGATTAGCATGACTAAAGTTATAAGCATTGTTGCTGTAATTACATTAAAATGAATGTGCCATTTTCTTCTACACGGGAGAGACCACTCCAAAGATTAGCAATAATAAAAGTAACCGGGCTGCGACTTACCCAGTGTCAGCTTGCTGTAGCTATAGATTTTCCAGTGACAGCTAACACGACTCGCAAGAAATGCATTCCCTGCAACATGGCTCTGAAATCTAAGGTCACCCACAGATTATTTTTCTTACTGTTTCAAATTGGAGTTTTCATCTTAGTTTAAAATGTAGGAAAGGGATGATTTTAAATGTAACCTGGCATTTCCCAAGGAGCAGACACCAGCTTTCAGTGCTGTGAAGGTACAGGGGAATTGCCAGTCAGCACATTAAAACTAGAGTGGTATTTCCGGTGGGACTTTCAGCAGCATTCGGCTCCGGCCTAATACTGCTCCTGTTGAACTCAAGGCCAGAACTCCGACTGACTTCAGTGGGAACAGAGTTAGGCCAGTGCTGAATGCTTTTGAAAACCCCCTCCTTCTCCATTCATTTCCTCACGGGGCCTCAACACGTGACGCACGCTATTCCACTCCATTTGAGTTTGTTCAGCCAATTTCTGCCAGTCGTCGAAGGCCCATTTCCTTCAATCCCAATTAACAGGCATGAGAAGAGGGTATCCCATATTAGCTGCTGTACAGTGACCTGCAGGTGGCCTGATACTTTTAAGCTATCCATGATTGCAGTTTTCAAAGCTCCATCAGCTTCAAATTTCATTTGTACAATGGCAGTCTCATCGAGGGTCATTAGACTTGGGCTCAAGAGCCCTGGATTCTGTTCTTGGCTTTGCCACCGATCTGCTGTGTGGCCTCAGGTAAATCATTTTGTCTCTCTCCTTTCCCACACCCAACCCTGTGTCTATTTAGCTTGTAAGCTCTTTGTGGCGGGAGCTGTCTCTCATGGTGTCGATGAACCTCTGTCTTTGCATGGCACCCCCTTTCTGTAGTGACCAAGTATCTTGCACTCTTTACTGTAACCTCCCAGCATCTCTACAAGGAAGGGAAGTGCTATCGTCTGCATTTTTTCCAAACAAGGCCCTCTCACGGAGGTGCACTCACCGCTAGGGCCGCTCTGTAAATTAGCTCTTTCCAGGTGCTGTACTCTCCTTTGGTGATCTCGCCACCTGTCATTCTCTCTCACTCTGTGGCCTCACTCACTCTCAGAGCTGCATCTTCTGACTTGACAGTCCAGCCAGGTCACTAGGGTCCTTCCTTTCCAGGGTATCCAAGTCTTTCAGAGCAAACTGTCTCAGGCAAAGTACTTTCCACTGCCTGGTCTGTGCCACTTCCCCACTGACTGGTAGGAGAACCTGGGCCCACCCTCTGCTCCGAGCTCCAGCTCAGACACTCTCTGATCAGCAGCCAAGGTCTGCACAGTCCTATGCCTTGCTGCTTTTCCCTGAGTCTTTCCTGAGTGGTTCCCCCACTCTCTGGCTTTGCCAGTCCCTCCTCCCTCCACCCCATTACAGGCCCATAGGGACTAAAGGCCCAGATCCTAACTCCCTAAATACCTTTGAGGATCTAGGCTTAAGTGACTTCCCCAAGGTCACACAGGAACAGAACCCCAAGTTAACATCATAATGACTGTAGCATCCTTCATCCCTGTACAGTGCTTAATACAATAAGCCCCAATCTTGGGTGGAACCTCTCAGTCCTGCTGTAATAGAAATAATACACATAAGTCTCTGTAACTGTGGCCATTCCCAGTCTCATGGTCACATAATTTGTACTGACAGAAAGTCACTCTGCGGCAGAACCGTGTGGAATGCTAAAGCTGCAGCTCCAACTCTCTCCAGGCTGAGATTTGTATATGAAAAGTGCTCTCTCTCCTCCGTTCAGGGTCCTTATCCCAACCACAGGAATGCTGGAAAGCCAGAGAGAGTTTCTCCTTACATTTGGTTTCCCGGATGACTGGGGTTCCATTGTATCAGATGCCATACAAATACCTGAAAGACATGGTACCTGACCCATAACTTACAACCCAATTCAAGACAAGACACAACAAGAGAGTGTAACCAAGAAGAAGAGGGTAACAAACAGCTAGTGTATGTGCATAAGTTGATCTATTTATTTAATGGTTCTCAATCATTCCATTTTTAATATAAATATAAGCATTCACAGTGGCACACTCTCTACCTAGCCATTGCCAGATGATAATTTTCTGTAGGCATCATGGTGGAATTGATATTGATGAGGGCTTTGAAAGTGGAGAGTGACCTCATGGATTAGAGTGTTCCATGTACTGGGAGAAGAGACACAAAAATTATTTGAGGTCTGGAAAACATGCCTAATGAGAGACATAAGGAGCTCAGGCTATAAAGCTTATCAAAGAGAAGGTTAAGAAGCAATTGGATCACACAGACTATAAGTATCTGAACAGAGAGACGGCCTCGGACATCAGGTCACATTGATCCAGCAGATAATGGAATAACAAGATCCAACAGCTGAAAGCTGAAGTCGGGAAAATTAAAATCAGACATCCGATGCAATTTTGTAGCCACGAGGGTAATTAACCATTGGAACAGTTTGCCAGGGATGTGGTAAATTTTCCAGCAGCTGGAGTTTTAAATAGAAGTTATCTTTTTAAAAGGTATGTTTTAATTCAACCTTGATGAAGAGGTCCCTTAGACAGCAGGACAGATTTACTCCCTCTGCTGCAGGGACTGCTCACTTGTGCAATCCGCTCACTTATGCTATGCAGGAGGTCAAACTTGATGGTCACAGTGGTCCCCTGGTCCCATTTGGCTTTAAAAATACTTCTGGTTTTGCTGTGACAAATATTGGTGCTCTCCATCCATCTCCAGCTGAACAGGCGTAGCCCACAGACATCACTGGACACAAAACACACTAGCGACGCTGACCAATCTGCGTGACCAAGGGGTGAACCCTTCAAAGAACGCCCACTCACCCTGCTGCCCCTACGGTTCTCTCACCAGCATCTTGCTGAAACTTGGCAACACGGGAGTGAAGGGAACAAGTGTGTGGGAAAGAAGGGGGTGAGAGACAGCAGAGACATTATGTTTAATTATGTTAAAAGCTTCCTGTAAAGTTCTCATTAATCACCTAGGTAATTCTTCCACATTCATCATTACCCTGAAATATTGGCAATTTTGTGCCTTCTATTTAAAGGCAGAGGGTATAATATTGCGTCTCCTTTCCCAGAAGGAACTGTGGGGGATGGGCTGGCATAAAGGATGGGGTTTGATGGAAATTGTCAGCAGGGCCAATCAGAGGTGGGGCCAGGAGAGCCATTTGCCCTGGGCCTCAAGCTCAAATTTAGACACTTTTTAATTTTCTGGCATTTGATAAGTTTTGCAGCTTGTTTTTATGAGCATCCCTATTGGACCAAAATGTGACACACTCTCTCAGCTTAGAGCTGCAAATTTAAGCAAATAAGAGATGTGATTTGGTAAAAGACATAATTTTTTTTGTTAATTGATATAGATTTTGTCATATTAAATAGTTTTAAATGTTCATAAATATTAATAAAACTATATTGGTTCTGATGGCACGAGATTAGACCGTGATGAACGTGTCCTCTCAGATCAGCTGATTATATAAACAAACTACTACTAGTGGCTGGTGCTGGATCAAGGGCGTGTTGAAAGGTAGAGAACTGTTACATTTTAGTGCCTTTATAGTTTTACATCTAGTTAACTACAGAATTATTTATGTGTGAGAATTCCTCGTTATTTTCTTCATATGGTAGCTAAAAGAGGTGACTGGTTGGTTGGTTGAGCCCTAACTTGGTAGCTTGGCCATCATCATCGGCTTTCATAGTCTATAGGCCCAGATTCAAGGTGAAAATTTGTGAGGACAATCTTGTACAGTGAGTTTCGTGAGGACACACCATTGAAATTTTTGGATATTATCCCTCTGTCTGTATCTGTGACTGTGTTTACTATATATGTGTCATCCCTTTGTCTTCAGCTCAGCCTGTTATATTATACCTTGCATGCTTGAGTTTTGATTCAGTGATAAGGATAATAACCTGTCTGTTTCATTTTGTGTTCTTAATTAGTATTCCTTCATTTTAAGTCTTTTCAGCATTTGTGTACATGGTTACAGTAGAAGATTTCATGTGTAAATAAGCTACTTATTTACAGCAGAATATTTCAAGTGTGGATAGGCTACATATTGACCAGATAGATCACTATGAAGAGGAGATTTGAAAGTGGTGCAAGCAAGAGACAACAAAAACAACTGAGTGAAGCAGCAGCTAAGAGCTCAAAGCCAATAACTTCATTTCTCAAACCACTGGAAAACACACCTTACCCAACAAACAATGCTACAGATAATGAAAACTCCGCAACTGCAATAGGTGATATTTCAATGCCAATACCTGAACATGAGGACATTAGTCAAGAAGGAGATGTGCCAACAGTAACAGATGCAGCGGAAGATCCTGTGTACGATCAAGAAACTCAACAGCAACAGGAAGATGTAGATCTTACGCAGCAAGAGGAATTTATGAGTACTACAGGTTTGACTGTGACTGACATTGGAAGTATTGACAAGAGCGATGCTGCCCAAATGCAATCTCTTCTTCAAATTTGTTGTTTTGAAATTCCAAGTAACATTCCACTAGATCCTGATAATCATGCTTTCCCTACTCGACAAAAACTCTTCCAAACGGTGAGACCTGCACAAGAGAATGGTTATGCTGGAGTATGGAAAAACAGTCTCTGTTGGGATGGGATATCCCCTTCTCATGCCTGTTAATTGTGCACCCTGCTTCATTTTGAACAAAATTCCTGCAAATGCATAAGTTCTCTGATCAATCAGGATGGAGCATCAACAGAGGTTGGAGGAAGTTGAAAGACCATCACATGAGAGTTCAACATCACACAAAGAAAACTATGTTGCATGAAAATCAGCCAGTAGGGCAGCATCAGCTGAAAGTTCAGTTGAGAATTTACTCTTGACTGAACTCTCTACAGAAACTAATAACTAGAAAAAACTTCTTGAGCACATCCTGAATGTCATCCTTTTTCTTTCTGAGCAGGAATTGGCTTTCTTTGGTCCCAGTCAATGTATTGGTGATCATGCAAATGGAAACTTTCTAGGCATAGTTGAGCTCCTCAGCAAATATGACCCACTTTTATCAGAGTCTGTTAAACGTGGTCAAGCGTCGCAAGAGAGTCAAAAGCGCAAGTCCATTAGCTCTACACCCACATTCAAAACGAGTTTATTGAGCTATGTGGGTCATTTGTACAAACAACAATTCTTGATGAGATTCCAAATGCCAATTATTTTTCAATCATTGTTGATGCCACTCCAGATTGTTCTCACAAAGAACAGACTACTATGGTTATTCGATATGTTAAGATTGTCGACAGCTCAAAATTTTCAATTGAAGAAAGGTTTATTTTGTTTGATAATTTCATGAGAAAAACTGGAAAAGAAATTGCTGCTCGAGTACTAGCAATTCTAGAAGGTTTTAAGTTAGATTTTTAAGTCTGCATTGGTCAAGCCTATGGCAACGGATCTAATATGGCTGGGAAGTACTAAAGGTGTACAAGCAGTTCTACTTGAGCATAATTCAAACTGTATTTTCTCCAGCTGTGGAAACCACACACTAAACCTTGTAGGTGTTGACTGTGCTGAATTATGCAAGGAGGCAATTACTTACTTTGGAACTGTTCAGCAAATGTACAATCTCTTCAGTAGCAGTCTACAAAGGTGGGAAATTCTGAAGCAATATCTTCCTGTTTCACTGCATGGGCTGTCCAAAACTAGATGGTCTGCCCCGATTGATGGTGTTCAACCAGTTGCACAGCATTTGAATTCAGTGAGAATGAGCTTGAATCTCTGAATCTCACTGCACAGGCTCAAACTGAACTTCAGTCTTTTCAGAAGCACATGTCTAAATTTGAATGCCTTCTGATGTCATCTTTGTGGATGAAGTTACTTACAATGATCCACCAAACTAATCTGGTAATTGAAGCACGCAATGCTACACTTGATGTTGAGAGGGATAACATTGGAAGTCTTATCAATGACATTCAACAGATTTGTGAACAATGGGATGCGATCCTGACTGAGTCCAAATTAGTAGCACAGAATATTGGCATTTCATCTGAGTTCTCCACCAATCTCAACTTACCTACTGAATCCGAAGCTGACCAGCATTATAGGGTCAATGTCTTCCTTCTCATCATTGACTCTATTCAGTCAGATCTTACATGTTGATTTGAGTCACTGCAACTAATTTGTACCCTTTTGGGGTTTCTTTGGCAGTTCAACAGACTGAGTAATGAAGATCTACTTTCTGCAGCTGAACAATTTCAGCAACGGTACAACAAAGAAATCTCAAAAGATCTCAGTGACAAGGTCATCTTCCTCAAATGAATATATTCCATGAACTTTAAATTGGATGGCAAGCCAAAGGAGTTGCTTCAAGAAATACTTGAACTTGGATGTTCTGGGGTGTTTCCTAATATCACAACTGCATTGTGTATTTTTGTCAGTTTGCCTGCATCAGTGGCTTCAGGTGAACACACCTTCAATGTGTTGAAGCAGATAAAGAACTATCACCGTTCAACTATGGGACAAGAGCGTTTGAATGGGCTCACTATGCTTAATATCAACTGTGACATTGCATGAAACCTAGATTTTTCCTCAATAATTAGTGCGTTTGCACAGAAAAAGGCTAGAAAAGCATTTATTAAATAAAAAATGTTCAAACTATGTCTCCCTCTTCTTCTGGTGCCTTGTTTTGTTTTCATGTGTTGACATTTTTTATTTTTATTATGGCTAAGGGCCTCAAAGCTGGAAGTGGCCCGGACCTCTCTGGACCTCTGAGAGGGCCTGATTGTCAGCTGATTAGATCATGGTAGGGAAGTCTGGGATACAGAGCAGGTAGCCACGGCTTGCAAATGGGCCCGGTTATAAAGCAATTTCCCTGGGACCCTACTAGAAAGATGACTCAGCCCCCAAGAGGGCTGAGTTTGTCACTGGCTGAAGACTAAAAGTGTGAATGATGGATTTTTTTCAGGTCACTGGCAATTCCAAAAAATTGGGGAAATAGCTCTGGCAAATCTAAAATTAAAAACAAAATTATTTTGGGGTCAAAAACAAAATGTTTCATTTGACTTGAAACAAAAATATTTTGTTTAGATTTTGAACATTTTTAAATTAAAGGAAATTTCTAAATGAAAAGTCAAAACAGTTCCTTTCAAAATGCTTGGACTTTTTTGCAATTGTTTAAGCTTTTTTTTTTAACCCAACCTGGTGTGACGTGGCCTTTCGAAATATTCTGTTGTCTCCAAATCTGCATTTTTACCCCCCAACATTTTTTTGATCAAAGCATTTCACCCATCTCTGCTATCGACAGAATTTCCCTGACTTGCAACCCAATTTTAAGGGTTGACTTCTTTTAAAAATTATTATTAAAATTAACATATGCTGGTTGCAGTAGCACCCAAAAGTGTAAAGCATGTTCCAAGCATACAAGGGCCTTTGCTCCCTCCAGGAGCTCACAGACTACACACAGGCAACCAGGTAGGTAGACTGATCAGGGAAGGGGAACAACAGGGATTTTCTACACAAATCCATGAGAGTTAGCCCAGGCAACATGGCAGAAGTGGGTTTTTAAGGAGGGCTTGAAATTGGAGAGGGTAGAGGCCTCGCAGATGAATTCAGGGATGCCAAACCACGCATGGGGAAGCTGAGCCGAAGAAAACATGAAGATGATTGTTCAAGGGTGTCACTCTGTCTGGTAAAAAGAAAAGGAGGACTTGTGGCACCTTAGAGACGAACAAATTGAGCTATGCTCAAATAAATTTGTTCGTCTCTAAGGTGCCACAAGTCCTCCTTTTCTTTTTGCGGATACAGACTAACATGGCTGCTACTCTGAACTCTGTCTGGTGTGGCTCACAACTGTGAGTACCTCCGGGCAGACTGTCAAAAAACTGGTAGATACCCAACGCTGATGGTGTGTTCTATAATTAGATTTCCCCAAGCCAGTAACAAATGTGAACTCCTGGATCACTATAACAGTCTTACCAGGGAGTCACAGACAGTCCCTTTAGACTCTCCAGTCTATCTTGCCACCCAGACAAACTGGACTTAGTGATAATGGTCACTTACACCAAAAATCACACCACATTTAGGTTGCTCCCAGTCCCACTTACCCTAGATCAATTGGTACTCCAGATCCTACACCAAAGACAACACCTGTAGCCAATCCTGCAATCAACTATCTAAAGGTTTAATTAACTAGGGAAAAAGGAATAAGAGAGTTATTTACAGGTTAAAGCACACAAACATACACACAAATGAGTTACCATCTAAATCTTAAGAGTGACAGAGCTGTAGTGATCTGTCTATTCAAAGCGCCTCTCAGGGCAGCCCCTAGAGGTAGCCCCTGGGGATCTCTGGCTTCACTTTAGAGACTCTGGCCCTTCAGAGTTCAAACAGCCAAAAGATGCAGCTTGTTCTTGTCAGGGATTTTTATTCCCTTCCCACAAAGTTCCAGGTGATGGGACAAGTTCACATGGACGTCTCCTCTTCATGGGTGTGGGGGAGCAATCAACAAAGACTTTTGTCCTCTGATTTCTACAACTGTTTGTCTGGTGTCTATGGGCCTTCTTTTGTGGGGCAGGAGATAATACCTCCCCTGGCAAACTAGTATCTCACCCTTGGTAATATTTCTCTCCTGACTATCGGGGTTTACAGTTTCAGAGCAAACACCTACACATTACCTTATAACATGGGATATAGCTATTATAAGTGAGATTAATGCATGCAGCAACATACAAGCATTTCATAGATTCTAAACACTAAATACATTCTTATGAGACTAATACCTATTTTGAGCAAAACTAACAGACAGGTGTCCTGGGCTGGTCTCCAGCCACGAGGTTGTCTGATCTTAACTAATACCTGCAACCTGGCCAAGAGTTGGCATCTGGCCTGTCAGCCTCACAAAGGGACTGACCAATTGTTGAGATCCACGGGGCTACAGCCTGGGTCTGCAGAGCCTGGGACAGCTGACGTTCCCACACTGCCACCAGGAGGTCATGCAGAGCTACATCCAACGAGCACTATGGAGATTAGGCATCGCAGGAAGTACCATCCAAAGGGTCCAGAGTGACCAGCATGCGCTCTGATTGGCCCATACACATTATTTAGCCCGGGAGGGTGCCACAGGAAATTGTCTGGGCAACCACACCAACTTTGGCCTACTGTGACTCCAGACCTTCAGCTCGCTTTCTGATCTCCAGGCTCCAACCCTGGCCTGACTCTGACCTTTACTCTTGTTTATTGATCCTGGCTCTATCAATTCCTCTGTTCCCTGCTTGCTGACTGCCACCTCGTGGCTGTCCTTGACTTGTGGACACCAGCCCAGCCATGCCCAGTAGGCCAGACTGCTTACACCCCAGTCCCTGACACCAGTAGATGGGAAGATTGGTGGAGTTGCATTGACTGGGGGAATGATACAAAGTTTGACACAGAAGAAAAAGTAGGGTAAATCTATATAGAGCCTTGAAGGAAGTGACAGCTCCCCACATGGGATAACCATGGCCAATTAACATGGTTGTAAAGTTATTAAACCCTGTCTACACCAGGTGCTTAATCGTGTTTAAAAACTTATTCATTAAAATGTGTTAGCTACCATGTTTTAAAACACCACTGATTTTCCTCAGCTAGACTGGGACCAAGAATGTAATTGGTTGAGATTGGTACCATGTGAGAAAAGATCATTATTGTCATTGTGGTTCTGGAAAAATCTGCATCTGGACAGATACCACTTACCTCCCCTTCTCTCCACAGAGCTGAGCATTCTGAAACCGTGTCTGTTTTCTCTCTTGTCGTTTGTGGGTATTGTGGGAGCATTTTCCACCTCCCGCTATGAAAGCAACTTGCAGCTGGAGCACTGGGGAAAACTTCGCTTCTTCATGGGATGGGTTGAATGATGCCCTTTGCTTGAACCACTTGTTAAGGAATCTGAGGTAAGTGAGTTTCTGCCAGGTCTACATGCAAGGGCACCAAGTTAGGAGCGGTAATTCTTTGAGATACATATCTTCAAAGAACAACAATTCCAGGCGAGTAATTATCCCTTCGATAGCATACTTTAAACTAATGTAAAGTGGTACATGGAGACGTGTTCACTGTAGTTCAGGTTACGTTAACACTAGTTTCACTGGCTCATCATTTTCCAAAACTTCACTTTTGTGGCAGAATTGATTCCGTGCTGCTTTCTCAGTTCAGAGGTGACTTTGGCCTCTCTGAAAACCTTGCAGGCTTGTTTTGAGCAGAACCCACTGAGCTAGCTCTGAGTTATGGAAAGCACGTTGGGTGCTGAGCTCTTTTGAAAATCTGACCCTACACCAATACTATATATAGTGTGGTGGGCTTAAGTCCCACATCCTATTGCCTACCAGGGTTCACCGGGTGCTGAGACCATGCTTGCTTCTGATGAGATGGGGAACCAATGTCCCTTCTGTCAGTTGCCAGTGGAATATAAAGGTCTCAGGCCACTTTTCATGATGAGTACAAAGATCACTGTGATTTCCTTGCCAATCACCTCAATTAGTCAGAAACACAATAGCCAGGCCACTCCTCCACCCTGTCACAGGCAGACTGCCCATTTCCGGGGAGTTGGGTTCAAGCTTGCCTGTGACATGCCAATTATCCCCCAGTTGATCTTGAAATGGTGACTTAATTACAATGAATGATCTCAGCTATGAAAGGGTCAGAGAGAAGTACACAGGGTATGAGGCGAGCTCAGGGAAAGTGAGGAGACTCAGGAGAGAGGAGCTAGGGAGTTTCCTCTCTCTAGAAAGGGCCTGGTAAAAGGCAGGCTGAAGAGAGCCAACAGGGAGCAGGTTAAGCTCCTGTGGGAGGCCTGGAGATAGGGCCTCTAAGAAGCAGGTCCTTGGGAAAAGCTGCCAGGCACTCTGGTAAGGGGAGACCATGGCGGGGGAAAGCCCTGGGAGGCAGTGCACAGGCTAAGGACTGTGCAGGGGCTGGGAGTAAAAATGAAGAGCAGGAGAACTCCAGTGTGGCCCAACAGGGGCAGAAGAATCATCTGTTTAGATGCTGGCTTGGATTTTCAGTTGAACTTTCCTTACCCCAGAAGGGGAATGAACTTTAAGTGGTGATCTGTCTGGAGGACTGTGCGACAGAAGATGTAGATAGAGACAGGCCATCACAATACCAAAGAAGTGGTCAACAGGGGAGCACTGGAAACTATGCAGTCCTGTGTCCAGTCTCAAACAATTGTAAACACGAGATACTCAAGAACCGCCCTATAGGCCAATGTGGGATAATCTGCTCTTATTAGTGTCTCATCCTAATCCCTAAACTAAAAGACTGGTTTAAACCCTGAAGCATGAGGTTTCTTTATCCCTTTCAAAACTCAGTTTGCACTAATTGTTATAACTCTAGATATTCTTGCTAGCCATATAAATGTCCAAATTTTGAATCTCACTAAGTTCTTGGCCTCTACAACATCCTGGAGCCGTGAGTTCCACAATCGAATCACATGTTGTGTGAAAAAAAGTATTTTTTATCAGTTTTGAATTCACCACCTTTTAATTTCATTGCATTTCCTTTGTTCTTGTGTTGTGCGAGCAGAGTTACCTTGTGGAAAATCTTTGTGGCTTTTTTATATTCTAAATTTTGTGCATGCATTTGAAACCTGTACATATTGTTCCAGTCTCTGAATCCTAATACAAGAAGGCATCATTTGGGGTAGCAGGAGGGATTTTTTCTATCGAATTCTGATAAATTTAAGTGCTGCTCATTAATTTTCTATGCCCCAAGAGTGCTCCTGGAATCTGCACAATAATTTTGCTTCCAGCTACTTGCATAAAATTTTGCACTGCACTTTCGCTCTGTGTCTTGTTGTCAGAATTATTATTGATTGCAGCTAGTAAAGGCTATGAGGCCGGATCCTCAGCTGTGAAAATCAGAGCAGCTCTGATGACTTCAGTGGAATTGTGCAGATTTACATTAGCTGAGGATCTGACCCACTGAGTACCCTGCACAAAGACCAAAGACTACTAACAAAGATCAAACTAGTGCAGCAATGTGAAAATGTGGCTTTAGGCTGATTCTGAATTACTGATGGAAGGAAAGGGAGAAAGAAAATAAGAGTCCTTACAAGAGACCTGTCAGTAGCCTGGCCCAGAACCCCAGTGTTATAAGATCTTGGGTTCAGCCCCTTCCCCTTTTCCATGCTGGGACTTTTTAAATCCTTTTGTGCATGTTAATCATTAAAAACAATGTGCCACATTACCTTCTCCCTAGACCCTAACACCAACCAGCTCTACACCCAGGGAGAGGCAGGCTGGTCTTCTGGTTCAGGTGCTGGCCTTGGGGTCAGGAGAGCTGGGTTCTAGTTCTTAGATCTTCCCCTAATAATAATAAAAACATGGTGTACAAGAATAAAAACCAAATCAGCCAGCTGGTGTGGGGCAGTTGCCAAAGGAAAGCTGCAATGCTGCTTTCCTATGAACGAGGTGTGACGAGTCAGCTGTGAGTAGCAGTGCTCACAAGCCCTTAACGTAGTGTCTTGCTGGCTGCTCCTGGACCCAGAGGAAGCCTGCAATGGCAAAGAGTCCTTCCTGGATGTGCAAGTGCCTGGGCTCCTTTTGAAGTAATCACCATTAAACAACTTGGTGAATGGAGGTCTATGGTTTCCCAGCACTGCCTTGTATCCTTCCAGAATGGGGAGGGTGGCTGGGACACTTCCCAGAGGTACCCATGGGCGTTGAGGCACCTTGCTTCTACCTGCCATTAGCAAGAGAGAATCTTGCCTACCACAGGCAGACAAGCACTCCCCTATCAGCCCACGCGTGCTCCAGCCTTCGCTGCTCCTCTGCAGGTAAGCGATAGATACACTCCAACCTCTTCACGTCCCTCTGGAGTGCCCAGTCCCTTTTCCAATGAACACTTGCAGATTCTCTACTCCCCAAGGGAATAGCATGCAACACTTACTAGTTTTACCTCAGGATCACCACACCGCTTAACGCACAACATGTAGACGTACACATAGTAAAAACAAGGACAAGTTTATTATCACAGAATGGAGATTCAAATGATAAGTAAGTAAGAATATTAGAAACAAATGGTTACATATAAAATAATCTTAATATGCTTATTACAGCCTACATATAGCTCACAGGACATGCCCCTGTCTCCTACAGGTAGGTCACCCCGAGTCCTCTTCCTAGCATTTTCCACCAGGATGGCTGAGAACTTTGATCAGATCAAGTTGGCTAGTAGCTTGTCTTCACAGACTGAAGGATGAAATCTTATCCCCTCTTCACTTCTTTTATGCAATGACAGAAATATGGTCCTTTACCCCAGGCTGGTCCCTCTTCAGAGGCTTATTTTGGGGTTGCTTTGTCTTTGTAAATCCTTGGGCCTGCACCTGGCCCAGACAGCAAACAGAGCATGTCCATTGGTTTTTATGCTGAATGAGTTGGCCCGGAGACATACAATACACAATGGTCTACCAGAGAGAGAACTGTTTGCTACCCCTTTCCTGCCTAGAATCTGTTTATCACCTTCTGGTGACCTGTCTTAATTTATATCCTTTAAGAGGTTAATTTTCTGTATACATACATAACTCCTTACACCTTATCTGCACATACATTTCACAATGAGTATGATGACAGTGTGACACATACTTTCAGTAGAGACCATACATGACCCCTTTTGGTGAACCGAGGGGATCCCTGTACCCCTATGTACCCCTGTGCCCTCTGCCAGTTGGCAGCAAGTGGTTTCGCAGTCACAGGGGCTAAGCTTAAATCTCTGAAGACTAAGCAATAAAGAGTTACGGGCGTGCCTCTCCTGTCACACAGCTCTGCACCTTGCAGCTGGTTTTTCCTTCTCACTTGACCTTGGGGCTTGATATTAATTCCAATGAAGAGTTTTTATTAAAGTTAGAATACCCTCAAATAGCATTTTAACCATTAGATCTATACGCACACATCACTCAGGATTACAGGGCTCGAGAGGGAGAACTATTCAGGGATTAATGCAGGTGTTTAAGCGTAAATACAAAGGCTGTGGCTTCTCTGGACTTCCCAGTGATATCACCCACTGGTGCGCAATTATGGGTCCAGCAATAGTGGGAGCACTAGTCAGCTTGATCAGAGCCAGTCTAGACAACATGGTGGTAAAAACACTAGAGAATTCTGGTGCCTTGTTTATGCTAGTGCTGCCACAACTGCTATCACCAGAGGAGTTGCACTGGTGATAGTGCAAGAAAAAGAGATTTCTCAAAAAAAAAAAAAAAAAAGTCAAGAGAAGATAAGGCCATTGAGATTAATTGAAGCTCATGTGCACACACGGGTGAAAATATATTCTACCCCTTTCCCACATGTAGCTAATCCTCTGGCCTGGCCAAATGAAGGCAAACTACCACCCATCTTCTTCCTACAAAGACTGGAAAGAAAAGGTGTTTTCCTGCAAGCTTCTGCCATGAGGACTATCACTGCTTCACTTACTGACAAAGCTAGACAATGAGATCATTATTCTCCTCAAATAAACAGCGTTACCAGCTCTTAACAGCAAAGGCAATCTCTTTTTATACTCCCACTGAGCCAGATTCTGTTGCCTTCTCAGACTGTGCATTTGGGCTGGTTGTTATTCTGATTGATATGTGATATTTTGCACTTTATTTTATATTGTTCAGCGTTGAAATCCTTTGTCCCAAGCACTGTATCAATATGCTAAAAAATAGAAGGATGTAGCTCAAGCACCAAAGACAGCAAATCTGTACCATTAGAGTTTTTGTTTTCTGCACTCTCCAACCCAGAGTGTCTCGCCCTTGTAACTTTGGGGGGTTAGGTTCTTGGTATTCCATTCCTGTACTCAAGTATCTGATGAATTTTGAAAATATGCATCCATGTGAATAGACATAGGTGTGATGCAGGCCTTTTTTTATTGGTCTTAAGATATATAATTAGCTGTTTAAATGAGACAGATTTGTATTTCAATCTAACCGGGCCCTTTTTTAACTCAACTACTTTGAAGTGTTTGTGGGCCAGATCCTCAGCTGGTTTAAGTCAACATAGCTCCATTGATTGCATTGAAGAAATGCTGATGATCTAGGCCTATACCTTTCTCTCTCTGCACTGTCATAGCTCCCTTGACTTCAGTGCAGGGATGCAGATTTACATCAGCTGAGGATTTGGCCCTACATCTTTCGATCTCCGTACCCTCGTGTTAATTCCTGTTCAGATTTGTGAGGCTGAGATTTTCAAGGCTGCTGAAGGAATTTAGATGATGCATTCCCCTTTAACTTAGTGGGAGTTGGGCATCCAGAGCCCTCATTGGCTTGGCAGATTTCCCCATCATGTTTACTGGGTGAAATGGATCCATTCTGTAGCTACAGCAATAAGAGACTGATCCAAAGTCCATGGACCAAGGGGAGTCAATCAAGTCAAGGGGAGTCTTTCCATGGATTTCAGTGAGCTTCATAATAGGCTTGATGAGCCTCCAGAAGTACTTTGACCTCTTCAAGTCCTTATATCATCCCCTGACTCTGCCTGTTTCTCATGCACCATATCTTATTAGCACAGTTCTGACCTCCTTGGTTTTATAGTGCTGACTCATCATCCACCTACTTCCCACCCCCCTGTAATGTTCACCAGATCAACTGACTGTAGCTCATGTTTCTGCCCTTTATTTCACTTCCCTGAGATTAATATTGCTGTTATTTGAAGAGCACATTACAGCATCTGCCTTTCTTGTCTGGTGCTATTTTTACACACTACTCACAAACTCACGGAACCTTCTGAAACTTGCCCGGCTGTTGCTTTGTGACATATTCATTTTAACTTTAGTGTCTGTGCCTTAAACAGTGGTTCTACATTAAATAGCTCATTTGCCTTTGGTTATAATCTACTAGTATTCCAAGCCAGGCATACACTGGAGATGTGCGGGGTGGCTTTCATGCCTGATGTTTGTGCTGGAGACAGACTGCAGGGAATTGGGACACTGGATTATGGAGTTTTCAGACCGGTGGGTGGGTGATCTAGACGATCTGAACAACTTCTCCCCTTCTCTGGCTGCCACAGATGGTTGGGAGCTCTGGAAATAGTTGAGTGATCAGCCTCAGTTTGTCAAAAGGCAGCTGTCACAGTAGGGTCTAGTACCCAGATACTGCCCTATCTACTTGTTCCAGAGTATCTCTGCATGCTCTTAGACCCTAGCCCTTAGTAGGGAGCCAAGCACAGTCTGTGTGATGCCTACTTGCTCACAGGAAGAACATATACAGGACCAGTGTGATGTAATGAGGATTGTGTTAGAATTGCAAGCCGTCACTTTAAGATGGGGGAGGAAGGGGAGGTTTCTGGGCTAACTTGTAAGCTATGGGGCTCTGCAGGGAAGCCTTGATCTGGGCCTCAGCAGTCAGTCTGCAAAGAGCCAGCCTGGAGCAAAGTTGTGGGAATTGTGCCTCTCTGCCTTAAGGAGCAGCTTGCTTTGTCTCTTTCTGTTTTGGTTCCTTTGTATTGTCAGCTTGAATTCTAAGAATTCAAGCAGTGTTACGCTGCAACCTTCCAGCAAGAGTATTCTATGTATTTTTTTAATCTAAATTCTGTTTGTATGCCATGAAAAAATATAGCACCCAGGAAGCATACAAGATATCTGAATGCATATGGTACTTGAAGCAGATAGCTCCAAAAGGGAGTTACTGCAGTGGCCAGGACCTTGTTGAAGGGGCAAAATGGCATGGCTGCATGACCAGTGAATAAGGGAGGGAGAGTGACTAAGGAGAAACAATGCTCTCTCATTGGCTATATGCAAATCAGCCACTGAGTGAAACTCCTAATGTTGCAGATTAATGGCTTTTGTGAACAGAACATAAACATAACATATGATCCTGTGTCATATCACAGAACACAGGGAGGGTCACATTGAACTGTAGAGAGCCAAAGGGTCTACCAGTCAATTACATCCAGGAGCCCACACACACACCCCAGAACACAGCAGGTGTGTGCCACTGTCAGCACAGTAAGATATTACTCTCCCTTTGAATTATCACAGGCCCAAGGAGGTTGGGGACAAATGAGTGCATGGGAGAATCAACAAAAACGCATAGGACCCACTCTGGAAACACACCTTGGTGCTGTGCGGCCATTTTAAGAATTTTAGAGATGTGGATGTGCAGTTTAAAAATTAAAAAAGGAAACTTCTTCAGAGTGGCTGTGCCTGTTGACAGGGGATCACACCCTTTATTGACATTTGAATGACAGTAACACACAGAGGCCCCACCCAGGACCGGGGAGTCATTATGCTAAGCGCTGTACACATACCTAGGGAGATACCGCCTCTGCCCTCAGAGTCTGCACAGGGTAGCATTATCTCCATGTTACAGATGGAAAACTGAGGCACAGATTGTTTACATGGCTTGCTCAAGGTCACTGTGGCAAAACTAGGAATTAAATCCACCTCTCCTGAGTCCCAGTGCAATGCCTTTACCCAAAGGAAATATCCAGAAGTTAGTTTTATGCATGCGGCGGGCTTCCTCCAAATCCCCCTTCTTTTCTTTCCATGTCCCTCAGAGGCTCCTACCTTGCGGCAGTGCTTCCTTTGGTTACACAGGCTGGTTGCGGATCCTTCCAGAATCCATTAACACCATCCTATGAATAGACAACAAGGGACTGCTCAGGACGGATTTGAGACAACCTTTTCCCTGAGGGTGAGCTGCCTCCATTGCTTTCCAGCAGTGGGAAGGCTGAGGGAAGGGACGCACAACGTTTATTGCTGAAGAGGAAGAGACTGGTTGCGAGGATATCCCCACTAGGCAGCATCAGCACAGCCACATTCACTAGAGATGGGCCCAAGCCAGGAAGCTCACAGGCGGGTGCGAACTGCCGCCTGTTTTTAGGAACATGTGTGAGCTCTTCTCCCCTGCCCTGTGTAAAAGGCAAACTCAGACAGGCCTTGTCCTTTCAGTTCATATTTTCTGTGGAATAACGTGAGATATTCCCCACCAGTGGGTCCATCACTGAATCTTGAAAGGGAGAGCTCACGATACAGCCGCCATCACGTGCATTGGTTTCCTTGTCCTCTGCCGGCTGTGTGGCGAAGCTCAGGGATAACATTCCAGGCCGTTATCGCTGGGGATGGGACTTGGGCACAGCATTGCCTGCAGGATCATGAAGGCCTTTGAATGGACGTATGGGAACAAGGGAAAGGCCCCTAGCTTCAGTAGGGTTCTTGTGGTGGGGGTGAAAAGGGTCTCATCCAAGACTGGGCTGGAACAACTGAGGCCCAGCAGGCCCCTTAGCCCACTCTGGATTATGCTGGGCATGAGCATCCCACTAATGCCTGGGGGGAGCTTTTTAAAAGGCTCCAGCTCCCCTGACTGGACACAGCCAGAGCAGCAGTGGAGGCAGGAGGCCATGTGGCCTGGCCTGGTCCCTCCTCCCGCTCCCTCCCAGACGATGGGTCACCAGGCCCTCCTTGGCACTCTGACAGCCACGCCCCTCCAGCACTCCTACAAAGGCCCCAGCCCAGCCTAACCCCACTCCTCCGAGGATAGCACAGCCCCGGTGGCAGCAGCAGCAGCTCCAGCTCTGAGACCCCTCTGTGTCAATGGATCAACCTCGCCTGAGGAGGGGTTGGGCCTGGAATCCCTGCACTGTGTCTGGAATGGACTCTGGGGAAGCTTTCGCTGGCAAGCAGGTTGTGGCTGTGGGGCAGATAAAACTGAGGAGTTAGGGGAAAGGGTAAAAAAACCCTGTGTGTAGGGCATGGCAAAGAAAAACACAGACAAGGCGTTAAACCAAGTGTTGAAAAAGAGAATAAATAGGAAAGAGCAGGCCAAAGACAGTGGGGAGGAGTGAGAAAAAAGCACTGTGGCCAATCCCTTTATTATTCCTTGTATTCTGGTAGCAGCTAGTAGCTCCAGCCGAGACTGAGTCCCCATTGTGCTAGGCGCTGTACAGACATGAAGCAAGAGAGAGTCCCTGCCCCATAGAGCTGACCACCTAACTAGACCAGGCAGACACAGGGTAAGAGGGGGAATGGTGGGAAAGTGACTTGCCCAAGGTCACGCATGAAGTCCGTGGCAGAACCAGCATAGAGCCCCCCCAGTTTCCTGAGTCCCAAGCCAGTGCTTTAAGTACTGAACTGTGCTACCCCATTCCTCTCACCCTTGGTTTGCATTTAGCCTACAGTCCCACATCAGGATCCTCTAGCCAAAGCCCCCATGCCCTTGTGCAGTTCCTGTGGAGAGCTTCATGTAAAGAGCTGCACACGAGAAGACATTTGCAGTGCAATTGCTAGAAGAGTTACTGGCTCTACAGTTCCCAGGAACAGTGCAGCATACTATGGAGCACCATCTACTCACACCTAATGTATGGACTATTTACACTTGTACAGAGAGTGCACTCCTGTAATAATTCCACTGAAGTCAATGGAACTCTGCAGACCCCAGTGCAGGACCAGGGCCTTATATTATAAAGTCTTCATGCTGGAGACATGTCTTTATGTCTGCAGGGTGCCTAGCACCCATCTGATAGATGATAATATTAGTCCTGATCTGGGAACTGCTCCAGGCAGAGGAAGATGTCAGGGGCCCATATATAATTGTTGTGACAATAACTCATGGTATTTTTGAATATCATAGATGGGTCTGATTGGAACCCTCATGTGATCACTTCACTTCCAGCACCTTGTCCTGCTAATGAACCTTACTTGCTAGTCATGACTGTCATCTTCCAGCATGTGTGTGTCTGTGTCTGAGAGAAAGGGATAAATGGCCATCTGTTTTCACTTTTAAAAAACTCTGCAGAGTTCCTCGAGCCTTTTCCTTTGTTTGCTCCTTCATATCCTTGAAGCTGGATATGAGTCAACAGTGTGCCCTTGTTGCCAAGAAGGCCAGTGGCATTTACGTAGGGGCATTGCCAGCAGATCGAGGGACGTGATGGTTCCCCTCTATTTGACATTGGTGAGGCCTCATCTGGAGTACTGTGTCCAGTTTTGGGCCCCACACTACAAGAAGGATGTGGAAAAATTGGAAAACGTCCAGCGGAGGGCAATAAAAATGATTAGGGGACTGGAACACATGACTTATGAGGAGAGGCTGAGGGAACTGGGATTGTTTAGTCTGCAGAAGAGAAGAATGAGGGGGGATTTGATAGCTGCTTTCAACTACCTGAAAGGGGGTTCCAAAGAAGATGGATCTAGACTGTTCTCAGTGGTAGCTGATGAGAGAACAAGGAGTAATGGTTTCAAGTTGCAGTGGGGGAGGTTTAGGTTGGATATTAGGAAAAGCTTTTTCACTAGGAGGGTGGTGAAGCACTGGAATGCGTTACCTTGGGAGGTGGTGGAATCTCCTTCCTTAGAAGTTTTTAAGGTCAGGCTTGACAAAGCCCTGGCTGGGATGATTTAGTTGGGGATTGGTCCTGCTTTGAGCAGGAGGTTGGACTAGATGAGCTCCTGAGGTCCCTTCCAACCCTGATATTCCATGATTCTATGACATGATTGGCAATTCAAACCTCCTGCAGTAGAGGTGGGAGTGGGACACAGCACATGGACCTCCAGTGACCCAAGTCAACCAGCATGCGTACTGGGGAATCTTCTTGTGCTGAGTGCACCTCTGCACAGCAAGAAGGACTGGTGTTGCACCATTTCTCAGACTCTTTCTGCTTTCGCAGTGGCTAGAAGTGCTAGGCAAGGGCTTTTGTCCTGATGTTCTAATAAAGAAGTGGCCAGGTCCTTCCAGCTGGCTGGAACATAAATATCTTAATTAGAGATTTTTAAAAAAGAGAGAGAGAATGAAATCTGGAAGGCTGCGAGATCTTAATATAAAAAATAGCCAGGTATTGCTGGCACCAGGCTGCTTAATCCACTTAATTGGGCAGAGAGAGCTTTGTAGCTGCACCACAGACGCATTTGGTAATGCATGAAAAAGACAGCAATCTATATCTGCAAGCACATTACAGCAGATCTGGACTGGAAACCAAAATAAAAGCTGTTGTTACATTTAGGAGGTTGACATCTTAGACAAACATGATTGGGTCTTTCCTTTCCCCCCTTTTTTCCTCTTTTTCACTCAATCTCTCGTTTTGGTCTATTGTTTTGATTAAACAGCTACCAAATGCCTAATGAAATAGCTGATCATAACGGTGCAGGCGCAAATGTGGTCTTTACTAACACATGATTGGTTGGATGCTTTGCTCTTTCATTTCCCAACACACCTCTCCAATCACTGGACCACTGGATCGATCGGTCTTCTGCTGTCATTAAGACTGCACCGAACACAACATGTCTGCCATTCTTCTCGCACTCTTGCCTTTCTTCTCCACGTTCGTCCAAAACATTTAACAATATCATCTTCCCATCTTCTTGGAGGCCAGCCGGGTGGTCTTTTCTGTTCTCACGGGTACCACTCAGCAATGATTGCAGTCCACCTATTGTCCGTGAGCTGTGCTGTGTGGAGCACCCATCACATCTTGTTATGTCTGCTTTCCACGACAATATCTTTCACACCACTGTGTTCTCTGATCATTTCATTTGGGATGCGATCCAGAAGGGAAATTCCCAACATGTTCCATTGCCCTTTCAGCTACTGACAGCCGCTGCTCTTCTCTCTTCGTCAGTGCCCATGTTTCACTGCCATACAGCATGGCTAGCACCATTGTTGAACTGAAGATATTTGTACATGTGGTCTTGTCGATTTTTCCTTTGAGGACGTCCTTGATGGAATTAAACGCACACCATCCTGCCCAAATCCTTCGCAAGAGTTCTCCGTTCAGGTCTTGGCGCATATTAACTTCTTGGCCCAAATATATGTACTGTTCCACTTCTTCAATTTCTTCTCCTGTTACAATTATTCGGGCTTTTCATAAGACGTCTGATCGCATGTATTTCGTTTTGCAGTGATTCATTTTCAGGCCAACCTAGATTCATAGATATTAAGGTCAGAAGGGACCATTATGATCATCTAGTCTGACCTCCTGCACAATGCAGGCCACAGAATCTCACCCTCCCACTCCTGCGATAAACCTCTCACTTATGTCTGAGCTACTGAAGTCCTCAAATCGTGGTTTAAAGACTTCAAGGAGCAGAGAATCCTCCAGCAAGTGACCCATGCCCCATGCTACAGAGGAAGGCGAAAAACCTCCAGGGCCTCTTCCAATCTGCCCTGGAGGAAAATTCCTTCCCGACCCCAAATATGGCAATCAGCTGAACCCTGAGCATATGGGCAAGATTCACCAGCCAGATACCCAGGAAAGAATTTTCTGTAGTAACTCAGATCCCACCCCATCTAACATCCCATCACAGGCCATTGGGCCTATTTACCATGAATATTTAAAGATCAATTAATTGCCAAAATCATATTATTCCATCATACCATCTCCTCCATAAACTTATCAAGTTTAATCTTAAAGCCAGATAGGTCAGCGACCTGACTGCTTTTCTTGTCGAGTCTTCATAGCATGCTCTGCAGTTGGTTGGTACTTTCAGCAATTAGTACAAAGTTGTCTGCGAATCTGAGATGAGATAGTCGTTCTCCGTTTATGTTGACTCCACTCCTCCAATTGATCTTGTTCATAACCATTTCGAGGCAGGCGGTAAATAGTTTTGGTGAAATCGTATCTCCCTGCTTCACGCCTTTCTCAACTGGGATGCGGAGGGGAGTTTCAAGGAGAGTAATGTCTGTTGTACATCTAGTATTCACTTCCTTCAACAAATTGATGTACTGCGTGTTAATGCCTTGCTCAGTGAGAGCCTTTAATATTGCGTTAAACTCGACGATATCAAAGGCCTTTTCATAGTCGACGAAAGCAACGCACAGCGGGAGTTTGTATTCCCTCACTCTTTCTAGGAGCTGGCTAAGAGTAAATATATAGTCGATCGTGCTGAAATTTCTTCAAAACCCTGTCTTCTCTCTCGGCTGTTGTTCATCCAGATTCTGCGAGAGTCGGTTCATTATCACCTTTGTAAAGAGCTTGTAGATGTGAGAGAGCAGGCATGTAGCGCAGTAGTTCTTAAGATTTTCTCGATCGCCCTTCTTGTGCAGCAAGATGGTATTCGACTTCTTCCAGCTTGATGGTATTTTTCCTTCTTCAAGATATTGACTGAATCTTAAAGCGAGGGCCTTCCAAAGTTTTTCACCTCCTGCAGAAATAATTTCTGACGTTATTCCATCTTTGCCTGGAGCTTTTCTCTTCTTCATCTGGTGTAGTGTGCTTCGGACTTCACTGATGATTATTGCGGGGACGCGTTCTTCTGACTCTTGGAGCGTTGGGAGAGGGACAAACAAGAAACAAACAGGGACATTGATTCTTGATTTGAACAGTTCTGTATAGAAGTCCTTGCAGACCTCCTCCATCCCTGCTCTGTCGATTACCGTCTCTCCATCCTTCTTCTTCAATGCTGTTTACACTCAATCTATACTGCATCAATTTCCACTTGCATGTCCTGAGGCTCTTGTGTGATTCAGCTGTTTTGAGGAGCTTTTCTTTCTAGAAGTTCTCAAAGTCATCCTTCAGTTTTCGTCGTATAAGCTTGCACAGAATGGAGTACTCAAGATTGTTATCCAAGCTCCTTTTCATGTTCCTCTGCTTCTCCAACAAGCTTTTCGTTTCATTCGAGGTTCTTCCCTTCTCCTTCTTCAGTTTTTCAATTTCAGCTGCTTTTATGCAACGTTTCAGCTTGTCAGCAAAGATACTGTAGTCTTCATCACACTTTTCCATCTGGCTCCAGTCAAACCTAGAAATCGCTTTCTTCAGCTTTGCTTCATCGAATGTCTTAGGCCGCTGTTTCCTGTTTGCCATCTGTAACTCCTTCTTTTCCACTGCTTCGTCAAAAATCAACTCCGCTCTAAGCAGGCGATGGTCACTGCTGGTGTTGAATTGCTGCACCACAGAGACGTCTTGAATGATGCGCCTTTTATTGACTAAAATATAATCGATTTCATTCTTCCTGTTCGCGTTTGGCGTGATCCATGTCCACCTTCTTGCAGTCTTCTTTTTGTACCAGGTGTTTGCCACATACAGTTCTTTCGCTTCTGCCATCGCTACCAACCTTTCTCCTCTTTCATTCCTTTCACCACTGCCATATCTCCCTATGAACTTTTTGCCAGCTTTCCCTCACCCAAACTTCGCGTTGGAATCTCCCATCATAACAGTGTAAGTGGACTTTTGCGCAAGGGCTTTTTCAAGCTCTCGGTAGAATTCTTCCACTTCTTCGTCCTCACTTGCACTTGTGGAACCGTAGGCCTGGATGACCTTGAAGTTAGCTTTTGACTCCATCTGAAGATGCAGCACACCAATACGTGATGATATTAGCTGGTATGATATGACTTTCGAAGACCAATCCTTACTGACGATAAATCTGACTCCTCCAACATTTCTAGTGCCATCTCCCTTTCCAAGCATCACAGCGCTTCCATCCTTCCAGTTGACTTCCAACTCCTTCTTTCGTTGGGTTTTGCAGACCCCGAGGATGTCACATATTATCCTCTCCAATACCTCTTTAAAGCAGTATTGTGAGCCATATAGTTAAATACCCGCGTGACTGTCGCTAGAATTCAAACTTGAGCTTTTAACAGAGTGGTGTGTCCTTCAAAACTCTTTCCAATGGAACACAGGTTCTGATGAGAGCTTTATAAAGGTATTACAGCCTCATTCTCCCCACAAATAAGGGGACATCATGATTTGCTATTGGGATCGCATAGGCCTGAGCAGAAAAGTTCTGCTCTGGAGTGGATACAGACATGCAAAGAGGTCCTTGGTGTTCCATTCCCAAAGTCTTGACTCTTGCCTATCTCTATCAGGAATATACTATATCGTTCTTACCCAAGCACAAACATGTGTCTTGTCATTGTACACCTCCTCCCCTCAGCCCCAGAATCACTGAATTTTAAAAATAATCAATTGTGGGTTTTTTTTTTTAATTTGCCTTGTGACTTTTGACGGCTCAGGATTCTCATACTTACATAACTCCAGGAGCTGGGGCTTTTTTTTTTTGAAAAAAAAAGCATCAACTCTTGCAAGTCTTGGGGGGCTGTAAGCTAAGCAACTTCTCCTTTTGTTCTTGTTTTCTTCCGCGTTCAGAGACCTAGATCTTTGTACATTCCTTGTAAATAAACAAGATTGCATCAAAGAAAATACTAGACTCCATCAATTTCTGCTTCAAACAGGAACATTCCCCAGAGCCCTACTTTCAACTAGCCGTTTGAGTCAAAAAGGGGCAACATAACACTAAATCAGTAGTTCTCAACCAGAGGTACATGTACCCCTGGAGGTACACAGAGGTCTTCCAGCAGGGGGTACATCAACTCATCTAGATATTTGCCTAGTTTTACAACAGTAAGCACTAGAAAAGTCAGTACAAATTAAAATTTCATACAGACAATGACTGGTTTATACTGCTTTATATACTATACACTGAAATGTAAGTACAATGTTTATATTCCAATTAGGGCTGTCAAGCGATTAAAAAAATTAATTGTGATTAATCAGGCGATTAAAAAAATTAATCACAATTAATCATGCAATTAATTGCACTGTTAAACAATAATAGAATACTATTTATTTAAATATTTTTGGAAGTTTTCTACTATTTCAAATATATTAATTTCAATTACAACACAGAATATAAAGTGTACAGTGCTCACTTTATATTTATTTTCATTACTAATAACTGCACTGTAAAAACAAAAGAAATAGTATTTTTCAATTCACCTAATACAAGTACTGTAGTGCAATCTCTTTATCATGAAAGCTGAATTTACAAATGTAGAGATATGTACAAAAAATAACTGCATTCAAAAATAAAACAATGTAAAACTTTAGAACCTACAAGTCCACTCAGTCCTACTTCAGCCAATTGCTCAGACAAACAATTAGTAGGAGATAATGCTGCCCACGTCTTGTTTACAATGTCACCTGAAAGTAAGAACAGGTGTTCGCATGGCACTGTTGTAGCCAGCATCGCAAGATATTTACATGCCAGATGTGCTAAAGATTCATAAAGATCCTTTCATACTTCAACCACCATTCCAGAAGACATGCGTCCATGCTGATGACGGGTTCTGCTCGATAACGATCCAAAGCAGAGCGGACCGACGCATGTTCATTTTCATCATCTGAGTCAGATACCAACAGCAGAAGGTTGATTTTCTTATTTGGTGGTTTGGGTTCTGTAGTTTCCGCAACGGAGTGTTGCTCTTTTAAAACATCTGAAAGCATTCTCCACACCTCATCCCTCTCAGATTTTAGAAGGCACTTTAGATTCTCAAACCTTGGGTGGAGTGCTGTATCTATCCTTGGAAATCTCACATTGGTTCCTTCTTTGTGTTTTGTCAAATCTGCTGTGAAAGTGTTCTTAAAATGAACATGTGCTGGGTCATCATCCAAGAGTCCTATGACATAAAATACGTGAACTTCTCACTTGCGGTTTAAATCTCAACAAACCAAATACAAATTATTCAAAGCAAGTGGCCAAACACACTGAAAAAGCTGAAGATCTGAGATAAAGGAAAATGTAGGTCCTCTACTTATCAGGGAAGGAAAGTTGATAGCTGATGACATAAAGAAGGCTGAAGTTTTTAATGGCTATTTTGCTTTGGTCTTCACTAAAAAGGTTAATGATGACCAAATACTCAATACAATTAATATTAACAACAAGGGGGAATGAATGCAAGCCAAAATAGGGGGAAAAATAGGTTAAAGAATACTTAGATAAGTTAGATATATTCAAGTCGTCAGGGCCTGATGAAATTTATCCTAGGGTACTTAAGGAACTAGCTGAAGGAATCTTGGAACTGTTAGCAGCTGCCCTTCAAGAACTTCTGGAGGACGGATGAGGTCCCAGAGGACTGAAGAAGGGCAAACACAGTACCTGTCTCTAAAAGGGGGAACAAAGAGGACCCAGGGAATTATAGACCAGTCAGCCTAACTTTGATACTTGGAAAGATACTGGAACAAATTATTAAGCAATCCATTTGTAAGCACCTAGAAGATAATAGGGTTGTAAGGAATAGCCAGCATGGATTTGTCAAGAACAAATCATGCCAAAACACCCTAATTTCCTTCTTTGACAGGGTTACAGGCCTAGTCAATAGGGGGAAGCAGCAGATATGATATACCTTGATCTTTAGTAAAGCTCTTGACACAGTCCCATATGACATTCTCATAAGCAAATGAGGGAAATGTGGGCTACATGAAATTACTCTAAGGTGGGTGCACAAACAGTTGAAAGACTGTGTTCAAAGATGTATCTAGTGGGGTCTGACGGGTCAGTCCTGGGTCTGGTACTAGTTAATATTTTCATTACTGACTGGATGATGGAGTTTGCAGATGACACCAAGCTGGGAAGGTGTCAGGGTTCCCTCCCCACTGGACTTTAGGGTACAGACGTGGGGACCCACATGAAAGACCCCCTACACTTATTTCTACTAGCTTAGGTTAAAAACTCCCCAGGCACAAATTCTCCCTTGTACCTTGGGTGTAAGTAACACTGCCACCACCAAGTGATTGAACAAAGAACCAGGGAAACGGACCACTTGGAGTTCCTCTTCCCCCAGCAATCCCTGCAAGCCCTTACACCCTCTTTCCTGGGGAGGCTTGAGAATAATATCCTAACCAACTGGTTACAAAATGATCAATGATCAAAGACCCAAACCCCTGGGTCTTGGAACAATGGAAAAATCAGTCAGGTTCTTAAAAGAAGGATTTTATTTAAAGAAAAGGTAAAAGAATCACCTCTGTAAAATCAGGATGGTAAATACTTTACAGAGTAATCAGATTCAAAACACAGAGGATTCCCCTCTAGGCAAAACTTTAAAGTTACAAAAACCTGGGATAAACCTCCCTCTAGCAAAGGGAAAATTCACAAGTTGAAAACAAAAGGTAATCTAACGCGCCTTGCCTTATTTACTTACTCTTTTTGTAATATCAGAGACTTGTACAGGATGGTTTATAGAAGAAGGAGTTTTTTTGACCTGATGCTTCTGCTTTCCCCAGAGAACACACCACAAAGCCTCCCCCCACCCACCCCCAAGATTTGAAAGTATCTTCTTTCCCCATTGGTCCCTTTGGTCAGGTGCCAACCAGGTTATTTGAGCTTCTTAACCCCTTACAGGAAAGGAGGAATTCTAGGCTACTCTTAACGGTATGGTTATGACAGAAGGGTTGCAAGTGTAACACCAGGAGGTGTGTGGTTTACATACTTCCGCTACCTGAGGAAGCGCATCCTGCACTTCAGAGACTTCCCAGTTGAAATCCCGGACAAGCCCCCACTTGTAACACAGACAGACACCAGTCGTTGGCGGGCAGGATGAAACCTGGGGCCTCTGGAGCGGAATGCATGAGCCTCTACTGCATGAGCTAAAAGCCAACTGGCTCTTAGCTAAGGCTGTAGAGCAGACTCATTAATCTCTAAGTGGTCTCAGTGCCACTAGAGGGGACAGAACACCACACCCAGAAAGTGTGTAGGTGTCACGGAGTGTGGGGGAGTCCGGGGCCTGCACCCTCTTCCTGGGATTCACTGTGACTCTCAGCCAGCCAGTAAAACGGAAGGTTTATTGGACAATAGGAACACAGTCTAAAACAGAGCTTGTGGGTACAACCAGGACCCCTCAGTCAAGTCCTTCTGGGGGGCAGGGAGCTTAGACCCCAGCCCTGGGGTTCCCTGAGTTCCACCACCCAGCACCAAACTGAAAACCAAAGCCCCCCGCAGCATGCTCTCTCCTGCAGCCTTTGTCCAGTTTCCTGGGCAGAAGTGCTACCTCCCCCTCCCCCTCCTGGCTCAGGTTACAGGGTCTCAGGTCTCCCATCCCCAGTGAAACTCCCCTCCCACATTCCCAGGTCAACACTCCCCACTCCCTGCTGCATCACAATAGGTTACACAAGCACCATGGAGGACAGGATTAGAATTCAAAATGGCCTTGACAAATTGGAAAATTTGTTTGAATTCAACAAGAAGAAATTCAATCAAGATAAGTGCAAAGTATTTCACTTAGGAAGGAAAAAATCAAATTCACAACTACAAAATAGGGAAGGCGAGGTGATAGTACAGTTGAAAAGGATCCAGGGGGTTTTAGTGGATCACAAATGGAATAGGAGTCAACAATGTGATGCAGTTGCAAAAAAGACTAATATCATTCCAGGATGTGTTAACAGAAGTGTTGGATGTGAGATGTAGGAGGTAATTGTCCTGCTCGACTCTGCACTGGTGAAGCCATAGATGGAGTACTGTGTCTAATTCTGGGTGCCACCCTTTAGGAAAGATGTGGAAAAAGTGTAGGGAGCCCAGAGGAGAACAACAATAATAATAAATGGTTTAGAAAAACCTGACCTATGAGGAAAAGTTTAAAAAATTGGGCTTGTTTAGTCTTGAGAAAAGACAAGGGCGGGGGACCTGATAGTCTAAAAACTGTTAGAAAGAGGATGGTGATCAACTGTTCCCCATATCCGCTGGAGGCAAGACAAGAAGTAATGGGTTTAACGCGCAGCAAGGATGATTTAGGTTAGATGTTAGGGAAAATGTTCTCAGTACAAGAGAAGTTAAGCAGTGGACTAGGCTTCCAAGGGAGATTGTGGGTCCCCCAAGATTGGAGGTTTTAAAGATCAGGTTGGACAAACACTTGTCAGGTTTGCGCTAGGTTTAGTTAGTCCTGCTTCAGTGCAGGGGGCTGGACTTGATTTTTTGAGGTCCCTTCCAGCCCTACATGTCTATGATGGATTGTCAGGCAGGCTGATGCAGTTGACATCCTGTTCTGAATTAATTTTAATTCCTCCCTTCCCTTCCCCCCCCAATTCAATTGTACTTTTCTCCTTGGCGGTTTCAATTTCAGGTGCAAATCACAACACTGTAAGATGTCTGAGAGTTCAATTCTTTACTAAGCTTGTTTATGAAGATTCACTTGCAAACTCATTTTCACCATTCTTTGAGTTTTTTCCCATTGGCTTTTAAAGAAGTTCCTCATAAGCCTGCATGCTGTTGAGCATAACTTCTGCAACTATCTGTCTTAGTACTTACCTCATCCCTTGCATCATGGTAGCATCTGAGCACCTCACAGTCTTTAATGTAGTTATCCTCATAACACCCCAGTGAGGTAGGGCAGTGCTATTATCCCCATTGTACAGGTGGAGAACAGAGAACTAAACTCTGTGGCAGAGTGGGGACCACCAGAACCTTGGTCTCCCAGGTCTGGGCTATTGTTCTAACCATGGGAACATCCTTGCTCTCAGTCCATCTCTTTTTAGCACAAGCTCTGCTGGTAATGGGGTGGAAGGGTGATGGGGGAACTGCTTTCTCAGCAACTTCAACAGCAAAATTTATCTCTACTCTTTAAAT
This sequence comes from Chelonia mydas, assembly GCF_015237465.2. Taxonomy (NCBI): domain Eukaryota; kingdom Metazoa; phylum Chordata; order Testudines; family Cheloniidae; genus Chelonia; species Chelonia mydas. Next base: position 127,858,955 of record NC_051245.2, on the reverse strand, counting down.
CTGATTTAGGGCTAGAAGGCAGCCCAGCACCAAAACAACCAGGACCAAGCTAAGGCATACACACAATAGGCCTGGGCTTAGGGACTTGACTTTCAGTCATGTGATGGCAACAGAATCTAACTTTTCTTTTCTAAAAGTATGTGTTTCTGGCTTTCATGGTTGCAAAGAAACTGTGTAGCTGATGTAGTGCTGTCTGCCTAACATTCATGTTAATAAAGCCTGCTCCCTGTGAGTCCACATCTGACAGGTAGAGCTCGTGCTGATGTTTATAGCCTTGCAAATCTGCGGATATCTGTGGATGCAGGTATCCACAGACCATGTTTGCGGATCAGATGTGGCTACAAATTTTGTATCCACACAGGGCTTTACTTATGTGGACACTGGGGTGACTTTCCAATATAAGCTGATGGCAACCTCCTCCATCAGCTTTGACCTTGATGATTACAGATCTCTGGCAGTGTGGAAGATTGAGCTTTTGGTTAAAGCATTGGTCTGAGACTAAGGACTCAAGATTTTCAGAAGTGTCTAATGATTTTTGGGTGCCCAACTTGAGATACCAGTAAGGGCCCTGATATCCAGAAAGTGCAGAGCATCTAATCAGACTTCTTCAGGGTGTCTCCCATTGGACCCCCAGAAATGGAGGCACCCAATATCACTGGGCACTTTTGGCCAATATGTGATGCTATGGCAGTGTCATATTCATCTAAGGTAAACAATTATAATGGGGTAATAAATGATTAATAAAAGTTTTAAGCATGTAACAGCCATGAGTAATATGTGTTAGAGGCACATCGGGGAAGGTGTCCAGTGGCTATAACCAGCCTATTGGCTTCACAGTTTACTAACCAATTATTACAACAGCTATTAACTGATAAAGGGTCAATAATCTATTTATAAATATAAATATATAAGATCATGTGTAACCAATTCTTAATGTACTATAGGACAACTCAATTTTTCTGCTGTGGTACTAGGTTTTTTTCAGAGGCACCTCCCATAGACTTGGGTGTTTTCACAATGCTCTGACTCATAGGTTTCTTAGTTCTTTACAATATTTTTGCACGCTGTAAAATTTTGGTACATTCTGTATTTCAACTGGAGTTTTATTGCTTTGTAATTTAGCTAACTGTTAGTGTGACCTTGCACCCCATAAGGCTTTATGGAAATACGCTTATGAATGTATATATGACATAACTGGAATATGTTTTATGCTACATATGCCATGTAACATACCTCTGTAAAGGTTACGATCTACTGAATCTATTCATCCTATTTGTATGCATGTATCATTTTTGTATTCAAAATTATGAATATTGGCTGTGTACTGCTCTGATTTTAAATAGCCTTAGTAAGGCATTTGGGCAGCTTCTTCAGAAAGGAATTTGCAAGTTAAGTGCCCAATCAAGAAACACTTAATGGACAATGGATCTTGGAAGTCTCCAATTCACATAAGAAGTCTACTTGAGGACGTTCAAGGTAGCATGTGAACCATGTCTGCTACCTGTAAGTTCTGAGTCATGCATGGACAAGTGACTTGCCCATGTGACTCCAAAACTCCATCCTGTAGCTGGGATTCTACACAGGGGGAGGGAGGGGTGTCCACCCACAAAAGAAAGTCTATTTAAACCCCTGGGAGACCCCTCCATTTTGTCTTCAGCTGGCTCAAAATCCACCCCCAAGGATACCTGAAAGAAACTGGAACAAAGGACAGTAACTACAGGGGGTGTGAGTGATTGCTGGACCCAGACTAGAAGGAGACTAGTCTGTAAAAGGAAGCTTACTGGAACACCTCTGAGGGTGAGGTTTTATCTGTATTCAGTTTTATTACGGTATTAGGCATAGACTGTATTAGGCATAGACTTGCGTGTTTTATTTTATTTTGCTTGGTAATTCACTTTGTTCTGCCTGTTACTACTTGAAACCATTTAAATCCTACTTTCTGTATTTAATAAAATCACTTTTTACTTATTATTTAACCCAGAGTATATATTAATGCCTTGTGGGGGGGGGGGGAGAGGAGGCAAACAGCTGTGCATATCTCTCTATCAGTGTTATAGAGAGCAAACAATTTATGAGTTTACCCTGTATGAGCTTTATACAGGGTAAAACGGATTTATTTGGGGTTTGGACCCCATTGGGAGTTGGACAACTGAGTGTTAAAGACAGGAACACTTCTTAAGCTGCTTTCAGTTAAGCTTGCAGTTTATAGGACGTGATTCAGACTTGGGTCTGTGTTTGTGACTGGCAAGTGAGTCTGGCGCAACCAGGCAGGGTTCTGGAGACCCAAGCTGGCAGGGAAGGCAGGGGCAGAAGTCATTTTGGCACATCAGTTCACAGCCCCAAGGGTGTTTCTGTGATCTAACCCGTCACAGTTATCTCATGCTGTTCTTCCATAGCTCTCAAAGTGCTTTTACATTATCCCCATTTACACATGGGGAAACTGAGGCATAGAAAGGTGAAGTGACTTGGCCAAGGTGACCCAGCAGGCCAGTAACAGAACTGGGACTAAAAACCAGCTCTTCTGAATCACAGTCCAGTGCTCTATCAACTAGGTTACACTACCTCCACATGGTTGAGGGGAGGTGCTGGAGGTGATGGCTCTTGGAATAAAAGACCAGTTGTCCTGGGCTGAGATTTTCTAAGTAAGAAATAATGTATTTATAGAAAACAGCAAAAGAGAAATCATATTATAATCTGACAGGTGCATACAGCATAGGAACAGACGTGAGGGTACAGTTCTGTAGACAGGCACATTCCACAGAAAATTTCATCCAGAACAGTTTGTGCAACACACAAGAAACCACAACACTTTAACTTTTTTAAACCCTGTATTGAAGAGGGGAGGCAGCATGGTCAGTGGATAGGGCCCTGTCTTAGGAGAGCTGGGTCTGGTCTCAGCTCTGCCACTGGCCTGTTGTGGGAACTTGGCAGGGCATTATATCTGCCACCCTAGGTAGTTAGACTAGCGTTGGCAGTTAGAACAACAACCTATGCCAGCAGATTGGCTGTTGTGCCAAAGTGGAACCCCACTGAAACTGGGAAGGGAAAAACTTGCCATTTCTTTACCGGTTTAACTGCACAATCCTGCCTGCTGGCATACATTGTATTTGAACTGCACAGTTCTTCATTCTTCCCTGCTTTGCTTTTGTCCCCTTTTTTTCTCCCCCCCCCTTCAAAATAGATAAATGCAAATAAAGACTGCATTTTCTCCTTCCTCCTACTGTTTATTATACTCCCTGGTTACATCATGTTTCAGATTAGATTGCATGATCTTCTGGGCAGGGACTTTGAGTTCTGTCTGCATGTCTGTAAAGCACCCAGCACAATGCGGCTCTGATCCTGATCACGGTTTTTGGGTGCTACCACAAAAGACATAACAAAGGAGTAATGAAAGCAACATGGAGACTGGTAATATCATAGAATCATAGAATATCAGGGTTGGAAGGAACCTCAGGAACCTAGTCCAACCCCCTGCTCAAAGCAGGACCAATCCCCAACTAAATTATCCCAGCCAGGGCTTTGTTAAGCCTGACCTTAAAAACTTCTAAGGAAGGAGATTCCACCACCTCCCAAGGTAACCCATTCCAGTGGTTCACCACCCTCAAAGTGAAAAAGTTTTTCCTAATACCCAACCTAAACCTCCCCCACTGCAACTTAAGACCATTACTCCTCGTTCTGTCATCCGCTACCACTGAGAACAGTCTAGATCCATCCTCTTTGGAACCCCCTTTCAGGTAGTTGAAAGCAGCTATCAAATCCCCCCTCATTCTTCTCTTCTGCAGACTAAACAATCCCAGTTCCCTCAGCCTCTCCTCATAAGCCATGTGTTCCAGTCCCCTAATCATTTTTGTTGCCCTCCGCTGGACTCTTTCCAATTTTTTCACATCCTTCTTGTAGTGTGGGGCCCAAAACGGGACACATTACTCCAGATGAGGCCTCACCAATGTCGAATAGAGGGGAATGATCATGTCCCTCGATCTGCTGGTAATGCCCCTACTTATACATCCCAAAATGCCATTGGCCTTCTTGGCAACAAGGGCACACTGTTGACTCATATCCAGCTTCTCATCCACTGTAACCCCTAGGTCCTTTTCTGCAGAACTGCTGCCTAGCCATTCGGTCGCTAGTCTGTAGCGGTGCATGGGATTCTTCCGTCCTAAGTGCAGGACTCTGCACTTATCCTTGTTGACCCTCATCAGATTTCTTTTGGCCCAATCCTCCAATTTGTCTAGGTCCCTCTGTATCCTATCCCTACCCTCCAGCGTATCTACCTCTCCTCCTAGTTTAGTGTCATCTGCAAACTTGCTGAGGGTCCAATCCACGCCATCCTCCAGATCATTATTGAAGATATTGAACAAAACTGGCCCCGGGACTGACCCTTGGGGCACTCACTTGATACCAGCTGCCAACTAGACATGGAACCGTTGATCACTACCCGTTGAGCCCGACAATCTAGCCAGCTTTCTATCCACCTTATAGTCCATTCATCCAGCCCATACTTCTTTAACTTGCTGGCAAGAATACTGTGGGAGTCCGTGTCAAAAGCTTTGCTAAAGTCAAGGAATAACACATCCACTGCTTTCCCCTCCTCCACAGAGCCAGTTATCTCGTCAGAGAAGGCAATTAGATTAGTCAGGCATGACTTGCCCTTGGTGAATCCATGCTGACTGTTCCTGATCACTTTCCTCTCCTCTAAGTGCTTCAGAATTGATTCCTTGAGGGCCTGCTCCATGATTTTTCCAGGGACTGAGGTGAGACTGACTGGCCTGTAGTTCCCTGGATCCTCCTTCTTCCCTTTTTTAAAGATGGGCACTACATTAGCTCATTAGCTCACTACATATAAACACACACAAACTGGGATCAAGTCAATGTTCTCAGAACAATGTTAACTTACCTCTAATCATAGTGAATACATGGTAGTATTTCTCATCAGACTGTATGTAGTTAAATGTATACTTTAGTACAGGGATTGGCAACCTATGGCACACGTGCCAAAGACAGCACGAGAGCCAATTTTTAATGGCACGCTGCTGTCTGCCTACCCCGGCAGACAGCAGCGTGCCATTAAAAATCCTGCCATGCCTGGCCCACTCTTCTCCGCCCTCCACCCATCTCTCTCTCCTTGCAGGGCAGGCAAGCTTCCCCCTCCCCCCGCCTCTTCCCCCAGCATCCTGGGTTCCTGCCCCTCCTCCTCTCCCTCCCTGCAGCGATCCGCTGATGTCCCTTGCTACAGAGGGGAGAAGGAAAAGCAGAGCCGCAGCGCACTCTCTGCTCCGGGGACCTTGGGGAAGGGGGGTGGAATCCGGGCATATCCCCTCCAGCCCCCTGCCGTGAGCCGCTCAGGGCAGGGGCTGGGAGCACGCCCAGGACTCCAGCCCACCTCCCTGACCCCTGCACCCCCCACATACACCCCAGCCCTCTGCCCTGACCCCTGAACCCCCCACCACAACCCCAGCCCTGACTCCAGCACCCCCCACACATACCCAGCCCCCCACACCCATGCCCTGACTCTTGCACCCCCCACATCCCCACCCCCCACCCTGAGCACCATGCAGGAGCTCCTGCACACCCACACCCCACACACACATTCCCATCTGCACCCCTCGCACCAAATGGGAGCTGCCCAGGTAAGCACTCCACACCCAAACCTCCTACCCCAACCCTGAGCCCCTTCCCTCATTCTAGCTCCTGGCCAGACCCTGCACCCCAACCCCCAGCCTGATCCTTCACCCCCAGCCCTGTGCTCAGTGCACTCCCACCCTCAGCTCAGTGCAGAGAGAGGAAGAGAATGGCTAGAACCAGGGAAAAGGTAGGTACCCACTCTGTGTGGACAGGGCCGGGACCCCAGACCGGCAGTGGGCTGAGCGGGGCTGGCAGCTGGGACCCTGGCTGGCAGGAGCCCGCGGACGGAACCTCAGACTGGCAGTGGGCTGAGCGGCAGCGGGCTGAGCCGCTTAGCCCACTGCCGGTCTGGGGTTCTGGTTGCCAGCCCCTTGCCAGCCGGGGTCCTGGCCACAGGCCCCACTCATCCCACTGCCAGCCTAGGTGAACTGAACCCCAGGCTGGCAGTGGGCTGAGCGGGCCGGTGGCGTAGGATCAGCATTTTAATTTAATTTTAAATGAAGTTCTTAAACATTTTGAAAACCTTGTTTACTTTACATACGACAATAGTTTAGTTATATAATATATAGGCTTATGGAGAGAGACTGTCTAAAAAACGTTAAAATGTATTATTGGCACGCGAAACCTTAAATTAAAGTGAATAAATGAAGACTCGGCACACCACTTCTGAAAGGTTACAGACCCCTGCCTTAGTATATAGGGCATGTTGAATATGGCCAAGTTAACATTGCTCTAGGAACTCATTAATTTACTTCTGTGCATTCACATCATCAGCTGCAATAATGTCATTATTCTGCATTTGGTAGATTTATACCAGTGTCCTCTAAAACTGAGAGAGGACTAAAAAATGGAAAATGTGTCATTTTTGTGCGGTATTCTATCGTGTCCTCTTCCTAGTTATGTAATAGCACTAACGGGTCAGCTTTTAATGCGCACTAATATTGTAATAATGAATAGTTGATGGAATTTCAAATAAATCAGATTTGTTTACTTGATTATATAACCGTCTAAATATGTGTCTTAGTGTAGACATTTTGGTCCAGATTCTCAAAGACATTTAGATGCCTACTTTCCAGTGGAAGTTAGGCACCTTAAATAACACTGAGAATCTGGCTTTTAGGCCTAATTCTGCACTCCATGCAGTCAATAGCAGAACTTCCATTGGCTTCTTAGCTATAGAAGTTGGCCCTTGAGGAGAAGGTAGTCAGTGTGCAAACTACAAGTTATTTTAGACCAAGGATAACATTTTCAAAAGTGCCTCTGTGATTTAGGAGCCATTGGAAGTTAATGGGACTTAGGCTCATAGGACACTTGGGCACTCTTGAAAATTTTCTCCCCATTTATTTGGGTGTGGGTATTTAAAGTTCAGCACCTAAGTCCATATTTAGGCCCCTGTATATTCAGGTTGGTGATACTCGATTGACAGATCAAGCTGCACAAGGAAATTCAGTGGGAGCTGACAGGTCTCAGCATTTATGAAAGCTGAAACATTTATTTAGGTGCCTAATATGGGTTCAGGGACCTCACCCAGGGCCCCCATATTTTAAAATATTGGCCTTTGACCTTAGGTCCAGATCTTCAGTGGGAGTTAGGCAACCAAATACTTTCGGGAGAGTCTTGGCCTTGGTGTTTGTGATGGTGCTCCTGGATTGATGGATCAGGAGCCTTAAATTCTCTGTTTATTCACAAGGCTGGTGTAATCCAGGTAACAGTGTTACAAGCTTCCTTACACTGCTCTGCCATTGTGGGACCACATCTCTGGTGCGAGGATTCTTAGTCTCCACGGTGAAGTCCTGGCCTTTTCGCTGAGCTTGCAAACAAATGAGAGCCAATTACTTTTTGTGTCAAGAACGGACATGAAATCACTTATAGCAAATAAATGAGCATGGGTGTCCGTAGCCTACTTAGGCAAAGGAATGTAAAATCGTTATTGTTATGGCTGTCTGTTTACCGAGAAGTGTGTAACCTAACTGGAAACAATTAAAACAATTCCAAAGTGGCTGGCAAAGGACTTGGGTCTACCTTTAATCCTGTGGTGGTACCCTGCACCACAGTGACATCTCGTGGTCAAAGTGAAGATTACTTGTTTCAAGAGCATCATCCTGTATGATATCCCATGAAAGGCACCTGTTTGGATACCACTCAGAAAGAAAAAGCCCTGGCAAATTCATTTCAGCTAAAATTGCCATTCATTTTCAGGATGTGGTTGGAAGTTTTATCGTGCAAAAATAATGTGGTGTAAAAACCAATCCGATTTTAATATTTAGGCAAGACAATGCATCCCAAAGTACCGAGCAGATTCTACCTCCGTTACTTATAACCCCATTACTAAGCATCTGAGCACTGTACAGAACCCCTGTGAGGTAGGGAAAAGCAAAAATCACAGAGGGACTACACTGCAATCAGGAGGTGTAGGTGGTAGCACTGTGAACACACCCAAGCTTGCCCACTGACCCTAGACTCTGGGTGCATACTTGAGAGGCTGCCACCCATGCCACTGCAGCTTCACTACTATTATTACCCCAGCCAGCTAGATCAAAGGCAGCTTAGTAGGTCTACATAGGCTGCAGTCATACCTCTGACTGCAGTGTAGACATACCCCAGTGTCTCAAGGTCACACAGGCCATGTGTGGCAGAGTAAGGAATTGAACAAGACCTCTCAAGCCCCAGGCTAGTGCTCTAACCATTGGCCCACCCTTCCTCACCAGAGTGCAGAGACTATTAACTAATGCATTCTCCCCACCACCACCCCGTCATGTCCATGTAGGCCCCAAAAAAATCAGTGGAAGGCTCAACACTGACTTCGGTAGCATTGAATCAGGCTCATCCTGCTTTACAAAGAGAAGATGTTGACCTGGACACAAAGGTTCAGGATCGTGAATGCATTTCTGGCCGTGGGAATGCAGTGCTCCTCTTCACCCTGACATTTCCTCTCCATTAGGAGTCTGCTGCTTGTTCATTCTGGTTCCATCGCTGGCCCTGCAGCAGGCCTGCTGCATCCTGACATTTACCTTCATGCATCTGGATTTAGAAGTGGACACGGTGCGCTAGGTTACGTTGCACTGTGACAGTCCGAGTCACTGTCAGCAAAGAGTCCTGCTTGACAGAGATCAATGAGAAGTAATTTTTATACAGGTGAGACTTTGCTGTTTTCATTGCTGCTTGCTGCATAACTTGCTCTGGAAAAACTTGGGGTAAACAGCCAGGACTCTCATAAACTAGTGTCAAAGTGGGAATTACGCCATTTGAACTGAACAAAAGACTTAAGTACTTTGCTAAATCCGGCCTCTAAATCAGTAGCTAGGCAACTAAATAAGTGTCCTGGCTTTCCAAGGTGCTGAGCACTGAACTACTCCCACTGACACTGATGAAAAATGTGGCCTAAGCTTTCATATTTTTCTGAAATAATGTCTTTAATTCTTATGGTTGTCAAGGAAGCCTTCTGAATGTGAGCTCATTTTGCCTGAGTCTGCAGGCAGCCTGAAATAGTCATGCTGACTAGTCTGACCTCCCCCCAGACAGCTCACTCCTTCCATCTTCTGTCCTGAGCAATGAAGTGTAGGATATGGATTCAGCTACTTGGCCACAGAAGTGCTAAGCAAATGGTCTGTTCCTGGAAAGTAGCCCTGGGTAGTGTATCTTGGGATCTGGCTGCCTTTTTTTAAAAAAATTCCATGAACTCGCACAGCCCTCCTTGGTTTCCACCATCTCAGACAGGAGCATGGAACCGGCACAGCTCTGCACTGGGCTGTTCAACATATTCATAAATGATCTGGAAAAAAAGATCAACAGCGAGGTGGCAAAATTTCCAGATCATGCAAAACTACTCAAGATTCTTAAGTCCAAAGCAGACTGTGAAGAGTTACAGAGGGATCTCACAACATTGGGTGACTGGGCAACAAAATGGCAGATGAAATTCAATGTTGATAAATACAAAGTAATGCACATTGGAAAACATAATCCCAGCTAGACTTACAAAATGATGGGGTCTAAATTAGCATGTTACCACTCAAGAAGGAGATCTTGGAGTCATTGTGGATAGTTCTCTGAAAACATCCACTCAATGTGCAGCGGCAGTCAAAAAAGCGAATAGAATGTTGGGAATCATTAGAAAAGGGACAGATAATAAGACAGAAAATATCATATTGCCTCTATCTTAATCCATGGTACACCCACATCTTGAATACTGCGTGCAGATTGGTTGCCCCATCTCAAAAAAGATATGTTGGTATAGAGAAAAGGTATAGAAAAGGGCAACAAAAAAGATTAGTGGCAATGGAAAAGCTTCCGTATGGGGAAAGATTAATAAGACTGGAACTTTTCAGTTTGGAAAAGAGATGACTAAGGGGGGATATGATAGAGGTCTATAAAATCATGACTGGCGTGGAGAAAGGAAATGTGTGTTATTTAATCCTTCTCATAACACAAGAACTAGGGGTCACCAAATGAAATTAATAGGCATCAGGTTTAAAACAAACAAAGGAAGTATTTCTTCACACAATGCACAGTCAACCTGTGGAACTCTTTGCCAGAGGATGCTGTGAAGATCAAGACTATAACAGGGTTCAAAAAAGAACTAAATAAATTCCTGGAGGATAGGTCCAACAATGGCTATTAGCCAGGATGGGCAGGGATGCAAAACCATGCACTGAAGTGTCCCTAGCCTCTGTTTTGCCAGATGCTGGGAATGGGTGACAGGGGATGGATCACTTGATGATTACCTGTCCTGTTCACTCCCTCTGAAGCACCTGGCACTGGCCACTGTCAGAAGACAGGATACTGGACTACATGGACCTTTGGTCTGACCCAGTATGGTTGTTCTTATGCATTATCATGGGTGTTGCAAGCACAAGACACATGATCCTCCAGTATTTGCAGAGCCATAAGAAGACCCACATCAGTGGGGAACATGACAATTTCATGGAGGACAGATTGCTGTGGGACATAGAAAAAATCAGTTCAGAGTTCTTGGTGGCATTCATGGAGCAGCTGCAGACAGTGGAGCGCGGCTTCTGGCCCTGAGAAATGAACGTTGACGGGTGAGATCCCACCATAATGCAGGTTTGGGATGATGAGCAGAGGCTGCAGAACTTTTGGATGCCAAAGCTCTCATTCCTGGATTTGTGCTCCAAGCTCGCCCCAGCCCTCTAGCAGAGGAACACCAAAATGAGATCTGCACTGACAGTGGAGAAGTGTGTGGTGATCACTCTCTGGAAACTTGCAACACCAGATTGCTACCAGTAACTAAGAAATCATTTGCAGTTGGAAGATCTACTGTGCAGGCTGTTGTCATGTAAGTGTGCAGAGCCATTAATTGTCTCCTGTTATGCAGGACTGTGAATCTCGACAACACGCAGGACACAGTGGATGGATTTGCAGCAATGAGGTTCCCGAACAGCAGTGGCGCGATAGACAGTTCGCAGATCCCTATTTTGGCACCTGCCCATCTTGACCCACCGTACATCAACAGGAAGAGCTACTTTTCTGTGGTTATGCAAGTACTGGTGGATCACTGGGGATGCTTCAGGGACGTCAGTGTTGGCTTATATAAGGGAGTGGGTGTAGGTAATCTGGCCTAGCAGTAACAGCTGGGCTGAGATCTGCCCACCAGGGACGGTAGTCGCTGAGCAGGAGTTGGAGGAATCGCAAGAGCCCGGTCCCGTAAGCAAGAGTCAGGCTGGAGTCAGAGACCAGACACCAAGAGACAAGGCACAGTCTGGCATTGCAGCAGGCCAAAGTCTGTGTGGTTCCCCAGACAACTTCTTGGGGTTGAATAGGGCGTTTGGCCAATCAGAGGGCTGCAGGGTACTGTCACTGTGGGTCTCTGGGGCAGTACTTCCTGCGGTGCCTACTCGCCACAGTGCTCCCTGGCTGTGCCTGTGCCCGGCCTCCAGGTGGCACTGTGAGAACATCAGCTGTCCCAGCCTTCAGAGCTGGGTTCTCGTCCTCACATCATTACAGCTTGGGCGGGGAGGCGCACGATGCTCTGATGTTTCAGGACACAGGAGTATTCAGAAAGCTGCAACTTTCCTTCCCAACTGGCATGTTACTATTGGTGATGTTGAAATGCCAGTAATGATCCTGGGGGACCCAGCCAAGCCCTGGCTCCCCTTGCTCACAAAGCCACACACCGGCCACCAAGGAAAGATTCCGCTGCTCAGCAGGTGCAGAACAGCGGCGCAGGTAGGACTGTAAGTGTGGGTGGGCCACAGACTATTCTGGAGGGGCAATGTCTAATAAGTATGACATAAATGGTTTGCTTTTATATTGAAAAAAGATCACTAAAATAAATCAATTAAAATCCAGAGTCATTCTATCGCATATATTAAATACATTTAAACACACATAAAATTCATTAATCGGCAGTAAATGTCCTTAAAATAAATCACGCAACACCAAACCAGCACACAGTAATATTGAATTTTATAGAGGCTAGTCAGTAAAGAACAGTACTTACAGTCTTTGTTGGCTGGGGCAGTGTATGGGGTGCGCTCAGCAGTAGGGGCTGGGGGTAGGGGCCCCCAGCTGCTTCCTCTCCAGCTGTGCTCTGTACAGGGGCCAGGGGCCCTGTGCTGAGTCTGATCCTGAGACCTGCTGGCAGAGCTGTGGGGTGAGTACAGGCGGCAATTGGGCATCCTCTCCCCCGTCCCCCCAGTGTTTCCAGGTTCCTATGCAGCCCCAGACCCGGTGAATTACCACCAGTCCCAAAGGCTGATGGCTGGGGAAGCCCTGCTCAGTGGCCTTGGCCAATTAGGGGCCCCGTAAAAATGAGCACCCCCACACCCCGACCCACTCTGCCCGCCTGGCGCTCCTGCTGGGGAGTGGGGTCAGGACACGGAGGCTTCATCTACATTAACCCTGCACAAAATATAAGCTGTGTTGAGGCTTTCTCTATCGCCGAATGTATCCGATTTCAGCAAGCATGCAGCTGCAACTTTCATGATACCATATGTGCCATTTTGAAAGCAGCAGTTCAATTCATGAAGTTGATAATCTAGAATTTGGTTTCACATTGCTCTCAAATCTTCATGAGAACGTGCCCGGATTGATTTTCCCAAAGACAAATTCACAACTGAATCTTCCAGACGGCTTGGTCATTTTCTGTTTTGAGAAAAGGCTACATCCCAGTTCTCAAGGCCACATTTCTCCATTAGTTCATCCGTTAACTTCAGCATCTGACTGAAGCTGTTCATTTCATTGCTTCTTAAATCAGAGAAACTCTCTTTCAACCCTGCTATCAGATCAATGCAGTCAGTAATGGACAGAGTTGCACTCTGCAATCCTTTAGCAGCAAAGTCACTCATTTCAAACAATTTCCCCAAAGTTACTAATAAAAACAAGAACTTTTTCATTTGAATTTGTTGGAGAAGAAACTGAAACTCCATTTTTGTTTGTCCACCACAATCTTCAAATTCTGCTAATGCTTCAAGAATTACATCATAAAGTATTAGTACTTTGCCCACCGCACCAGACTTTCAACTCCAGAGAGTATCGACTGCCTGTTCATGCTCAAGGCACTGCCACTCGGGACATGGTTCTTTTTAAATCTCCAGAAACCAAGCATGCCTGTAAGTCCCAGTCATAAAGGAGTTCAAGGAGTTTGTGGTCTCAAACTCCGTGGCAACATCTGCAGACATTTTTGACACTGCAGAAAGAACCAGGGTAAGACAGTTTAAGTTACAATGGACATAAATTGCTCGCTAGAATTTGTGTTTCAAAATCATATGTACTCCTCCGTTGTTCCCAGACATGACAGACGCCCCATCAAAACTGAAGCCAACTGAAGCCAACACACAAATCAGATCAAGTTCAAGCATTTCCAAAACTTGAAGTATTTTTTTCTGAAATTCCATTTGCAGACGTGTCCATTGTATCCACAAATCCTACCGCTCTTTCTTTAATTACTCCAGTGTGCAAGTATCTGACACACACTGCAATGAGCTCGTGTTTTGAAAAGTCTTTGCATTCATCCGCAAGAATTGCATAGTAAGTGTTCGGTGCCTCATGTAACTCCTTTCTGATTTTGCACAGAAGTAATGAAGCTGCAGCTTCTAAAAGTTCATTTTGTATGTCAGGGCTCACCATAGTAGCGTTTTTCGGAAGCATTTCAAGTAAACTTTGAATTTCTTCATCATATTTACTGAGTAGTTTGAAAAGCTCCAGAAAGTTTCCTTTGTTTAAAGCTTCCTGATCCTCTCTGTGCTCATGTAAAGCTATTTGCTGTTTAGCACAGAACAGTACAATATCAAGCATCCCTTTAATATGCTCCCCATCTGTACCTATTAAGCGCGTGTGCATTGCTTCTTTATTTAACTGGTTCAGAATATTTCCACGGCCTGATAACTGACACTGTCTGTAGCTGACATATTTAGTGAATGCCATTGCATGTCCTTTACTAGTCTCATGTCTGGAGCAGGCCTGGTGTATACGCTTCCAATCACTGTGACTGAACCTATCTTCGGAACAAGTCACCAAAATGCCTACACGTTTTACAAAACACTGCATTTTTAGACATACTATATTCCACCCACTGATGTTTCCTGGACCTGAGTTTGGGGGTTGCAACGCTTCGGTTTTTACCGCTGAGAACAGAAGTGGGAAAAGACTGATGTTTCAGCTGAGTCGGTGGTTTGTTGATATTTGACAAATCGGAAGGCCACTTTGTAGTTTTAGTAGAAATAGTATTCGTTGCAGCTGTACTGGACCCAGGGTCATTTTTCATTTTACATATTACCATTTCCTTTGCTGAATCAGATGAAGATGGAGAATTTGCAGATTTAGTGGAAAACGATGATACGTCGGTTGGTTTTGTGGATTTGCTTTCGGTCCGTTGTCTTTTAAAGAAACTAAAAAGACTAGTTTGTTTTGACATTTTGAATCTCTGGTTCAAGCATCACATACAGCTATACAGTGTAATAGAGCTAAATATTAAAACACTTTCTTTGAAGGACTTCCGGCAGATAAATTCCGGTCTCATACATCACTGGCAATCGAATATTTCTTGCTTATAGTTCATTGTATAAGCAAAGATCCCACCCACACATTTCCTTACAGACGTGGCTTTGTTTTTGATTAGTTCAAGTATTTTCAAAAATTGTTTCTTTGCCCAATAGGATGCACCCTTAAAAAAAATCCTGGTTGAACTTTGCATTTTTAATGCCATACTTGGGTGGGGGGCCCACCCAAGCCAACCTGTGGCTATGCCCCTAGTGCAGAATGTCAGCTGAATGTGCTTTTGGTAGATTGAAAGGACGCTGGTGTTGGTTACTCCCAAGATTGGATCTCTCTGAGGAAAAATATCCCTGTAGTTCCAGCTGCCTCCTGTGTCCTATGGAAGATCTGTGAGGCAAAGGGGGGAAAGGTAGCCGCTGGTGGTGAGGGCTATTAGAAGAGCTTGGCATGGGGCTATACGGCTGAGGGAGGCCTCGAAAGAGCATTTTAACAGTGAGCCACATTAATGTGGATGTGGTGCCCTGTGCTCGACCTGCGCCTGAAGTTCTGGGGCCTTTTAGGAATTACATGATGCTCACTGTACATGTATGAATATAACACAGTGTGTTACTGATCCTATGAGTTCTGTCACACTGTACAATAACAAGTAAGTGGGTGCTTTCAGTACCACTAGGCATTCTGCAGCATATGTTGTGTGAACTAATAAAGATTAATTATTTTCCAGGCCAAGTCCTGGCCTCTTTGCTGAGATTGCAAACAAATGGGGCTACAAGTCTGTCATGGAGGTCATGGATTCCGTGATTTTTTGTGACCTCTGTGACTTCAGGGCTTCGGCTGTCAGTCCCAGCCCCTTCCCCAGCTGTTAATATGGTTCCACATGGTGGAATTTCTGCTTTCCTAGTTCTCTTTTTTAAAAAACCTAGGCAATTTAACAAATTTTTGTTTGTAAAGATCATAAAGGTTGCAAAGTCAAGCACTTAAAAGTTAGGAAATGCCAGAATTAAGGATGCCTGTGCAAGCTTAATTCAACCCCCTAATGCATATGCAGTATGATCCCGTCTTTAATTACTTGATCACATACTTCTTGTTCTACAGCAGCCCTGCCTCATTCACAGCATAGACAGAGAATGAGGTAGATGGTTGCAAGAAAGGAGAGGATGTTCTCTTCTCTTCTGGATATGGTACTAGACCGAAACCCTACTGCATTCTACTCCTGGCAGACTTCTTAAATAATATGGCAGGGGAAGGCAAACTATGGCCTGTCAGGGCTTTCAATCCGGCCTGTGGGATTGCCAGCCCCATGGCGCAGTGGGGCTAAGGCAGGCTCCTTGCCTGCCCTGGCCCCCACACAGCTCCTGGAAGTGGCTGGTACCATGTCCCTACAGCCCCTCTGGGGGCGGGGCAGAGGGCTCCATGCGTTGCCCTCGCCTGCAGGCACCACCTCCCACCGCTCCCATTGGCCAGGAACGGGGAACCACAGCCAATGGGAGCTTTAGGGGTGGTACATGCAGGCGAGGGCAGCGCGCAGCGGAGCCGCCTGCCCCACCCCACCCCCAGGAGCCACTGCCTGACATGCTGGCCCCTTCTGGGAGCAGCGCGGGGCCAGGGTAGGCAGGAAGCCTGCCTTAGCCCTGCTGCGCACCGCTGCCACCCTGGAGCCGCTCGAGGTAAGCAGCGCTGGGCCAGAGCCTGCACCCTGAACCCCTCTTGCACCCCAACCCACTGCCCTGAGCCCCTAACCCTCAACCCAGAGTCTCCAACCCCCTGCCTTGAGCCCCCTGCCGCACCCCTCCTGCACCCCAACCCCCTACTCTGAGTTCCCAACCCCCTTCCCTGAGCCCCCTGCCACACCCCTTCTGCACCCCAACATCCTGCCCTGAGCCCCTAACCCCCTGCCCTGAGGCACCTCCAGCACCCACACCCCTCCTGCACCCCACACTCCCTCCCACACACCACCCCCTGCCCCAGCATACAATTTCCCCACCCAGATGTGGCCCTCGGGCCAAAAAGTTTGCCCATCCCTGTAATATGGTCATGCTTGACTTTGCAACTTTAATATTCTTTTAATAAAGTGTTTTGTATGTAATATGTACACATGCTAGATGAAAAAACTTCCCAGATATTCCAGATGCCGAATGTAAATAATGCCTTTTTTTTTTTAAAGGAGCATATTAAGAGATGAGCAAACCAACTACATTACAGTCATTTAAAACTGTGTTTAGTAGACATATTTACACAGATTCCGGGAAGCAAGAGATCAGTAGTTTTAAAAACCATTCAGCAGAAAATGTAGGGCAGTTAGAACTTTATCATAACATTGCTCTTCCTCCTACCCCTTCTGTATATGTCTAAGCTTTAGTGATGCTACATTATTTTTGTAATGTTTGGTTTCCTACAAAGATGGCTGTTAGATAAAAATATTATAAAATTTGGCCCAGTAAGAGATGGGGGGTTACTTTTGAGGACTTTTTTTTTAATTTGGAAAATATTTATTTTACACTGTTTAGTTTGATATATGAAGTATAATAATTACATAGAGTAAAGCATGCGGCCGGATCTGAAGATGTATTACACAGGGCTACTCTCTAGACATGACCATTTGCTTTGCACTTCTGTGGAGAAGTAGCTGAATCCACATGCTATACTTAATTGCTCAGGACAGCAGATGGAAGGAGTGTGTTGGGGTGGACAGTCGATGTTTTAAGGCCCAAACAGAGATGCCCCATGTGCTGTTCTTCCCAATCCACTGTCAGAAAGGCAGCTGGGAGACCACGCATTGTATCACCATATTTCTTGGAAGGCAGACACAGGGCAGATGACTGGTAAAAGGCATCACACACATGGCAAGTATGCAGCACCTACAGCCTTCAAGATCCCTCGGCAACCTTCTCTAATGCCTCGCCTGAGTACGTATTTGGCTGAATTTCCAACGGGTGCCACCCCATCTCAGCATCCTGTGTGCAAGAGAGAGCCCAGTCATGCACCAGCAGTGTGACCAGGGCCCACGCTGCACTGAAATGAACACAGTAATTCTTATATTGTATGTCTTTAATTACTTTCTTAGTCATTGATTCAGTGTAAGATTTCTAAGTTAGTCGCTCCATTGTTCTCCTACTTTATGCTTAGTTCATCGCTCTCAGATGGCCCGATCATTCCAGCATCAACCCTCTTCACAGCTTCTTAAGAGAGAGAGAGAGAGAGAGAGAGAGAGAGAGAGAGAGAGAGAGCGCGCAATATTTTACAGCTCTTGGTGTTATGTTAAAAGGTAAAACAGGCTATTTTTCTGAAGATTGCATGTCAGGGTATGTCTACACTGCAAACCAAAAACAAGGCAGCCAGTCTGAGCCTGAGTCAACTGACTTGAGCTCATGCAACAGGGCTAAAAATAGTAGCGTGGATGTTCCCACTTGGGCTGGTCTCACAGACTGGCTGCAGACTGAGCGGGAACGCCTTCTCCGCTATTTTGAGCCCGGTAGTGCAAGTCCCGCGGTTGACTCAGGCTCTGAGACTCATCGCACAGTTTTGGTTGGGGGGGTTATTTTTGCAGTGTAGACATACCCACTGATATCCGATATGCCTCATGGGTTGGCTCCTATAGCGGGCTGGGCCCTTTGACTCTGCGACAGCTCTGCTGCAGCTGTGCCGCTGTAGCATTTCGAGCGTCGACATAGGGACGGCTTTGCAGCAGGATCAGGCCCTTCATTTAATCCCTGCTTCAGCCAATCGCATCCTTTCACCTTTGTGCGGCTATTATTGTCTACGTGAAAGAAAATAGATTACTACAGAATAAACAGAATTATTTAATCTGGAGTGACCCTCCTGGAGGGCAAAAATTCATATGGTTCTATGTTTTCAAAAGGAGATGGTTGTTAAAGCTTACCCAGCACATTTTCATTCTTTCCGTCCCCAGGAAGCAGCAGCTGGAATTTCCCAGTGCTAAATACTGATGCATTTTACATTCCTTCTCAGCCTCAGGACGTCTTAGCTTGCCAAGTCTCAACTAAACCTGTGAATGCCAAGGGGACTGATGATAAACAGACATACTCAGCAGCAAGCCTGATCGCTACACCTGTCTCAAAGGCACGCTGCCACAGAGGTCACACCAATGTGATTGTATAAACTCTTCCATAGCCTGTGGATGTCAACCCAGGGATGTGGGAGCTTGGGTCAGAGAAGGCGAAGGGCCTGATTCTGCAAGGAAGGGCCTGTTACTAAGCAAGTGACTGTGGTCCCATTAGCTTCACTGGGACTACTCATAGGCTTAAAATCAGGCATGTGCATTGAGCACCTTCCTTAGTAGGGGTCTTAATGCTCAAATGTCCAAGCTAACGACAATTAGTATAAAAATATAGTTTTTAAAAAACCGCTCGGGTAATTCTGTAGTTTATCAGTACTTACTGAGTACTGTACCTACTGCAGTCTATCTTACAGGACAATTTAACTCCTTCCTGTACTTATTGACCTACAGATGTTAAGGCAGTGTGCAAAAGAATATTACAAAGCGCACTCCTTTGGGGAGCTCGCTCTGTGTGATAGCCTGTCGTGTTTATTCTTTGAATACAAGTGTCCAAAATTCCTGAGCTGTAAAATTCATATTCCTTTCCACCAGCTGTCTCAGTGCTTGGGCTTCTTTCTTGGATTGTTCAAAGCTTGGTATCCACATCTCTCGCAGAGATGTCCAGCGTATGTTTGGAGAGGAGAACAAAGCCTCAGGTTTCGGGCAGCTCAGGTGGTTAACTTGTGCGTTCCATGTCCTGGGTGACAATCCCTGGCAATGGAGGAGAAACACAGGAAGGGTTTAATTAGACTCCAGGTCATGGATAGCTGCAGTGATTAGAATCATAGAATATCAGGGTTGGAAGGGACCTCAGGAGGTCACCTAGTCCAACCCCCTGCTCAAAACAGGACCAATCCCCAATTTTTGCCCCAGATCCCTAAATGGGCCCCTCAAGGATTGAACTCACAACCCTGGGTTTTAGCAGGCCAATGCTCAAACCACTGAAATATCCCTCCCGAATTCTTCTCCTCTCAAATTCTCTTTCTCGGTGAAAGCATATTTCACTGTTTCTTGCACCGTAGGAACACCTCTTTGTGAAGTTCACGTTCTGGACTGTATCCTGCCTGCTGCTTTGATAGAATGGGCACCGCACATGCAGTGAAACTGAAAGCTTCCCTACCCTGCCCTGCACAATGTACCTTAACCCTGCCCTGGAGAGTGAAAGCGTAGATTGGTTTCCCTGCCCATCTACATGAGTTGTTTGCAGTGTCTTTGTAGCCATGTTGGGATATGAGAGACACAAGCTGGTTGGTCCTTTTATTGGACCAGCCTCTGTTGGTGGAAGATAGAGGCTTTCGAGCTTCCCAGAACTCTTCTTCAGGACACTGTGTAAGCTCAAACGCTTGTCTCTTCCACCAACAGAAGTTGGTCCAGTAAAAGATATTACCTCCTTGTCTCTCTCACATCCACGAGAGTGGTAGTCATGGCGCTGATTTTCAGAAGGGAGACATCTCTTCACTGGGAACTGGACTGAAACCAACTTACTTTTCATATAGGCCACCGAAAAAAGAAACCAGATGGTAAAAGCTCCCAGATGAGACAGAATTGGGCTGCACTGAACTGATAACCTAACTGCGAAAGGTTCTATGTAGCTACCAATCCACTGAGTCATTTCAGCAAAATATTCTAATCCCTGCTCTGGGGTCTGATCCTATGCTCATTGAAGTCATTAGCAAAGCTCCCACTGATTTCAATGGATCAGGATCAGATTCCTAGAGAATAATAGCCAAAGCCTCAGCTCGTATAAATTGGTGATGTTCTCTTGACTTCCACAGAGCGGCGCTGATGTATACCAGCTGAGATTCTGACTCTAAGAGTTTAGCAATTACTTGTTATCATTTCAATATATATGCATTGTGTGATAGGAGCTATGAAGCGGGCACTGGTGAACTCAGCGGGCCTTTTGGTCCTGGAAGCCTCCTTGATTAGGGAGACCCAGCAATGTGGGAATGAGGAGAATCTCAGCTTTCAGTTCTATAGTTACTCTCTCCTACACCTGCTTCCTCCACTTGCATGGTTAAGCAAAAAAGAAGTTGTTTGATCTGAAATTTGCAATCAGTTAAAGGCTCCATTGAATTGAGGATCCTAGATAAGCTAAATGCTCAATAATTTGCATGGCAAAATTTTTAATCCCCTTTAACTAATGAGCAACAGACAAGTAGCTGAAAACAACTTGAGTATTCTTAGTGCCATTTTGCATATGAGTACAGTTCATCTTCCTAAGAGTTTTCTGTCTCCCCTTGCTGGTTGATGAGAAAGCACTACAGTTCAGACTGCCACAGTAGAAAAGAGCAGAGGAGATGTCCCAAGCCAGCTTGTGTGATAATGTAAATGTGAGCACAGTTCCTGATTTGGATAAGCAGATGTAAAAATAATTCAATTCATATTGATAAAGGACCAAGGGGGAAAAAATTGAAAATAGATTTTGGGTACCTCCGTTCTTGGTGCTTGAAATTGGGCACCTAAACTTCTGTGGAATCTACAATCAGTGGCCACTTTTGAAAAGGTGGCTGCCCAGCTTTACTGCACGATGATTGAGGGAGACATGACATGAGTTTGTGGTTTCAGTCTAATTCCAGGTGTGCTGTGTCCCTATCAGAAAAATCCACCACAACTAGTAATCCCAGGAGAGAGGCCAAGGAGATAGAACTACTCTCTGACCCTAACAAGTGGCCCCTCATGATCATAACTGATGAAATTACGAGGCAGTGTTCTCTAAATAAAGTGTATATCGGTCTGCGTATGTCAGCATGGCACGGGAGTTTTAGCCCTGTTGGAAGATCAGTCAGATTCTGTTCACCAAAGCTAGCTATATTTAAAAGAAAACAACCCCAAACACAATTAGAGTTATGAGTACCTTTTCCTGCCTTCTGATGTTTTCCCACACCCTATTACACACCATGCACTCAAACACATCAATATAATTGTCCTGCGTGATATCCTGGACTCCCCATTTGCGTTCTCGGATAGCAGTGAGCAGTCGTTGATTGGAGATGGCCCCTTTCAGTTTCCATTCTAGGTAGGCCTCGTACTCTTGGTCATTTGTGTCCAGTGCCTTGATGTAGTGTGCCAGCTCTCTGGGATGTGAAAATCTTGTTACAAGGATTGCACTCTTATTGCTAGGAAGCCAGTCCGTAATGCTGGGAGACCCATAGTACACTGGTACCACTCCCAACTTGAGGGGCCTCCAGAGTTTTTCAGTGATGTAATCCTCGCAGACTGCATTTTCAAAAGCCAGAATGAATTTGTACTGAGCAAGTATTCTATAGAAGTTACCATCGTCCATGGAGGCTGGGTTTTTGAGGTGCTGAGGAAGGTCTCTGTTATGCAAGCATTCACCATAGGAGTCCACCTGGATGTAGCTCATCAGCTCACGCACGTAGCTGTCCCGGTCTGAAGGAGGGTCGCAATCGGACTGCACATACACAAGCGGTGCAAGTCCTTTTCTCAAGCTATTCTTCTTTTGCAGCGGAACCATGTATCTCAGAGACTTTATGACCTCTATGCCCTCTAGATACTGAGTAGTCAGCGGCAGATGGGAGTGGCGACTGAAGGTAGCTGTATGGTTGAACAAGGTGATGGTAGGTTTGTGGAAGAGCTTGTAGTTGTTTTTGGGCGACTCTTCATGGAAAAGGGCCCAGTCGTGATGGCGTTTACGAGGGAGGGGTAAGCTATCTATATTAAAGTCAGTACCTAGACAAACACAAATAATGTTACTAGCCAGATCCTTAATATATTGAACTAGGAAAAATATATATATTTAAATCACTGTAAAAGGCCCTTGTTATTTACTTCGGGCCTACCTGTGCCACTCTTACTCACAATGAATACGATTGTATGTGTAGTAAGGTTCTGTTGACTGCAAAAGGACTAGTCCTGTAGTAAGGTACTACTCACCATAAGTAAAGGTGGCACAACTGGCCTCTTAATATTTCCAGTAAACTCTGTAATGGAATAGCAGCGTTTTAGCTTACAGTTAGGCCAAAAAGGGTTGTGTTAATTTTGCATTTTAGTGGACTCATTATTATTTTTAATTGTTGTAAGACACTTCGAAATAATAGGATTGCTTCCTTCTCTGGAACGAAGGGCCACAGAGTCAAAATAAAATTCCAGATACAATAGTCATAATTATGAAACCAACAATTACCGCACAACAATAAACACCAGTGTGGGGATGTGGGGATCTGTACCACACGTTCTCATGTAACCAAATTCTCAGATTATGGGCCTTGGAGAATATGAGTTAACCATTAAGATGAATCATGTGTGATGGATCTGCAAAGCTAGGGACTTCAACTCCCATCAGCCTCCTCCTCACTGTACATCCCCTTCCCCTGGCC
This sequence comes from Chelonia mydas, assembly GCF_015237465.2. Taxonomy (NCBI): domain Eukaryota; kingdom Metazoa; phylum Chordata; order Testudines; family Cheloniidae; genus Chelonia; species Chelonia mydas. The sequence continues at coordinate 127,835,984 of NC_051245.2, read as the reverse complement.
AGGTAAGGTCCTGAATGAGGATGTGGCAGGGCCCTCTCTGGGACTTAGGAGTGGGAGCCACTTAGCAGCAAGAAGCTGGAGAGAAGCCTCGGGAACTGTGCCGCAAATGGACAGGCTGTGACTGCTGGACATCAGAGCTGGGTGCAGGTCTCTGTGGGGCTTTTGGGCAAGCAGCAGCAGCTGGGCAGGGAGCCAGTGCAAAGGGGACCCCCAATGAGAGACACTAACTGAGTCTGGCTTGGAAGCCTGCAGATGTTTATTTGCTTGAGTACAGATTAGACTGGAGAGGGCACCCCAGGCACTAGGCCTGAAGTGCCCTGCCTCTCAATTGGACTGCCCCAGGGGCCCAAACGAGAACCACTATTGCTCACTTCGAACTGTAACTAAGCTTCTGTATCCAGGGTATCGGCGACCTTTCTCCTTTCCTGCCAGCCCTAGTAGCCCTTCCTTAGCCATGTGTCTGATTGGCTATTGGGACCCACCAGGGCTAGCGCCTACAAGACCTACCTGCTGAAGCACCTACTGTGCTTGCCTTCAAAATGGGGTACATGAGGCATGCTAGTTGCACCCCTAGAGGTTTGGGGTACACAGTAACCGCAATAATTACACATGCTTATCGGAGCTTGTGCCCATTTACCTTTAAAGTAACCTTGCTTCCACTCCCCTCCCCGGATAAGAAAAAGAAAGACATTATTCCAAAAAGCTTTAGTAACCAAATATCAAGGTGTTATAACAGGTAAGAGAATTAAACCAGACAAATGGATATTTGGGACAGATTCACTCAGACCACTCCAGCAATGCAAAGTAGCCGTAAACTTGGCTGTTCAACTGTCCCCTTAGACTGGGTTTTTGGCTGCTTTGCATCACTAGAGTGGCCCAAAGCAGCCAGAGCATGGTGGTAAATCATACACTGTAGCTCAGTGGTTCTCAAATTAGGGCCGCCACTTGTTCAGGGAAAGCCCCCAGCGGGCCGGGCTGCTTTGTTTACCTGCCGCGTCCGCAGGTTCGGCTGATCGCAGCTCCTACTGGCCACGGTTCACCGCTCCAGGCCAATGGGGGCTGCAGGAAGGGCGGCCAGCACATCCCTCGGCCCATGCCACTTCCCGCAGCCCCCATTGGCCTGGAGTGGCGAGGGAGGGATAACTGGGGGAGAGGGATAGCTCAGTGCTTTGAGCATTGGCCTGCTAAACCCAGGGTTGTGAGTTCAATCCTTGAGGGGGCTATTTAGGGATCTGGGGCAAAAATTGGGGGGTTGGTCCTGCTTTGAGCAGGGGGTTGGACTAGATGACCTCCTGAGGTCCCTTCCAACCCTGATATTCTATGATTCTATGAACCTGCGGACACGGCAGGTAAACAAACCGGCCCGGCCAGTGAGGGGCTTTCCCTGAACAAGCAGCGGCCCTAGTTTGAGAACCACTGCTGTAGCTCCAGTACTTTTTGTGTGAAGTTCATTTGATTAGTCTGTGATTTTTGTCTTGGGATTAACTGCAAAGTGCTTACAAAAATTATATCAGGACAATTTATTGGCTGGGGACTACGGTATATATTATTTGATTGTAGTTTAAATGCTAGTACAGTAGTTTGGATATGATATTTTAATCATTATTCTCGATCAAGGGCATCTGGCCATGCAACAAACTTTCAGAGGTCATCAAGCAAAGCCAAAGTCTGACCATCTTTAGGAAATGCAGCAAGATCTAATTCTTTGGAAAAGACTTCCCATCATAAGAATGACACTCCCTTCAATCCACCAGCTCCTACAATGATGGGTGGAGATATAAAATCCTAATACCACTAGTGCAAGAGTCATAAAGGACAACGGATGGTATTTGGGGGAGTTAAAGCATTCTGTATCCTCTTCTTTTTACATGTGATTCTGTGTGGTGACTGTATGTTCCCATGATGAGGCATCATACAGCATATAGGAAAATGATCCTTGTTTTTTCTGTTTTCGCTGTGTTATTGCGATGTGAGCTGCTAGCAGTGGAGGTGAATTATTAGAACAGTAGCTCATGAGGGCTATTTTCTTTTTAAAACATGCTTTTAAGTGGTGTTAGGAAGAGATAAAGAGTAGAGGATAGTGAAATACCACAGACTTCAGAGTAACCTTGACTTCCCTAACTTTTACATGTACACTTCCTCTTGGAGGAGGTGTCAAGAAAAACGAGACTACAGAGAGGATGCAAGAAAGCAGAGTGAGATGAGGGACTGTAAATGGGAGTGTGAAACTGACTAACTGAGAAGAGGAGGATTGGGCAAAGGGAAGCCTGTAGAAATACGCAGTCGAGGTAAAAGCCCTAAAATGATTCCAATACCACACACTTAATCTTGGTCTAGCTGGTAGACAAAGAGATTTTAAGGATTAAAGAGATGATGACAGTACCTGCCACTGTGGAACAAAGGGGAATTAATAAGATTATGATGAGATAAAGAAGGTGGAACAAGATTCATAGATATTAAGGTCAGAAGGGACCATTATGATCATCTAGTCTGACCTCCCACACAATGCAGGCCACCGAATCTCACCCACCCACTCCTGCAATAAACCTCTCACCTATGTCTGAGCTATTGAAGTCCTCAAATCATGGTTTAAAGACTTCAAGGTGCAGAGAATCCTCCAGCAAGTGACCCGTGCCCCATGCTGCAGAGGAAGGTGAAAAACCCCCAGGGCCTCTTCCAATCTGCCCTGGAGGAAAATTCCTTCCCGACCCCAAATATGGCTATCAGCTGAACCCTGAGCATGTGGGCAAGATTCACCAGCCAGATACCCAGGAAAGAATTCTCTGTAATAACTCAGATCCCACCCCATCTAACATCCCATCACAGGCCATTGGGACTATTTACCATGAATGGTTAAAGATCAATTAATTGCCAAAATCATGTTATCCCATCATACCTTCTCCTCCATAAATTTATCGAGTTTAATCTTGAAGCCAGATAGGTCTTTTGCCCCCACTGTTTCCCTTGGAAGGCTGTTCCAGAACTTCACTCCTCCAGTGGTTAGAAACCTTCATCTAATTTCAAGTCTAAACTTCCTGATGGACAGTTTATATCCATTTGTTCTTGTGTCCACATTGGTACTGAGCTTAAATAATTCCTCTCCCTCTCCGGTATTTATCCCTCTGATATATTTATAGAGAGCAATCATATCTCACCTCAGCCTTCTTTTGGTTAGGCTAAACAAGCCAAGCTCCTTGAATCTCCTTTCATAAGACAGGTTTTCCATTCCTCGGATCATCCTAGTAGCCCTTCTCTGTACCTGTTTCAGTTTGAATTCATCCTTCTTAAACAAGGGAGACCAGAACTGCACACAGTATTCCAGGTGAGGTCTCACCAATGCCTTGTATAACGGTACTAACACCTCTTTATCTCTACTGGAAATACCTCGCCTGATACATCCCAAGACCGCATTAGCTTTATTCATGGCCATATCACATTGGCGGCTCATAGTCAACCTGTGATCCACCAATACTCCAAAGTCCTTCTCCTCCTCCATTACTTCTAATTGATGCATCCCCAGCTTATAACTAAAATTCTTGTTATTAATCCCTACATGCATGACCTTACACTTCTCTCTATTAAATTTCATCTTATTACTATTACTCCAGTTTACAAGGTCATCCAAATCCTCCTGTACGATATCCCGGTCCTTCTCTAAATTGGCAATACCTCCCAGCTTTGTATCATCCGCAAACTTTATTAGCACACTCCAACTTTTTGATGGAAAGCGCTCATAATTATAGTCTCCAAAGTATTAATTAGGAAACCTGTGATACGTGGCAAAGTACAGAGGGGAATGGGGGATGTGAAAAGGCTCTGCTCCTTTGAAAGCACCTTGCACGCAGGGTCTCATCTCCCAGGGGTAGAGAGGGTAGTACTCCCCTGGCTCTTAAGGTATGTGTACACTGCAGTCACAGGGTGCGATTTCAGCTTCTGCAGACATACCCGAGGTAGATTTCATCTACCTAGCTCAGCTACTAGAGCAGTGAAGCTGCATGGCCAGCCTATACTGAGCATGCACTGCCTGGTTTCTCTGCTCCAGTGTTCAAGCCAGCTGGATTAAAGCTGGTTTGAGCATGTCCACATCATAGAATCATAGAAGATCAGGGTTGGAAGAGACCTCAGGAGGTCATCTAGTCCAACCCCCTGCTTAAAGCAGGACCAACACCAGCTAAATCATCCCAGCCAGGGCTTTGTCAAGCCGGGCTTTGCATCAGCTGCAATCACACTCCATGACTGTCGTGTAGACGTACCCTTCAAATTCTCATGTCTGCAGCTTTGATAGTTGGGACACCATCCCCTGCGAAGAGGTTCACTGCTAGCAGCTGCTGCCTTGGCTCCTGGCAGAACCTTCTGAGGGTTTGTCTCCACTGCAATCCAGGGTGTGATGGAAGCTAAGAGAGATATACCTGAGCTAGCTTTCCTTGCACTAGTGTGGCTAAAAATAGCAATGTAAATGCAACAGCACGGGTTTCAGCACACATGGGACCCTAGGTACATAGTCACATTATTAACCCATGCTAGGGTCCATGCCCCCACATCTATACCGCTATTTTTGTCATTCTAGCTAGATTAAAGCTAGGCAGAATGGCTACCCTAGCTTCAATCACATCTCTGACTGCAGTGGAGACATACTCTTAGTTGGCTCCTAAATCCAGAGGAAGCAGGAGCTCTCCCTGCAAATGTAAATGCTGTGATCCCAGTTTTTAAAAAGGAACTGCCTGGAAACCTTCCCAAGGGCAGGAGTAAAATCCACTGTTGGAGGCAACACTTCACCTTTGAACAGAACCCTGAACTCTGAGGAGAGGATGGGCCTCTGTGTGATACTTTTCAAAGAAGAAAAATGACAGGTCAGCAGTGCCTCTGTAGAGACATCACCCACACAGGATGCCTGGGAAAGTAAACAGGGATGATTCGCCATAAACAAAAGCAAGTATTGCTAGTAAAACAATTCCACCGAAAAGCACCTTCTTCTTTTACTTTAAGGCACGAAACCTTCTGAATATCCATAGGCAAAAATTTCAGAGGCAGAGCAGGGAAGCTTCTCCCTTGGGGATGCAATTCCCTGGCAGGTATCTAGGGCAATGGTTCTCAACCTATTTACCATTGTGGGCCACATCCAATACTACCCGTATGGCCCTGAGGATGTCACGTGGGCCGCAGCTCAGTGCTGATTGGGCCGCAAGTGGCCCACAGGTTGAGATCTTGAGATGCAAATACCCAGATCTCCACCCATAAGACAATGGCAGGTGCAAACTTCACAGGAGCAAACTGCACCCTCCAGGAGATGGCTGACCTTCTGAAAAGCTTATCCATAATGTACAATAAAGGCAAGTTAATGCTAATATGAGAGCTTGCTTTATGCATTCCTTAACTTTGCTGTGTTTAAATATGTAACAGCCTTGCATAATATAGGGTTTCTTTTTCGCATTTAATATAATATACGAGCTTTGAGTCTGCCTTTACTGGCAGTGATAGATCATTCCCTGCTATCTTAAAAACTAACATTTTTGAATTTGCCTTTCAAAAGGTTTCAAAATGTGCACTGTCATTGTAATTAAAAAAAAGTACTTGGAGGGTCTTTTTGCTAATATATTCATTCCAGTTTAATTAAGTTTATTTAATCATTTCCTCAAGTTTGGTACAATGAGCAAATTGTACTTCTGCTAGAGCTGGGGGTGGCAAACAGAAGCACTGTCATAGGCCAGAAATATCACAGACTTTATAGTACCATGTGATGTAAGCTTTGGTTTCCTTTTATTTAAAATGGGTCAGCTTTTGATTCCTTTGCTATTTTTTCTTCCCATTCATGCTTCAGCACAGGCTCACTAATAAACTAAACTGACCTACTTACCCTTTGGAATTGGGTGTAATTTAGAGCTCTCAGAATGGAAGAGGTGGGAAGTTTGCAGTTCAGTGTTAAATAAAGCTCACTGATTATCAAAAGCCATTTGTTTCCTGTGGTTCACATTTTGTTTAAAAAAAAAATAAAACACATGTGCCCCTCTAAGCTAATGAATCAAGGTACTGAACCCAGAAATAATCTTCTAATATCAGACATTTTAGTTGATGGCTGCTTACAGTCAGAGAATAAAAAAATCTTCCTCGCACTGAATGCATAAAATGCAGTTTTTCTCTAAAAAGAAACTCTGTAAAAATTGCAGCTTCTTAACTGATGCACTTCGAGTTATATCTGCTTACGTTAGTGACAAAAATGTTATTTCTGCTTTTGACTTCTGCTACCCTGCAAAGCCAACACTGCTCAGAGAGAGAGGTAGATTCTACTCTTTGGGCATCGTCAATGGTAACTGTTTACTGAGTTCCACTCACAGTCAACTAGTTACCCCTTTGGCATGGAAGGGAATGGGGCTGTTATCACATAAGACAAATTGGCGAGGCTAGGAAAGAAACAAGCTTGACTCTCAGATCTGAGGCTGGCTTTTCAGGGCGGGCAGGGAGAAGAATGTCCAGGTCACATGTAAACCGAGCACATTTGATCTAGAAGTCAGCCAGAGACAATGCACAAGTAATTCCACACTGTCATTTCCCAGGATCACTTTTCAGAGTAGAACTACACTTTAGGTGCAAGTGGAGATACTTGCTGGTGCACTTTGTCACCAGACAGACTTTAACAACTTCCGCTGTGGAGGGTTACAGTTGCTCGGTACTTGATCTATAACAGAGAAATAGCAGAGGGGAGGGAACTCACTCATTTAAAATGACTCAGTTCCTTACCATAGAAGAGAAAGGCTTTTGTCATGTGATTATGCTGGTAGATCCTCTTGATAGTAAAGAAACAGACATCCTGTCCACACTGACCTAACCTCCCAGTCTCGCCAGTCAGCGGGGACCACCAGAGCAGGATAGGGTATCTGTCCGCATCTAAAACTCTCCTGGTATAGCTGTAGAGTTCCTGTTTATTAAAAAACTGATATGCATGTTTCCGCTGCTCCTCCAGTTTTAATGAACCATCTTGTAAACTGGAGACTTTTATCTTCCTTTCAGACTTGCCCAGTTCAAGAACCACCTTTGGAGAAAAACACATACATCATAACTTGCATGGCCAGGGACATACAGTTTGGCTAGCAGATGCTAATTTCCTTGTGTTTGTCAGTGAAATGCAGCCATCTCTTGGGAGACTTTGGCAGCTGTTTAGTAGCATTAAGCAGCACTTCATGGCTGTTTTAGCATAGAAGTGAAAAATACTATACCCATTTGAAACTGTAAAGGGAATTTAAGTAGACAAAGTAATTTATTCACCTTGAAACAGGTGAGGGCACTGTAGTTTATAATATACCTTCTGCTGACTGTCTCATAAAGACTTACAAAATGGAGGAAGGCCCATTTTTAAAATTAGCCCTGCCTAGGGTTACCAGATAGCAACTGTGAAAAAACGGGGCAGGGGATGGGGGGTAATTGGCACCTATATAAGAAAAAGTCCCAAAAAACGGGACTGTCCCTTTAAAAACAGGACATCTGGTCATCCAAGCCCTGCCTGTTACAGGCATGCTCTAGAAAAGTGAGGTGTCAGTAAACAGTGAAAATACAAGAGAAGAGGCGCTCAAAAATACACAAAATTGCCCCGGGTTTTGTAGGATCACTAAAACCTTCTTGTTACGTTGCACACTGTAAATGGTTCTTTCTGTGCAGGGCGAAGGATGAATGCTTAATGGTTGGGGGCAGGGGGGAGGGTTACACTCTGATATCTATGATTATATCATCCAACTCCTGGCTGGACCAAATGAACCCACTTAGCTTGTGGGAGCTATTGAGATTGCAGTCTAGAGGAGTCTTGTCAGCAAGCCAAGACTGACTTACATGAGCCATGGTTGCTATCTATTAATAAAGGCCAGTCTGGTCTAAAACAGCAGCAAATTAAGATACCTCCAAGCTGGTTCAGCTGTGCTGGCTGGCATGCTGTGGGGCAGAGCCAAGTCCCACTGCTCTCCTCCCAGCTGCTCTGGGTGGAAGTAAGTGGGCACACAGCAGACAGAGAGAGACCCTGGGGGCTGGGGAGGAGGGGCTCAGACTTCAGGAGAAGAAGATCACCAAAATGCAGGACAAAGGACAATTCTGGGGTGGGAAAGGCGAAATGAAGCCCCAGCCTCCTCCAGGGGAAGAGGAGAAACTGCCCTGAAGATACCGCAGGAGGAATAGGCCTGTTTTCTTCTGCCCAAACATATGCTAATTAAATATACTCTGCAATGGGTATGCTTATTTATATATTATGGAAAAAGAAGAACATATTTATCTTTCATATCAGACTTTTTTGCTGGCCTGACGCTGTGCTTCCTACCACCATAAATGGCCATTGGGTCAGTACAGACTTGGAAGGAAGAATGCCACTTACTGAGTCACCATCACCATTCGTGGCAGCGCCTAGGTTTCCCTGGTGGTCTATACTTTCCCAAGTATTGAACACGTGGCCAGACAAGTCCCGGGCTACTATGGAATGGCTGCAGGTCCAAACAGCTGGGATTTAGGAGTTTTGTGATATTATGATCAAAGGACAATGCGTTGGAGACAATGCTCCAGGAGACGCCCAGCTCTGAGAACACTTTCTCAACTCTGTCAGCTGTCTCAGGGCTTCCTGGCCACAGTTTGCAGTCAGTAGCTCTGTCCAAAATTATTAATGATTTTAGACATCTTTAAAGATGCATCAAAATTTCATTTGTCTGGAGGAGAAGGGCTACTGATGAATGCCTATAAATAATAATTTAAAAAAAGGAGAAAGATCAGACTTTGAAGTAATTGTGGACTTTTGTTTTCATTTTTCATATACGATTAGTATTACTAAAAGTTTTCTAAGCCCTTATTACCCACATTGATTTTTTGCCTTTGGGTTTTGTCTTTTCTCCTTATTTTGTAAGGAAGTTATTAATTCATTTACCTTTTCCCTCTAGCCCTGTGCTCTCAGTGAAGTCCACAACTAGTAGAAATTCTTTACAAAGATTCTTCTTAAAGTGTTATTTATTAATGAAAATATTTAGGGCCTTTAATGACATCTTTGTCCTGCCGGAATTAGGTAACAGTTGGAGTGCAACCACATGCATCTCTTTTCCCTCCCTTCCACGACTAGAACTCTTCAGCTACCCAATCCGAGGGTTAACTGTACCTGGAGTGTAACAAGAAGAAAAAAGAAGGCCGTAAAGCAGAATAAAGATGCCCAAAGTTTCTTCCTTCCAATTCTAATCATGCTGTGCTGCCAGGCCCACAGAGTGCCAAGTGGTGGTCAAGGCCTGTTATCAGGGATACCAGCTCCTCCTACAGCTTCAGTCATTCCTGCTGTGCTTTCCCATTCTGTCACTGTTTTTCTCAATGGCCACAGCTGCTCAGAAGGAGGCTCCATCAAGGACTGTATTCCTTGTTTGGAATTGTTTGGTTCAATGTCTAGACAGGACTGTGTTCTTCTGTAGACATCAGAGCAGCGTTTTGAACCAAAGATACCTTGGAGGTGGATGGACTGGCTAAATCAAACACAGAGTGAAGGGGCAAATATTAGAAACATATGTGCTGTCAACAGAAGTGCAGTTAAAATTAGTACCAAGTGGAACACTGAGATGCACTTAGCTGATACCATTACTACGTACGTTCCAGATAGAAGCCAGGCCTGCTAAGCACACTAACAACCTAGACAGGGCTGATTCTCCACTGACATGAACCTCCTAGGCATTGACCCTTGTGAAAAATGGGTGTAAAATACCTGTAAAAACACCTGTGTCGCTGAGCAGAGGATTCTGATTTGCACTCACTGTACACAGGTGTAAATGATCAGAGCCTGACAATTTACCTAACACTTATGAGTCTGAGAACTCGGTCTAATAACAAGAGTGAGAAATACCTCTATCCGCCCCATCAGAAACCATTTATTATTACTCGTCCTTGCTATCAAGACAGTGCCTAGAGACCCCCTTGTGGACATCACCAGCTGGAAAGGATTAGAGCACCCACTAGGTTGCTCTAATCTATGCCTGGCTGGCCTCAAACTGGCCTTAGAACCGTGGAGCTGCGACCGGCTCCTTTGTGACTCCCCCTCTCAACTGTGCCCCACAGAAGCTAGTTGCAGCAGCAGCAAATGTTGCCCAATGAGTTTGCCACCATGTTCTACATCTGTGCAGCATAGGGCTGAAATATTAGCCTGCTGATGTAGGCGTGTTTTACATGCCCTTTGCATGGTATAATGGGCTGCACACATCGGCGTGGGAAGTAGGGGTGCGGGGGGTGCTGTAGCACTCCCAGGTTGTATGCGGGGCCACTGACCCCACACCCAGGGATCCACTCCCTGGCTCCGGTCCCGGGGGCCGGCCCCATGCCCCGCTCCCCAGCCACTGGCTCCATGTATAAAACTGGGGGTGTTTCCCATGCCTATGCCCTGCTCCCGGCCCTCCGCCCGCACTCCACCCCTCAACCCCTCATATGGGACTCCGGTCCCGGCTGCCAGCCCCGCTCCTGGCCCCGCGCCCAGGGCTCTGTTCCTGCGCCCCACTCCCTGGCCGCTGGCCCTGTGCCTGGCCCCGCCCCACCCCCCACTCCCAGGTCTCCTCTCCCGAGGCCCGCCCTGCACCTGGTCCCCTGCTCCCAGGGCTCCTCTCCCAGAGCCCCACAGCTGGCCCCACAGCTGGGGCTCTGCTCTTGGACCCGCACGTGGTGTCCTGGCTGCTGGCCCCTGCCCGAGGCTCTGCTCCTGGCCCCACGCCCACCCCCAGCTGTGGCCTTGGCCCCCTTACCCCTTGTCCGGGTCCCCCACTCCCAGAGACACAGCCCTGCTCCCAGCCTCAGCTCAGGGAGGCCGGGGGGGGGCAGAAAGGTGTAACGGGGCTGGCTTTCAGCACCCCAATTACTAAAAACTTTCCAGGGCCACTGGCTGCACAAGGTGCACGGCAGGAGGTGTAAGGCCTGTATTTTGTAACTCCCAAAAAGATCTGAAATACAGGACCAAACTAACAGTTCAGTCCCAGTTGCTTTGCCTGGATCCAGCGTGTCTGCAAGTCTGGCCTAGAATGAATTATGGAAGATATATGGAAAGTAGCTACGAAGCATGCACAAAAATAACCCCACTGTCCAGACTTAAACATTTGTTTAAATTGAACAGAGAAGTCCCCTTTCACTTACAATGCATTGCCCCAGTTCAAATAATACACATCTGGGTCCCAAGGCTCTATTGGGCCATGGCCTCTTATTACCACATGACACAGGACCAGGATTCGGCCTATGCGTCTTTAAGAAATGAACTATGGAAACAGTTAAGTCATCCCTGTCCCTGTTTCAATGGCAGTGAGAGATGCCATTTTGCTAATGCTGGATCTCCTGCATGGTACCAGACTGAGCCAGAGGACACACATCTCCGCATTGTGATGAATGGGAAACTAGAAGGTTTCAAAGCTGTTGGAGGCAAATTACACCAGGAGTTCCGCTGGTAGATCAAGCCTTACGTATTTCATATACTAAGATTAATATTTAAGTGGTCCAATAATTTTATATTTGAGATATGAGACGGAAAGCAAAATGTCTTCAACCATATCTGCTTACAAAGGTACCATACCTGCTTACTCTTGAGTGCGTTAGACTTTTTGTACCTTTCTGTTTGTTAACAATACACATTCAAATGAATTCCTCATTAATATTTTCATTGTGCACAACAGTTAATATTAATATAAAACATCCAAAAACACTACATTCAAAGCATATTAACATTACAAAGTTCAGCACTCTAAAGTTAGGAAATGCCAGAATTAAGGCTGCCTGTGCAAACTTAATGCAGCTCCCTTACTTGCATGTATTTTATGAAACAGTCTTTAATTACATGATCACATGCTACTTTTCCACGGGACCCAGCCTCCTTCAGTGAATAGGTAGTTGTTCAATAACTCTATTATCGTCATTCAATATGTGGCCTTAGACATTATTTACCACACACCATTCAAACCCAGCACTGAATATAGAATTTCCTCCCGAGTCGGGGGACTTTAACTACCTGATCAAGGCCTCTGACACAATGAATCGCTAGGGCCTATGGAAACTCCTTCATACATTTAGTGGCCTGGAGAACATGATTGCTGTTATCCACTTATTCCACGGTGGCCAGGGTGATGGAGTGTGCTGACTCTTCAGAAGCCTTCACTGTCACCAACAGCACCAAGCAAGGAGGTGTAATGGCTCCAGCCCATGCAGGACTTTGATGGAGGTGTACACATCTAGTTCGGGTTGGATGGGGGCCTATTCAATCTACAGCGACTCAGGGTCCACACCAACAGGGGCAGTACTAGGGGGGACTTGTGGGGCTATAGTCACCCCAAAATTTGCCTTAGCCCCCCTATAGCCACCCTACCCCAATCAGGAAGGGCTCCCGCCACCGGGCTGCTCATGTTCGCACAGGCGCTGCTCGCTGTCCCCTGCCATGCTGCTCGCACCGCTGTTTTCAGTTCTCAGACTGGGGGGCACAGAATGTATTTGGGGTGGGGTGAGCTCTGAAGGAAGAGCAGAGAGAAGCAGCTGCTGGCTCCGCACCCAGCTCTGAAGGCAGCGCCGCCTAGCCACAGTGGAGCAATAAGGGTGGCATGGTAAGACTGCCAGGTGAGTACCCTAACCACGGGGTTAAATGTTATAAGGGTTTGTCATCACCGTGAACTTGCCTCAGAGACCCGATCCAGTAGGCGGCCCCGGTTTGTGAATCTCTCGGAGGCTTAGATGGGAGCTAAGCACCCAGACACCCACAGGGAGGCAGCAACGCACATGCTCAGAGGCAGAAACGTAAGTGCCTAAGGAACTGAGGAGCTGAGGGAGGTTAGGCACCTATAGCATTTTAGCTGGAGTTGTTTGCATGTCAGTGGTGCCCGAAACTGGAACATGGATGCCTAACTCCTTTGGGGCATTCATAGCTCTGTGCTTCGTCTCACAATAGTAAGGGCCAGATTGTCAGAAGAGCTGAGCTCCCATTTAGGTACCTAAATGAACCAGCCTTTTTCAAATGTGCTCAGTGCCTCAACAGCTCCTGTTATTCTGTGTGAGCCGCTGGCTGCTGAGCAACACTGGATGTTTATTACATGCCTCATGGATTTGACATTTTTATTAAAGCCGCAGCTCCCGACGTCACATGAATACATGCCAATCTCAGCTTCTGTTTTTAAAAACTTAGGTTTCAAATAATCTTTATCACTGCGGAGAAGATTTTGAAAACATGAGTCCACTCTGAAAGCTGAGAAACCAGAAGACAAAGAACACAAAATGTATTTTTTTTAGGCCTGTCTCATGAGTTTTGAATGCTTTGGGGTTGGCAATACGGCCTAGGTGCTCAGCACTTTTGGAAATCAAGCCATGTGTTCTGGTGGTTCACTGCAGTGCTTGAAGTGCACAGGAAACATAGTGCACATATATAGTGGGCCAAATTCTACCTTCTGTTAGACTGGTGTAAACCCAGAATATCTACATCCAGAGCACAACAGAACTCAGTTCAGTGCCTTTAATACAATGGACCATTTCTTTTCATGCTTAGATCAAAACTAAGAATCTGATTGAGTAAAAATTTCCAGCCAGAAATTAGGTTAGAGTTGCTAATTTTGGAGGATGGGGGTGACATTTACTTTCTCCACATATTGGCATGTTGTGTCTGCCGTCGGTGATGATATTACAGGATCATGTGCTGATGCACTGCCAGCATACTGAATTTGCAATGCCCAAAGTAAGTTCAGAACTTTCAAATAGTGGTAACAGTAAATATTTGTTTTATGGTAGCACCCCTAGTTGTTTTGAAAGCTTAGCTGGCCACCTATGACTATCAGGACTGTCCACGAATTTCAAAATGGGTGGAGATGTTTGGGATTTGAGCAATGACTGAAATACATTACAAACTTTTAGTCTCCTATGGAGCGAAACAACCTCATTTAAATTCACACAAATGCATTTTGGAAACCTCATTCAAAATGCCAGACTGTACAGCCCAGCAACGCACAGATTATTTGTTTTCCAACATCCAACTACATCTGCTTAAACAGTTCATAACAGCAATCAAAGGCTCTAGGGTTTACTGATCCCATTCTCCATCTCAGCCCTTTATGGGTTGCAGACAGCTCTTTGCATCTTTCTCAGCATCACTGCATCCTATGCTGTTAGATAACCAAGAAATCCACACCAGTGATGATTTTTCCCCTTACCTCAGGAAAACTGCGGGGCTCTTAGGCCATTGTTGCTATGCTCTTTTTACTTTCAGTTTGTGCAGCTGTTCGAGATCAGGATAAAAACCTGGAGCTCAGAATATTTCTCTTAGCAAAATAAATATGCAGAGAATCCCTCTGAGTTCCTGGGAATCCAGTATCCATAGTTTCACGAGTCCTATTGCCAAGCAGAGCTTCAGCCAGGATTGGAATCCAATCTTTCCTAGGTCCTGAATGTTCTGCAAAGGAAAACTAACTACATTAATTGTGCTATCATTTTTGTGAAGATTGCGCTTCCTGGAAGTCTCTGACAAGGAGATCTCAGCAAAAATCTGTTCTCTGTGCTGACTTCTTTTTTTTTTATAACAGTGCAGTTATTGTAGCCAGTCCCGCTCTCCTAACGGGACTTAGATTCACTGTGTTCTGCCAGAGGAGGGCTGTTCAGTTGTAAAAAGAAATGCGTCATAAAAGTTTGGAGTGTGCGGTGAGCTCTGTGCTTCTCCAGCCAAGGGCCGGCTAAAATGCATCCACTTGGCGAAGTCTGATATCAGATGTGTCACTTGGAAATAAAGTTGACATGTGGAGTATAAAAATGGCGAGGCTGATTCTCTCTTGCCTGCTGCATCTCTCTGCATGGGCATCTCTCTGCTCCTGTGCAAAGTGAATGTAAAGCAGGACCATTCCAAGCGGCTAGCACTCTGTGTAGGTGGAAGTGCCACACACAGGCAAAGTGGACTCAGGCCCTCTGGGTCGAAGAAGCTTATGGAAGCTGCTTCCATTATTTGGATTAAAGATGTGCTTGTTTTTGAAAGCAGGTTACTTTGGCCCGAGTCAGGTTTCTTTTGTATAAATTAGAAAAATCTCATGTTTTATGCCTGGAACATCAAAGGGGCAAGTGGATTGTGTTTGGGGGGAAATTAGAATTCTCTGCTCCCCCAGAATATAGGTGTCTTGTTCTGCAACTGATGGCCCAAGATGAGCCCAGCCTGTGTGTGATGTAATTAATGTGGGGGAGAGGGGGTCAGTGATGGAGGAGAATGGAGAAACGGGTACTAGTGGAAGGGAAGATTCATGGGCTATGGCGGAGGAGACTGGAATGGCAGAGCAGTTTAAAAGTGTGCAGAAGAGTTTGGGTGGGACTTGGGGGGGCTGGTAGTGTTGGGGAGGTGGGAGAGATAGTAGGGGAACATGGATGGTTTGGGAAAGGAAGGTGGGGATGGAGACAGGGAGGGAGACAGGATCACTATAAGAGGGGAATGGAAGGGTATAAATGACAGCTTACCCCAGCAGAGGCATTTTTAAGGACTGGCTATAGAACTGTATGAATAGACATGGACATTGTTGTAGGGCAGAGCATTAACTTATGAAATCTAATGTTAATTGGATGGTGCATGCTGCTTACCCCACCTGGTTTTAGATAGAGCTTGTGGCGATGTGGTATAGCAAACAGTGCCAGCATCATTTATAATGTTCCTGTCAGTCATCTACTGCATGGCATAGAGCATGCAATAACCACAAGATATATATAGATTCTCAGATGGGGTCTAGTGGCTAGAGCACTGGACTAGGAGCCAGGAAGCCTATAGTCTATTCCCAGCTCTGCCTCTGACCAGCTATGTGGCCTTCAAAAATTCACTTCCTCTCTCTCTGCCTCTTTTTCCCCTTCTACCCTTTGTCTTATCTGTTTTGACTGTAAGCTCTCTGGGACAGAGCTTGTCTTGCTACGTGTATGGATAGTTCCTACCACAATGGAGCTCTGTCTTCTCTTGGGGCTTCTGGGTGCCATTATTATGCACACCATAATTGCCACCGGACTATTAGGACATATTTTAAGAGTCTGAATAACATCAGCGCACCTCTCCATTGTTTGTTCCCAGTCTGTGGTGCTACCTTTCACAAATTTATCATGTGACTGAAATACTTGGTGTTTTTCTTAAGGACCCTGCTCCCGGAGTCCTGTTATTGGCTGGAAATCTCAGCTTTCATGGTTTTTTTCAGTAAGTTCCTAACCTTCATGGTTGCGGAGAGTGAAAATATGATCCGAGTGCACCCTAAATGCTCAGGAACAGAAGACAAATAAAATGAACTCAAAATTTGTTTTAAATCTCATGATTTTTAAATCTCTCGTGATTTTTGAATACGATGAGTAGTCCAGGGTGCAGCAGACAGAATTAGAATTTAGGGGCGGATTCAAAGTCCACTGAAGTCAATGAAGGTCACATTGATTTCAAGGGCTTTAGATTAGATGCAGCTAGATGGTCATGAGACTGTCAGTGTTTTGCTTCTTAAATAACACCTCCCCATATTTCCTAGTCTGACAACGGGGAGGGATAGCTCAGTGGTTTGAGCATTGGTCTGCTAAACCCAGGGTTGTTGTGAGTTCAATCATTGAGGGGGCCATTTAGGGATCTGGGGCAAAAATTGGGGATTGGTCCTGTTTTGAGCAGGGGGTTGGACGAGATGACCTCCTGAGGTCCCTTCCAACCCTGATATTCTATGACAACATTCATTCTGGACAGAGTATCCCTTGTAGTTAATGCTGATAGTGATATGGTGTCATACCATTATAGAGTCTGGAAAGAGAAAGTGGATATGTGGGTAGTCCAGCTGTGCCGTCCAGAGGAATTAAGCTGCTACTGCAGCCTGTCAGCTGACCAGTTTGCACAACATAAAACATTTAGCAATGATTGTATAGACGTGAGCAAAGTATGCATTATATACAACACGCTCAGCATCACGGGGAGTTAGTTCTGCTGGAAGCAGAATGATCAAGAAAGAATAAACATCATGGTTAGACGCTATATCCCTCAATTCCCAGTAAAAACCTGCAGTGGTAGATTCAAATTAATGTGAGAGATGAGGGTATAACTGAGTGTGAGGGTGTTAGGATATAGATATTCAGGCCTGTCTGCAAAGGTCTATAGTTTAAGAATTTAGGTGTATTCTTATCACTTAGATAGTTATAGAGGTACAAAACAAGAATCAAAATCACAGTCTGCTTGTTTATAGGCCTTCTCTCACTATGATAGTCTAAGGCCGTGTTCTTAGGCTAAGACGTTTGGCTAAGCAGCAGGGACAGCCATAGGCTGGGAAGTGTAGGGTCACATCCTTACATTCCAAACTAGTCACATTGAAATAAGGTGCTATTGGGCTGTTAGGCATTATCAGGACAGGATTGTATTCCTGTCACCTCAAGAGAAAGGGAAGAGCCTAGAAGATTTAAAGAAAACTTAGTTTGACAGCATCCTGTCTGGCAAGAACTCACTTATCAATAGCTGGGATGTGAAATCCTCATTTCTTTGTTGTTCTATCATTGTAGTCTCCACTTCCCTATTGTTTGTCTGTATAATCTCTGTCTGGTTCTGTGATTGTTTCTGTCTGCTGTATAATTAATTTTGTTGGGTGTAAACCAATTAAGGTGGTGGGATATAATTGGTTTAATAATCATGGTACAATATGTTAGGATTGGTTAGTTAAATTTCAGGAAAATGATTGGTTAAGGTATAGCTAAGCAGAACTCAAGTTTTACTATATAATCTGCAGTCAATCAGGAAGTAAGAGGGCGAATGGGAACAGGGAATGGGGGTGGGGGAATTGGAATTATGTTTTGCTAAAGGGGGGAATGGGAATGGGGAATGGGAACAGGGACAGGGACACAGGTAAGGCTCTGTGGTGTCAGAGCTGGGAAGGGGGACACTAAGGAAGGAAATTGGAATCATCGCTTGCTGAAAGTTCACCCCAATAAACATTGAATTGTTTGCACCTTCAGACTTCGGGGATTGTTGCTCTCTGTTCATGCGAGAAGGACCAGGGAAGTAAGCAGGTGAAGGAATAAGCTCCCTAACAGAGGGGTGCAATTAAGAAAAAGAAAATGTGGTCCAAGCATCCTGAAAAGCTTGACAAAGTGGTACATGAGGCTGTAGAATAGTCTCCCCAGGGAAGTGGTGGAAACCCCTTTGCTTAGGATTTCTAAAATAGGAAACATACTGTAGGAAGCAATGGTATTGGCAGAGAAAAACTGGATGATGTAGTAATATTCTAATTTAATTTCTATGGTTCCATATCCATATCCTCCTTATATTTTCCGCTGCCTTTCCCTCAATGTAAGATCTATTACCTTTATCTTCTTCACGTCATTCATTTTTGATCTTGAAATGTCATTGAATGTGTCATCTTTCGTTATCCCAAAGTGTAATGAGCCAGATCCTCAGCTGATGTAAAGCAGCATAGCTCAGGATCTGGCCCAATAACATCATTGCATGATTCAATATCTCTACTTCTATTTTGCTTTATATTTTCTTTATATTTCTCTTGTTAAGTTTTGTCTAAAAACCAAGAATTATTTTGCTTGTGCTCATTTTTCCCCTTCTGCATTTCTATGTGCTTTTGTATGCTTCCCCATGGTTATGTTCCATTTCTCTTGACTGTGTCATGTCAGTTGCATGATGGAAATTTTTCTCCATCCCTTGTATAACTCTCTTCCAGCGTATGTTACATTTTCTCAGTGCTGTCTATAACTTTTATCTCTTGTTTTTCTGGAGTTCATGTTTTATTATTTTATATGCTGCATTTTGTAACAATTATTTTAGCTATTTCAGGTTATCCACTCTCCCATTTTGTATACTGTTCTGTTTTCTTTGTGTGTCTATTCATAATCCTATAGTTCAGAACAGCCTTTCTTTACATTACTCTGGTTAGTCCCTTACTACATTATATTATTTGTATTACAGTCATGCCTATAGGCACCTACTGAGATGAGCACTCCATTGTTCTATGTGATGTACAAACCCAGTGTGAGAGAGAATCTATGGCCAGAGCACTTGCAGCCTAAATAGACAAGACAGATGAAGAATGGGAGGGGAAACAAAGGCACAAGTAATCTGACCAAGGATGTGCATTAGTTCAGTGGCAGAGCTTGGAATGGAACCAAGGGCCCAGAGTCTCCATTGCGCTACGCCTTGTATTGTCATTAATATGAGTGCAAAGTGAAGTAGCATTTTACACCCACCTCACTTTGCACTGGTGTAAATGACCATACAAGGTGCATGGCAATGGAGAATCAGGCCCTGCTGTCCCTGGCTCCCAGTTGGGTACCCTATACTATGCTTCGGCCTTCATATGGAATATACTTAAATGCCTCTTCTCCCCAGTGCTCAAGCATTTATCTCCCTTCTGTAGGTTGAATTCACTATAAAATAATATTTGGCATTTCTGTAACACTTTTCACTGAGGGACCTCAAAACGCTTTACAAACATTAGAATTAACCCTTTGAACCCCTTCTGAATGAACAGTGTCCCACTCCACTGGTGACGCAGCACAGACACACACAACCCTTGGCATGCTACGCACCCCAGCAATCCACACACGCTAGCAAGTGAACACCACCAGTGAACAACAACCCCCAGACATCACAGCCCACCCCTGCCTGGACTACATCTAATGCCCTACACATCCAGCTACCCCAGAACTCCACCCCGCCAGGCACCATCATCTGCCACCTAGAACCCCCCAATCCAGAGGCCTGGCTCCACCCCCATTATCAACATCACTGCCAAGCTGCTATGGAGCCTTGTAAGGAGGGACATGGGGCTGCTGCTGCTGGGGAGCTCCTAAGGCCTGGCTCCGCCCTTGGAAGTGATAGATTACAGGGGGTCTCTGTGTGCTATACTGGCTGCCACTGGGGTTTTGCTGTTGTTGGGGGTCACTTGCTACCTCATCCCTGTCTTCCTGGGCCACTGAAATGCTGCTGTCCTTACTTCCCTGTCCAGGCTTCTGGGTAGTGGGAGGGATTTAAAAACCACTTTCTCCTCGGGGAAAGCCATGATCCATCAACTGACACGGCCCCCATCGCTGAAGCGTCCAGCAATCACGACGGAAGTTTGGCATCATCACCCCCCTGTGAGGCAGGGCACTGCTCTTATCCCCATGTTACAGATGGGGAACAGGGGCACAGGCAGACTATGCAACTCTCCTAAAATCACACAAAAATTGACCTTGGGTCTCCACATTTATCACAAGACCCGCATCCTTCTTCCCTAGGTAGCTGCGGCTCCCCTCCCATTGGGACACTAGGAATAGCTTCTCTGAGACTCCACTGGAGGGCTGTTCCGCGTGTGTTTAACACGATTTTATTGCCTTTTCTGCACTGAGGCCTCCATTTCCTTGTGGTTGCTGGCAAGAGCCCATGTTTTATACCCGTATCGCAGCCGTGGCCGCCCTGAGCCGGGCTGTCCCCGCGCCCAGGAGCCGAGCGGCCTCGCGCTGCCCGGGGACCGGCCCCGCCCCCCGCTCTGTGACGCGAGGGGGGGACCGGAAGGGCCGAGTCTCGTGGGCACCGCCTGGAGGAGACTCTCTAGCTGTCCCCGGTCTCCTCTCTATGGTGTGCGGAGCCGTCCCCGGAAGCGTCCCTGCCCTCTCCCGGCTGCTGCGGCGATGGCGGAGGTGGAGGGCCCGGAGGCGCGGGACGGGGAGCCCCAGGAGCCGGAGCCGGAGGACGGGGAGCCCCTGGAGCCGGGCGGCTACCTCCTGTACAGGTAGCGGTCCCCTCCGGCCGGGTCGCCCCGCTGCCTTCCCCCGGAGATCGGAGCAGCTCCGCGGGGGCCCGGGCCGTCCCGGGGGGCGGAGGCGGGTCCCCGGTCCGCCCGCCAGGGCCGGGGGGCTCCCGCCAGGGCCGGGGGGCTCCCGCCGCAGCGCAGCGCGGCCAGCGGGAGGGGGCCAGGGGCCCGCTGGGTCTGGCCGGGTCTCGGCGCGGGGAGTCAGGGGAGAGCGCTCAGCAGGGGGCGGCCCAGCCGGGGGAGAGACCCTCGGGGGAAGGAGGGAGCCTCCGGCGGGGAGGGAGGCACAGAGCGCTCCGCGGCAGGGCGCTGACGGCGCGCCGCAAGAGCCGTTCGCGGCGGCGGCTGCCGCCAACGCACCTGGCCGGGCGTCGGGGTTCTGGGGTGGCCGCCGAGTCACCCGCCTTGGCCCAAACGCTGAGCTGCGTTGAGAGCTCGGCCTTTGAGCTGGCGCAGCTTGTGGCCGAAAAAGTTTCTCTCTCTCACCCATAGAAGTTGGCCAATAGACGGTATTACCTCCCCCAGCTTGTTCCTCCAAGATCAAGGAACATAGTCCTAGGCTAGGACATGACCCGCGGATATGGCTTACCCCGTGACTTATGTCTGTATCATGCCACTCTGTGGCAAAGATCATGACCACCATGAAGAATAGTACAACTGAATACATGTGGTTTTTTTCGGGGGTGGCTTGGGTCGTTTTTCCTAATAAAACACTGAAAAGACAATGTAAATTTACAGGCACAGAAAAGAATGGGCTGACATTGAACCAGTACCTCAAAATGACGGGCCAAATCCTGTGGTTCAGATCATCTATAGTGAAAAATGTAAGTTTAAAAAAAAGGATTTTAAGTATAATTAAACCTTGGTAAGGTGAAAACATCTGTGTAATATGTCAGTGGCACCACTGAAGCTAGAGTTTAGTTTTCAATAATATACGCTTTTGTGCTGGGTGTCTCTGCTAGTAACTATATAAAAACATGTTTTAAGGTTCCTGTAGTCCTCTAGAAGTGAATTTTAAATGTTGAGAATTTAATATTAAAATGGTAAATACACCAGGTAAAATTACCATACACATTTGTTTTTTGAGAATTTATTTGTAAACCAACTTGAGCCTAGAACAAAGCTTAAGTATTTCACTTTGTCAAAATTACTGGGTATTATTGAAACTAAAAAAACTGAAGCATGGAAATGGCCTTAATACTGTCCCTGTTTTTAAAGGAACAATTCCATAAACTTGCATTTTTCTAGAGACTGGAGAATCTTGGGTTTCTCAGAGTTCCAAGGATAATGTTTGCCTGCTTTACAACCTTCACATCCTGGAGTGCCCACGCTTTTAAAAACAAAAACAAAACCCTCCTGTTTCTTTTCAAATTTTTAGAAATGATCTTTTAAAAATTATAGAATTAAGTCTGTTAAATAAATAAAGCAAGTATTAAAACTCCTTGGTAGACGGCCACATTCCAGGTAATGCAAGCAATTAGGATGGTGTGGCTAGGCCTAGAGAAAAATGCAATAATGGATCTCAAGAATGTAGAGAAATAGCATGACTCCTAGTGCTCTCATGACTATTTTGGACATTATCTAGATGATGTGTTGAAAGATGTTTTGGGAGTTTTCTAGTATGAGAGATGTAAAGCATTCCACCACAATGATTCTAGTAAACAGTGCTATTGTATCAGTATGCAGACTGTTAGGCCCAAACACCTTCAAACAGGGTTTTAGGGAATAGTATTTTACACACACAAAGTAGCATCCATGGGTTGCCAGTCTTAAATTCTCTATTCGGGATTTCTTCTAGTTGTTTTGGGTAACACACTGTCATCTATCCAGTCAGAGATGTCTACGATTACTTTCGGGCTGTTCTGCAGCGGGATGAAAGGAGTGAAAGAGCTTTTCAGCTAACTGGGGATGCCATTGAACTGAATGCTGCAAATTACACAGTGTGGTAAGTAATGGTAATTAAAATTAGCTGGTTAGATTACCTGATTTCTCTTTCAACTATCCTGGCAGTGTATTATTCAAAATATGACTGGCCTTGCTTGCTTTCTGGGAGGCTGGGGATTATTGGAAAGCTGCAGCAGGCTCATAAATTAAAATTTTAATGCAGTATCGCTAATTTCTGGGAAATGCTATCTGATAGTCTAAACTTTCCAACAAGATTAGGCCTAGCCATTAAAAACCACCACTGATTAAGATGACATGACAAATCATATTGAAAGTGTCTCTCTGATGGCACACATTCCTAGTGAAAAGACTGGAACTATTTCCTGCTTGTTTCAAAGGAAGTTCTTATCATAGCTAAATATATTAGCTGCTAGTTTTTTTGTAGTAAATATTACTGAAGTAGTTCTATAGTCCCCTTTGCAATACCCGCCAGTTTAATTTTCAAGTAAATACTAAACTTGTAAGGCCTTCTGAATTCACAGAATTAGATTTCTCAACCAATAGGTACTGTCAAATGCGTCCCTGTGTATTTTTCCTATTAATATGATTGCATTGATTTATACCAGTTATTTTCATATCAGGAAGACTATGTTCAGTGAAATTGCAACAGATATGGGGTATACAAGTCTTCAGTAGAAACTTAAAGTTGCTAAGATCTTGGATAGCAATATGTTTATAACCTTACCTATTTTGGTTACTACCAGCTACCCAATAATGAATATGTCTTCAGAATTAGTTGTGTTCTTAAAAATTTATTTAATTCTTAAAGTATTTTTAAATGAATTTACTCCAGCTTTAAAAAAAAAAAAAAAAAAAAAAACCTCCTAAATGGTGTGTGTGTTTTATTTTTCTTTAGGCATTTCCGGAGAGTCCTCCTGCATTCATTGAAAAAGGACCTACATGAGGAAATTAACTATATTACAGCTATCATTGAAGACCAGCCAAAGAATTACCAAGTCTGGTAAAAATCTTTTTGATTTCTAGAGATAAACTGTCTTACCTTTTACCACCTCAGAAATGGACATGGCTGCCAGTTCTAAAAGTGGGGAGGTAAGGATTCACCCTTACTCCTTGGATGGAGCCAGTTTCAGAGATGTTAAACAGGACTTCCCCCAGGCAGAGTTCTCCATAACTCTCTACTCCAATGCTAGGAGTACTAAGTAATGTAGTTAGGCATTTGAAAAGTTTTAAAACTACCAGACTTATTCTGACACAACAAAAATAAAGAAAATACAACTGAAGAATTTTTAGCTTTCAGCAGCTCTTGGATGTTGCTTTTTTTGTTGTAGAAATCCTCCCAAATGAAATAATGGAGAGGGATGACTGTGTTCTCTAAAGGCTCTGGCTACGAATTCTAACAGGGAGTGGATGTATCTGGTAGTAGTGTATACAGAAATATGTCTGCCAAAGATAAATTACATATCACAGCAGTTTCCAACCATGTAAAATAAATATACAAAAGTGTCTCATCTAAAAAGTGTCTCAGCTTTCCACTATCTGGAAGCCTGGAGAGAGAACCTACAGAACAGTTATGTTGCTGGTCTGCAGATCTTCCAGTCTAGGGCAGAGCCATTGTCAGCACGTTGCAGAACAAACCAGGGGACAAGCTGGCTGACCCTCCCAGAGGCTTTGAATGCTTCAGATATGCTGGCCTTCAGCTATTCTAGTCTCATGAGACTTCATCCAAGGTGAAAAGACCAAACAGGGCAGGAAATTAGCAATATGTTTTATTCATGTTCATAGGGCCTTGAATTTAAATTGTAACTTTATTCTTAGTGGAAGTTTTGGATTAGAACAAAAAATGCCAGGTTAGCCCCTAGATTTTATACTAGAGGCTCATTTGGGCAAAATCTGCAAAACTCTGTGGAAAAATACAATAGAAAGGGCTTCCAGCACTCAATACCTTCCTGGACAGAGTGATTACTAAAATGGATACTTTAACAGAGGAAATACAAGAAATCCACAGGCCTGAAGGGATTACTCTTTAGCTCACAAAAGACCAAACTCAGTTTTCTTCTTGGGTATTTCATACATTTGGGTGGACTGGCCAACTGCTTTGAGAATTATTGATATGAAGATGAGAGACCTATTGTGTTCAGGGAACTGAGGACACTTCTTATTGCTGTAGGATGAGTTTCTAAGGGCTGAGCCAGACCTATAGCCTTGGTTTTATTTATAGGGAGTATCTGTGATGTATTCCAGCTTTATGCAGGGTGACCAAATTTTCAGTGTAGAACTGTGCAGATCTTCCCCAGAACCTAGGACACTGTGGCATGGTAGAGTGCTTCCTGGACCTCTGTATCTCGACCAGCTTAGGGCTATTTCAGTTGAGGGCAAGTCTACGCTACAGTGCTATATATTCACATCCTTGAGTGATGTAAGTTATATCAACTTAGGCTGTAGCATAGGCCTGCCCAAAGAGAGAGACTTTGTGGCGAGCTTTAGCCACAAAAGAAAGAAGAGGGAAAATACAGGTGAGGTGCCTTGGCCAGTGTTAAGACAAGGAACCCACTGCTCTTAGTTTTTTGTGCTTGCATCTTGGAAAATTAACCATGAGTCTTTGCATTGAGCTTTAATGCAAATGAATCAAACTTTGGGACTCCCCATAGGACTACTAACATGTGAGCACATGTTTGAGATCCTACACCACCTAGTAAGGTTGTCCAGGTTTAGTGATACTTTGATGTGAACCTCCTCAAGTGAGTGAAAGAAGATGCAGCTGAGCCTACTGAAAAGGAAACAGGTCATGTTTGTGGAGACGAGTTTCTGGTGCCTCCCTTTTCAGATGTGCTGTGGTCAAGGAGTTGTCTGGTATGACTAGAAGATGTTTTTCTGACTGAGGAGTGGCCTCTGGAAAAGAGCAAAGGTAATTAATGAATCCTGCTCCTCAGCCCAGGATGACTTTGGGTGGAAGTGTCTGAGCTGACCGGAAAAAGAGCCAAGAATAGCTGGAGAGATGTATAAAGGAAGACAGCTAGCCAGTCCCTTGCAAACAGGAGTTGAAACCCATGGTCATTTTATTTGCCCACTCTTTTCCTGAGATTTTCTGGTAGTCTGCGCCTGCTGCTTCCCTCCATTTGCGTGGTGTGGGAAGGAGAAGCTTGTATGCTGCTCGAATAGCATATTTGTTGTGGAGGAAGTCCATCTTCCCATTCTTTTTAGCCTCTGAAACTGACAGCTGACAAAGATTGGATAAATTAGGGTCTCACTGGCACCTCTGTCCTCAGATACAGAGGAGGACAGGTTGCAGGAGCAAGCAGAACATTTGCATGCTTTTGTGCTCTCATCTTTAGCTGGAGACAGACCACCAATATGAATGCCTGAGCAAGCAGCAAGAAACTAATTGGGTGTCACCTCTGCCAACCCTGACCCAAAGGGTAGTAAATGTTGCCATGAAGAGGCTTCTGAAATCTAAACGCTGGCTCCCAAGAAAAGGAAAAGCCATATTAGAGCTACAGAGTAATAGGAGTATCTGAAATGTTGTTCGCTGCCTGACAGAGGCCAAAGAATTGAACTGAAGAATTTATGCTGGGGTGATCCTTGCAAAGGTTCTGACTGGCTCTGCTTTCTGACATTTGAGAAACTTTGATTTGAAATTAGTACTCGTGTCCTTGCTCCAGTTTCCTAGAAATGAAGTGGTGGGACAAATAAGGCATTAATAGAATGTTTACAACACTTACTTTAGAAGTTGGGAGTGACTATGTGCAGGTTTTCATGTATACTGGAACACACTGAATCTGAAAGCTTAGGAAGGCATTCTAAATTCAGTGACAAATGACAATGTAAAATAGATGGGGAAAAAATAAGTGATAGAGAACTTCAGTGTTCATAGGGGAAAAATTGTTAGGTTTTTAGGGGGGTTTCTATTTGAACGATGGGTCTAACCGTGAAAATCACTTGTTGGCGATCTGGCAAGTTTCTAAGTGTGATACTGTCTCAAGCATGACCCATCTTGTGTACTCAAACTCAGTTCTATTTAAATGATTATACCCTCATTCTGTGTGGCTTTTCTCAGCCACTTCTCAAGCATGTCAAACATAGCAATTATCCTTCTTTAAGAGGTTATGTACTAATATGTAGATACATTTCTGGCATTTTCTTGTTGCAAGTTTACACTATAGCAATCCCTAGAAAAGCTAGGTGAAATGTTTCATGGTTCTTTTAAAAAGTACTACTCTGGTGATGGGTTGGTGTCTTGGTGTTTTTTGTTTGTCCTGGT
The DNA here is from genome assembly GCF_015237465.2 of Chelonia mydas. Taxonomy (NCBI): domain Eukaryota; kingdom Metazoa; phylum Chordata; order Testudines; family Cheloniidae; genus Chelonia; species Chelonia mydas. The sequence continues at coordinate 127,809,116 of NC_051245.2, read as the reverse complement.
AAGTATTGTAATCAGGTGGTATTTTAATAAAGTCTAATGGTCAAGCAAATATTGGAAGGAAAGCTTTTTAAATTCTTGTACTTTATCTTTAGGCACCACAGACGGGTGTTGGTAGAGTGGCTGAAGGATCCATCTCAAGAGCTTGAGTTTATAGCTGAAATTCTTAACCAGGATGCCAAGAATTACCATGCTTGGCAGCACAGACAGTGGGTTATTCAGGTATTGTATCCAGGTCTGCTGCTTTCTCTGTAGGGAGAATCCTCCCAAAATTGTAGAGGTTTGTTTCTTAAATGGAACTTTACATACTGACTTGTGTAGATGGAGTGAAAACAATTGTGTGGGTGTGAACTCAGAATTAACCAGTTCAAAATTTGCTGCTGGCTGCTTGCCTTTGTGCCTTTTGTTACAGGAAGCACTAGTAGCACCCTCTAGATCAGCATTTCTCAAATGCAGCCACCAGCTGCTTTTCTTGTGGCCACAGCCTCCTGGGCTGTGATTGGGGTGGGGATGGGGTAAAAGCAGTGGCCCCTCCCCTACATGATGCTCCTGGATGCACCACTGTGGTGTTGTCTGCTGCCCCTCTGGACACAGCTGGGGCACAAAGCTGGAGGAGCAGGCAGCCAGTGAGTTTCCCAGCTTCCCTGGGGCGGTGGAGCAGCAGGCTGCGGTCACACAGCTTCAGGCTCCATCCCCATCTCCCAGCCACGAGGCTTTGGGCTCTGGCCCCCCATTGTCTCCCCCTGGACTGCCTCCAATTGCCCCTGGCTCCTACTGCCTATCCTGCCCCCAGGGTCGGCTCCAGGCACCAGCGTTCCAAGCAGATGCTTGGGGCAGCAGTCAGAAAGGGCAGAAGAGTTTCCATGGCAGTGGCAATTCGGCAGCAGCTTCTCCATTCCTCCAGCCGCGGTGGCAATTTGGCAGCAGCTTCTCTCTCTCCTGCTGGCCACGGCGGCAATTCGGCGGCGACAGGTTTTTTCAGTGCTTGGGGCGGCAAAAATGGTATAGCTGACCCTGCCTGCTCTCCCCTCCTCCCCCCCCCATAGCCAGAGCTTAATTTGTCCCCAGGCTTGCTGGGGCTGAGTAAGTGATACTTTTATTTTTAATATCACTTTTCACAAAAGACTTAGTAGCTAGCAATCAATAAATTACAATGATCTGAATCTATATATGTGCATATTTATTTGTTTTTCCTAAAGCTAGCTAAGTATTTTAGGAAAAAGTGTGAGAGTGACCACCAGCAAGAGTTCATGGCTTCACTTTGAGGCCACCAAAAAATTTGTCCTGAGAACCCCCTCTCTATATAATGAGGGTTGCCTAACACTTCCCATTATACCTCCTGTTTTTCCCCAAAATTAACTAATTTCACAATTTACTACATTGATTTCTTCAACTAGGTCTAATCTTGGGGTCCAATGTGAGAGAAGTTAGGTTGGAATTCTTCAAATGAAGAAGGAAGTAACTAGAATTTGTTAAAACGTGTTTAAATGTGAGGTTTTTTATTTTGTTTTTTTCTTCTCACCATTGTAGGAGTTCAAACTGTGGGATAATGAACTGGAGTATGTAGACCAGCTTCTGAAAGAGGATGTGAGAAACAACTCTGTCTGGAACCAAAGATACTTTGTAATTTCCAACACCACAGGCTACAACGATCCTGCTGTTCTAGAGAGAGAAGTCCAGTTAGTAATGCTGTGCACAATTACATTTGGTGCCCTCCATTTCTCATAGGCAAAAGAAGTGAGGCATGCTCTTGAATGCTTCAGAGGCTTCAGCTCCCCTTGACCTTTCCCTGGGTACAGAATAAAAGCTACACTGCTGGCATTGGTAGAAGATTTTGAACAATAATCAGGAGATCAAGCATCCATGCTCATGTTAGATCTATCAGATGCCTTTTGATACCATTGATAATGAGGTGATGACTTGTCTGCAAGCTACGTTTGAGTTGGAGAAGCCGATCTTGAGTAGCTCTCTTACTTGCTGAGCATTCTAGTGGGTAACTTCTTTTCCTCCCCCAGAGCACTTATGAAGGGTTCTATCTTGTGTCCCCTCTTGTTGAATGTATATCTGGATCTGTTGGGAGGGTTAGTGTAGAGATATGGATTGCAGTATCCTAAGTATGTGGATGACACTCAGCTTTGCCTCCATTTCCTCTGACCAGAGTAAAGCGGTCAATGGATGCACCTAGTGCTTGGTTGAGATTGGGGCATGAATGAGAACTAGGTGGCTAAGGCTCAGGCGAGGTGAGGTTGGTCATGAGAAAAAAGCAGAAGAATGGATGGTGATATCTGTCCTTTTGGGTTTTGTTTGTTCAAGTTTGCAACTTAGGGGACTTATTAGATTCTCAGCTGCCACTGGCTGATCAGAGATCAGCAATAGCCAGGATGGCTTTTGTGGGAGTCCAACAGGTAGAATCTGTTTCTTGATGCAGACCTTACTACTGCTTTCCATGCCTTTGTCACCTCCAGGTTACATTACTGCCGGGCAGTTTATATGGAACTATGTATTGAACCCATCTGGAAACAGAAGTTGGCAGCCTGCTAGTTTAAGCTAAATATCCTGCTGCGAGCATATTCTGACAGTGCTCCATGATCTGCGCTAGCTGCCTATTGATTTCTGGGTAGAATTTAAGGTTTTGGTACTGACCTATAAAGCACATTATTAGCTAGGGCCCCATCTCCTTGAGAAAACACATCTCTCCCCATGCAGTACTGCCATGAGATTGATCAGCACAGATGCTTGGGCTGGAGCCCCCAGTATAAAGCACTGAGTTTCTGGATATGAGGGCCCCTCAACTTTGGAATCTCTTCAGAAATAGCACTGGTGTAACTGAGGGCCTGCTTTGATTTTCAGAAATGTTTATTGCTGAAGATGATGCAAGAAGGAAAGCATCAGCTTGAGTTTCAGATCCCAAGGGAGAAGACTAGGCTAACAGTTATTTTTTTTTTTTAAAAAAAAGTTCTTTCTGCCTAAACTAAGCACATTACAGTAAGGAAATATTTTGGATAAAAATCTGGGTGTTTTTAAAAACAAAAAAACCCAGATTTTTATTTTAAATAGGTTTATTTTTTAAAAGAAAAAATATTTGAAATTGACATCCTACACTAAGGTCTAGACTTAGTATAATCTATTAAAATCATTTACATCGATTAAACAAAAAATTCAAGTAGAATGTTTGCTGCTGAAGTTTTAAAGAAAGTCAGACCCCTGAACTGAGAGAAGTCGCTGACTGAGCACCTGAAACCGGCGTTTGAGGCCTAAAGCAGCCTTAGGTAGAAATAGCTACTTCTGCAAGTGCACAGGGAATATTGTCTCTTCAGTTTTTTCAACTAGTTCAGCTCAATGACTAGCTCATTTAGAAAAGCGACTGGGCGTTGAAAAAGCAGGAAAGCTCTTCCAGTCTATGAACAAAAACTAGCGGTGAGTGGAGGAGATGTACTAGTTCTAAAATCTTGAAGGACAGGTTGACCAGAAACAATCAGTTCGATTGACTAACTATAGAGAATACTTCCTTTGGTTAATAAATTAGTTCATTTTTAAATACAAAACAAGTTTTGGTAAACTTAACTTTTTTATTATGTATCTAGCACATTTAAGGTAATTATATTTAATTAGTGGAAAAACAATTCTAAAGGAATTCCTACTGCCATCCAAATAGAGCTTGACACACACCATGAGTAAAAAATTAGTTAGTCGTTCACCATGTTCTAACATAAAAAAATAAAAATTACCCGTATGTTAAGTTGTATAATTAAGTGTGTATAGATACAGTGTATCCTCCTGGTTAGCAAAAACAAATATCAAATCTAGTGCAAAGGCTATAGTTAGTTGCAAATCCAATATTTTTTAATGGTTACTAACCAATGAGAATCAACCCCTCTTTAGGGAAATAAGTAAAAAGTACAAATGCAAAACAAAATTAAAATGAAGGTTTCCTTCTTTCTGATTTAATTCATAATTAAAATTGGTGATAGAAATAATGTTTATTTCAATCCGTTCACTCTGCGTGGAATGACCCAGTGCCTCTTCAGAGCACATCCTAAGCCCTTGAAGCAGTCCAACTGGGCGTTCATCAAGAGGGTTGAAAGACTTTAAATGAAAGCAATAAGAAAAAAACATTCATTTTTGTTTTCTCACAGTAGATAGCTCTTTCTTGAAAGTTACTGAATCTGTACCACTTCTATGCCTGTGAGACTAGGCATTTCCAGATTAATTCTCCAGAGCTAGGGATTGGACACCTTCTTAGATCTATTTGTGAAGGATGACCCTGTGTTCAGAACTCAAATTGACATAAGTTTAATCTGACTCCTACTCTAGAACCAGACTTGAAGGGTTAATCTTTCTAGATTTCAGCATAGACCTTAGCCTACCCGCTGTTGCCAAGATTTCTTATGGCGGCGGTAAGCTCTGTTCCTCTGCTAGTGATTGTAAAAAGGCTGCTCCAGAAGGGCGAGAAGGTTCAAATATTTTGAGATCGAAAACTGGTTGCAAAACTGCTCATTGCTCTCACCCGTTTCTGGAAATGAGTCTCACTGCTTGGGGATTTAGTGGAGGGAGAGGAACGTGAAGGCTTTTTTTTTTTTGGTAGAGCTGGAAACATGACATTTTCTTTAATACTCTGCTTGGTGGATGACCCTCCTGACTGTGCGCTTGAAGAAGCTGCTTCTCTGCTCCTTCTCTTCACTTTAACTCTGCCACTGAACTAGGAAGGAACAGCCCATGTCCTCATTGGCACCGGTGCTATATGCCTCCAGTGAGTTTGCACAGGTGCAACTGATTGGCCTTGTAAGTGGAGTTTTGCAAAAAGTGCTGTGGATGCGCACAAAGAAATGGAATCCGGCATCTGTGGATTCTGCAGTCCTAGCATGTGCCCCTCTTCAACATACCATCAAATTGCATATTCTGCTATAGGCTTATTATGTCATACTATGTGGGAGAGTTACCCTCTCCTGAAATAAACTGCAAAATAATTGTAGGAATTCATATATTGTAAATTGAAGGTAAGTGCCTCCGGACACATAACCGCTATCCTGCAGTGGCTTGCCCTGTCATGACAACTGCAGTTAAGTTGCATGGCAGTTGTATTTTATGCCACCATCTGAGATGATCAGCAAAATGTCTGCTTTAGTCTGTATTTTAAAAAGCTTATGCAGAGGAGGGCTGAGACCAGTGAGATGGGGAGGAGGCTGCAAAGGAGATCTGAGTCTGGGTAAAGAAAACATGTTTCTCTTTTTGGCTCGTTGACCTCTGACAGAAGTGTAACCCGTGTTTTCCCTCATAGGTACACTCTAGAAATGATCAAGACAGTGCCACATAATGAAAGTGCATGGAACTATCTAAAAGGGTGAGACTTGTATTTCATATCTGTGGGGTGAGGGCTTCTGGTAAGGGGGATTGTTGCAGGTTGGTGTCACTTGCAGGCCATTTCACATTGAATGTTTCATGCCTAGACGTGTTTACAGCTCTGAGGGAACAACTGAAAAGCAATGATCCAGATAAGCCTGAGGTTATACCCACTTTAAGGGCTAATATAGTAACCTAATCTCCTGGCCCACTTTCCGTATAATTACTGATTGGGTAGCTTTGGCAGGGGATCGTCAATACTGGTCACATTTGAAAGTGCACAGCAGGTTGCTTCTATTTACTGGATCCAAAAAAAAAGTCTTAAGTATTTAAAATACCATATACATTATTTTTATTCATGGAGTGCTGACAGTGTGCTAGCCCCTCTGCAAAACACAAGATGGTGCTTTGTACAGAAATGAAAAGTCTTTGATAGTACAGAACTCGGAAAGAGAAATGAAAGCGCCATTAGTTTGTTGACTAGAGTCAAGATGCAGTAAAGAGAAAAGGACTTTCCCCTGACCTTGAAGGGTTAAGAGTTCTGCATTATATAGTGCCACCCTGCTCCTGTCATCTCTCTCCCACACACTTTCCACCTCTCCTTCCTAGCTGTGCTGAAACATTCAGTTTAAGAAACTGAGTTCAGAGTCCCAACAACTTAAAATATTTTCATAGTAGTAGAGGAAAGCAGTTTATAACCTTTTTGCTTGATCTTGCTCATCTTGCTGTGAGCCATACTTAATAATGGAAGGGTATGTGGCATAAAACCACCAAAAGTTGACTTTAAAAAACAAAAAGGGGGGGGGGGGGGGGGGAGGAAATGAATGTATTAGGCTACACCAGCTATGCATTAGAAGGTTGTTGGTTAAATGCACCCTGCCTCGTGTCTCACTGTGCACTTGAGATGTTCATCAATAGCTTACTACAGCAGTGGTTTTCAACTTGTGGGCCCCAGGGGTCTGCAGACTGCCTAAGATTTCCAAAGGGGTCTGCACCTCTATTCTAGGAGTCTGCAAATGAAAAAAGGTTGAAAACCACTGCTACAGCAATGCTGACTTGTTGCTATATTGAACTACATCTATTACCCTCTGCCTCTTTTATATTTATAGCTCCTGTTAGATTAAAATCTTCAGATCAATCTATCAAAGCCAAAACTTGCTTAATTCTTTGTCAAAGCTGCCAGCAGTACTTACTAATCTCTGTTTTAGGATTCTGCAGGATCATGGTCTTTCCAAATATCAAAATCTATTAGAGCAACTGCTGAATTTACAGCCAAGCCACAGTTCTCCCTATCTGATTGCCTTCCTTGTGGATATATATGAAGACATGCTAGAAAACCAGTGTGAGGACAAGGAAGAAACACTAAACAAAGCATTAGAGGTGAGTTGAGAGCTCACTTTCTCTACCGCAGGGAGTTTGTCTCGCTGAATCTGTTGCCACACAGAGCAAAGACTGGATTATTTTAATGGAAAAGCTCTCTTGTAAAATAGAGTTGTACATTAATTGCACAGTTATTGGAGATGACTGCATTAAGTAGTAGTTTCCATTACTGTGCACTGTGGTTAACAAATTGTTAGTGTGCACTATCTGTCTACTACTTCTCATTATACTGAAGAGAAATCCTCTTAGCCACTCAGAAGTTCAGGGATGTTGGTGAGTTGTTTTTTCCCTGCACTCAGAAGGCATTTGACTTCCATTAGCAGTGTCCTGTTCTTAATAATCGTACAGTATGTGAATCCTTGGCCTCTTAGTGTCAATCAGTCCGTATGCAAGAATTTCCATAGTAGCTTGCCAGCAACAGAGGCCACCTCTGCTTCACTTGACAGAAGCGAAAAGCAGAAAGATCCCAAACATTACACGCAAGAAAATGAGGAAATGCTAATAAGAAAATAAATGAGCCTTCAAATTGCTGAAAGAACAGGTTTTTTTGTTGTTTTTTAAAAACACCTTTGTGTAAGTTCCTAACATGCTCTTACTTCCCTCTACCTAGTTTAGCAGAGGGCTCTTATCCTCAAAATAACTGATATGTATAGGGAGAATCCTTTAGCTTCGTGGTCCACAAGACTGGTAGAGCAGAACTCAACGTGGTTCTTAAAGAGCTTTTTTAAAACCTCTGAGGGTAACAGTAATGGAATTTAGCATGAGGTAGATTGAGGGACCTGTCCTGCATGAATTTATCCGGTTCTTTTTTGAACCGTTATAGTCTTGGCCTTCACAGCATCCTCTGACAATGAGTTCCAAAGGTTGACTGTGAATTGTGTGAAGAAATCCTTCCTTTTATTGGTTTTAAACTTGCTGCCTATTTTCATTTGGTGACCCCTTGTTCTTCATAGAATCATAGAATATCAGGGTTGGAAGGGACCTCAGTAGGTCATCTAGTCCAACCCCCTGCTCAAAGCAGGGCCAATCCCCAATTTTTGGCCCAGAGCCCTAAATGGCCCCCTCAAGGATTGAACTCACAACCCTGGGTTTAGCAGGCCAATGCTCAAACCACTGAGCTATCCTTGGCCCCCCCTGCCCCCCCCCCCGTTCTTGTATTATGAGGAGGAGTAAATAACACTTCCTTATTTACTTTCTCTACACCAGTCATGATTTTATAGACCTCTGTCATATCCCCCCTTAGTCGTCTCTTTTCCAAGCTGAAAAGTCCCAGTCTTATTACTCTCTCCTCATATGGAAGCTGTTCCATACCCCTAATCCTTTTTGTTGCCCTTTTCTAAGCCTTTTCCAATTCCAATGTACCTTTTTTGAGATGGGGCAACCAGATCTGCATGTAGTATTCAAGATGTGGGCACACCATGGCTTTATACCACTCATCCTTCACAGTCCACCAGCACCAAAATTTGCCTTGATGCCTTAAACTTTCATGCCTCTTAAGTGTCAGCACTGTTCTGCTAAGCATTGGTTCTTTAATATACGTGGGGCTTGAAGTTGGTGGTACCAAGCTCTGGCTCAAACAAGACGCAGTGTTCTGCTTAACAAAAAACTGAATGGAACATTTGAAGGGCAATATTTATACCCAGGGGATGGAGCAAAATATCCAGATGTCCTGTAAGGTGGTCAGGGGAAGATTTAACCTAGGACTGGAGAGTCACAGGAGACAAACTTCTGTTTGGCATCCAGGTCCGGACTAATGCAGGGGCTTTAGGGGCTGCAGCCCAGGGCCTCGGGCTAACGGGGGCCCCGCAGGCCAGGTGCAGCCCACTGCTTTTCATCTGGCCCCTGAGCCTTGTGCGCTCCCCCCCCCCCCAGTGAGGCTGGAGCCATGAGCACCGGGTCACCGGCATGCCGCTGCGGCCCCTAGGCAATGGGTGTTCAGGGAATTTCTGCACACTGCCCCCAGGGCCGGCTCTGCAGCTCCCATTGGCTGGGAGCTGTGGGGGCAGCGCCTGCAGGCACTGCACAGAGCAGCCTGGCCCCTCCATCTAGGGACTGGACATGCTGGGGAGCAGAGCAGAGAAGATCCTGCCTTAGCTCTGCTGCACCACTGACCAGGAGCCACCCAAGGTAAGCGCCTCCAGACTGGAGCCTGCACCCCAGCCCTTAGCACCCCCACCCCCCGCACCCAAACTCCCACCCAGAGCCTTTACCCTGAACCTCCTGCCACACCCCAACCCCCTGTCCCATCTCTGGCCCCACCCCCCAGCTAAAGCTGCACCCCCTCTCACACCCCAATCCCCTGCCCCAGCCCTGAGCCCCTTCCTGTACTCCAAACCCCCAGGCACCCCACAAAATCTAATAGTCCCGGGCCCACAGGAGAGTTAATCTGGCCCTGTTGGCATAAACTATAGAGATAATTGATTTGCTTTTAGGAAGATGCATTTACCAGAAGTCTGGATACTAGTGCAAAACTTGTGCATGAAAAACCATGCTTTACTCGCTGAAGAGAAGGCCGTGCTTAATGTGTGTTTTTTAAGGACTGTTAAGCTTTTGGTTTAATATATGACAACTTTGTAACTTTTCCTTCTTAGTTATGTGACACTCTGGCTAATGAAAAAGACACAATCCGAAAGGAATATTGGAAGTATATTGGAAGGTCCCTTCAGAACAAGCACAGCACAGGCACTGAACAAGACTTGCGGACAGATCAGCAGCAGTAACTGCAAGTGGCAGAAGATGGTGTCAAGCTCTAAGATACTTATAAAGGAACTCCAAGTAGAGGGGCACAAGCCAGTAGTATAAGCTTAGATGTACTATTCCCCTCTGCCTGAGTGTGATGTAACTTTATGTGCACTGCACAGGTGTTGCTTTTAACAGGAACTGAGTGTGAAGTGTTCAATATAACACAATCCCCTTGGGTCACTGCTGCTACTGACAATAGCTATAGGTAGATCAAAAATGAATTTAAGACTTAATTACTTGAAGTATGCCAAAATAAGGGACTTATTTCTTAATAGGAAATACATAATGCTCTGCTATTTAAGGCACTGAATCAATTTCTCACACTCTAGCCTAATCCACTCCACGCCCCCCCCCACTTCCTAATGCAGTACTTATAAGATTCATTGCAGATCACTTGTATGTAATGGTTATAAAGCAACTTAATTCTAGTTACTTTAAGCAGGGAATGCAATTGTTGCCATAGGCCAGAACAGCTCTGCAGCAGCAACAAAACTATTATTGTACCCAACTAATGCCAACAACCTGGTTTTGTAATAAAAGCGTAGATATATTTCAAGTGCTCGTATGTGTTTTAGCACGTTTCTCTCTCCTTTTCACAATGTCTTGTAGCACCAAGACAATGCTTCCTGTCATTAACATCTCTTACCATAAATTAAAAGACGTGCCTCGGACAGGTACACACTCCAGCACACACATGCTTTTTAGTATTGGAATAGCCGTGTTAGTCTGTCCACAAAAGCAACAAGGAGGCTGGTGGCACCTTAAAGACTAACAGATTTATTTGGGCATAAGCTTTCGTGGGTAAAAATAACCTACTTCTTCAGATGCATCTGTAATTTTCACTCCAGGCATCTGAAGAAGTGGGTTTTTTACCCACGAAAGCTTATGCCCAAATAAATCTGTTAGTCTTTAAGGTGCTTTTTAGGTGTCAGTCCCCGGGTTAGGAGTTTTAAACTCCCATATTGCTTTAATGCATCTTGTGCCTTGGAGCATTCTGATCCGGACAGCAGCGGGGAGCTTTCATCATACTTGACGTAAAGAGCAACCTTGAGTTATTTGTATGGGACGGCAACAGTGGTGAGTACCTTGAACTCAGAGAGCCAACCTCTCAGTGGAACATCCAGACCTGTCTTCATTTCAAAATGTCTGGGGTTTTTTCCTCCAGCTTCACCCAACCTCAGCTTTGTGGCAAATGGAGAAGCAATTTTGCATCAGATAGATCAAAACAAATGTAGTCAACATAGTGTAGCTCTTACCTTAACTAGATCTGGATGGGCTGAAGAAATGTTCTTGTTGGTGGCCTTCCTGCAGAAAAATACCCAGACCTGTTCCTCCTTTACCCTTCCTCCACACTTACGATTCAGCCCTACAAAACAACCATTCCCCTATCAGCTGAAAAAATACAATGCAACTGAAGTGCAGAACAGCTAAAGATTTGTGTAGTAGTTTAGAGGAATCTAAAATCTGTCTTACCTTTCACTAATTGTTCTGTTGTTTGCAATAGTAAAACAATGGAGTTAACACCAGATGTATATCAGATGGAGGCCTTGTGTGCCATGAAATCAGTGAAACACATACTGTACTTTACAGATAGGCACAAGTATCCAAATAACTATTGGTATTTCTCCTATAACTTAAACAATTTTTAGCATGCAAGACAAAATTTGTTCTATGATTTTATTAAATTTATAGTCTCCAAATTTGAGAGCTTTTTAGGGGGCAATAAACTTGTATTTAAATTTTATTTTAATAAATGCTTTTAATGTATTTTTCCCCCTCTGTTGAAAAATAAGTTTAATAGGAATCTGAGAGGGTCCCTGAAATCAAATTATTCTGAAAAACTACAGTGTCATCAGAGAGACTTTATATGCAAGTATTTCCATTGAGCATGATGTTCCATCACAGATTTAAAACTTTTACCTTCTACTGGCAGTTAAACAATTTCCAACCATAATTAAACTACAGAATAAATGAAGAAAATTACCAGGACATGAGTAAGTCCAGGCTCTTCAAGGCAAGTCATGTATTTGTCTCTATCAATTCAGGAAAACAAATACTTGTGTATACATACATGAGCTATTGTCTAATGCAATCCTTGGCTGTATGAACAGCTGCATAGCACATGTGAGCACAGAAGTGATATTATTTCTGTATGGTACTGATGAGCACTCTCCTGGACTATTGTGTCCAGTTTTGATGTTTACACTTCACAGGGTATGTTGAAAAACTGGAGGGAGTTCAGAAAAGAGATACAAGAATGATTAAAGGTCTGGAAAACTTGCCTTAAGCTAAATAGACTGAACTGCCTATCAAGGAGAAGGTAAGAGGTGACTGGATCAGCCAAGAACACTATCCATACAGAGTGCTCCTATGTGGCCTGTTGAAACCCTCCCGTGTTCAGGAAGGTGCTCTCAGTGAGGGTACCCTACCTGAGACAGCTGGGAGTCAGTCAGTCTTTCCCTTCCTGGATCCTGACTCCTTTGAATTTCATAAGATAGACCTATAGACAGCAATAAACAAAGCTCTGCACTTGTTCAAGGGACTGAGGCTAACACATCTTGAACTCGTTACTTCTTTTAACATGGGCAAAACAATGTATTTTTCCCTAATCTTGTTCTCATAAACTGCTTAATTTTAACTGAAACTTAAAAAAATCAGCCTGAAACAGATACCTGCCCTAGGTAATTTCAACCCCAACAATTAGCTTGACAAAGTGATAAGCAACTAAAATAGGGTCTTACCATGCATGGGGTAACCTTTGCTATATGTGTTGCTACCTCCTCTGCCTATAATCAAATGAAACAGGAAACTGATCAGCCACTCAGGGCTTTACTACAGAGAGAAATTTACTGTGAGCCTAATTATACTGGTATAACTTCCCATATGGTCATTCTGATTCTAGTATACACTAAACTGGAAAAAGATACTCTTTCTAGAATAAGTGTCTACACAGGGAGTTATACCAGTATAAACTATAGAGGTATAATTATACTGGTAAATTTCCCCTATGGACAAGCAACGAGTGTCTGAGTGGGAAAAATCAATATAACATCTTCATTTACTAGACTTGTTTTTCCCAAGGAGTGCACAGGTGCAGTGGTGACTACATATAGATGAGGATGAGTGCCCAGCCAAGTTAGGTGCTTTGCAGCAATGTGCAGAAAAAATGGGGTTAAAGAGATGTAGAATTTATTCTTTCTAGGTTCTGACAGTGGTGATAAGGTGGATTAGCGAATCAGTCGTCCATGGTTAATGAACTGGTCAGATTCAAAATAGACAGGGGAGCAGCTGCAACTGTTATTTTAGTCTACATATAAAAGTCTGTTATCAGCCTGAGGTAAACCCCCAAAATGTTATCCTGGATAGTTGTGGGTGTGTGTGTGGGGGGGGGGGGGGGACAGGGAAAGAAGGGGGAGGGAATGAACTGAAACATTTGCCATGGAAATGCTGCTTTTCAGCATAGATTAATAGGAGTTCTAAGCACCCATCAATTTAAAGTCAACAGGCGCTGGTGGCCACATGTGAAAATCAGGTCACTTATTTAGGAACTTAACAAGATCTTAAGGTCTCTTGTCATATGTTTAGATGTAGGCTGTTTGGGGCAGGGACTGTCCTCTTCTTGCCTCCCTGATTGGGGCCTCCAGCTGCTACTATAATACAAATCAAAACAATGCTGTTAAACTCCCATTCTTGAATCTTTGCCTCAATCCCAGATTTGTAAAGGTGATAGGTGTTGCACTCAGCATTGCAACACCTGACTGATTTAGGAGCCACATTGCACTTTTAAAAGGGATTTAGGAGTTTAAATTTCATCAGTTATAGGATTTAGACTCCCAGGTGCTTAAATCCCTTCTGACAACGAGATTAGGCTCCAAAGTTTCAACTATGACTGCAGCAGATTTTAAAATCTGGCCCATAGTGTTTAATTGCAATTTTCCTTGCTGAAAAATCTTTTGTATCATCTCTGCATTAATGGAAACTAGTGTATATAAGTGTGGTGGGGGGAGCAGGCAGGGATTCATTGTTTAAAGTTCCCTGCCATATATTACAAAAACACTAGTTAGCAGTCTGAAAATCACCATTCCTTCATTCATGCCTGGGCAAATACAATATACAAAAGGCATTAGTTCATCTGGTCCCCATTCTAACCAGCTGGTTTCACACTTGCTAGCTAAATTGCAAAGAGCAGCTGCCTGTGAGTCAGTGCATAGCTCAACATAACCTATATGCAAAGTCCCTGGCAGAGTCTTTATGCGGAGTAATCTTAGTTGGAAACTAACAATGGTAAGCAGAAGCGCAGTTTTTACCTAATGGATTAAAACTTTGATGCATATCCTGGCACTTCTGAAAATCCCATAAGCCCCAGCACCTCCAAAAATTCCAAAACCAAAAGTCCCTGACATCTCAGAAGATCCTCAAAGCCCTGGCACTTCTGAAAATCGCATAAGTCCCAGCATCTCCAAAAATCCTGATATATCTGGTGCCTCCAAAAACAAAAAAAAGACTTGGCTCCTCTGAAAAATTGTGAACCCACCTCTGAAAACCCAGAAGCAGCGGCACTTCCAAAACTTTCAAGTACCTCCAAAAATCCCAAAAGCCCCAGCACCTGTCAGAACCCCAAAAGCCTCTGTATCTCTGAAAAAGCCAAAAGTCACAGCACCTTCAAAAATCCTGAAACCTCAAAAGCCATGGCACCTCTGAAAATCCTCAAACCCCCCAAAACCCCAGCACCTCCAAAAGTCCCCAAACCACAAAAGCACCAGCACCTCTGAAAAATAAAAAAAAACCCTCACTCCTCCAAAAATACCAAATTCCAAGGCACCTCCCAAAATCCTGAAAATCCCAAAAGTCCTGGCAATTCCAAAAATCCCAAAAGCCCACGTACTCTGAAAATCCCCAAAGCTCCGGCACCTCCCAAAATCCAAAACCCTCAAAAGGCACGAAACCTCTGAAAACCCCTAAAGCCCTGGCACCTCTGAAAATCCCCAATCCCAAGCACCTCTGGAAATCCCAAAACACAAAAATCCCTGACACCTGTGAAAATTCTGAAAATCAAAAAAAAAAAAAACCAAAAAACCCAGCACCTTCAAAAATCCTTAAAAATTCCAAAAGACCCAATGTCTCCAAAAACCACCAAATCTCTAACGCATCTGAAAATCCCCAAATCCCAGGCACATCCCCAAAACTCTGGAACCTCCAAAAACACCCTAAACTCTAACAGTTAAAAAAAAACCCTAAAGCACCAGCACTTCCAAAAAAGACCCAAACCCTGTCATTTCTGAAAAACAAACCCCAGCACTTCTGGAAACTCCAAAAGCCCCTGTATATCCAAAAAACCACCAAAGTCCCACACCTCCAAAAAACCTGAAAGCCTCAGAATCTGAGCAAATCCTGAAAATCCCCAAAAGGCCAGGCACCTCAGGAAATCCCAAAAGCCTCATGTGATGGGGTGTTCACTCCACACAAGAGTGGAAGGGACTAATGAAGGCCTTGTGGGCCCGCTACACCTCATCACAGAAAGGAGCAGTGGAGTGGAGGTGAGTCCTCCAAGTGGCCTAGAGAGTCTGTGCGGGATGCAGCCAACTGGCCGAGAGGCTGCACGGAGCAGCCAATCAGGGCCCAGCAGGCTAATACAAAAGGAGCTGCAGGGCAGAGCAGGGTTAGTAGCTGTGGGGGAGCTGATAGAAGTGAGGACTTTGTTCTTAGCAGGTTGCAGAAAGGGTAGCACTTTGGACTGTGCAGTTACTGGCAAGGAGCAAGAGGGAGCTTCTGGCTGGCCGTTGGGACTCACTGGCTGAATACCCTGAAAAGAGGGTGAAGAAGGTGCTGGGGCCCCAGGAAAGTGGCCTAGAGAATTGATGCCACATTGACTTTAAAGAGACACAGTAGGAGCCTGCTGTCTACAGAGTCCTTTAGTTAGGATCCAGAGTAGTGAGCAGGCCTGGGACACCCCCTTGCCCCATTCACCACTGGGAAACTGGCCAGAATAATGGACTGAACCCCAGAAGCAGGGAAATATGGACAATGACAAAACCAGAGGTTGGAGTCATGAAGAGGACGGTGTGGTTCCTAGACTGAGGTGGGTCTGCAGGTGGAGAGGATGGTAGGAGAGGCACCAGCTAGAGAGGGTGCTCAGGCTGGCAGAGCTAATCCCCAGGATGGCCTGCAGGAGGCACCACTGTGGTGAGTAGACCCCAGCATATCTAAAAATCTGAAGCCCCAAAAGCCACAGAACACTTTCTAGGAAATTCCTGATACTCCAAAAGCCCTAGTACCTCTAAAAATCCTGAAACCCCAAAAACCCAGGAATCTCCAAAAATAATGAAAAGTGGAGGGTATTAGGATTTTGGGGAAAGAAGTAAGACTTGTACCTATGATTAATAATATCAAACTCCCTGTCTCTTCTTCCTACCACCAGTATAGAAGTCAAATTATGCTTATGTTGGAGGGAGTCCCTTGGCACAGCACTGCTCTCCAGCCCCAGCCATGGTGAGTATGGCCTGCCAGGGCCAAGGAGGGGCTTTCAGTCCCTATGCCATGTGTATGTGTGTAGGGCAATGCAGCACTGGCGCTATTTTCCACAGGTGGTGGTTTGAGCTGATATCTCACTCCTGAGGGTAAAGGCATAAAGAAGGCAGTTGCTACTGGCGTCCCGAAGCTGGTCTGGCCTCTATGCTGCCAGCCTATTTACTGAAATGGCTCCTGCTGAACTCGCAGCAGAGCAGTGTGGGAAATGCCCTACCATGGGGGAAGAAATAAGGCAGCCATCCCTAGAAACCTTCGGGAGAGGATTTCCAAGGATCTCCATGAACATTTTGAGATCTCCCAGGAGGGTATAAGGTACAGCCCTCTGGGCATAAACTGCTGTGCATGCCCCACTTCCCACCTAACCCAACAGGGGAATGAAAAGCAGATGCCAACTCTGCCTGTGTTTGTACCTCTACCTCTTCTTGAATGAGTAAAACAATGAGAAGTTGATACCTTTGTCTTATTAGCTTGGGGTGGGGCTGGGCGCTATCTTTACATTTAAACATTGGTAAATGTGTAAATGCATTTTTCCTTACAGAGTTCCTTTCCCCTTCATCAGGTTTATCCATGCCCAGCTGGCAGGACTGGCTAGACTGGCAGAGTCTCAAACAGATCCTGGTTCTCAGCATAACTGGAGTCCCCCACCCCCACCCCCTCATGTCTCCCTACTTCTCCTCCACTTACTCCTCATTGTTCATGGCAGGGATCTGTCTTGGGCTCCTCCAAGGCATACACAATGATCTGTGAGGTGCTGACAAGAATGGCATGCAGTTTCTTGTAGAAGCAGCATGTTTGCAGGACAGCACCAGATCTGTTGTGCTCCCTGGCCTTGTGGTATCCCTGGCAAAGTTCCTTTGCTTTCATGTGTCACTGCGGCTGATCCCTGTTGTACCACTTTGCCTATGGCCCCTGTGTAAACTGTTTATAGATGCCTTTGTTTCTACACATGGTCTGTAACTGTGCTTACCCAGTCTCTTCTCCCTCACAGGCCCAGGAGATCCAATACCTCCTGTCTACTCCAGGCCGGAGTGCATGTAGTGTGAGTGTGTGTGTGGAGCCACCATGTTTCGTTGGGAAGTTGCACACAACAAGGGAGAGCTGCTAGGTGTGCTCGCTAATGAGAAAGATATTTGAAAAACATGCAGAGGGCTTAAGGGGGAGGGCTTCTCTGACCTGTGGGCAGTGTGAAGTTTAAAATTGTGACCAGAGTGGTCTCTGTTGCAGGGAATGCAGCACTGTAGGGCAGCATCTGGAAAACTGTTAAGGTTGACACAGATAATGCCTTGTCTACGCTCATACTGCATTGACCTTGGTAGGTTGGCTGTGAAGCTACACCGTTTGGGGAGGTGAAACCAAGCACTTATGTCGGCTGGAGACAAATATGAGTGCAGATAAACACACAGGTTGACACAAGACTCTACCTAACTTTGTAGCCTAGAGCAGGCCTTGGTGACTTAGGAGCACTGCAAACCCAAATTGAATAGTATAGCCTAGTGGAAGCATTTTGGCTTTCTTGACTTGTGGATGTTCAGTATAGCTAACAGTGGTGTTGGCTGCAAATATAGCACGGGCTAATTCCTGATTTTTGTTTTTGTGGCGTTCTCATAGCAAGGATGTTAATGAACTCCTGAACCTGTCTTTGGGGATCTAATGCTCTAAATGTGAAACCTCTTAGTACAGAAAGTCTCTGTGTAAGAGCTGACATTCTACTGACTGTTAGAGCTGGTTCCCCTCTCCTTTAGGAGAGGAGATTGTAGCAGAGCATTCTGTGTGGGGCCCTCTGCTCTGGAACAGTCTTCCCCTCCTGGTTCAAAATTGTTCAAATCTATTGACCATCAGAACAAGATACACTTTTCTATGTGATTTGCTGCAGGGAGTGCTTTGAGTGGTATTAGAGGTGCAGGTCAGAAGGAAATGTGGAGTTCTGTGAACAACTTAATTTTGTTTTCATAATTTATGGCAAAGGCCTCTTGAGCCTTGTGCAGGCATGCCTCTTGATTTGTTCTTAATAGTTATACAATTAGAAAAGTGAAGAGACAAGTACAAAACAGCCCCTTTAGCAATTTAAGAAACTAATGAACTAGCAACATACAATATTTTTATTTCAATTGATTTGCAATATAAATGAAATTGTTTAAAATATTTAGCACTCTGCCTAAAATAGCAAAGATACTGCCATGAGGGCAGGAAAGTGTTTTAACAGTATCTAACAATACTAAACTGAACTACTGGAATTAGTTTTAATTTCAGAATCTTCTACAGGGAGTGGGGTGGACATCACTGAGACCTGGTTTATGCTAGAAAATTAACTTGGTTTAAATACATTGGTTAGGGGTGTGAAAAATCCACACCCTTGAGCAGAGTAGTTAAACTGACCTAAATCCCTGCATATAAAGAGCTAGGTGTTGCTGTAGCGTTTTAAGCATAGATGAGCCCTGAGTTCTGATGCAGGTGGTGAGAGGGAACTGAATGGTGGGTGGGGCTGCACTTTCCTTATACCCCTGGGTGGGATGTGAGGACAGCTCCACTGGACATTGCTGGCCAAAAAGTTTCTGGACCCACACACGAGGTGTGTATATACCATGAGTGGGATCCACATGATTAGTATTCAAAGAAACTGGAAGGATTATTAACCTCCATTTTACAGATGAGGAATTGAGGCATAGAGAGATTAAATGACTTTCCTAAGGTCACCTAGTGAACCTGTGGCAGAGTCAAGAACTGAACCCAAATCTCCTGAGGCCCAGTGCGATGTCTCGGCCACGAGACTATGTTAGATACACAGAGAGCAGCTCTTTCAGGTGGCCGATATGTTGACAACATGTAGGACAAAACACCATTTGATGTAAAATTGACAGAAATCGGTCCTGGAATCCTGGTTTTAAGGGACATCTGGTTACCCCTGAGCCATGAACTCTCATTTGGCTCATCTTTTGTGTTTGTGGTTTTTTGTCATGTGTGTGAGAGAGAGAGAAGTTCATAACTTTCCTCAGGGTCCTGGCAGATTTTTGCCTTTGACAGGGACCACCACCTCCCATCATTTCAAAGAGCACTGAAGCCTGAGGCTGCCCTCAGTCAAAATGGCCACCATTTCCCTTGAGCTTCTGCATGTGACTGAGGATGCCCCTAATAAAGATGGGCACCATTCTGTCCCTCTCTTCTCTCTCTCCTCCTCCCCGCCCCCCCATTGTTTTCAGTGAGACTGAAGCTAAGCTACCTTTAGGGAGGATGGCCAGGAGGGAGTGCAGGAGAACAAATGGGGAGGAAAGGGGATGTAGGGCATATTGATGGGCATTGCTGGACAATGTGGGGTGTAGGGGTAAAACTGAGGGGAGTATAGGGGTATTTAGGGCAGGAAGTAAACAGAAGGAACAGGAGAATGTGAGGTTGACTGGGGTGCCAGAGAATGTGGGGTACAGGAGGGAGACTGACCAAAAGTATGAGGGAAAAGGAGCAAAGGAGACTTTGAGGGAACATTTTGGGGCAGATGGCTATAGGTATAATGGTTGGGAGATATTCAGGGATGGGCCAGAACAGAGAGACACAGGACCATGCTAAAATACTCAATGGGGAGGCTTGCATTTCTGGTTGTATTTTTAAAAGTTTAATTGTATTCATTTCCAAACTTTGACAATGAAATGATCATGCAAATTAAGTATAGGTGCCTCCTTCTAAAGACAAAGTGATCATTATAATAAATGTAATTCTTTGCAAGCCAATTATTTTGGGCATCTGACTCATGACTTAATGTTTGGGGTTGGCAATATATATTTAATTTATAAATATTTGGGATATTCCGCTTAATGCATAGTGGTACATGACCATGGAGGACAAGAAACAGTTAAAAATGGTTTTGTTTTTGGAGATGGTTGACAGAAAGATTTTGCTCACTTCTCCCCCTACCACTATGGCTGGCCCTGTGTCCTTGACCAAGTGTGATTAAAAATTGGTTGGAATGAATAATAAAACTAATAACTGATTAAAAAAATCAGTTTTGAGCATGCTCAGTAGTATTTGCTAGTTTTTTTAAGCTGAGATTAATGATTCCCCACCCTCTTTATGACATCACTGCATATTTCACTGCTCAAGAGCCAAGAAAGAAGACTGGCACACTAGGCACAAGGACACAGCTACTATCAGGCTGTTTTGGGTGTATCACTGAGATGTACAATCATCCAAACATAATGCCTTACTAGCAGGGAAAGAAGGATGTCACAGATGTGAAAAACACTGTGCGTCTAACAATTTGGGGGTTTATTTTTAACTTTTCCAGCATTCTGCAAATTCTAATTTTTTTATTTAAAAAAAAAGCCTTGTTTTCGGTTCCCAAGATTGGAAACCACCTCAGCGTAAAGGGATGTGTTGTTGCCCTGTTAACTCTGCTTTGCAGAAAACTGTCTGCAAGTCCAAATCTGAACCCATCGTCCCATTAACAAAAGGTCACGTTGAATGACTGATGCTACTATTAATCACAGGCGTTTTCCTTAACATTTTTCAGAGAAAAGTTAAAGGCAAAAGCTACGTTAATGTAACATTAAAGCTACTCAGCAGCGTTTTTTTTTAAAAATATCAGAACATGCCCCAGTTAAGGTTGCTGCGGCATCAGCCTGTGTAGTTGACAACGTACACCTAACAACCAGAAATACTGAGCTCCCTAGCTGAGAAACACCACAGTAAGGGGCTTTTGCTATGTGCACCATAGCACAGGTAACAGGAGCCTTAACTGTCCCCCTTTCTGGCTTTTTAAAGGTTAACTTTACATTGCATCAGCCCAGTCGCCGGGTTATAAGAAAGAGGAAAGTTTCAGGCAGGGAGCCATGTGGGTCGGGGGGGGCCTCCGTGTTCTCCACTCCACCTGCACTTCCGGAGGTGCACCCGGGCTTCTCAGGCTTCCCGCAGGCTGGTGTATCACATGGCTGGGCCCAACAATCATGGAAAGTACAAGACCCCCCCCCCCGCTTTTCTTCCTTCCCCAAAGCCTGGCTGCCGCCGGGTTTCGCACTTTGTTTTAAGGGGCTTTCATCCCAGCCCCCCTCGAGCCCTGGCCGTCTGGCAGGGGGGGGCTCTGCAGCGGGGGCTCTGGCTGGGCCCTTCTCCAGCCCGGGCCCCCGCTGCTTGCGGCCAGGCCCAGCCCCATTGCTCCCGCCGCGCAAGGTGACTGTGTCCCGGCCCCGGCGGGGGAGGCAATGGACCCCAGGCTGGGCTCCCGGCTGCCGCATCCCGGCCGCCGCCCTGGGGCAGGGGCGGAAGCTGGCCGCGGGCGGGGAGCTCGGGCTGCGCGGGGCGGTGCCGGCGCTCCCGGCCCCCCTCGCTGCCGTGCATTTCCTCTTCCTCCCTGCATGCAGCAGCCGCGGCGGCCGCCGGGCGGGGGGAGGGAGGGGGCTGGGCGGAGGCGGCGGCGGAGCTGTGGCCGGGAGCGGGAGGCGCCCAGACCCAGCCCGGGGACGCGAGCGGCCGCGGCGCAGCGGAAGCGGGGGCCAGGGGAAGGAGGCGGGGGGCGGCGCTAGGAGCCGGCGGGGCCCGACGAGAGTCACCGTGTCACGGCGCCCGGGAAGCTGCTGGATCCGCCCCCTGGAGAGGCCGGGGCCGCCGCAACCGACCCCCCGCGCCCGCCGCCTCCTGCCCGCGCCGGGCTTAGCGCGCGGGGCCCAGGCCGAGCGGCGCCGAGCAGCCAGGGGAGCCCGGGACGGGCCTGGGCCGCCGCCTCTGAACTAGGATGTCCCGACATGAAGGTGAGGGCCGGGGCCTGCCGGCTGCGGGCACCCGCCGGCCAGCGGGATCGTCATGGCGGCGCCGCCGAGAGCGGGGGGGCCGGCGGCGGCGGAGGCCCGGGGCGGCCGGGGCCAGGGCGGCGGCCGGGCAGCTTTGCAGTGTCATGGGGGAGGGGGCCGTGTCCGTTACGGGCAGGCCCCGGCCGCCGGCGGCTCCCGGCCCCGCACAGGGCAGGCGGAGGGGCCTGCCGCGGCCTAGCGCCGTCCGGCCCGGCCGCCAGGAACGGGGCTGGGGCTGGTTACCCCGCTGCTCAGCGCAGCGGCCTGGGGCCTGCTGGGGCGAAAACTCCCTGGCTGGGGTTGGATCCCGGCCTCCTTCCTCGCTGTGCCGGGACGGGGTGGGGGCTGCAGCCGCCTGGCGGCGGGGGGCCCAGGCCGGGCGGGGAGAGGGGACGTAGGGGCGGGGGCATCCGGGGCTGGGGACGGGGGCCAGGCGTGTCGGTGGGGGTGGAGGGCTGGGAGGGCGCGGGTGGAGCTTGGGGGGGGGTGGAGAGGGGGGGGCGTGTTGGGGTCGGTAGGTCCCTGTGGGGGAGGTGAATGTGGGGGTGTGGATGTCAGAGGACTGGTGGGACTGGGTGTGGATGGGGGGGGGTTGTAGGTAAAGGCAGGGGAAGGAGAGTCACACATGGCGTGTGGCGGGGAGACAGAGCTGTTCGTGCCTATGTCACAGCGGGAAGGGTCCAGGCAGAGGAGAGGGGGTGTGCTGTAGGTGGCTCAGAGGAGGGGAGCAATGTGTCAGGGCAGGGACTGTGTGGCGGCAGGAGGGTGGCAGGCTTCTCTGAGGAGGATGCAGGTGTGTTTTGGAGATGTTTGGAGAGTGTTTTCTTGTGACTGTGAGGGGTGGAAGATGAAGAACAGGTTCAAGCGAATGTTTGGTGCAGGGAGAGGTCTTCATGTCTTTTTCTGCATTGGGACTAGTGTTTGGGGGTATGGTTAGTAGCTGTCGTCTTGCTTTGGGAGGAGCTGACGTTTTGGCAACTTTGGCAGGTTATGAACTTTTAATATTTTAATCTTTAGTATAGAAAAAGAAATGAATGCAGCTGTATTAACAAATCACTGCAAACATTTTGAAAGGTTAAGAAAAGTTATGTACGTAAGTAGAGAAAATGCTTTAGATATGTACTCTTGTCATTCTGTATTTTTTATTGTTGTAAGGGAGGTAAGTGGATAGTTAAGGATTAATCAAAAACAGCAATGAGAAGGAAGGAGACAAGAACACAGGCAAAACGGAATGTATCTGGGAAGAAAAGAAAAATGTAATAGCGTGTATGTCTGTATGGAGAGGTTTTTTCTCACTTTGGCAAGTGAGATAGTTGGTTTAGAATGTAAGATCTTGAAGAAGCTCCTTGTAATAAGAGATTTCATCCAGGTTATTGTTTCTTGAGGGGATAACCTCAGCACCTAACCTGGCAAAAAGTTATCTTCTATCTCCCTTTGGTTAAAGAGGGATGATCTTTGTTGTCCCAGTGATATAGAAGTAATCTTTTTAAATTAGGCAGATCTCTGAAGATATACTGGAATAGAGGTGTCTACATCCAGTCTTGACAGACACAGACAACACAGTAGGAAAGTTCAGAATTTGGGAAGTAATGTTACAGGCTTCCAGCCAGAGGATAGGTAACTTTGATGCAGGACTAGAGTATGTGGGATGGAGACTGGTGTCCACACTCCTCACTCTGCCTTAAGGTTTGCTAATTTAGCTGAGTTGTCTTATAGGAGTCCATTAGTATTGAGATTTTTTTTATTTTGAGTAAGAGGACGGATTGTTAAACACTGGAACAAGTTTCCTAGGGAGGTTGTGGAATCTCTGTCTTTGGAGGTTTTTAAGAACAAGTCAGACACCTGTCAGGAATAGTCTAGTTATTATGTGGTCCTGCATTGGGTGCAGGCAGGACTAGATGACCTCTCAAGGTCCCTTCCAATCCTACACCTCTATGATTCTATGACTGTTGCCAAACTTTTAGTCTGTCACACCAGATCCTAGCTCAGCCTCCTCATGTGATACAATAAATTCCTCTTATCTTTCTCTAGATTTGGGTGGGTTTGTATAGAAGTAATTAAGCAAACAGCAAAATGAGGGTTAATCTCAGAGTTGCTTTGTGTATTGTATTTGTTGGAGGATATATTCTGTAAATTGGTTCTCAAACTGTGGTGCACGTACCACATGATGGTATGCGGGTTTAAAGTATAGTATCAGGATAAGAACTCATAACTGCACTGATTAACATTGCAAAGGTGGTATGCCAACTGCTTTTGAATTCTGTTTGTTACACACGAAGTCTTAAAGTGAGAAATATTGTAAATGTTTGTAATATTTGATAAAAAGGGTATTTCACTCTTGGAGTTAGTATTTTACTGGGAGACAGGAATCTTAGAAACTGAATTTTTGTAAGCATGTCTCTCGTGGCGTATATTGTGAAATTCCTAAGCTGGAAAGAACATGTATGGAAGAACATGTTTTTTTCAATGTGGGATTTTGGTGATGAGTAGGGAGAATTATTTTAACTAAACAAGGTTAATATTTGGGTTGTCAGAGTTTAAGAAAATGTTCCTTCTTTCAAGTTATAATGGGTTAGTTTTGAAAATGGAAATTCACCTTTTCCTATTAGGTTGCAGGGTGATGTGAGGTTTGGTAACTTCACATTATGGATGTATTCTTTCCAAAGTAAAAACAACAAGATAGAACAGGGGTTCTCAACCTTTTTCTTTCTGAGCCCCCCTCCCCCCTCCCCCCTCCAACATGCTTTAAAAACTTCACAGCCCACCAGTGTCACAACTGTTTTTCTGCATATAAAAGCCAGGGCCAGCATTAGGGGGTAGCAGGCAAGGCAATTGCCCAGAGCCCCATGCCACAGGGGTCCCCACAAAGCTAAGTTGCTCAGGCTTCAGCTGCAGCCCCCGGTGGCAGGGCTGGGAGCCCTGGGCTTCAGCCCTACACTGTGAGGCTTCAGCTTTCTTGCCCTGAGCCCCAGCAAGTCTAACACTGGCCCTGCTTTGCGTGCCCCCCCCCTCCCCGAAACCTGCTTGCGGCCCCCTAAAGGACCCCGGAACCCTGGTTGAGAACCAGCTTGAGATAGAAAATGCTGCTGCTGCAACTTGGTATGATACATTTTATAGGAACCTGGTTAGTCTTTCTATTGGTTGTCTCTTTATCCAGGACTTCGCACCATGTATTCAAATTGTTTTATTATATTGATAGTCCAAATTTGAAATTAGTTGTAGGATTGAAAATAGTGGATTTCTTTTCACTGTATTACAGACTGAGACTTGGTTTCCATTATAAGCCTGATGTGACAGTACCACCCCCTCCAAAATCCTCAAAAAATGTCATTCCCACTTCAGATCTTCCATGTGTGGTCTGTGGTCAGCAAACAATTTTTGGCCCAAATGTGCGTTGATTGAAAGAAGCTGTTTTTGAGTTATAAGACTCAGGAAAAAACAACAACCCAGGCTTTAATCATGTTTAGAAAATTATATCTTTGCTGTTTTCTCTTCAGAATCATTTTGTACTAGAAATTTCAAATGAGATTTATTTGAGAGATCTTGGTAAAATCTAGAACACTGGGCTAATTCTGAAAGGGGGAAGGGCATGTTTGGGAACTAGCTGCTGTAGAACTTAGAATGTCAGAATGGTTCCCAGTGCATTCATAAACAAGGTAAATACATAAATCCCAGACACACAAACTTCGTTAAGGTTAAGGACATACCAATAATTTAAAGGTAAACAAATACATTGAAAAAACCGCACTATGTAGCTTTTTATATATATATGTGTGTGTGTATATATATGTGTGTGTGTGTGTGTGTGTATATATATATATATATATATATATATACGTATATATATATATAAAAACACTTAGAAATTGAGGAAATGTTAAGATTAAACATACATTTGAAAATCTCATAAGGCATAGGTAAATCATCACCAGAACAACCTTAACTGGTCTGGGACAACCAGAAATGTTGAGACAATTAGGTGAGAATGATATAAAAGCATAAATAGATTTGATCTGTTCTGTTGGAGATAACAAGAACGGGAATGGTTTCCCTTTACGTTTACAATGGCTGTGCCATACACAATCCACAAAAAGACTTTACAATTCCTGACTAGACAAATAGCACATTGGAGGCAGTCGTTCTCTGCTCTGTATTACGATTTCATGTGCCATCAATTATACAAATCTCATTAAGCACAGAATTAGTATACCTTTGTATGCAAATCTCTGAGACCCAGATAAGGAATCTATAGCAATTTATATGAATAAGGCAAAGCTAGTGTGTTGAAGCATCAGTTTACTAACAGAGACATGTATGCATGAAACCAATTGTAAAATCAGTACTTTGTGGTGCACATTTTCAATTCTTCATGTACCTCTTCCTCAAATATAAGATTGTTATTCCAGAAGTACGTCTTCCCAAAATTAGCCATATAGCCTGCAAATTTCTTAAAACCCTTTTGTAGGAAAATTTAAGAGATGAGGGTAGTAGTTATACAGCCCACTGTATTAGCACAGTGACTTTTCTGAATTTAATGGTAATGCTTTGATTTGTATATCTCAAAATACTTGATATTGGTGGGTTAATGTTACTCAGTGAGAACATGTTTAGGCCTATAATCAAAGTTAAGTGCAGTATCTGAAAATGGGTCACCGTTGTAGTTCAGGTAATGAGAATTATGGTTGGGGCAGAGGGAATGTAGTGCTAAACCTAAATAACTACAAAACTAATTAGAAATATGGGAAACAGAATAAGCTTCTGTATAATAAAAATGTTTGCGTTCAGTGGAAAACTGAATCCGCTTTGGGAATATACATTTGACAAATGCACTTGCCAATAATATTGTCATTGGCAAGTGGGCCTTACCTATTAGTTTAGCAGAATTTTTTTTTTTTAATCTACATTTTTTTTAATCTACATTTAATCTTTGGCTGTCACAGAAAACTTCTGAATGTGAACCAGTGCAGTGTGGTCTTCCTGAGCCTGCAGAAAGGGACTTAAAATACCAGAAGGCTGTGAGAAGACTTTCTTTTAGATCTGGGATGAGAAACAAAGTGTTGTTATGGATCAAAAGCTGGCGAGGAGACAGAAAACAAAGAATAGGATTAAATCAGCGACCCCCTCTTATAAATTAAAAACACTTTTTTATATATTTAACACCATTATAAATGCTGGAGGCAAAGTGGGGTTTGGGGTGGAGGCTGACAGCTCGTGACCCCCCATGTAATAACCTCGTGACCCCCTGAAAGGTCCAGACCCCCAGTTTAAGACCCCTGGATTAAATGGTCAATTTTCATGCTGGCAAAAGCTTAACAGCAGAATGCCTCAATGTTCGGTACTAGGTCCAGTGTTGTTTAATATACAAAAGAATGATCAGGGAAGGGGAATAGGTACTGAGGTGGCAAAATTTTCAAATGAGACGTTATTTAGATGAGTTAAGAATGGAGCTGTCCCAGAAGAACTTCATTGAGACCTAAAGAAGCTGATATAATGCTGTGCATTCAGGCAAATGAAGTTCATTACCAATAAATGAAAAGAATGCACAATGAAGGGGAAAAGTTAAGCTACTAACACGCTTTCCAAGGTTCTAAATTAGTTGTATCAACTCAAGAAAGGGACCTGGCTTTCATTGTAGATAGCTCAGTGAAGATGTTTGCTGTGTGGCTGTGGCAAATGATGCACAATGACTGGGATGGAGAATAATATGGAAAATATTACACACAAATACAGAGAAATCATTAAAGTAGCAAAGTCAGCATTCAGAAGTTAGGAACTGCCAGATTTTAAGTTAACTGTGCAAGCTTGTCACCTTCTTTGTGTAAATTAATTAAGATAGTCCTTAATTACATGATGACATTCTACTTTTTCCCCAGGACCCCTGCCTCACTGAATGCACTGGATAGATGGTACTCACTGAATGAGCAGCTATCGAGTATTTTATCCTCGTTCAGTGTGTGAAACCATACTCTATTTAGTGCACACCATCCAAACCCTGCTCTGACTACAGATTCATTTCCTCATTGGCTTTCTCTGTGGCACTCATTACTAAAGGATCTGGGTGCTTTACGAACATTAATGAATTTATTTTCACAGCACCCATGTGAGACGAGGTGGTGGTATTATCCCCATTTTACAGATAGTGTCTGAGGCACAGAGAAATTAAGGCCAAAAGTTCTTATGTGAAGAGCAGTGAAAAGATTGGGATTGTTTACCTTAGCAGTGAAATAAATAAGAGGGGGCGTGAAAAAGTATGTTAGAATGGAATAGAGAAGGTAGATTAGGAGCTTCTGTTTTTCCTCTCTCATAACATAAGAACAAGGGAAGCATTCAATGAAATTAAAAAGTGGCCGTTTCAAAACTGATAAAAGGAAATACTTTATTCACACAACATGTACTTAAACTATGGAACTCATGGCCCCCGGTGGTCACTGATGCCAAGAATTTAGCAAGATTCATAAAGGGATTGGGCATTTTATATGGACCAGGATGAGTCCTAATTGGCAGCAGACTATCCTGCCTCTGCCTAATGTGGCGTTCTTATGCCTTCCTCTGAAACGTCGGGTGCTAGTCATTCTGGAGAAAGCCTAGATAAAGCTGGATTGGGTGGACCTCTGGTCTGGTGCAGCATAGCAATTTCTCTGTTCTTGTGTAGATGTGGAGCTTGCTTATAGTTATCTGTGCCTTTGGCACCTCCGAATGGGATTACTACAGTGCCCTCCATTCGACACTGCTGGAAGACTGCTTTGAAATTTCAGTTCATGCGGAGCATGGTGGCCTGCTCAATATTGTTACTGGCTTCAGACTTATTTTTAGGTGCAAATCAAGGTTTTGGTTTTGACCTGCTGTATAAAGCTTTAAATGACTTGGTTTCTATCTACTTCCTCAGTTGACTTCACCTAGTTGTGATGTTCAGGCTGACAGCCTCCTAGTTCAGATGGCAAGCGAAGTGCCTTTGAGTCCAGTAATATTTTATATCATTTATATAGTATATCTATAGATCTCAAGATACCTTTTTAAGGGTGAGTACACATTATTGTCCTCATTGGATAGATGAGAAGCTGAGGCCCAGAGTGTGTGTTCATTTTGTTTATGCTCAGTAGGGAGCCCAAATCTGTTGGGCCCTTCAGGGCACTCTGCAAAGCTCACCTAGTTTCCCAGGCTTTCTCTGAGGGACATAGGTAGAGTTGCTCTGGGGAAGAGGTTCACATTGGGTTTACTGGGGGCAAGGGGGTTATGTTGATATGTCTTCCAGTTAAATTCTTTAGTTTGTATATTTTAAAAATTAAATTGTGCCTAGACTGTATCTTGGCTAGGCATGTTGTATAAACTCTCATTCGTCTCAATGTAGTAGTTTTTACTGCCTTATTCATCTCAATGTGGTGGTTTTTACTTCCTTATTCATCTTATTGGGATGGTTTTTATGTGTATGTCTGAATTGTTTCCCTCAAAACTGCTTTGTTTAGAACTTCCAGGAGACTTTGGACCTCTTCCTCTTCTCCATAAAACTTTCTCCCACTTCTTGAGCTCTGGTGGACAGCAGGGTAAATCTTTTATTATTTTTATTATTTGCACTGTGGTAGTGCCTAGAGGTTGTAACAGACATTTGGGCTCCTGTTACGGTAATCACCGTACATATGCATAGTAAGACTCATTCCCTGTCCCAAACAGCTTGCTGTGTAACCAGACAAGACAGACTGAGGACTGGAGAAAGGAAGCATTATTATTCCCACACCGTTTTATTTTTGATTTAACAGATGGAGAATTGAGGCACAGAGAAATTAAGTCACTTGCCTGAGGTCACACAAGGGAATTGATGACTGAGCTAGGAATTGAACCCAGATCTGTCAAATCGCAGTACAGTGCCTTTTAATCACAAACCCATGCTTCCAATCTCCTTTTTTCTAATTTCAGTTATGTCATGCAAATCTACATTACTATTTAGTATTTTAGATTTGGAATCTACTTTTAGTAATAACTTGAGCTTCAAATTTTGGTCAAAATAGTGTTATGTGACTGCATTCAGTTTTGATCACCGTACTCACGATCATAAATAAATAAAAACGAGGGCGGACACGTAATTTCAGAAATTTGTCAGAGTGAGTGCATCCTACCAGTAACAAAGTAGATGACGACACTTGGTCTGGGTTGTAATTTCATTTTTTTTCTTACCTCAGGTCAGATTTGGTCCTCCCCCATCACTTTCACCATTTTCTGGTGCCTGAATTGTCTTTTTGGGAGGCAGTGTTTCTTGTCTTGAGTGACAAGAGGTGCTGTCTCTGGTATGATAAATTGTCATCTTTCTCTCTGATATTTTCTCTTGCCTCTTGTTTTCCCCAAATTCCCTTTGCCACTATCTCTTTTTTCCTTCCTTTCCTTTGCTGTGCTTCCCCTCCCTCTCCTTCATTCCCACAAGGTCTTCTAAGGTGGGGTTTTCAAAGGAGCCTAAGGGTTTTAGGCACCTAGGTCCCATTGAAATTCAACTGCGCCCCTTTGAATAGCTCTGCTGGAAGCACAACTAAACCTGGTGAATATTAGGAAATGTTGCACAAAATTTTCCTAAGGTTCCCTTGCCCCTTTGTTTATAAAATGGTTTAAACACTAGTATGGCCTAGAGAAAATGGTGTTAGGGTTGAAAACTGTCTTGTCCATTCTGCACTACCACTGAAACAATCTTAAATACTAGTTTGTGGGAATTATTTTGATGAAAATCATTTTCTGCAATAGATATACTTCCTAGCATAGACAAGGCTCCTGGGGCCTCACCAACGTTAGCCTAATGAGAGTAACACAAATAACATTCTTGGCTAAGCCTCTGTTGGCCAACTATCTTAGACTTTGTTTCTGTTCGAAAATGGAACGGGGGTGGGATAGAAACGGTCTAGGCACAAAAAGTTCAGTATGCCTGATTAGCGTCCTGAACCATTTTAGTTTTGTCCTACATCTATACTAGTGCTCTTCTAAAGAGTTTCAGTTGTAACCTTCTGTGGGTGCCTATCCCATATTTACCAGTACAACTTCCAGAAGCAATAGGTTCTTGGAGATTTCAAAGTCCATAGATCTATTGAGAGATACTAATGGAAGGACTGGTGAACTGTTTGTGCTATTATGCCGGTAACTTCTGTCTACACTGGCAAAGAAATGGCTCTGATGGAAACAGTATTCAGATTTGCTGGTTATTTTTGAGAAATTAAAAAAAAACAAAAAAAAAACCCCAAATCCTCTGACTGGTTTTAACACCTGCTCATCTGAATTGGTATTAAAACTGCTGGAAGCCCTAGCGTAGACAAGGCATCAGTGGTTGGATCTGTTTTTGTCACCTTTTTAGTGAAATCTTCTGGAAAGCAATTCTAATGACAGCTGTGGTTAAAAACTGGTCTTGTTGCTTGAACCTGTCTACACTAGGGTTTCCAGCAGTTTTACCTCCAGCTCAACAAAGCTGGTATTAGAATTGTGGAGACTCTTTAGTAAACTTTCCCAGCGTAGACCAGCCAGGCTAATCCAAACACTATTTGGCACATGTCTACATTGTTTGAAGTACTTGTATGTGGATGCATGTGGTGTTTTACCAGCATGTTGGAGTAACAGGTTTTTTTTTAGAGTTGTAAATATATCTATTGTATGCAAGACCTTCATGAGAGGGGGGACAGACTTCTGGCTTATTGGAGGCTGGCAGAAATCAGGTCTATAATTCACCAGTAAAGTTGTTCCAGTGGTACCTGTGGTGGAATCTACTGTAAACACGGCACAGGTGTGTGATTGTCATGATATAAAACCCTCTCTCCCCCTTCTCCCACATACTTATAGACAGGGTCAGTGAGCATTTGTTGTTTTTTCCCATACCCCCAGTGTACTGTTTCCCATACCTCCCTAAATGTAATCATGGATTGATTACGGTAGGTACGGGATTCAGTATGCAGAGAAATATGGAAAGAAATTTTAAAGGAGTTGTTAGAGGGTATAATTCAAGACCAAAAATAAATTTTTAAGATGTAAATAGGTATTGAAGACTTAAGGACAGTGAAGCTTTATAAAAGAAAATATTAGAGCAGTAGTGATCAACCTTCCAGACTACTGTATCCTTTGCAGGAGTCTGATTTGCCTTGTGTACCCCAAGTTTCACCTCACTTAAAACTACTTGCTTAAAAATCAGACCTAAAAATACAAAAATGTCAGTCACACTATTACTGAAAAATAGCTGACTTCCTCATTTTTATCATGTAATTATAAAATCAATTGGAATATAAATATTGTACTTATATTTTAGTGTATAGTATATAGAGCAGTATAAACAAGTCACACTTTAGATAAGCTATTACCAACAGGAGAGTGGGTTTGTGTGTGTGGAAAAAAAAAGGGGGGGGGGGGAGAAATCCTGGATTTGTGCTGGAAATGGCCCACCTTGATTATCATACACATTGTAAGGAGAGTGATCACTTTGGATAAGCTATTACCAGCAGGAGAGTGGGATGGGGGGAGAGAAAACCTTTTGTAGTGGTAAACACCCATTTTTTCATGGTTTGTATGTATAAGAACATCTTCTGTATTTTCCACAGTATACATCCGATGAAGTGAGCTGTAGCTCACGAAAGCTTATGCTCAGATAAATTGGTTAGTCTCTAAGGTGCCACAAGTACTCCTTTTCTTTTTGCGAATACAGACTAACACGGCTATTACTCTGAAACAAGTCACAGTATGACATTTTAGTTTGTACTGACTTTGCTAGTGCTTTTTATGTAGCCTGTTGTAAAACTAGGCAAATATCTCGATTAGTTGGTGTACCCCCTGGTAGATCTCTGCATACCCCTGGTTGAGAGCCACAGCTTTAGAAAGCCATGAAATTCTCTGTTACATCTTAAAATTTTTGAAAAGTATGGAAATGCAATTATGATACCTCAAACAATGCTAACTTGGCCACTGTCCACTGCCATTGTGGGCATTGTGTAAGATGAAAATACCTATGCTAAGTTGATATCTCAACACTATATATCTGGATGATTTTGGTCACAATCTATCGCAGCTGCTATTGACTAACCATCTCTTCCTCTGTTTTAAGAAGTTTGTATTTGTAAATATCTTCAGTTAGTTCCATTGTGGATTGAAGTTGCATGATGTACGTAGCTGAATTGCAAGCTGACTGGTCCCTGGTATAGGTCACTCACCAGGACTTTAAGTATATTTTCCAGCACCCTGCTCTCAGTTCTTTGGTATCTGCAGCTTTAGAACAATCCGAGTGAAAACGCTTCTTGGTCTGCGCCAGTGGATAGAGAAAGCAGAAGAATGAGTGCTCTGGGCTGCAAAGTATACTCTTCCAGGTCTCTTGAGATGCGGGTAGCAAATTACCAAATTGTTATGGCACAGTATCAATATGGCCTGTAGGGTGCTGTTTTCCCACATCCTAGATGCCTTGCATGAGGAGCAGGAAAAGGCTGCTCAGGACTTTGTTATATAGAGGATTGTTTGTAGCAAAGGGTGCCCTTAGAGCATCTGATGCTTCTGATTCATGGGCCAGGCCAGTAAGGATAGGTATTGTTATAAAATACTATTCCTACATTCTCGACTGTCCTCTGAAGCTCAGTCAGAAATAGAGGATTTACCTTTTGAGGAGATGCCTCTTCTCTTGAAGACTGAGTGAAACTGAAAATTACCAATGCCGCTGTTTGCTCCTGGGGACTTACAGAGTCTGCTACAACCCAAGAGAGTTCGCCTGTCCTGCTTTTAGGTATTAGAGGTAGTTACCAAATACATCAGAGGTTCTCCTTCTACTATGGACCTCAGACCCAGCCTTGTCATCCATATCCCACCAAGAAGCAGGGATAATCCAAGCAGGACCACTGGAGATTTAGCTCAGGAGCTCATCAGCTTCTAGAGCTCAGATCTGATGTGATTATTGAGAATCCTGTGCCAGAGTCTTGTTAATATTGCACCTCTTCTACTACTGTGTCCCTTCCCTTTTCAAGTTTCGTTTCTCAGCATTAAGGTTCCTGGCATGCAATTACTTAAGGTCAATGAGTGTTGAATATTGTTTGCAGTGGTTACATTCAATTTCACACCAAATCTCCTTCAAAACCCACTTCTTCATTCCTCTTCATGGATCCTCCTCACAAGACAGCTTTTGGAGAAAACTGAATGTCTCCTTAACAAAGGAGCTGTATAGGATGGCGCCACAGCACCACCAGATCTTTCTAAAAGATTTTCAAACCTGTTGGATACCACCTGAGTTAACCTAAGTCACTTAATACTTAGAGACTATGGCTAAAAGGGAGGTGTGGACCCTCACAACTGCCTCAATTTCTTCCAGCAAACCCAGGAGCTTTACGAGAAGTGCCAAGAATGTGAGGAAGTGGGGAAGGTGAGTGTGAATGTGCAGAAGCAGCACCCTAGAAGGGCCAAATATATATATTCTGTGCCAAAGCAGAAATTAAAACCATGGGAGGCTAGAAGAGCCAGGTATGAGAAATGGTGTTTGGAAACCTTTTGTTGTGCTGTATGTAGATAGGTCATGGTGCGGCAGTTTTAGTGCTATGTCACATTTGTATCCCATTTTTCTTGACCATTTAAGGCAGGATTGCAACTGTTGGAGTAAACCATTGACATAGTTAGGGTGCTGGTATGAGCTGCTGGGCTGTTTACTGTTGCATTGCTCTGTGAAGAAATACTGGCAGCACAGTAAGGTGACAGGCCACGCTGGCACATGCATGGAGGATCCTGGGAAGAGAAGAATTTGGGTGTACCATTTCCTGCAGATACCAACTATTTGGAATGTCTGCTGGCACATGCAGGTGGGCGGTATAGGCTGATCAAATGTGGGCACATTGTCCACCGATGATTATTGTTCTGTTAAAAAGGCTGTTTTGTCTGACAGAATCTGATCCCATAAACCAGTACTGCTTATTCTATAAACGTAGCTAAATGTATTGTCAAACCATCTGTGTGGATGTTGACTTTTTTCTTAGAAATGAAACTGTACCTGTTAATGAGTATAATGAGCCCATGCAGTGTTGGTAGAAGTACTTAATGATTGTTGCCCCCTTTTTTTTTCTTTAAACAAGTCAGTGTCTTGCTTGCTTTGCACCAAGATCAGCCCCATTATCAAGTGTTACTTAATTAAACTAACCCAAAATTTTATTTTGGGCCCTCAGTCAGTTAGTGTTGTCAATGTATATTTCTTTGCTAATGTTATTAGGAGCAGCATGGGCAGTCTTCTCTTTTGCATTCTTTGCTTGTGTGATGGGTTGTACAAACCCCACACTGGACACTAAGGGGTTAAGGAACTGCTCTGCGTCCAGGCAGCCCCACCACACCTGTAGCAAATGCACCAACTGGAGGAGGAGTTAAAAGGCAGGGGAGCAGGTCATTTGGTGGCTGCTCAGAGAAGAGAGCAGACCTGCGACCTGCAGCTCCAAGAGCAAAAAGCTGAGGAAAGGCAGAATCCCTCCCTAAACAGCTGCCCAGTGGTCCCTCCCTGAGGTGAAGGGAGGACCTGCTGCAGAGACAGCCTGAGAGGGAAGCATTCCCCTCTCCCTTTCATACAAACTCTGGACTTAGTTAATCCCCCTTTATTTTTGTTCAAATTACCCCAGCAGGGGAAAGCCCTTGGCCTAAGCTGGCCCAGGAAGCTGGGCCATACTGCTAGAGGAGGCAATTGCTGCCCGCGAGAAAAGAGAGTGACCTCGCTACACTCAGGTGCCAGAAGGTGCCTTTTGGTGAGCAGACATCCCTTACGCTGCCTAAACCCAGACGGTGACTTTCGGACAATTGCAGGGAGGTGGTAGGAAATGGCGCAGGGAGAGCGGGCAGTCCCGGCTGTCAGAGCACTGACAGCTGTCAAAGGGCCCTAGGTCAGAGCCAGGTGGAGTGAAGGATCCTGGGCTCCCATACCAACAACCCCCCTTGCAAGTCAGGGGCCTAAGCCCTGACCATTAGGCTATACTCCCTTAACAACCACCCCAAGTGAGGACTGTCACAGCTTGCTTGTAAAGTGTATAGCTATGGCAGTATTTCTGTGTACGAGTGGTACACAAACTTCCAGTCCTCCCCCTCCCCCCATTAAAGAAATCTGTCTCTTCTCTCCCCCCCCTTACTGCAAAGTCACGGCTTCCTCAGCAGCAGAGGTTGGGTTGAAGGCAGAGCTGGGGATAGAATTGAGGATGAGGAAGAGCTGGGGCTAGAGGTGGAGCTGGACTGGGCTACGGGGAGAGGGAATGAGGGCAGAGCTGGGCTGGGGGTGGAGCAGGAGTGGGGACTGAATGGGGTTGAGAGAAGAGCGAGGCTGGGGGTGGAGCAGGGCTGGAAGTGTGGTGCTCCCTTCCCACCCTCTATGGGGCCTAGCATGGGCCCTGTCGTGACCCCCCTCCGACTGTGAGGTGCACCCCCTGCGGGTGTGTGGAGGAACAGTTTGGGGACCGTTGCTATATATGTTCCAGAGAGCTTTGGGAGTAAATGGCTCTTTTCCCCTAATGTGAATTACAGTTAATATCTTTCTCAATAAGAAGAAAAAAATTCAGATTAAAGGATCCCATCAGTAGAAAAAGGGGAGTCCTGTTAGGAAATGTATTCTGAGTGTCATGCTGATTTCCACAGCTGTTAATTCATTTTATTCAGATTAGTAGTTTTGAATGATATTGTCCAAGACTCCTTCAGGTGTGCTGCTAAAATCCTCAGCTCCTACAAACTTGCTCGTTGAACTTTCTGGATTTGCCAGTGAGGGTGTGATATTTTATCTGATAGCTCTTCTCTTCAGAATGGATGTAGTATTTTTTCTTTTATTTTTTTCAATAGAGTTGAATCTGGGGTTCTCAATCTGATTTGTCAGGAAATGTAGTTATGTAGGATTATAGGCCATATAACGATCCATGATCAAATGCAGAGGTTTATTTCAGTAAAGAGAGACTGTCAGTACTTTTTGGCTTATTAACTGTCTAGGAAGCATTTTAGAAACTGGAAGCTTCCTGACTGAGATAATTGAATAAGGCCAAAACTATCAGAAGTGGACATTAATTTTGTGTGCCTCATTTTTTGAGAGCCCAACTGGAGGATCCTCTGCCTGATTTTCAGCTACAGACCCACAGCTACAGTTAAGGAGCTGAACATTTCTGAAGATTTGGCTGTAAATCAATAATAAAGAAATGATTGTGCTTCCCCTTCCTGGCATACCATAGGAAAATTAAATGTTGATAAATACTAATCAGAATTAGACTCATGTAGTGTGTGAATGTAGAACGTACTTTCATATGAATTCACTTGGGAGTAAACAGATAAAATGTTAAATACTTCTGTAGGTGACAGTTAAGTAATATGGTGACTTATGGTTTGGTTCTTAGATAATGGACAGCACAACATCAGCAGTTTAGCACCTAGATCTTTGGATCGGGCTCAATTGAACTGAAACGAGCCTTGGTTTTGGGGTTTTTTTCTTTTAAATGTCACCTGCTTTGTCACAAAATAAGAACTGTATTTCCTATAGATTACAAGTGGACACAATATATCAGGGGTTCTCAAACTGGGGGTCAGGACCCCTCAGGGAGTCACAAGGTTATTACAGAGGGGGTCGCAAGCTGTCAGCCTCCACCCCAAACCCTGCTTTGTCTCCAGCATTTATAATGGTGTTAAATACATTAAAAACGTGTTTTTAATTTATAAGGGGGGTCTCACTCAGAGCCTTTTTATGTGAAAGGGGTCAGTCACCAGTACAGAAGTTTGAGAACCACTGCAGTATATTAGTCAGCTGCACAGTACCAATAAAATGCCATCTTCCTCAGCTGACAAACCATTCATGATTAGGGAGCTAGTGAAACAGTGTCATGTTTCTAAGAACATTTTTTAAAAAAGTATAAAATCTTGGTGATTTTCATTAATGGTTGTGGAGAGGCCCAGAGTGTGCTTTAGCATGTTTTAGAGGTGGACTTTGTGTTTGTGATGTCATGCCCCTTGCTAGCCAGTCTGGCAGGCGCTATATTAGGCATAGGTTCTGCATGTTACACTGGCTAAATCCCTGAAACATAGCTGCTTTGAGATCCTTGGATGCAAACTGCTGTAGAAGTGCAGACTTACTATGTTTTTATGATTGTTTTTGTTGTTACTGGATTGAGTTCATTGCTGCTCCAGAGAAGAATGGTTGGGCCAGGCTATCCAACTCTTCTCACTTCTGCTGCCCCAGTAGAAAGTCTTGAGTTAGAAGAATATGTAAGATTCAAGTGAGCCTTTAAAGAGGTTCCCCTGTTATGTTGCATTACTCTCTCAGGTGGTTCTAGGGAGAGCAGCTACCATTGCTTTGGCAGTGTTGAGGCCTGTGACAGGAATAAATTAGATGAATGTCTTCGGGCTGTGCTTTGGGGGGTGGGGGGGGGTGGGAAGAGAGAAAAGAAGAAACAGACTGAAAACAACTGAAGAAAAGAGACCCCATGATCTGCATTAGGAAAGAAATCAGAGTTAAGTTGGGAAGGTACAAAAATGAGAGCCGTCATAAGTAGAATTGGTAAAAAGTACACAGTGAATGCATTACTTGATTTTATTTGACAAATACTGTTTTTTGTATTATTTAACCAACTATGGAGCCCGTCGTGGCCTTTGGCAAACACATTGTTGGATAAAATACATATGTAATTAATCTAATGTATTTTAATGTTTTTCTGCTCTTTGGCCAGCCCTAGTAGGTACACTGTCAGACGGCTTCCATTTAATTACACACAAAAACTCTGTTAAAAACATTAAGGTTGCAGAGCCAAGCACTCCAAAATTAGGAAATGCCAGCATTAAGGTTGCCTGTACAAGCTTACTTTGTTTTCCTTCAGTGTATGTATTATGATACTGTCTTTAATTACATGATCACAGATAATTTTTCCATAGGACCCATGCTTCATTTAGCGCACAGGATGGATAGTGCTCACTTAGTGAGCAGCTATTCAATATTTTTGTTTTCTCATTGTTCAGTGTGTGGCCCCAGGCCACAGTGCACTATTCAAAACCTGCTCTGAAGAAAGAATTATGAATTTCCTCATGGGCTTTTCTGTGATACTCATCACTATAGTATTTGATTGCTTCACAACAATAATGCATTTATTTTCATAACACTCCTGTGAGCTGAGCGGGATGATAGCCTCATTTTACAGATGGGGAACTGGGGCACAGAGAGATTATGGCCAAAAGTATCCACTAATTTTGGATGCTCAATTTGAGACAACCAGGAGCTGATTTTTCTGAGTATTTAGCATCATACAGCACTTCATTATATGTTCAAATCACGGCTCCCATTGACTCCATTTGCAGCTAAGAGTGCTCAGCACTTCTGCAAGTCAGACCCCAGGGTAGCAAGGCAGGCACCCAGAAAATGAGGAACATGAATGACCATTGAGAAAAGTTTGGTTTTAAGTGACCTGGCAACTCTGACACTGATAAAATCCAAGAGCCTCCTTTGTCTTCCTGCAGTTCCATGCCTCATTCACTACACATCTTCCAACTTCTGCAACAAATGAAGCATGGGTTCTCCAAACCACACTCTCCTGTTCTCTGAAAATATCTTCTCAATATGCAGTGGCAGTCAAAAAAAGCTAACAGAATGTTAGGAACCATTCGGAAAGAGAGAGATAAGACAGTAAATGCCACTGTGTAAATCCATGGTATTGAATACTGCATGCTCAAAAAAGAGATATTAGAATAGGAAAAGATACAGAGAAGGGCTCCACAAATGATTAGGGGTCTAGAAGAGCTTCCATGTGAGGAGAGATTAAAAAGACTGGGACTTTTCTGCTTGGAAAAGAGACAGCTAAGGGGGGATATGATAGACATCTATAAAATCATGAATGATATGCAGAAAGTGAATGGGGAAATGTTCTTTACCTCTTCACATAAAACAAAAACTAGGGGTCACCCTTTTGAAATTAATAGGTAGCAGGTTTGAAACAAACAAAAGGAAGTACTTCTTCACACAACACACAGTTAGCTCTGTGGAACTTGTTACCAGGGGATGTTTTGAAGGGCAAAAGTATAACTGGGTTCAAAAAAGAATTAGTTAAGTTCTTGGAGGATAGATTCATTAATGGCTATTAGCCAAGATAGTCAAGGATGCAACCCCATGCTCTGGTTGTTCCTAAGCCTCTTACTGTCAGATGCTGGGACTGTATGACAGGAAATGGATCACTTGATAATTGCCCTGTTCTGTTTATTTCCTCTAAACTGTCTGGCATTGGCCATTGTCGAAAGACAGCATACTGGGCTAGATGACAATACTGTGTAAGACCAATGGTCTGTTCTTATGTTCTCCTTTACTGCACAACCCTGATTCACCCTCAGAGTGGGTCCATCCTGTGTTGCGGGGAGAGTCCTTTGTAAAAAATAGACTTTAATTACATGGTCCCATTCTATCACATATGCATAAGGGGGCCGAATTAAGATTGCATGGACAACCTTAATTCTGGCATTTTCTAACTTTGGAGTGCTTGATTTTGCTAGAGCTTTTCAAAGAAAAGGTTACCAGAATTGTTTTTAACACTGTAAACCTACCTGTTTTTCTCTAGTCTAGTTCTCTGACATGGCTGAATTGTTTTGGCTACAATTTTCAAAAAAAACAAAAAAAATAACCCTTGGGCCTGAGGCAGATATTATCTAGCATGGGAAATTTCAGCCCAGTGGTTAACATTTGGTGATGTTATAAGCAAATAAAAACACTTATCTTTAAAAGGCCCTATCAGGGTAATAGGTGCTACCAGCCAGGCCTACAATATTCTCCAGAATGTAACATTTAAATGCAGTACAGACTGTGTTTTTCCTTTTATGTTGCAGGGTTGTGGCTTTGAGGGAGCAAGCCCAGCACAGCTATTTTTTTAAAAAACTCTGGTTTGTAAGCTGACGCTGTGATAGTCAAAGGGGCCTGAGGGAGGTAGGTGACCAGCTCCCATTGAATTTCAAAGGGATTTGGCTGCCCAACTTGCCTTTTGAAGCGCTCAGTCTTAGTTGTTAGGTTAGTAGATGTCAGGTAAATTTGTCCAGCACCCCATGTAACTCATGAAGTAAAGCTGGTGTAAATGAGCATCTTCATCCTAAAGAAGGGAAGGCCCTCACTCCTGGCTGCAGCTTGGCTGCCAGCCCCCGCTTTTGGCCCCTGTCTGTGGCTCTGCTCCCGGCCTGAGGGAGCGTGGACACGTTCCATTACTGGTAAGGGGCCACATGAGATGGAAAGTTTGGGTATCACTGCCCTACTGAATCCATTCCATTTCCATTGTGAAGCTGTACGCTTTTTCCCCTGTATTTCACGTTGTGTATGACATGACAAGTGGCTCGTATGAGTTTTACAGTCCTGCCTTATTCTCATCCAGTATGATATTTACACCATCACACTGGGAGGGATCTTTCCTTTTTAGCTGTGACCTCAAACTTTGCTACTTCACCCAGATACAGAATTGCTGCACCTAGCTACTTGGAATCCTACCTAGGTTCTTAACTTTAGATAACGTAATTTGCCTCAAGGAAGTCTAGAAGGTGCTATTGGAATCCTGCTAGCTTCTTTTTGGTTTTGGTTTTTTTGGAGTCATGTCCCTTGAAACGGGCACGTCTTTTAATTTGTTTTTTTGTAGGGATGGATTACCTTGAGTATGCTATCTACCTTCTCTTTTGAAACTGTTACTTTCCCTAAAAAAATCTGTTAACCACCCCCAGTATTCAAGTGTACTTGGAGCTAATTGTGGTTTACCACGCTTGTGTGAATGAAAAATTTGTCTTTACTCATTTACTGCAGAAGCATTTACTTAAAGGGATTTTGTATGTATACCTTCAGATTAGACATCTCACTGCTTCATGGAATTTGAATTTGGTTTTAAATAAACTCAAGAACCATTTTGGGTGTAAACTATATTTCTTTTTAAAGTGACTTTTCTGGTTACTCCTATTTTGGCCAGACAGGTAGGTGAAATTCAGATGCCTTTTGTCCTGCTTTGCAGTATTTCATAAAAATAAGCCACCTCTGTTTAATCTAAGAGATTGTTAGCCAAATTGGTCTACAGATTTCATCTCACATAGACTATTGCCCTTCCAATCTTACACTTTGAGATCTCATGCTTTGTTGGATGAGGCTTGGCTACATACACTGAATGTGAAATAGGTCACATTTATCTGGACAGGACTAAGCTTTTTTCATAGCTCATCGTGGTTGTTCATTGCATTTGGAGAGAACTCAAAGGGGGAGTCTGTTCATTCAGAGACAGGCCAAGTGGCTATTTCTGTGTATCCAGAGTAGTTATTCTTTATTCTCAGAGAGAACTTCAGGTCATTCTACAAGATGTGTGGCAGCCTCAGCAACTTGTCTCTGTAAAAATATATATTTTCAAACCCCAAATTTGCAAGGTAGTCAAGTGGCATTTGAGCCATACTTTTATCCTGTATTTTCTTCCTCTGTTGAAATCAGATCAGATGCTCACTTCAGTCTCATCAATTAAATACTACTTAGCTCTCCTGTTATGAGTGTTGCTTCTGTAGGTTAATTCCTAGTAGAAAGAATTCCATAAAAGAAGAAGGAATTTTACTTATGACTCACTTGATTTGGAGGAGAGGAATCTACAGGCACAAATGTGAAAGTGGCATTTTAAAAATACTTTAAGCCTGAGCATAGTTTTTCATCTAAAATATCTATGCTAAAATATTTGTGTAGTAATTTCTTGTGTAAAGTGTTTTCATGCATCAATAAGCAAAAACTTAACGTGAAAATACTGCGTTCTTTATACTGAAGGAGAGCGAATTTTGTCCATAGATGCTAGTATGTATGTTCTGATTTGTCTCATTAAAAAAAAAATTTGTTTTACGTTAGTATTATTAATAGATATCAAGAAACCTTAACCTTTTATGAACTGAGAGGATTGCTAGTGAGGTAAAATATTACCAAAAAAGGGTTTAGGACTGCTGTTTAATCAATTAAAAGTACTATTTTGGGCTTTTAGCACACTGCTACCCTCTAGTGGAGCTATCCTGTATTAAAAAAAGACAGTCCTATTTCCATTGGCTTGTCAAAAGGACAGGGGTGGGAAATAAAGCAGAAGGGAGAGAAGAGAGGTAAGAATAGACTAGAACAAATTCTGATTCTGAAAACAGTAACAAGAGGTTGAGACTAGGGTCTCAGAAGTTAAAAGAATCTGATTCAAAGATCCCAGCCGTAAGACTAAGAGGGGAATTGAGTTGAATTGTTTTCCTTTGCCTTTAAGCAGAGAGGATTGACTAGGAGGGTAGAGGTATGTGCTCATGAAGTGTAGGTATCGTTCCAAACTGGAATGTAACTATTTCTTTGGACCTGCTCTCATTGCATATTCATATTTTAGTAATAATTTAGTAGGACTTAGTGATTTAAAAAAAAAGTTATTCATTTTGCTCAGCCCACCCAGTAGAAAGTGAAAAACATCTACAAATGCTTTCCTGTTAAGATAAATTTATAAAATGCATTGAAAATACAATTTTAAAATCGGCGTTTGAACACGTTTCAGTTGTCTCACTGAAAGGGGCATACTGTAACGCTATTAGGGGAATACAATGGAGGAGACTGGAGGGCAATTTTCAGTTCAGGTGAAGATTCATAAATGTATATTTAAAAAACACTGTCATTAGTGTTAGAGGGCCTGCTTTGCATTTACATCAAGCGCCCTTTAACACTAAGGCACCTGCCAAAAGTGGCGTAATCAGAATTGCTTTCAGAGTGTCTTGCCATACATGGTCTAGTGGTTCTCAACCTTTTCAGATTACTGTACTCCTTTCAGGAGTCCAATTCATCTTGCGTACCCCCCAAGTTTCACCTCACTTAAAAACTACTTGCTTACAAAATCAGAAATAAAAATACAGAAGTGTCACCGCACACTATCACTGTGAAATAGCTGACTTTCTCATTTTTACCATATAATTATAAATCAACTGGAATATAAATATTGTTTTTACATTTCAGTGTATAGTATATAGAGCAGTATAAACAAGTCACTATGAAATTTTAGTTTGTACTGACTTCACTAGTGCTTATTACGCAGCCTCTTGTAAAACTAGGCAAATATCTAGATGAGTTGATGTACCCCTGGGAAGACCTCTGCGTGTACCCCTTGTTGAGAGCCACTGGTCTACAGAATTGTCCCTCTTAGTATCCTCTTTTATAATGTGGTCCTTCCCCATGCGCATTTTCTCTGTAAATGTCAAATTTGTATTCTGAGAATTTGTTTGCAATGTTTAAAGTAAATGGGGAAAAGGATTGGACACAGGAGATAAGCTGACAGACCTGCTGTGCTCACTCTCCTGTCATATTATCATTAAGATTTTTTAGATAGAGTAGTCTGGATGTAGTGTTGATTTCAGTATGCAGTGCAAAAATCTGTTAATAGATTGTGGGGATTAAAAATTGAAAAAATCTAAGAAATTAAGCTGCTAGCACAACCAGGTTTTTGATTTCCAAAGGTTGAAAAACTTTTCTTAAGACCTACACAAGAAAGGGAATGCGGTTGCTGTGAGGTGGATAATCGTTTGCAGGAGGATCTGAGCAATATCAGTGGGTTGGCGGTGTGAGATTTTGGGCTGCTCTGTGGTAGGCTTTGACCAAAAATGGGAATAATCATAGAAGAGCCAAATCCAGGGTAAAGAGTTTAAAAAATGGGAGCATAGAATGAGTCTTCAAGTCAATAATTTGGAGCCTAAATAACCTGATTATCAAAAGTGCTGAGCACCCAGCAGGTTCTGCTGGTTTTAATGGGAGCTCTGGGTATTCAGCTCTTATTTAGGTGAGTAAATTGGCTTAGGTGTCTAACTTTAGGTTCTCATTTTAAAAATATCGGCTCAGGATCCTTGTATGGAACTAAGAGATATAAAAATAGTAATGTTATACCATCGGTTGCAATGTGTTAGAAAAATGAGGTGATAACTGACCTGGAGTGAAGTGAAGAAATACTGGCATGCAGAGTTGTGGAGATATCTGTGTTTTTTCGATGATTTAATGATTACATAAGAACGGTAATACTGGGTCACACCAAAGGTCCATCTAGCCCAGTATCCTGTCTTCCGACAGTGGTCAGTGCCAGGTGCTTCAGAGGGAATGAACAGAAGAGGTGATCCTATCGCCCATGTTGTGTTCTGGACCTAGAATTTCAAGTAGTAGTGATGTGATATAAGTCTTTAGATTT
Source organism: Chelonia mydas (assembly GCF_015237465.2). Taxonomy (NCBI): domain Eukaryota; kingdom Metazoa; phylum Chordata; order Testudines; family Cheloniidae; genus Chelonia; species Chelonia mydas. The sequence goes on along the minus strand of NC_051245.2, from coordinate 127,764,229 downwards.
TTTTTTTTTTTTTTTTTTTTTTTTTTTTTCAGCTTTAGTGTATACATTTTGTAGTTGAAATTTATGAATGGATCATAGCATGTCCCAAAGCTTTCTATTTGAAAATGTGGTGTATAAACATTTTTGAGTGCATAAATGTGTATGTAGTTAATATTTTAACAAAGCTTTAAAAATAACCCTCAAGCTGTGTTTTCATTTATATTCTCAATTAAGGGAAACCCAGGTATTTTTCCCAGAAAGAATACCCAGTGGGTTCATTCGTTCTTTCTTTCTTTCTCTTCTGTGTCATTTTGAAATATTTGTGAAGAAAACAGTTTTTGACACTAGAAAGTTTATTTTCCCACTTAAATCTGTGAATGAATACTCTAAAGAGTTAAAAAGACCGTGATAACTTAAGGGTTCTTATTGTGACATAAGAAAGTGACAGAATTGTCTAAAAGCCTACAAGGGAAGAGTAATGGGTGGAATCGTTTGGTGATTGGAGGGAGGTGCATGTCTGGTGGGTAGAATAAACTGTCATTGAATGTTGAAGGAAGAGGAGCGAATGAAATTATGAACTGTTGGAGGGACTGGGCTTAAAATTTAGAGGCGTGGGCAGAGCATTTGATGTGGTTCTCTATAAAGCTGGCTATTTTATATATTTTTCACTCTTCACTGTATTGAACTCTAAAGGTGGTGGTTATCTTTCTGACTGTACTAAGTGTTAAAGGTACTGACAGTAACCAACCTCTGGCATTAGTGTTCACTGATCATCAAACATCAGGATGTAAATTTATCTGACTGCATGTGCCTGAAGTTGAAGAAAGTGGTAGGAAGCAAGCAATTGAGTGAACTAAAGTAATGAAAACAGATGATTTTTCACAATCATTGTGTAAACATTATCAAAAGTTAAATAGGAGTATTGAAAGGATTCTTGCTTGTCTCAAAAAGTGTAGGAAATAAGTTTCTTCAGCTCCTTCGAGATCCAATGTACCTACCACTGAATGGGATTTCATCTATTGAAGGAGAAAGTCAAAATATTCATGAGTTTGATACTGTAAGTGAGACATTGATACCATCATCTTCATTGAAATATAAGATATGATGAAACGCTTAAACACTGTTCCAGGCCACGAACAGTTTAAAGAAATGATTGAAGCACTTTCCTATGGATATACTCTTCCAGGCAGATTTAAATTCACAAGTCCACTAGTAGAATGTGGCAAGTGAAGAAATGAAGGAAAAATTAAAGGAAGTACTAAAAGAACCGCTATTCATACTAATGCATAATGTCAAACAAATGACCAGATAATGGCTACAAGTATCCATACGGGGGAAATCCATTCCTATTTAGTCCTATTGATTCTGAGTCTAAAAAGAAAACCACAGAATGCTGTTTAAGTTGTTGAAGACCTCACTTGAGAGAAAAGTCTGACAAGGAGATCTTTGCCATTTGCTTAGACGATGAAAAGCTTCTGAAGTGTCGTTGTACTAAAATTCCGATGTATAGATGTTGAGTATGCTATTGAAACCTGATTGACCATGGAGTAACACCTAACAGAGCTCTAAAACAGACTGGAAATTCAAACGTTAGTCAGCAGGCACCATCATTCTTATGGATGATAGGATTGGTTGTCCCAGTTTTCCCAGTGACTCCTGATGGAACTCCCAGGAAGAGGGTGTCTGCACTTGCAGCCGACTATGAAAAGCACGTACAAATTTGCACTGAGCATGAGAAGGACTTTGATCAACATATGGCACACATTTACACTAGTTCCTTTCTATAGACTCCTGTAATTTACAGAAGCAATTGAAGGAAATTTAGAGATTTGACAGATTACAAGCAGATGACACTCCTGATGCAGTCTGTGACTTTATCTAATTAACAACAAAAAATTGAAACCACATGGATAACATCACAAAATGCTTAGGAGAAGCTATGAAACCTTTCCATGACATAGCCAGCGTGACTAATCCCAAATACAAAGTTAGAGCTCAGAATAAGGAAGAAACTGAAAAGTGGCTGATGGAACATAATTCTGCTTTTTTTCTTCTTTCCTAGTGTTTTGAAATAGGAGATCCAGATGGCTATTGCAGATATGTTTTGTGAATATGATTTTATCAAGCTGTTGCATCAAAAAAACGTAAAATTGTGGAAGTAAAATCACAAAAGACAGAGAATGATTTAATTCAGGATTTTGTCAGTTTTTAAAAGACCTGCATTCTGGACTAACTACAGCATCACTTGGCTATAGTTTTTAGCATCTTCAGATTGTTTTAGTCAACGCTTCATTTCAGGCAGTGTTCTGAAAAAATTGTGTCTGTATTTAAAAGCACATACAAAAGATTGTACAGTAGAACCTCAGAGTTACAAACACCTCAGAAATGGAGGTTGTTCGTAACTCTGAAATGTTCATAACTGAACAAAACGTTATGGTGGTTCGCTGAAGTTTACAACTGAACATTGACTTAATACAGCTTTGAAACTTTACTACGCAGAAGAAAAATGCTGCTTTCCCTTTATTTTTTAGTAGTCTACGTTTAACACAGTACTGTACTGTATTTGCTTTTTAAATTTTTTTTCTCTCTCTCTGCTACTGCCTGGTTGTGTACTAGCGGTTCCAGATGAGTTGTGTGGTTGACTGGTCAGCTCATAACTCTGAGGTTCTACTGTAGTCTTAACTAGTTAGTAAGCTAGTGATTTGATTGTGTTCTTGTGCTTCACTTGCAGAATTCAGGCTTTTCATTTTGGACCCTATGTGCCTTTTTATGTTTGAGGCGTAAATGTGCTTAGTCCTATAATATGTTTTATTTGCATAAAACCTTCCTCGGTTTTTTTCTGGTGTTGCGTTCAGGTGGAGGACAAATAGAGACAAGCCTACTTTCTTTCAAAACGAAGTGCAATTACCGCTGTTTATGAGCAATTTTCTTTGTTTACAGGTGTCAGCTGCGATGCATGTTTAAAAGGAAATTTTCGAGGTCGCAGATACAAGTGTTTAATTTGCTACGATTACGATCTGTGTGCATCCTGTTATGAAAGTGGTGCAACGACAACAAGGCATACAACTGACCATCCAATGCAGTGCATACTAACAAGGGTAGATTTTGGTAAGTGACATCTCATTGAAATTGTGGTGGTTATTTTGAAGTATATCTAAGCATAGTATGTATTGTCATTTTCTGATTTATCAACGTGGGCTTTTGAGCAGCATCATTGAAAAACAAGTCTACAGAATTTAGCTTTTTCTTTTAAAAGCATTCTACTGAGGCTTGTTTTTGGTGGCAGCATATGAAACTTATTTCTTTAGAAAGTCTTTATTTCTGCTTTCTCTTCATTTGACTCTTAAGTTATCTGCTTAGATATTTGAATACATCTGTTAAGGACATCTGTCAGCATAAAACAAACTGAATTTTATGACAAGTTATAGCAAGGCTAAATGGAAAAGTGAATACTCTGCTGTAAAGCAGGGGTGGCCCACCTGAGCCTGAGAAGGAGCCAGAATTTATCAATGTACATTGCCAAAGAGCCACAGTAATACATCAGAAGCCCCCTCATCAGCTCCCCCAACTCCCCCGCTCCCAGCACCTTCCATCCACTGTCAGCCCCGCTGATCAGCGTCTCCCCCCCCATCAGCTCCCCCCGCTCCCAGCACCTTCCATCCACTATCAGCTCCGCTGATCAGCGTCTCCCCCGCCCTCCCCGCACCTCCCAATCAGCTGTTTCATGGCATGCAGGAGGCTCTGAGGGGGAAGGGGAAGGAGTGAGGGCATGGTAGGCTCAGGGGAGGGGGCGGGAAGGGGTGGAGTAGGGGCAGGGTCTGGGGCAGAGCCAGGGGTTGAGCAGTGAGCACCTCCTGGCATATTGGAAAGTTGGCGCCTGTAGCTCCAGCCCCGGAGTTGGTGCCTAGACAAGGAGCCACATATTAACTTCTGAAGAGCCGCATGTGGCTTCAGAGCCACAGGTTGGCCACCCCTGGCTGTAAAGTGTCACTGGCTAGAATTAATGTAGTGACAAAGATGAGATAGGAAGGGCTGTTATCTTTGGTTGTTGCTCTGGGGTTGTTAACACATCAGTGGCAATGCTAGGTTGCTCCTGAATACTGGAAAATTAACATCAGGTCCTTTTGCTTGGAATATACTTGAGTACAACTATTCTAATTAAGTACAGAACCATTAAATATAAAGATTGGCTTCCGTTCCTTTGTTTCACAATCGTGATTCCATAGCACCTGTGACAGGATCAGGCCAGATGGCTACAGGAAGAGTGGTAGAAGGCAGATATATTAGCCCCAGGTTAAGTAGGTCTCTTTTCCCTGAGTAAGGTAACAGGGAAGGTTCCAGAACAATCAGGAACTTTCTGGAAACAATTGAGGCAGACGGGCTGATTAGAACACCTCCAGCCAATCAAGAAGCTGCTAGAATCAATTAAGGCAGACTAATCAGGGCACCTGGGTTTAAAAAGGAGCTCACTTCAGTTTGTGATGCGTGCGTGGAGCTGTGAGCAAGAGGCGCAAGAAGCTGAGAGTGAGAGGGTGTACTACTGGAAGACTGAGAAGTAAAAGCATTATCAGACATCAGGAGGAAGATCCTGTGGTGAGAATAAAGAAGGTGTTGGGAGGCGGCCATGGGGAAGTAGCCCAGGGAGTTGTAGTTGTCACGCAGCTGTTACAGGAGCCACTGTAGACAGCTGCAGTCCACAGGGCCCTGGGCTGGAACCCGGAATAGAGGGTGGGCCCGGGTTCCCTCCATCCCCCCAACTCCCTACTTGATACCGGAGGAGTTGAACTGGACGGTGGGTTCCACCAGAGGGGAAGGTCTCTGGCCTGTTTCCCGATCCACTAGGTGGATCAGCAGAGACTGCGGGGATTGTTCTTCTTTCTTTCTTTCCCCATGCTGGCCAGTGATGAGGCTAACTGAGTAAACGGCAGATTTGAGCCAGGAAAGTGGCCAAACTGAGTGCTGCCGTGAACCTCTGAGGCGAGAAAATCCGCCAATAAGCGCAGGACCAACCAAGGCAGAGGAGGAACTTTGTCACAAACCATATTTGAAATGCTACAGATATGGCTAAGGAGGTACTTTCATGTTCTTTGGATTAACTTTTTCAGGCTTGTTCTAAACCTTCAGCATAAATTTTGTATAATTTGATGAAATTCCACTTGGCTGTTATCCATTATCTAAACATGAAAAATCACCCAGCAAGAAAGTAGTGGAAGCATGGTGAAAGAAGGAAAGAAAACACTCCTGTGGGGAGAAAGTTCAGCCACATTTAAAAAAAAAAAAGCCTTAGGGGCACTGAGTTCTGCTACATTTCTGCCTGCAAATGCAGCAGCATAGAAAACATTAGAAGTGAATGTCTTCGTAGCCAATGGAAGAACGTGCAGGAAATGGAAGAATAAAGGATGCTGGGGAAAATGTCTGTTGAAGAAAAGGTTACAGGGTGGTAGCCCAGCAATAAACTGGTGCCTATTTCCTGGGATCTGTGTTCAGGGACATTTGAACACAGTTGTTTTAAAAAATCAGTCACTTATTTTGACCAGGGTCCTAGTGGGGGACAGCTGAGGTCACTCAGTTAAGGTGAACTGCAAAGAACGGGGCAGAGAATCCCCAAGCCAGCACAAAACAGCTTCTTTATTACCTTCTGGTTACTCAGAAGTCCAAACTACACAGTTCCCTTAAAGTGATCCAGCCTCAGACCTCCATCCAGATACCTAAGTCAAATACGATGATGTCTGAAAATCTTATTTCATCATATAAAATAAAAGGATCGGACACATTACCTCCCAGGTTAATCAATGTTTCAAATCTTACACAAATACACACTATAGCAAATTCTTATTAACTACACTAAAATTTATTAAAAACCAACACAGAGAGAGTGTGGTTAAAAGATCAATACACATACAGACATACGCTCAATTCGTTGAGGTGCATATTCAGAGCAGAGATGGTGAGCTTTGTAGTTGCAAAGAGTTCTTTCAGAAATAGTTCATAAGCTATAGTCCAATGTCCAGATAGCCTATTCAGGGCATACCAGCATAACTGGGACGTCAGGTCTTGCGACTCAAACTTCCCCTGGTGAAGCTTAAGCAGATCTGAGGTGACAGAATCAGACCCAAGGATCTTTTATACAATTTCAGGTCTTTTGGCAAGTTGGAGTTCAAAAGATAATTAGCATGGCTTTGAAGGAGGTCCATCACCGGTACTTAGCATTTTTCATCCATAGATCTGAAAGCACTTTACAAAGGAGAAAAGTACTATAGCTGTTTTTCAGATGGGGGAACTGAAGCACAGAAATGAAGTGGTTTGACCAAGATTTCCCAACCGCCAGTGGCAGAGCTGGAAAATAAAACCCAAGTCTACTGAGTCCCTGTCTAGAGCTCTAGTCTTAGGTCACACTTCCATGTGAGATGTTCACAAGGTCTTGCACAACTTCAAACTTTTGACAGACAAGCCATACATATCATTAATGAAAAATAAAGACTTGGATACGGTGCTCTTAGATGTCAGGGATTGCTCATGCATTTGAAATTAATGTATTGCAGACTATGCACCTGACACCGTTATGGAGGAACCTTACTGATCATCCAGATTCTCCAGAGGCTCAGGATGATCTAGAAGCCCACATGAGAGGCATCAGAACTGAATAAGATAGACAGTAGTGCTGATTCACTATGTTCAAATTTATAAAGTCTGGTTGTCCTTTTTACTGTTCAGAGGTCCCACAGGTAACCTGGAACTTCTTTTCAGTGAGAGGGGAACTCTCTAAAGCTGAAGATCTGATCACCTATGGCAATTGTATTGTAGTTCTTCAGTCCTTACAGGATGACATTGGTAAGGAAGCTTGATGGACGCCAGAGCCTTAAAATGCTGAGAGCAAGTCCAGCCATCTGTGTGCTGGCCCAGCATAGGGCAAGGACTTGAAACAGAAGGTGGAATCACATAGCTCTTGAAAAAAGACCGGAAAGATACAGTTGAAAGAATCTCTTATTTCCTGAGAGGTCTCAGAAGATAACACTAGACCTGTGTAAAGGAGGAGGATGTGCATATCTAATAGTTATTGCCTATTTTTTAGATTGTAGAAATTCTGCTTCTTACTAGATCTTACAGGTCATAGAGTAGTTACAAGACATATTTTCTCATTTTGGCATTCCAGAAGAGAGAATCACCGACCATCAAGGACTTGTCTACATAGCTGTAGTGTTTCAGTGTAGACACTGTCTGTGCCAGGGGAAGGGTTCTTCATCAGCGCGTAGGTATTCCATCTCCTCAAGAGCTGGCAGCTAGGTCGATGGAAGCATTCTTCTGTCAATTTAGCTCAATCTACAACAGGGTTTAGGTCAGTTTAACTATGTTGCTCAGGAGTGTTAATTTTTCACACCCCTGAATGACATAGCTGGGTTGACCTAACCTTTTAGCCACCATTTACTAGCTCTCAATTCCAAGCTTTCAGGATGCATTGTGATTTCAAGCATGTTAATTCCACCCAACTCCCACCCCATCTAAACCCAAGGGAATGGACTTGCGGAGAGAGAGGTATAAATTCTTAATAGAATTCTACAAGAAGATCTCTCATTAACTGTGCTGGGCTGTAGGGTAACTGTCACATCAATCACAAGAGTAATCTCAGCTCGGATGCATATGGGGCAACAGATCCAAACAATCCTGCCAACCTTCGAGACAAACGTTTATGCTAAGTGTCTCTGCTTAAAGAATGTGAGGCTTAGGCCATGTCTATATGTGCAGCACTTCAGCAGCACAGCTGTGCCCATGCAGCACGTCTGGTGAAGACACTCTATGCTGTTGGCATAGTAAAACCAATTCGGGGAGCAGCAGAAGCTATGTCAGTGGGAGAAGGTCTCCTACCGACATAGCACTGTGCACATTTATGTTTCATCACACCCCTGAATGACACAAATTATGCCAGCATAGGCTGTAGTGTAGACAAAGCCTTAGAGATACAAAACTCTTAAGTCGTCTCAGGCTTCAGTGACTGGATTTCAGCGTGAAGCTTACCCAAGCTAAAACCAGAAGAACAGAAACTGATAAAACAAGAAAAATACTGAATAATACTAGCCGTTGCCAGTGGACATAGCTGTACCCAGAGACCCTCCTACACGAATGAAATTGATCGCTGATGAGTACAGAAGAAAGTAGCAACATCTTCAACTGGTTCTAAATCTAGTTGTTGGCATATGACTCTAGTAGCAGTGGTACTTGCACCAGAGCTTTAGTGAAAGGCAATAACCCTGTTAAGAACAGTCCTAAACAAGTTGAATAAGAGTCTGTTCCTTTTGGGATTTGATTATTTATATTAATCAAGTGGACAAGTCCTTCTCCAGCCACAAGATTAGATTTGGGGGTGTGGTGAATCTTCATTGCTAAATATTTTTGTTACAGATAGTGGACACACACACACACACACACACACACAAATATAATGAGGAGTAAAGATGTAAGGGCATGTACGTTTCTTCTTTAGGTCTGTAAGAGGAAGACAGACGAGGACGGGGAAGGTTTTAGCCAAAAACTCTGCTGTGAAGTAGGAAGTATGTCTTTAGGGATAACACTGCCTTATTCTAATAAAGCTAATAAAGTGTGAGAAGAAAGTTACTTTTTTGATCCTTTGGGTCAAATGTCAATGTAATAATCTGACAACTAACCTCATACTGGTATCTGTTCAGTGGCAAAATTTTAATTTACATGCGCTTTTCTTTGCAACACTCATAGAAAAATAACTAAGAAAAAGAAAATAAAATGTAAATTTCCCCTATGTCCTGTGGGTAAGTCCAGACAAAGTATTATGTTGTCTTACCGGTAGACAAAGGGAAGAAAATGTCACACTGTTTGTTTGTTTGTTTGTTTTTACATTAGTCCATTATAGCAAGACTGGTTTTGTCTAAGCAATCCTATGCTCTGTCTACATAGCAACTAGACATCTGCGGTTGGCCCATGCCAGCCAACTCAGGTTCAGGGCTTGGGCTGCGGGGCTGTTTCGCTGCAGTGTGGACTTCTGGGCTTGGGTTGGAGCCTGGGCTCTGGGACCCACCCATCTCTCACGGGAGGGCTGAGATTCATGATTGGGCTGCATTAGACAGTCTTGAAGGATGAGGGTTGGAAGCTTGGCATTCGTGCTGAATCTCTTATCTCAGTACTTTCTCCCTGTTTGTGTCAGGACATGGGATACTATTGCTGGAGTTTTCACTGTGTGGACACAGCTGTGGCATGTAGGAGAGATTTTGGTTTTTCCTAACCTCAGATAGGTCCAGATACCCAGGTCTGAGTTAGCTCAACTGAAAAGCTGGGAATTGTCACTCAATTCCCTCCCTCTTGTTTTTAAATACTTTGATTTTGAAATTTGTTTTATAGATGGCAGCTGTAACAAACAAGCATTTCTTATATCCTTATTTTTTCACTTACATCCTGCTACCTGCGGGAGGAGTTTTGCGTGGACTTCCCTTTTTTTCCACTACACTTTGCCCTTCTGATTAATTTACTGTTCATGTTTTTGTTTAATGATTTGTTGCAAGATCTGTGTACAGTGTGTTACTACTTGGGAAGTTTCTGGAACTGGATTGATAAACTGGAAGCAGCCCTTATAGATGGGTCTGACATAAAATTTGTTTGTGTGGGAGGGAGGAAAGGGAAGGAGTTCCCTGTCATTCAGTCAGTAGGTGGATATTTATCCACTGTCTGGGAAGACCTACCAAAAGTTAGAAGTAATCAAACTAGCATGTAAGGAAACAATTGTTAATGCCATCGATTTGAGCTTGTTTGATGGTATTTCAAAGTTCCTATAGGACTCCACAATATTTTGCATGTCCGCCTATTGAAGTGCTGAACCTTAAATAACATCACCGTACTCTGGTAATAGGACTAGTTAGGGAGGAAAGAAGATTACATTTGGATTTTTCTGAATTTTTTTGAAAATTGGAATCTGTCCCTTTTGTTTACTTCTTATATCTAAAATCTTTATGTAGTTTCCTAGACGTGCAAAATTATTAGGACCAAAAAGAGAACTCTGGTTTACTCTTTCACATCACTGCCCTGCAGAGTCCTGTTGTTGGAGGAGTTGCATGTCTAACCATAAAATCACTAACCATTTATAAGCAGTAGTCCAGATCCCTTGAGCTCCACATTCTGAGCACTAAGGGTATAATTACCCCCTCTGCAGCCTGAACTCCTCTCTGGCCATCTAGTGGAGTAGCCATAGAGCCAAGCTAACCATAATAGAGGTAGCTTTAGTACAAACGCAAAACATTTAGTTTAATTTTTGTAATTTTTCTACTATTTATGTCAACTTTTTGCTGTTTATGGGGTCACCTTGAACTTTACTCAAAATGGTGGCGATATTTCTCTAGTCCTGCAAAGTTCCGCAATGCAGATGAGCATAAAAACTTGCACGTGTTCTCAGAGAGCCCAGAGCCTTAAGAAGGCTCAGGGCTTTCATTCCTAGTGTTTTCTTATTCCAAAAGGAAACTTTGTGGCCTGTTCTGCATCTCTGAATATTGAACAGATTACTTCTGTTTCTGGGCACCATAATCCCTGCTTTCAGCTCTCACAATGGATATGATGAATTTTAATCTTCAAAATGCCTACTTCCTCATCTCAAAAAGGTTAAAGCACACGTACCTCAGGTTCATGGAAGGCAGCAACCACTACCAGACAGAAGTACTAACTTTTGGGTTAGAAGCAGCCTTGTACTTTGCTGTGGTTGTGCCTCATCAGCAGCATCAGGGCCTGCAGGTGGAGAGAGATCTTATGATAGTTCCCCTTGTTCCCCATTCTAACTTTCATAGGGGTCACATTAGATTTCACAAGGCTCTAGCTTGGTTGCTATGAGACAGGTTCCAAGATCTCTTCTGGTCAGTGGGTTTAGCCAGATGCAGGGTAGAAGTGAAGTTTTATTTGATACCTTGGCCTGATGGCAGTCTGTGTCTTTGACTCTTTCTGGGATGGTTGAATCTGGTGGACCAACCAAATAGTCACAGTTTGGATGTGACGGCATTTCCTCTCCAGCAAGGATAAGTCCCTGTAATGCAGAGGTGGGCAAACTGTGACCCGCGAGCCACATCTGGCCTGCAGGACCCTCCTGCCCGGCCCCTGAGCTCCTGGCCCGGGAGGCTAGCCCCTGGCCCCTCCTCTGCTGTTCCCCCCCTCCCCTGCAGGCTCAGCTCACTGTGCCACCGGCGCAATGCTCTGGGCGGTGCGGCTGTGAGCTCCTGGGGCAGCGCAGCTGCAGAGCCCGGCCTGACCCGGTGCTCTGTGCTGCGCGGTGTATGGCTGGCTCCAGCCAGGTGGCGCGGCTGTAGCGCTGCCAGCCACCAGTGCTCCAGGCAGCGCCGTAAGGGGGCAGGATAGAGGGCAGGGGGTGGATAGCAGTCAGGTTGGATAGAGGGCAGGGGAGTTCGGGGGGGTGGTCAGGGGGTGGATAGCAGTCAGGGTGGTCAGAGGGCAGGGGTCCCGGGGGGGGGCAGTCAGGAAGGAAAGAGGGTTGGATGGGCTGGTGGGGGGCAGTCAGGGGCAGGGGTTCTGGGGGCGGTCAGGGCGAAGGGGTGGCTGAATGGGGGGCAAGGGTCCCAGGGGGGCAGTCAGGAATGAGAGGAGGGGTTGGATGGGGCAGCAGGGGGCAGTCAGGGGCAGGGGTCCCAGCGGGGCAGTCAGGAAGGAGAGGAGGGGTTGGATGAGGTGGCGGGGGTTCTGGGAGCAGACAGGGAGCGGGGGTTTGGGGTGGATGGGGAAGGGGTCCCGGGGGGGCCATCAGGGAACAGGGGGGTTTGGATGGGGTAGGGGCACCCCCGGGGGTGAGAAGCAGGGGGGGTGGATGGGAGTGGGGGCTGGGCCACGCTCCCCTCCCCTAACCGGCCCTCCATACAATTTCCGAAACCTGATGCAGCCCTCAGGCCAAAAAGTTTGCCCACCCCTGCTGTAGTGTATGCTAGCAGTGAATGTTTTGAAAAGGATATCTTTCTCTTAGCCTCCTACTTAGAGCCCTATGGGAACAATGTCATGAATTAGAGAGAGACTTTTCAGGAAATAATCCAACTCTTGTTCTGCAATATGTTGCTTCCACAGAGCCTCTTTGCCTCTCCTTAGTAACTATGTGCAAATAAGACTTAATGAAACAGTCAGGAATAGAAAGACCAGTAGAGGAGGCTTCTTTTTAATGCCATAGGTCTTGAAATATTGGGCTCTAGGGCATGCAAACACCCTATAACTGCTAATTATTGTTCAAAAAAGGTTCCGTGTCTGTGGGGTTAGGTGTGTGATTCCTGCAGTGAGGCTCTGTGCATGTGCTAATTTGGAGCACAAGAGTTCCTATTGATAACAGCTTTTGAATTATTCTAAACCAGTGCTCTGTCTAGCCCCGTATCCTGTCTGATGGAGGCCAATAGCGGAAGTTTCAGAAGGTGCAAGGAATTCTGTACAAGACAGTTATGGAATAACGTGCCCACAAGGAAGTTCCTTCATAACCCCCATCATTTTGAGGTTGGCTTATGCTCTGGAGCATGAAGATTTATATTTTTTTTCCAAAACTTGTTCAGTTTTCTAATCCTTTGTTATTTAGAACTGTATATTCTTTATCCATATAAATGTCAATCACTTTTTGACTATCAACAAGCCCAAGGAAGAAGAATGGTGGAAAAGAGTTGAATCTACGTGCTCAGGAAAAATACCTCTTTTAAGCCTGCAAGTAAATTACAAGCTTTATTCATTTTATAGTCATCATAGTGAAGAAGGGATGAGTTCTTTTTTTTAGTACAGGTGGTTACATTTTCATGACAGGTTTGCAGGGGTGCATTTTAATGTAGCTGTTTGTTCAGGAGTCGAACTATATAAATTCTACAGGTGTAGGTGCTTGAAAAAGAAACTAGAACATAACAGCTTTCAAGTGTTATTTGCTTCGGTAAATAGACCAAGTTTGAGCTTTGTCTGCACTAGACTTTTTCTCTCTCCAGTTTCCCATTGTTGCAAAGGTTGGTTCATTTCCAACAGCGGTAGAAAGAGTGCCATTGTAGACAAGACACATTTAAATACTGTTTTGTGTAGATTTGCTGTGACCAAGGTATCCTCCCGGAGACCTGCCTACCCCCACATTTCTATTATAATGAAATAATATCAGGGGAAATGATTTGGGAGTGGAGTTGGGGGGACAAGTTAGGGTAGAAAGTGGCACATGAGGCACTTGCAGTTACTGGATGATGATGTTTTGTTGTATATGATAGCCTGAAATTAGCATAATCCATTTATTCCTTTGAGTGTTTAATTCGTTGAACACCTTTATAAATATCAAGTTCTCCTTATGTTTTCAGACATATAACCAAGTGCCTGAGTTAAAATGTCACTTGACCAAAGGACTAGTTTAACAGAGTTGACTGTACCATACATATTTTAACTCCAGTGTATTTAGTAATGCTTCTTCATGAATGAAGTCTACCCACTGGTTTTCTTTTCCAGATTTGTACTATGGTGGAGAAGCTTTCTCTGTAGAGCAGCCACAGTCTTTTACTTGTCCTTATTGTGGAAAAATGGGTTATACGGAAACATCTCTTCAAGAACATGTTACTTCCGAGCATGCAGAAACATCAACAGAAGTGGTAAGCAGAATCAGTATTGCTTTTGAATTATGGTGAAAACATGAGAAATTAAAGCTCAACTATGTCTTTCATTTTAGTTTGTGTATGTATTCTAAAAATGGTATGTGTGTGTACACACACAAACACTTGAGATTAGAATGTTTGTCATATTTTAAAAACAATTGGAGTGAAGTATTCTCATAAGTGATTTTACTAAACTACATATATGCAACATGATCAAGTCACCATTGCTGTTGGAACCTTAACTGTTGCATTACCCAACTTTCTTTATTTTAACCAGCCAGCTTTAATGTTGCATTAACATAGTTTTGTGTGTTTAATTTCTACATAGCTTATTTCTTTCTGAATATGAAAGGGGAAGAGAAAGTCTTTTAAAAATGTTAATATTTGTATTATTTTAGTTAAAGCTCTAAAGTTGAGGAGAATTGAGCAGTGAGTTCACATCTTTGCTGATGTCATATTGGTTGGATAGAGTTTTCTATCAAGTTTACATTATGCTACCTGTATCTTTGCAATAGAAAAGATGAACTTAACTTTTTTTAAATGAAAGCTTAGAAATTGCTGAATATTGTACAATGCAGAAAAACTCAGAAGGGAGCCTAATATTATGGAATTTACTTTTTGTGACCACAAATCTCATTCCTAATGTTGACTATATTTTTGGGGGGGCTGTGGGATGTTTTTGATGCATATTATGGGACATTTAGGACCTGCCACATGCTAATTGTCCTAACAGCACTTCTCTCAGCCCAGCCACCAAATCTGCACACTGTCTATATTCTGTAGACTGGAGTAACTATATGGTTTTTATTCTGTGGAATTGGGAGGTGGACAAGGGTTTGCACCTGACTTGTAACAGCCTATTTTAAACTACTTTTTCTCTTTTCAATGAATCTGGCATTGTTTGTTGAAATACTTCAAAAAGTTGTTCAGTTAATACTTATTAAAAGTTATCAGACACATTCTTCTGGCTGTTAAGATGGACAGTACAATTCCACAGAACCATGGAAGGGACCTCAGTAGGTCATCTAGTCCAATCCCTGCACTGAAGGCAGGACAAAGTAATAACAAGACCATTCCTGACAGGTATTTGTCTAACCTGTTCTTTTCCAGTGTCAAGTCAGTATGGCACATTTTAGATTTCTAACTCCAGAATCATCTAGGGCAATATCACAACATCCTTTCTTTTCTGAAATTCCAGGCATTACCAGAACAAGGTTATACCACCAAATGACTGCTCTTGAGATTACTATATATATGCACAGTGTCTTAAAGTGCTTCATTCTTACGAAGATAGGGTTAATGGATAGCCCACTACACTGTTTTAAAAAAACAAATGTGCAGCAGAGAGTCTCAAAGCCTAGGTCACCTGACTCAGACTCGTGCTGTGGGACTGAAAATAGCAGTGTGACTGTTTCTGTGCAGGCTCGAGCCCAGACTCTGAGACCCACCCTCCTTGTTGGCTTTCAGAGCCCAGACTTTAGCCCAAGCAGGAACATCTACACTGCTAATTTTAGCTCTGTAGTGTGAGCCTAAGTCAGTTGACCTGGGCTCTGAGACTTGCTGCTGAGGTTGTGTGGGGCTGTTTTTTTCCCCCCAGTGTAGATGTAGCCAGTGTGGCCTTCCCTTCAAGGAAGGGTAGCTGGATCCTGCTGAGGAACTTTGGATTTGACTATCACTTGTTCAATGGTCCATAAAATTAAAATACTATGGTATATTGGTCCTGTAAGGTGGGTGTTGCTTTTTCTCTATCATTGATCACTTGATTTCCTGTTCATTTCAATAGTAGTAATCAGTTCACAGCAGGTAGGGGCTGGTCTGTACTACAGAGTTAGGTCAGCTTAACTACATCGCTCAGGACTGTGAAGTCCCGGTGTACACACTGCTAAGTCAAGGGAAGAATTCTATGATCAACCTACCTCTCAGAGAGGTGGATTTACTACTAATCGCTGCCACTGTGCCAGTCTAGCATTTCTAGTGTAGGCCTACCCTGTGGTATTCAACTGCACATTATACAGTAGAGTTCTGGAAGACCTATTTTGCTTCTGCTGTTTGTTGGCAAGTAACTGATAACCAAGCCTTCGTAGCTAGGTGTGATTATTGCCTGTGGTGGAAGATGTTACCGTCTCTGAAACTTTTTCTGAACATGGGAAATACCCCTCTTTACTATGTCTAGGAAGGCTTGGATCTGTTCAAGAACACTTTGCAATCTGTCTTTGATGCCTTATAAATGCTTTGTTCTTGATGTTGGTCTGAAACTAATGATTATACACCTCAGCTATTTAGGAACTGATGAGCTCTAAATTATTTTTGTCTTAGAAAAGTCCACAGCTCTTCACTACCTGATTTAAACAAAATTGCATACTAGACAATTTTTGGAACTCAGTTCTTAAGCTATTCTAGGTTAAGTTCGCCCAGGAATCAAACCGTTCAAGAAATCTTCAGGTTTGGATGCTTTTTATGCTTCAGGAATATGTGGGACATTGAGTGAATGTATTTGTTGCTCCGTTTTATCTTTGTTTGTTATTGGTTAATGTAATCCATTTCAAGTTTCATATTTTTATATGGGACCTAATGTATGATAGAGAAATAACTCTCATCATTTCAGATTTCCTCCTCCCTTTTGACTCCTTTATTTTATTTTAGTTTTTCGTATTTCAAAGAAGAATGTAACATATTTGACCTTTGGTGGATTTAAGAGTTAGAATGTGGGCGTTGATTCTGTTTAGACCTAGACACTGGTATCAAGTGCAGATGAACATCACTTTCTTCTTCCTGCTTTCCCCGCCCCCACCAAGGGCTGGTCTCTTTTAGGTAATTTCAGGTTTAACTGTAATTGCTACATTTAAATAAAGTGATTTGCAGTAAAACCCCTAAATTTAGATGCGTTTTTGTCATTGGTGTGGTAATGTAATTCTGATTCATGCCACTTGATGTCAGTGAAACTTTGCAGATATAGACTATTGTGTGATTCTGAGTTTCTCCAATTGGCACATTTTGGTCTTCAGCTATGTTTAAAAATGTCTTTTTTTTCATTTGCACTTAAGGCCAAAGTTTGTAGTATTGAGCAGCTGCCTCTGTTGATTTTGGTGGGAGTTATGGTGCTCCACCTGTTGGAAAAGGGAACCCTTGTTCTTTATTTGCAGATCAGTCTCCAGTATTTTTATACCCATATCTTTGTTCCTAGCTTGTGGTGGTGAAGGATATTTTCATCCATAGTACTTTATTCATAGCACTGGTGCACATTTGTATGATGTGTTAGTAAAGAGCTGAATTTAGCATTGGCTATAAAGTCTCTTATAGGTACATATAAAACTTTGTTTCAATATTGTGGTGTTGCTGCAGTTGAGCAAAGAATATAAGCACATGACTCAGGAGAAAGTCATTCAGGTTTATAATCGCTTTATGAGCCCATGTTTTGAAACAATTATCCTTGCTTAGATGCTGATATTAAGCAAGTACTTACAATAGCAGTGGTAATCAAAATACGCTTGTGTATATATAAAAGCTTTCTGACTTTCAGCCAGATTTGCAGGGCTAATTGTGGGTTGTTTTTACCTGTATCTGGTAATTCTTATTTTAGGCAGCAAGTTAAAGAACTCAGTTCAACGGAATAAATCTGATCCAGTTCAAACATTGCCATGTTAATGTGTATGACAGGCTAGAAAACCGAAGTTTTTTGCCTTTCCTTATATGCAGCGATTGCATAGTTGGAAGTTTCCAGTTCAGAAGGGCAACACACACCCAATTTCCTTGGACATTTGTAGTATTGTAATAATTGGTGGTATTACCCCTTGATATTTAAACTTAGTAGTGAGGCTGGCTGGAAAACAAGAGTTCTGTTTCATGAAAAATGTTCAGAGTTTCAGAATTTGTTTTCATTCCAATGTGGAGCAAAACCAACATCTTTCAAGTTGTTTTCCCCTCTCCCGCCCCGCCCCCCCGCCCCCCCCCCCCCCCCCCCCGGAAAAAAAAACCATGGACCCCCCACCTCCCAACTGGAATAACCAATAGTCAGAGTGCTCACCAGGGATGTGAGAGACCTAGGTTCAAGTGCCCTTCTCTGTCTGATTCAGAGCGGGGACATGAACCTGGATCTCCCACATCCCAGATGAGTGCCCAAAGCACCAGGCTAGCAGCTATTCTGGGCTCGCGCTCTCTCTCTCACCAAAAATTCCATCCTCGATCTTCCCAACACAACCTTTGTCAAAGCTGATGCATTTTTATGAATCAGCATTTTCTGAGCACCCTTCTCGCACAAAAAAAAAATGTTGAAAAATTCTTGACCTGCTCTGCTTATTATGTGCTCATTGTACTTGAAAAATATATGGTAGTATCTTTGTAATGTATTTTCAAAATTTAGACTGCACAGCTTCCCAAAATAAGGAACAGATTTTATACCTGTGGTACAAAGTTTTGGTGAGAAGTTAAATCTATTCGTGGTTGCCAATTTTAATTTCTACAATAGATGAAGACAATTAAAGGGCAGTGGTCAGAAATTGAATGGCTAGTGCATATACTAAAGGGCAGGCTTGTTTGGTCCCTCTTCCAAGTTCAAAGGACTCTGACTGGTACGTTAACCATTATTGTTGCTGATGGAGTTTCATAAAATAGACTGGTCCATGTGTAAAGACGAGTTCTGACTGGAGCTCAAGGGTTGCACATAACCTGATTTATTAGGTTGCTCGTGGTACGAAACCTGTCCCTTGGTAGATAAGCTCTCACTGTGACTGAATCTAGGGTGGCCACTAAGAAGTCTGTTGTCTGTATCCGAGTGAGGACAGACTTTTCCAAGTTCACTCTTATTCCTAGGGAAGAAAGTAGTTGAAGCATTGATGAGGTCAGCTTGTGGGCTTCCAGGTGTGTCTTGGCAACAAGTAGGGGAAAACAGTGAAGCCATTCCATCTGAAATAAGCTGCTGCTACCAGAAAGACTTTGGTAAAGGCTCTGGGTACAGTAGCATGGCTAAATGGGTGCATCCTGCATTGAAAGTGGATGGTGCCCATCGCAGAGCTCTGAGTAAATGCCTGTGGGTGGAGCGAATATAAAGTAAATCCTACAAAAAGTGGAAACTAGGTCAAATTACAATGGATGAATATAAACAAATAACACAAGTATGTAGGGACAAAATTAGAAAGGCCAAGGAACAAAAGGAGATCAAACTAACTAGAGACATAAATGGTAACAAGAAAACATTCTATGAGTACACTAGAAGCAAGAGGAAGACCCAAGGACAGGGTAGGCCCGTTACTCAATGGGGTGGGGCCTGGGGGGAACAGTAACAGAAAATGTGGAAATGGCAGAGGTGCTTAATGACTTCTTTATTTCGGTTTTCATCATGAAGGTTGGTGGTGATTGGACCTCTAACATAGTGAATGCCAGTGAAAATGAGGTAGGATCAGAGGGAAAGGGTAGAAAGGATCAGAGGTAGGATCAAATAGGGAAAGAACAAGTTAAAAATTACTTAGGCAAATTAGATATCTTCAAGTCACCAGGGCCTGATGAAATGCATCCTGGAATACTCAAGGAGTTGACTGAGGAGATAGCCATTAGTGATTATCTTTGAAAAGTCATGGAAGACGGGAGAGATTCCAGAAGGCTGGAAAAGGGCAAATATAGTGCCCATCTATAAAAAGGGAAATAAAGACAACCTGGGGAATTACAGACCAGTCAGCTTAACTTCAGTACCCAGAAAGATAATGGAGCAAATAATTAAGCAATCAATTTGCAAACATCTAGAAGATAATAAGGTGATAAGTAACAGTTAGCATGGATTTTTCAAGAACAAATCATGTCAAACCCACTTGATACCTTTCTTTGACAGGGTAACAAGCCTTGTGGATGGGGGGAAGCGGTAGATGTGGTATATCTTGACTTCAGTAAAGCTTTTGATAGTCTCACATGAACTTCTCATAAACAAACTAGGGAAATGCAACCTAGATGGAGCTACTATAAGATGGGTGCAAAACCGGTTGGAAAACCATTCCCAGAGAGTACTTATCAGTGGTTCACAGTCATGCTGGAAGGACATAACGAGTGAGGTCCTGCAGGGATCAGTTCTGGGTCTGGTTCAGTTCAATATCTTCATCCATGATTTCGGGAGTACTTTGGAGGATAGAATTAAAATTCAAAATTATCTGGACAAACTGGAGAAATGGTCTGAAGTAAATAGAATGAAATTCAATAAGGACAAATGCAAAGTACTCCTCCACTTAGGAAGGAAGAATCAGTTGCACGCATACAAAATGGGAAATGACTGCCTAGGAAGGAGCACTGCTTAAAGGGATCTGGGGGTCATAGTGGATCACAAACTGTATGAGTCAACAGTGTAACACTGTTGCAAAAAAACAAAAAATGCTAACTTTATTCTGGGATGTATTAGCAGGAGTGTTGTAGGTAAGACACAAGAAGTAATTCTTCCGCTCTACTCTGTGCTGATTAGGCCTCAACTGCAGTATTGTGTCCAGTTTTGGGCACCACATTTCAGGAAGGATGTGGACAAATTGGAGGAAGTCCAGAGAAGAGCAACAAAAATGATTCAAGGTCTAGAAAACATAACCTATGAGGGAAGATTGAAAAAACTGGGTTTGCTTAGTCTGGAGAAGAGAAGACTGAGAGGGGCCATAACAGTTTTCAAATACATAAGAGGTTGTTACAAGGAGGAGGGAGAAGAATTGTTCTTCTTAACCTCTGAGGATAGGACAAGAAGCAATGGGCTTAAATTGCAGCGAGGGATGTTTAGGTTAGACATTAGGAAAAACTTCCTGTCAGGGTGGCTAAGCACTGGAATAAATTGCCTAGGGAGGTTGTAGAATCTCCATCATTGGAGGTTTTTAAGAGCAGGTTAGACAAACACCTGTCAGGGATGGTCTACTTAATACTTAGTCCTGCCATGAGTGCAGGGGACTGGACTAAATGACCTCTCAATGTCCCTTCCAGTCCTGTGATTCATATTGAGAGCTATAAACCATGTGTCTTTCTCCAGGGATGCGATTATTGAAGAGTGACAATGCAAAATCACATTTTGCAAATAAAGTGGTTGAGATTGTGGAGATCAAGGATAGGTCTCTAATCTCCCATCTTCTTGAGGACTAGGAAGCATGAAGAGTAAAAACCTTTCCCTTGGTGTTGAAGATATACGTGCTCCATTGCGCCTTGCTGAAGAGTTCCAGGGGATTCCTGCTCTTCAGCTATCCTGTTACCCTGCCCCCTCCCCCTTCCCGCCGCCCCTTTTACTACTTGTAAAAATAGTCGGTCTGCATAATTACAGTCAAACTACTGGGGCAGCTTCATGCTGTTTTTATTGAAGCAGTTTTGTATTTTCCAAAGTAGTTTTTGTTTAAACCCCCTCTCTCCCCTTCTCCTGTGTTGTTCCCCCTTCCCCCCATTAATTGTGCTTTCCGGAGCACAGCCACTTATGCAACAGCATGAAGGTGAGCAATCCAGTCTAGACATAAGCTGGTTGATATATGCAGCCCAAAAGCAAAGCTCTGATTTAAAGCCCTGGAAACAGTCAACTTAAATTTATTATTTTTAAATTGTTTTTTAGAATCCCTGCACTAGGAGCAATTTTATCTGGTCTATTTTTAAATCTTTATTTTCCTCTTAAATGTATGCATTAAGCAGGTGTAAAACATGAGACTGATGATTTAAGTAAAACATGAGACTGATGATTTAAGGTGACCTGCAAAGGCGTAAAAGTGGACTTGTGCCAGTTGTATGTATGAGGCCTGCATCGTGGTTTTTGTTTCTCATGATTTCCATGAGAAACTCAGGTCTGCCTTAGAATGTTTTGAGTCTGTCTACACTTGACTACTTTCTACCTAAAATTTCCCACGGTTGCTAACACCATTGATGCACCACCCTTGGTAGCAATGGTGGGAGCACTCATGTAGACAAGACATGGTATGCAGCCTGGGGTTTCCCCACCCAATCAATCACAGTAAAATACTTGTGTCTGGTGTGTGGACATGCTAATATTTCCACTGTTGCTGTAATGGTGGGGAAAAAATTGGGATAGGGGAGTCTAGAATAGATAGTTTGAAGATCCTTGGACTCTCTAAATGTTGTTATGGGAGACAGCCTGTTCAGATGCTATCAAATATTCACTTTCGGAGTAGTTCTCTTCTCAGTCTACATATAGAATGTATGTGAGAGTGTGCCTCTGGCTTTCAAGAGCAAAGAATGAACAAGATGATGTCACCATGTTTGGTGCATGTGAGCTGTTAGCAACATGTGTAAACAGACCCTCTCTATCTGCATAGAAATTAGCATATTAAGACAAATTGTAAAACCAGAGAGTTACAAATCTGATTTGAAAATAAATTTCACTTTGGGTTTCCAGGGTGTTACTAAAAACATAAGTAAGACGGGAAGACAATATTGGTTTTTAAAAAAACTAGTTAAGCTAATAGTTCTTCCTGAACACTTTTTTTAAACTGCTTTTTACCTGTGGCTACAAATATGCAGCATTAGAATTTGATTATTAAAACATAGTAATTTCTAATTGTTAAGAGATCAGCCCAGAACGATAAATGCATGTTGCTGTTTTGTGAAGTTGTTAAACTTGTTTTTCTGACTTTGTCATTTCAGATTTGTCCAATATGTGCAGCGTTACCTGGAGGGGATCCTAATCATGTCACAGATGACTTTGCAGCACATCTTACACTGGAACACAGAGCTCCTAGAGATTTAATATCCTTTCTCAAGTCAAGTAAAAAAGGCAGGATTGTATTACATATAATATTAACTACTTGTTTTAATTTTACAAGCAGGTTGTGGCATTTTAATTCCACTAGCCTCTTAGAACTGCCATTTAGTTTAGTTGTTGGAAAACCAGTATATGAAAAAATTACTGTAGAACCAAATGTCATAATTCATTGTACTACTAATAAAATACCTAAGTTGCTAGTGTTTTTGAAAACCAACAAATAGATGCAAATAAAGTTGCCTGCTGACAGTATCTGTCTAAAGCAGTGGTTTTCAACCTTTTTTATTTGTGGAGCCCTAAAAAATTTCAAATGGGGGTGCAGACCCCTTTGGAAGTCTTAGACATAGTCTGCGGACCCCCAGAGGTCTGCGTACCACATGGTGAAAACCACTGGTCCAAAGCAGTAATATAAATGCACCAGTACATTGCAGATAATTACACACCAAACATGATGAATCGGTTTATACCATAAACAATTTTTTGAGGGGTTGTTGTGGGTTGGTTTTGATGAGTGACTTTTAAAAATTTTACTTCAGCTATATATTGCCATTTTAAATGGGATACTTTCATTGATGGCATTTTTATGATAATTAGAGAAGTTAACAGGAGATTCCTTGTAACTTTGGGCTGATTTTTCATTAGCTTGGATATAGATTGTAAGGATTTATCCTGTTCTGCTGACTGAGGAGCTGAAATGGCTCTCAATACATACTGCTCTGTAGAAACGTATTATTTCTATTTATTTTCTTTTGCATCAATTAATGTGATAATTTTGTTCTAATTTAAATTTTTTGCTGGGCAACTTCCTACAGCATATTGAGAGTTCATTATAATTACTCTATACTGTGAAACCCACATAGAATAATTGCTGATAATAGGATTAAAGCATTTATAATATATTATCATAAAATGTTTCTATATCTCTCGATTAAAACGTGATTATTAAATTTCTTTTAAAGAGTGAATTTACGTCACTTATCCATTTTTCCAGGTTAGGTATTTTTTCTAAAAACTGTCAAAAGTTTCTCATTCTGAAGGAGAGTAGATGGTGTTTTGAGGTAATAGTTGAAATTCCGTTGTGATTTTATTTGATTGCCTATAATGTTAGCATTTAAATGGTCCCAGTTGCACACTGAAGTTAACTTCTTATTGTGGTGATTAAGGGATTGAATTAGAATGTACATCTTTGGTATTCTTCTTCCACACACACCCCCCTCATCCCCCCAAGCTGATCTAAAGAGTATTTGAGGCTGCCTCACATATTGATGAAACTGTTCAATTAAAGAATATTTTTTACTAGCAACGAAGAAGAGCCAAAAAAATCAGAGCTTGCTTTTAAGATACTAAGTTAAAGTTGCAGTGCTAACCATTACAAAATAAATATTTTGGTTTCTAAACTAATAGTCCATATCTGATATGGAAGGTGTTAGACATTAAGAAAATTAAAGATGGAAGCACATACTGCCTTATGATGCACTTACACCCACAACAGCTTGGGGATTATTATGGAGGCTTACTGGAGCCATTGGGTTCCCTTTCTTTATTGCTCAGTAACTAAGGGTTTGGGGGAGAGGGTCATTGAGGAGAAACATCTATTTCTTCAAGCAGTTTGCAGTGGAAAAGAGGGAGGACAGCTATCAAATTCAAGGAGCTATTAAAACACTGCTGTGTGATGTCCTGATATTACTTTGCTACACTTGTATCTGAGCATGCGCTCTTAACACCTGTGGACTCTGGGAGAGTTAAGATACAGATCTGAGCTTTAGAATGTTATCAGTTTACATCTAAGGCTAATTCCCAAAATATTGTGCCTTTTGTCACCAAAAAGCAAGCATGTGAAATCCATGGCTCCTGTTTGCACTCCGAATCCCTTATTGGACACCTGTATCATTTGGAAGATCTTTAGTATAGGGCTGTTTTTAATATAGACTTTATATGTAGTGGTTGTAGCTGTGTTGGTCCCAGGCTATTAGAGAGACAAGGTGGGTGAGGTAATATCTTTTATAGGACCAACTTCTATTGGTGAGAGAGACAAACTTTCAAGCTTACACTGAGTGTCTACACTAGAAACTTAAGTCGACCTAACATAGGTAATTACTGCAGCGGTTCGTGTCCACACTACCCGCCTTCTGTCAGTGGTGTGCATCCTCACCAGTAGCACTTCCACTGACTTAAGGGCGGGGGGGAGGGGGCTGAGAGCCTGGGCTCTCAGCTCCAAACGCAGCTCTGTGCCAGGAGCTCAATTGCCCACACCCTTCAGGCTCTCAGCTCCCCACTCCCTGCTGCAGCCAGAAAGTTTCTTGGATCAATGTTCGGTACTCAGTATCCAGAACTTGGGGATTGTAACTTCCCATGCATCTGCTGAGTACTAAATATAGCGAAACAATCAACAGAGGTTCTTAAATTATCTAGAAAACACCTTTATGATCTAGCAAATAAGAAGTCTCAGGGAGGATTCTCTGCAGACAAGGAGGAACTGATAGTGAATGTGGGAATAATAGTAAAGCTTGGTGCAAATAACTATAGAAGTCTTGAGTTCCATGTACTATGGCACTACAGGTTCTGGTTGCATAGTTAAGATTGAGTTGTTTTATACTTGACTTGTGCAAAGAATACAGTGTGCCATCCCCACAGCCCATTCTACTGGTTAAGCTCTCGCATTTAACACTCTATCACAGTTTGGTATTTTCTTAACTGTTTGGTTATGATGAGTCCAGCGGTGTTCGGCATGTGCGTAGAATGTTTCACCCAGGCCGGGGGTTGGGAGGCCCTCGCGCACGTAGATCAAACATGCACTTTACTAGCAGTTCCACTGGTGGGCTTTCATCTTCGCAGAGTTCATATTCTCCAAGCAATAGGGAAGCTATGGATCCTATAGCTGGTAAGAGTCATAATTCCTTATTTTCCCTTTAGAGTTTTTCTCCACACTCAGTGACAAAATCCAAGAGAATGGTTGCTCTGCTTGTCCATATTTACTGTGTGTGTATTTGTGTGTGCTTGTGTGCGTGAGCACGCGCTAGGACCAGAAATTCTCTCCCTTCCCCCAAATGAGAAGATTTTATTGATAGCAATGTGCCTTCTTCCAAGGTAAAGTTGAAAGTTAAAAACAGATTGTCATATGAGGTGATGGTTCCAAATCTATCAGTCTTAAAAAGTAGTTTACTAAAAGTTCAGTAACAAGCCACTGACTGAGTTGTACAGAAGGATTGAATCGAGGATCTCTGAATCTAAAAACTCTGGTCCTTTACATTCCAAAGGTCTCTGGTCCAGTCCCCTCAGACAGCCTACCTGCATGCATTGTTATATATTTTAAAAGTGAACAGTGTTTTCAGAATCCATTATCTACCTCAATGCTTCTACTGTGTATTTGTCACGTGTATAGAATTACTCATGGGGAAGATTAGGTATCTGAATCTTTACTCCACACAAAAATGGTATACTTCAGTGTTAATCAAGATTAAATGAGCTACATTTTGATATTATTGATAAACATTACGAAATGTCTTCTGTTTGCATTCAGACTGCAGACTGAATGGCAGACTTGCTCATTTTAAAATAAATTTTAAAAGATTACCAAGCACTTACAAAGATGGTCTGTTGTAATTGTAAGCATTTGTGGCAGCTTCTGGTCAAAACAGTTTGGGAGAGGAAAGTCTCTTATTTTCAAGTTCGAAATATTAATTTGTGGATTTTTAGGGTGTACATGGATACCCTTTAAGTATTATTTTTCCACTTGTATGATTCTGGGGGTGGGGAAAACTTGTCTGTAATGAGATAGTGACATACCAGGGTACAATCCAGACTAATGAGCAGCTGTGTCACCCCTGCCCTGCAGCCTTGGGTGCCTTGCTGAAGTAGCTCCCACCTGGGCTGCTCACAAACAGCCTTCCAGCATGCAAATCACACCCTGAGTGTCTGTGTGTAACTGCAGCCTGCCAGCTACACTTGGGTTACACTCTGGCTCTTCCCAGCCTGGGTTATCATTACAGGGTTGACCCCAACACACCCCCAGTCTTAGATTTTCCTTCCAGAGATGTATGTTCCTCTCCTGGACAATACAGTAAAGAAAGATGGAAGAAAATTGACCTGTAATATGAAAGGGCATTAGAAGTTACTTGGGGGGAAAAAACAAAAAACCTGAAATGCAGTTATTCTGTCTCAAGAATTAAGGGCTTTGTTTTTGTAACCACATTTCCATAGCAAAATGGGTAAATTTAAAAATAGCAATGTTAAAATTAAGTGAATCGAGTCCAGGATTTAATTGCTTGGAGCCACCCTCATGAGTTTGGAGAGTCCCCTTGTTTCAATCATGCCACTTGCTTCCAACTTCCAAAACCTTTCTGGGACTAATACAAATGTATAAACATTTCAGAGGGATAATTGTTTGCAAAAGACAAAATTTCCCCTCCTCCCTCCCCAAACAAAACACAACAAATTAACGCTTCCCACAAGCTTTTTGAATGCAGATAGGTCCTACCATAACATATGGGCAGTATTTCTTCTTACACTGTTTATTTTTGAAATACTTTTTCGTACAGGCAAAACTCACCACAGTTCCCACTCTGATCCCCCTAAAACTGAACAATTCTATATTAGCCCTGTCCAAAGCCAGACATGTCTTTATCTAGGCAGATCTTTACTGCCCTTGTAGCAGTAGGCATCTTTATTAGGCCAGTATGAGGGAAGTCATACTAAGACCTGCCAGGCAAATGTAAGTATATTATTTATCCAAATTCAGGGAAAACTAGTTTACTGTCTATCTTGTGAACCCAACAGAAATTACACAATGTACAGTATGGTGGAAATCTATGTTCTGAATTGAATATTCCCCAAAACTAATTGACAGAAGTGTCAGTAGTGTCATTTTTCTTTTCTACAGCACACCTTCCCTTGTGTATAGCATGGAGATAGTGTGCCGGGGGGCGGGAGGAGAGCACCTATGAAAAGACAAAATGGAAATGGTTGCTGAGGCAACAGCCATTTTGCCTAGAAGATAACACTTTAGGGAGCTAGCAACTGAAGATATCACCTTGTAGTCAATCCAGTCTAGGAGATGCCCTTTCTTTTTACTGTTCAAACGATTCAGACTGAATTGCTTCATCCTAGTAAAGAAATGAATAGTATAAATGATGCTTTGATCTTGGGGAATGGAATGTGTCTTAAGTGTTTTGTAAAGCACTATGTGCCCATCTGGCAGTCTGAGCTAGATTGGGGTGGGCAAACTTTTTGGCCTGAGGACCGCATTAGGGTTGCAAAACTGTATGGAGGGCTGGGTAGGGAAGGCTGTGCCCCTGAAACAGCCTGGCACTGCCCCCCTCAGAACCCCCGACCCATCCAACCCCCCCAGCTCCTTGTTCCCTGACCGTCCACTCCTGGGACCCCCTGCCCCTAACACCTCCCCCAGCACCCCCCTCGATCCAGGCCCCTCGGGACTCCCATGCCTATCCACCCCCCCCTGCTCCCTGTCCCCTGACCGCCCTCCCCCCCCCCCCCCCCCCCCAGAACCTCCTCCCCAACCAACTGCCCTCTGACAGGCCCCCTGGGACTCCCACACCTATCCAACCACCCCCTGTCCCCTGACTGCCCCTTGGCCCCCTTACTATGCCGCTCAGAGCAACATGTCTGGCAGCCGCGCCGCCTGGCCAGAGCCAGACGCACTGCCCTGCAGGAGCGCGCAGCCCCGCCGCTCAGAGCGCTGCCCACGTGGCTGCGGGGGAGGGGGACAGCCGGGGTGGGGCCGGACTAGCCTCCCTGGCGGGAAGCTCAAGGGCCAGGCAGGACGGTCCCGCGGCCCGGATGTGGCCCGCAGGCCACAGCTTGCCCACCTCTGACATAGATAATGATGAAGTATTTTAAAAGAAATAAGAGATGGGGAGATTGATGCACAGGAAATACTTGTACTCTCATTTGTTAGTATTAATTTAAGCAAATTTCACTGTAGTACTTTTCTCCTCTTTGCAGAGCTTTTATCTCAGTTATCAGGCGTGAGGCGTTCTGCAGGAGGACAGCTCAATTCCTCTGGCCCTTCCGCTTCTCAGTTACAGCAGTTGCAGATGCAACTGCAGTTAGAACGACAACACGCACAGGCAGCACGACAACAGCTGGAGACAGCACGCAACGCAACCAGACGCACCAATACGAGCAGTGTCACCACCACTATTACACAATCTACAGCAACAACCAACACATCTAACACAGAAAATAGTCAGCAGGCTATCCAGAACTCTCAGTTTCTTCTTACAAGGTAACTCATTCTAAAAATGTATTCGGATTACTTTTATTACATGCACTAACCCTATTCTTGACCCTGATTTGACAAGGTGCTTAAGCATGTAGCTAACTTTAAGCCCATAAATTGTTGCATTAAGTTCAATAGGACTACTCATATGCTTAAAGTTAAGTATATGCTTAAGTGCCATGCCTAGTTGGGGTATTTAATTGCAGCTTAATGCCCATATCCCCCCAGTCGCCAATGCCCAACATAATTTGTTTAGCCAATAGGTGATCATGCAAAATGCATACGCTAGTGTTCAGCAGATCTTTAGGTGCCACAGAGTTCTGAATTGTAGACACTTGAAATCTTGGCAAAATGATTTTGCACTTTGACTTAGTGCTAGTAATGGATGATCATCGGTAGGGCATTAGTTATATTTATTCTATTAAACATGCAAGTGCTTGGTCTGAATGCAGTGTTTTTCATATAGCCTGTAAAACTGCACTGCATTATACACCATCTGTTCTGCCCAAAAAGTTAGAATGAAGTTAAATATCATTTATATATATGCTATAAGAGTAATTAATTTAGTTCAGTTTATTGTTTGTAATTGATATCAGCTGTTTTCCATGGCAGTTAATCACTTAGGTACAAAATGAAAACATTGGTTGCAGAAACGCAAGCCGTAGTGAATGGCTTTTAACTGCTATTGCTGAATCCATGTTGTCAGGAGTAAAGATGAGACTAAAGTGAAAAGCCAACCTAGGAAATAAAGTCAAACAGATGTTGCTTGCAATCAGCTTCCAGCTTTTGCAGACTGCCATGGAGAGAGCCTTCCTACCGCTCCTGGAAGCTACTGTCCCAAGAAGTTGCCAGCAAGAGTATCCAGTTAGCTTTCGTGCTGGGTATAGGTGAGAGGCAGTCTCTCACATAACCTTGTTGCTTTTCTTCCACACAGTTGTGGGGTAGTTAAAGGTTTGTGTAGTCACAAGGTTTACAACCATTTTTACCACTTAAAAATTCATTTTCTGCTGACTTTGTAGAGGAATTGATTCTTACAGTGGTCTTAGCCACTGCAGTGCTCAAAGTATAGCTGTGGAATTTTTGACTGGATCCCTACAGTATAAATGCAAACAGAAAATTTTTGTTTCATCTCATTTTAAACACCAGTGTTTGTCCACTCGCTGTATCCATGTTAACACTGTTCGCTGCTTCTCGAGTTCTCTAGCATCAGTTTGAGAGGCATAAAGGGATTTTACTTTATAGATAATTTCCTGTTGATTGTGCTTGTTTACATTACTCCTTCCAGGAACGTAAGAGCATTTCCAGTTATATCAGCCTATCTGTTTGAGCTCTAATATAGAGAAAGAGAACTTGGAAGTTAACATTAAATGGTATTTAACAGGAAATGAATATTTCATCCTAACTGGAGGTTGAATAGTGTTCCTTCTTCGAATGCTTGCTTATGTCAATTCCATTTCAGATGTGTGCGTGCCCACGTGCGTGGCCCTTGGAGATTTTTGCCTTAGCGGTATCCATAGGGTTGGCTGTGATGCCCTCTTGAGTGCCACTCCTATGCGTCAGTATATTAGGCGCCGCAAGCCCTACACCCTCTCAGTTCGTTCTGACCACCCGGGGTGGGTAGTCGGAGCACCTCTTTCCCTTGCCTCGTGAGGGCTAGCAGTTCTTCTACTTCAGTCTTCGAGCCTTAGGCCTTCGTAAATAGTTCGTTTATAGTGGTTAGTTAAAAAGTAGTTGTTAAGTAGTGTAGTTAGAGTCCTAGCGGGACGCCCCCAGTGGGGCATGCCCCGGTCTTTGGGTTTAAGCCCTGCTCTGACTATAACAGGCCTCTATGCCTGTTAGTGACCTCCATAGCAGCTGCCTCAAATGCTTGGGGGAATGACATGTGAAGAAGTGTTGCATCTGTAAGAACTTTCATCCCAGAACTCAGAAAGAGCGAGACATCCGTTTGGGAACCCTCCTCTTGGAGGCTGCTCTCTATCTGGCGTCTGAGCCTTCCCGGTCAGACTCTGCCCCAAGCACCTCAGCCTCGGTGCACAGCACACCCCCGGCACCGGGCTCTGCCCGTCGCTGCTCCCCAGCACTGTCTAAGAAGAGATTGAAGAAGAGTGACTCCCCGGCACCAAGCAAGAAGGGAAAAGGACCGAGTTCAGGCCAACACCCCACACCGGAGCCAGATGGGGACCCCACCTGATGGGGCCTCCTGCCCCCTGAGGGATCTGCCACCAACTCCAGGGAGCAGTAAAGGACCCACACTGATGGCAGTACCGAAGCCTTCCCAGGCTGCCCTGGCGCCCAGAGAGCAGAGGTCTCTACCGGCACCGCGTGTGTCACAGGTCACAGCAAAGGCTCCTGGTGAGGGCAAGCCAGCCGCAAAGACCCCTCAGAGGGCGGGTGAACGACGCTGGTCTCTGGAGATGAGACAGCGATCCCTGTCTCCATGCCCAAGGTCTCTGTCTTCTGTGGGACGTCCTACATCACCGGCACCACACTCACGGTCTCTGCCCTCTCCACGTGGGTTGCCTAGAGGAAGGCACCAGTCACTGTATTGCTGGCACCGTTCATCCTCCTGCCGGCTGTCTCCTCGGTGCAGATCCCCATGGTGAGAGCAGACTCGGTCGTGGTACTTCAGCTTATGGGACTCCCTCCGTAAATTCAAGGACTCACTGCCCTAGGACTCGGACCAGGAATTCGGGGCAGTTCCTCAACTGTCTTTGTCCCTACTGTTCGGCCTGGTCACAGGTCACCTCGGACCGTTGAGTGCTAGAGATTGTTTCTCAGGGCTACACCCTGCAAATCTTGGCCGCCCCTACACGCATGCCCATCTATCCCTCTTCAGGGACCCTTCTCCCAAGCAATTCCTCATTCAGGTGGTCGAGAACCTCATGCAGCTGGGGGCAGTGAAGGAGGTCCGCTGGGACATGAGGGGAAAAGGGTTCTACTCCTGTTATTTCCTAATCCTGAAAGTGAAGGGGGGTCTAAGACCGATTCTGGACCTGCAGCAACAAGTCTCTCAAAAAGTTGAAGTTCCACATGGTCTCCCTAGCCTCATTCATCCCCTCCTTGGATCCAGGAGACTGGTATGCCGCCCTTGATCTGAAGGATCTACAGCCAGGGAGAAGGTTAAGGTGATAAACATTTTGGATTGGGAAAATGGGTTTAGTTTAGAGCTACGTTCCATATCTCCATCTTCGAAGGTCGCAGACAATTCCTCCGTTTTGTGGTGGGTGGGCACCATTTCCAGTCACAGCGTTGTCCTTTGGTCTCTCGTCTTCCCCAAGGGTGTTTACAAAAGGTATGGCACCAGTGGCCACTTACCTCAGGCATCGAGGGGTTCAGGTCTATCCATAAACTCGACGATTGGTGCATCAAGGGCAGGTCTCAAGATCAGATGCAAAGAAACCTCGATCTTGTTTGTTCCACCTATCGTGACCTGGGCCTGTTGATAAATGAAAAGAAATCAACCTTAAGGTCCCTGCAACGAATAGAGTTCATTGGGGCGGTTCTTGACTCCACATGAGCCAGCATCTTCCTTCCGGAGGCGCAATTACAGGCCATATCAGACTTGATCTCCCACGTGAAAAACTTCCCACTCACCACTGCTCACATTGACATGTAGTTGTTAGGCCACATGGCCGCATGTACATACGTGGACCAGCATGCCTGGTTCCATCTCCAGCCACTGCAAGCGTGGTTGGCATTGGTCTACATCCCCAACAGACACGATCTAGACTGGATGATCAGGGTTTCGGTTCACATCCAATCATCTCTAGATTGGCAGCTGAGCCCCAAATCTGTGTTGGAGGGAGGTCCACATCGCTGACCCTGGTTTCTGATGCGTCAGACCTGGATTGGGGAGCCCACCTAGGCGAGCTCAGCATGCAAGGCTGCTGGTCGTGGGACAGTCTATCCCTCCACATAAACGTCAGGGAGCTCAAAGTGCTTCGCCTGGCTTTCCAGGCTTTCCTGCCCCACATGAAGGGCAAGGTGGTGCAGGTCCTGACAGACAATACCACAGCGATGTATTACATCAACAGGCGGGGCCAGGGCCAGGTCGTCGGCCCTTTGCCAAGATGCTCTCTGCCTTTGGGACTTCTGTGTGCAGCATACCGTCCATCTGGTGGCTGCACATCTGCCCAGGCCCAAGAACATGGTAGCAGATCACCTCAGCAGGACCTTCTCATCTCACCACGAGTGGTCATTCTACCCACCCACTTGTGATCTTCCGGCGGTGGGGGACTCCCCAGGTGAACCTATTCACATCTTGTCAGAACAGGAAATGCCATGTGTTCTGCTCATTCTGGGGATTGAACAAGGACTCCCTGTCAGATGCCTTTCTGCTCCTGAGGTTGGGGGGTCTGATGTACGCCTTCCCACCAGTGCTGTTAATCCACAAGGTCCTTATGAAGATCAAACAGGACAAGACGAAGGTGATCCTGATAGCTCCCGTGTGGCCTCAACAGCACTGGTTCGGCACGCTGATGGACCTTTCAGTAGCTTCCCCACAGCAGTTGCCTCTCTGGCCGGATCTGCTGTCCCAGAACCATGGCAGTCTTCTGTATCCGAACCTGACGGCGCTACACCTGACAGCGTGACTTCCACATGGCTAAATGCGGAAAAACAGGAATACTTGGTCTGGGTCCAACAGGTCTTGTGGGTAGCAGAAAGCCCTCCACCAGAGCAACCGACCTGGCCAAGTGGAAGAGGTTCACGGGCTGGGCCTTGGACTGGGGTATCTGGGCTGAGCAGGCCTCGCTGCAGGCAATCCTGGACCATCTTCTGCACTTCAGGCTCCAGGGGTTGTTCCTGTCATCGATCAAAGATCACTTAGCCGCTGTTTTGGCCTTCCAGCCTCTGCTCCAGGACAGATCGGTCTTCACTCACAACATGATGGTCCAGTTTTTGAAAGGTCTGGAGTGTCTCTGCCTGCATGTCAGGGATCCCATCCCTCCCTGGGACTTGAATCTTGTGCAGTTGCAGCTCATGGGTCCTCCCTTTGAGCCTCTAGCTTCCTGCTCCCTTCTCCTCCTCCTCTGAAAAGTTTCTTTCCTGGTCGCAATAACATCTGCCCATAGGGTCTCTGAGATCAGGGCACTTTCTTCAGAGTCACCCTATACGGTGTTCTAAAAGGACAGGGTCCAGCAGTGGCCACATCCAGCGTTCCTGCCCAAGGTAGTTTCACAGTTCTTTACTGGCCAAGACTTTTTCTCCCTGTCTTCTTTCTGAAGCCTCATAAATTGGAAGAGGGGCACAAATTGCATGCCCTGGACATCAGGAGGACACTTGCCTTTTACATTGACAGGACCGAGCCATTTCGTAAGTCAACACAGTTGTTCATTGCGGTGGCAGAAAGGATGAAAGGTCACCCAGTGTCTGCATGGAGGATTTCGTCTTGGATCACAGTCTGCATCCGTTACTGTTATGACCTGCGAAGATGCCTCCACCGGCGACCGTGCATGCCCACTCGACTAGGGCGCAGGCTTCGTCAGCAGCCTTCCTGGCCCAGGTGCCGATTCAGGATATCTCCAGGGCTGCTACCTGGTCGTCTGTCCACATGTTTATGTCTCGTTGTGCGCTCACCCAGCAAGCCCAAGACAATGCTGGCTTTGTGAATTCCGAGCTGCGACCAGGGATACTGCTTGTGAGTCTCCTAGAATGGAATTGACATGAGCAAGCACTTGAAGAAAAAACGGTTACCTACCTTTTGTAACTGTTGTTCTTCTAGATGTGTTGCTCATGTCCATTCCATTACCGGCTCTCCTGCCGCTCTGTTGGAGTTGTTGGTAAGAAGGAACTGAGAGCGCATAGGGTCAGTGGCTCTGGATATACCGCAGCATGAGTGCAGCACTCAAGGGGGTGCCACAGCCAACCCTAGGGATGCCGCTAAGGCAAAAATCTCCGACCGCGCACGTGGGCGCATGCACAGCTAGAATAGAATGGACATGAGCAACACATCTCAAAGAGCAGCCGTTATGAAAGGTAGGTAGCCGGGTTTTTTTATATACATTAGATATTTTTTTACATTTTAGGCGAGAATAGAAGAAAAATGTAGTAAACAAAGATGTCATTAATAAATACTACTGCTTTAGAAAACATTAAACTCCGGGGTGGTTCTGTAAAAAAGGCCCATCATCTTTGTGAGATTCCAGCTCTCTTGGGATGCTCGAGGCATTGTAATATGCAGGCCTTCTGGATTTTAAAGTTCCTGTTACTTTTTTCATCTTTTGGCTTCAAGTTGATACATTCTCCTCTACAGCATTTCCTCAGCTTCTGTCTGCTGGAAAACTATGGCAGAAGCTTGAAGTTTATATCAAATAATTTATTGCTGTCATGCTGAGTTTTACCTAAATGACCAAAAATCTGACCTCCAGAGATCAAATGTATGTGACATAAATTAAAATCTTTTAGAAATAATCCAGGGGCTGGTATTTACAGACTTTTCAGTTACAGACTTTCAGAGAGTGTGTAGAATAGAATATTTTACATTTAGTAGTGCAAGTTTTCATGTTGTTTGCATTCAGAATTTAATTTCTCCATTTTATCAATCCAATCTGCGCAGACTGTTGTGACTTGAAACAGAAGGTTTTTGAAATGTCTATTTTAGTTGGATCAGGTATGTCAGTCATTGGCAGATCTGTCCGCCTCCAAAGCGCAGGATAGCAATACACATACTGGTTCCCAAGTTGTGGTCACAAACACCTTCCAGTGTGTGTCAGTCCAGCAGATGAGAGCATTCTTGCAGTGTAATAGCTTCAGCCCAGTGGGCTTTTATCAACTGTCTGTCTTGTGTCTCCCTTCACTGTTGTGCAGGTTGAATGATCCTAAGATGTCAGAAGCAGAGCGTCAGTCAATGGAAAGCGAACGGGCAGACCGTAGCCTATTTGTTCAAGAGCTTCTACTGTCCACTTTGATGCGGGAAGAAAGTTCCTCCTCAGATGAGGATGAGAGGGGGGAAATTGCCGATTTTGGTGCTATGGGCTGTGTAGATATTATGCCTTTAGATGTTGCTTTAGAAAACCTAAATTTAAAAGAGAGTAATAAAGGAAACGAGCCTCCTCCACCTCCTCTTTGATGACATCCCACTTCGCAGACAATGTCCTCTGTGCTGTATTTGCCAATGAAAGTGGACAACTACTATCTTGGGTTTGTTTTGGTGATTGTAATTTCAGGTCTGTCACTCTTGTTACATTGTGTACATTCAAAAGGAAGAGAGAAAAGATATATATGATAATCATTTCCACTTAACTAATTTTTACTTCTAGCAGGTAAATGTAGGTTGCAGTGCAGAGGAGAAACCTCTGTGTTCTGTACCTTGACATGCAAAAGGCTCTCCTAATACTCCACGTTCAAACTGAAGAGGAAAAAATGAAAAATCTCTAATGAAGCTGCTGTGTGTATTTATGAATATTAATGAATAAAAACTGCTTGGATGGTTTACCTTAACTACTGCATGAGGTTTTTTGCAGCGTGCATGAGTTTTAGTGACCTTGTCATTTAAAAAATTAAATACAAGGAGTAAAACTATAAAAACCCAAAGCTTCTCCCATTATTCAAAGGTTACATGACAAAAAGGTTTGTGTTCACTAGCAGTTTGTAGCCATGAAGTAGCTTTTGAATAATATGTGACTGAATCACCTATTTCCTATGTGCTTCCAGCACATAAAGCAAGCTCTGCAGTGGGATATATTGTGGTTTCCAGGGTTTGGCATTTTGCTATATGTGACTATTATGTTGCCATATTAGTCATCGCGTCCATGTGGAGTTCAGCTTCTCTTTTATGCATCTGTAGGAGACACAACAGTAATGCCACTGCTGGAATCTACTGCAAAGGGTTTTTGTGTGCCCTAAAATCAAATCTTGTTCATCTTTGTTTAAAGTTTTTCCTTTTTGTGGTTGTTAAAATTTTTCAACTGTTAAACGTGTTTTATTCAGGTGTAGATGATTCATTTATTCACTGTCTTAAAGCAAAAAAAAAGTTAACCTGGATTATGTTGTCTTAGTTTTAAAAGCCTTCACAGTCTCAATCATATTTCTGAGTTATTTATGTATGTGCTTCATAGTTTGCAGAGACTTGTCAGTATCAGGAGAGCTTGAGGATTTGACTTCCCAGACTTTGTCAATATATTACAACTGAATTCTTAATGCTAACTTTAGCACCTTTTATTTATTATTTCTCTTTGATTATTTTTCTGGCATTAAAAAAAAGTAAAGAGCCTTTTAATCGAATCATGCCACCTACATGCCTATACTATTAATCCTATATGTAAAAAAAAATGTACAGTGTTTTTGTGCATAGACTTTCATAATAGCCCCAATGCAAAGACAGCAGGGGTTTGGTTTTTTTGGAATGTAAAGTTAGACTATAAAGACAAAAGTGCACACAGCTTCTGATAAATTTAAAATAGGCTTATACTATAATCATGTCTCTTTCCAGTTCTCTAACCTCGCCCGCTTTCTCTTGCTCTGTATCTTCCATTCCTGCAGCATTACAAGCATTTTAGAATAAAATTACAGACTTGAACACCAGCTGGTGTTCTCAACAGAACTGTGACGTGTATACTAATCTAAAATAACAAAAAAAACTACCCCACAGTTTGAAGTTTCAGTTTCATTCTCATTTTCTTAATCCTCAGATTCCAAGTATTTCCAGCCAGCACAGTACAACTTTGTTTTTGTTTAGTCTCTGCAACAGAAAATGTTTTAAGGGAAATTTTACACCAGTCTTCTGGTTATACTAGGAGTTACCCCCGGGAGGGATTTTTTTTATTGATTGTTGAGGATTTTCAGAACCAATTTTCAAGCTGTAGTCTTTTCAAACACATCTTCTGCACATTACAGTAAGACACACCGTTCAATAAAGCATTTTCAAGACTGTTGTTCAGTTGATTTTCTTTGGTGTTGGTGCATTATCCTGACAGTTTGACTCTAAGATTTCATAGAAGATTAGAGTTGGAAGAGACCTCAGGAGGTCATCTAGTCCAACCCCAACTAAATCATCCCAGCTAGGGCTTTGTCAAGCCGGGCCTTAAAAGCCTCTAAGGATGGAGATTCCACCACCTCCCTAGGTAACCCATTCCAGTGCTTCACCACCCTCCTAGTGAAATATTGTTTCCTAATATCCAACCTAGACCTCCCACACTGCAGCTTGAGACCATTGCTCCTTGTTCTGTCATCTACCACCACTGCGAACAGCCCAGCTCCATCCTCTTTGGACTGGACCGAAAAATTAGCTGCAAACTGTCTACAAGGTCAGTTCAACTAAGCAACACAACTTATGTAAAACAAAATTGTGGAATTGTTTCCACAGTGCATGTACAAGCGAAATTCTTAGGGATGTAATTTTGCTTCACTTAACAGAAAAGCCAGTGTATAAAACCAAATAGGCATTTCTTAATGAATACTGAATATTATTTAAAACCTGTATAAGGCTAGTTTGGTGAGGACACTTACGTTACATGAGCTGCAAACTTCACTCCACTTCTACATACTGTACTTCCTGCAAGGGCTGGTGCCACAAGTGTCTGTTTCATATGAAAGTCTGAATACCTGCTGGCTTATATGTAACATTGAATGTTGTAGATGTTGTATATTTAAACCCTTCAGTATCCCAGCTATTTCAGATTTTTTAGATATATGTAACTTAAGCAAACACACTGTTTCCTAATGAAGCTTAAAAAAAATCTTGCCTAAAGAGTACTTGTAAGATGGATGAAGAATATCCTATAAATACTAGTTTAAATATTTTTTTCCATAAATGGTGATTTTGTAGGAGTGGTAGCTTTTGGGGGGGCGGGGGGGGGAGAAGAGGAGGCAGTAGCCAGGTTAAAAACAGTTATAACGGTTGCATTCATAAAAAAATGATGTTCTCATTGAAACTAAAAGCTTTCCAGAGTTTTGTATTCTGGGATATTTCAAAAATATCCATTAAATCAGTGCATTATGTTAAAGATGCCACTGGGTGGAATGAAAACAGCCCTTGAAGATTTTCTGAGGGAAAGGGGTGAGGTAGGAGAAGAAGACAGGCATCACAGCACTCACACCTTACGGAATCTCTCCAGGTAGTGGGAGGAGCTGGGTCACCTAAAGTTGAACATTCAATTTGTAGATGAGGTGTCCCATGGAAGTCAGTGGGCAGCTTGTATGTGTAAAGTAAATTCCCACTTTCGGGCAAAAAACCCTAATAGTTGGGTGGCTTGTGGGCATCTGCAAGAGGAGGAGTATACAGGCAGTTACCTTAGGGCCAGAATAGTGAGCTGGCAGAATGACTAGCCTCCAGGCAGTAGCCTCTTCTCTCTGTTAAGGTCAGAGCAGAATATGGGTGCAGTGCATACGGGAGTGGAGGTCTGGCTCCATTGCCCTTTTGTGGAAGTGAACAGGCACGGGTCCTTGCATGAGCCCTCTATTCTGTAAGGCCTGAGTCCTGTGTGTGTGGAGTTAAAAGCGAGGCTGACTGAAGTGTGTAAAACGTTGGTGATCAGTAAGATACGCAAGTGATCACGGTGGGGGGTGGGAGCAGGAGGGCTTTACCTCTAGGCATGTTTTACATTATATACAGGAGACAAAGGGACATACAAACTCTTGTTCACAGAGGACCAGGAACAAGTGTTCCTGGTGGATGCTTTTTTTTAATACAAATGTGAATCCAACAATGTTTGAAACTAACGACTAGCTTCAATCAGGCTTTTTCATCTGTTTGTTCTCAGAAATACACCATAATGAAAATCATTTAATCTTGGCCATCATTAAATTGACTTTCTGGTTCTATCCAGTTGTATTAGCCCTTAAAACAATGACATTTTAGCAGGAGCTGAGGGACTACCTGGAAGGGAGAAGCTCCTTGCCTAAAATGGCGAGTATATTTCCTGGGGTTTATATAGCCATGGCTTTTGTACACTGAGGACAGCAGGAGTGACCTTTTAGTCCCCTTCCTGACTTTAGCAGTGACATCACCTCCCCTGTCACTATTCCCTCCATTATTACTGCAAATATTACAGCCTAAGAACTAAAGCTGGCTGAAAGGATGGAAGTTTGTATCAACCTTCACAGGGACCAAACTCCAGGCTGCCACACAAGCACGATCTTGCATAACTTCAGACCAGGTGCTGGCTACTCTATCAAGTTCTCTTTATCTTCCTGGCAGGGCTTTCATCACTTCCCTGCTCTAAGCGGCCCATTAAAACAAGGGGTAGGCCATGAAAGGGTAGACTAAATTCCTACCCCCAAATGACCAGCTCAGGAAAACACCAATAATCCTAACATGACCTAACACATGTTAACTCATTTCCCTGAGGACTTTCTTTCTGAAAGGCGGTTTTGCTCATAGTCATCCTACAGGAGTTTCTGACTTAGTTCCCAGCTATTGTAATGAATATTACTATATATCTGATCCACCCCCAGGAAGTTTCTTCACTACTTTTCTCTGGACCCTCATTGGCAAGTCAAAGCATTGCCTTTTGGTCTAGCCATTGTTCCTGTTGCTTTTGCCAAAGCATGGTGTCTCAGGCCCTACAGAGAAAGGACCAGTTTATGTCTACATATCTCAGCAATTGAGTAAATGGAGGAAACAGTGCTGACTTTGGATGGGGTTTGGTCCTTCTTGGAATCACATGGCTGGGTCATAAACCAACCCAAAGTTCATGCTCCTGCTCTTGGGAACTAATCAACTCAGCGATTCCTGCATCAAGACCATAATTCCTATCTCAGTCCTACCACTTTCTGAGTTGTGCCTGAGCAGTAACTTTTCTAAGGGTTTATTGAGAAGGGCAAATGTGTGTGTGTCCTGTCACACTACGGTTGTAGCATGGGAAATATGGGTTGTAGACTCGGAAACAGTGAAGGGAGGAAGCCCAGAGAGAAGACAGGAGGGGCTTGTAAATTTCAAAAGGACTTTAAATTCATAAGATGCTGGAATAGTCATTCATAGAATTACAGAGATTTGTTTATTGGGACACTGTAAGTATCAACTCCACTACACACAGGCAGGTCTGAAGGTTCTGTTAACCCCCAACACAACACTGAGAGAAGGATATAGCACCATCTATTGGTGGAGGTGCTTGTTACCTGAATCATTACAACTTTCCCCCTTCTAATTAAATCAGCATTTAAAACTAACTCCTAGGAATCCACGCAGTCTGCCACCCACTTAGTTTCTTTGTGCATCTGCCTGCCCAAGTCCTATAGTCAGTCATGAACCCCTTACTCATAGTTGGATCCAGATTATCAGAGCACAGAAATTGTGTCCTTAAGGTCAAACTTCTGTGTTGTGGACAGACTGTCTGATGAAGACAGCAGTGTGTTGAGGTCCCAAGAACATCCTGGCAATGCCTCCTCTACAACTGGTCTCCCATGATGAAACACAAGTCCCTGCTGAGGGACCTCCCAATCCTCTTCTGCCGCATCCCTCTGGAATAGCTGTTGAGCATCCTCAGTGGCTGCCCACCCCTTTCTTTCCATGAGTCTGTCCACCAGTTCTTGATGCATGACAATGGGGTGAGCGCTTACTTTTTGTAGCAGCAAGGATAAGTTGTTTAGTTTCATAATCACCAGATAAGATCCCACCAAAAAGAAGTAAGTCTGGGAGTTGTTTTTTCATAGAATCATAGAATCATAGAATATCAGGGTTGGAAGGGACCCCAGAAGGTCATCTAGTCCAACCCCCTGCTCGAAGCAGGACCAAGTCCCAGTTAAATCATCCCAGCCAGGGCTGTGTCAAGCCTGACCTTAAAAACTTCTAAGGAAGGAGATTCTACCACCTCCCTAGGTAACGCATTCCAGTGTTTCACCACCCTCTTAGTGAAAAAGTTTTTCCTAATATCCAATCTAAACCTCCCCCATTGCAACTTGAGACCATTACTCCTCGTTCTGTCATCTGCTACCATTGAGAACAGTCTAGAGCCATCCTCTTTGGAACCCCCTTTCAGGTAGTTGAAAGCAGCTATCAAATCCCCCCTCATTCTTCTCTTCTGCAGACTAAACAATCCCAGCTCCCTCAGCCTCTCCTCATAAGTCATGTGCTCTAGACCCCTAATCATTTTTGTTGCCCTTCGCTGGACTCTCTCCAATTTATCCACATCCTTCTTGTAGTGTGGGGCCCAAAACTGGACACAGTACTCCAGATGAGGCCTCACCAGTGTCGAATAGAGGGGAACGATCACGTCCCTCGATCTGCTCGCTATGCCCCTACTTATACATCCCAAAATGCCATTGGCCTTCTTGGCAACAAGGGCACACTGCTGACTCATATCCAGCTTCTCGTCCACTGTCACCCCTAGGTCCTTTTCCGCAGAACTGCTGCCTAGCCATTCGGTCCCTAGTCTGTAGCGGTGCATTGGATTCTTCCATCCTAAGTGCAGGACCCTGCACTTATCCTTATTAAACCTCATCAGATTTCTTTTGGCCCAATCCTCCAATTTGTCTAGGTCCTTCTGTATCCTATCCCTCCCCTCCAGCGTATCTACCACTCCTCCCAGTTTAGTATCATCCGCAAATTTGCTGAGAGTGCAATCCACACCATCCTCCAGATCATTTATAAAGATATTGAACAAAACCGGCCCCAGGACCGACCCCTGGGGCACTCCACTTGATACCGGCTGCCAACTAGACATGGAGCCATTGATCACTACCCGTTGAGCCCGACAATCTAGCCAGCTTTCTACCCACCGTATAGTGCATTCATCCAGCCCATACTTCCTTAACTTGCTGACAAGAATACTGTGGGAGACCGTGTCAAAAGCTTTGCTAAAGTC
The DNA here is from genome assembly GCF_015237465.2 of Chelonia mydas. Classification (NCBI taxonomy): domain Eukaryota; kingdom Metazoa; phylum Chordata; order Testudines; family Cheloniidae; genus Chelonia; species Chelonia mydas. Next base: position 127,721,965 of record NC_051245.2, on the reverse strand, counting down.
AAGAAACAATACATCCACTGCTTTCCCTTCATCCACAGAACCAGTAATCTCATCATAAAAGGCGATTAGATTAGTCAGGCATGACCTTCCCTTGGTGAATCCATGCTGACTGTTCCTGATCACTTTCCTCTCATGTAAGTGCTTCAGGATTGATTCTTTGAGGACCTGCTCCATGATTTTTCCAGGGACTGAGGTGAGGCTGACTGGCCTGTAGTTCCCAGGATCCTCCTTCTTCCCTTTTTTAAAGATTGGCACTACATTAGCCTTTTTCCAGTCATCCGGGACTTCCCCCGTTCGCCACGAGTTTTCAAAGATAATGGCCAAGGGCTCTGCAATCACAGCCGCCAACTCCTTCAGCACTCTCGGATGCAACTCGTCCGGCCCCATGGACTTGTGCACGTCCAGCTTTTCTAAATAGTCCCTAACCACCTCTATCTCCACAGAGGGCTGGCCATCTCTTCCCCATTCTGTGACGCCCAGCGCAGCAGTCTGGGAGCTGACCTTGTTAGTGAAAACAGAGGCAAAAAAAGCATTGAGCACATTAGCTTTTTCCACATCCTCTGTCACTAGGTTGCCTCCCTCATTCAATAAGGGGCCCACACTTTCCTTGGCTTTCTTCTTGTTGCCAACATACCTGAAGAAACCCTTCTTGTTACTCTTGACATCTCTTGCTAGCTGCAGCTCCAGGTGCGATTTGGCCCTCCTGATATCTTTCCTACATGCCCGAGCAATATTTTTATACTCTTCCCTGGTCATATGTCCAACCTTCCACTTCTTGTAAGCTTCTTTTTTATGTTTAAGATCTGCTAGGATTTCACCATTAAGCCAAGCTGGTCGCCTGCCATATTTACTATTCTTTCGACTCATCGGGATGGTTTGTCCCTGTAACCTCAACAGGGATTCCTTGAAATACAGCCAGCTCTCCTGGACTCCCTTCCCCTTCATGTTAGTCCCCCAGGGGATCCTGGCCATCTGTTCCCTGAGGGAGTCAAAGTCTGCTTTCCTGAAGTCCAGGGTCTGTATCCTGCTGCTTACCTTTCTTCCCTGCGTCAGGATCCTGAACTCAACCAACTCATGGTCACTGCCTCCCAGATTCCCATCCACTTTTGCTTCCCCCACTAATTCTACCCGGTTTGTGAGCAGCAGGTCAAGAAAAGCGCCCCCCCTAGTTGGCTCCCCTAGCACTTGCACCAGGAAATTGTCCCCTACGCTTTCCAAAAACTTCCTGGATTGTCTATGCACCGCTGTATTGCTCTCCCAGCAGATATCAGGAAAATTAAAGTCACCCATGAGAATCAGGGCATGCGATCTAGTAGCTTCCGTGAGTTGCCGGAAGAAAGCCTCATCCACCTCATCCCCCTGGTCCGGTGGTCTATAGCAGACTCCCACCACGACATCACTCTTGTTGCACACACTTCTAAACTTAATCCAGAGACACTCAGGTTTTTCCACAGTTTCGTACCGGAGCTCTGAGCAGTCATACTGCTCCCTTCCATACAGTGCTACTCCCCCACCTTTTCTGCCCTGCCTGTCCTTCCTGAACAGTTTATAACCATCCATGACTGTACTCCAGTCATGTGAGTTATCCCACCAAGTCTCTGTTATTCCAATCACGTCATAGTTCCTTGACATCACCAGGACCTCCAGTTCTCCCTGCTTGTTTCCAAGGCTTTGTGCATTTGTATATTTGTATATATTTTTCCCCAACGCTTTGTCACATCGCAGAGCCACACCAGTTCTCCCTTCTGGATTTCCTTTCTTCTGCCTGTGATGGCACACGTGCATTCCACTCTCGCTGTCCATGTGCCCCATTGCTCAGCCATCCAAAACTTCTTGCCTCAGCAGCACCCATCCAGGTGGCTCACGCACCCTCCACTGTGGCACGACACTGCAGGTATAAAGGACAAAGCTGCCCTTGTGCACCCACCGGCCCCCGAGTCTTTCTTCCCACCCAGGCTGGTCATTGGCATGACTTTGGCAGTACGTCTCAGCCTTTGTGTAGATAGTTTTGTGTCTCCTAATTAAGAAGTTTCTAGTTTAAAAAACAAAATCTGTTTCTCTGTTCCCCATTTGGGGAGCTTGTGCCAGGGTCTGCCCCAGTCACTGGGCTTCAAGTCTTCTGCGTCTGGCACAAAACACGGGCCTGTCAGCAACTGCATGACTCTTGTCTTAAGTGAGGCCTGGGCAAGACACACTTAAAGGACTGGTGCCAAGTTTGTTAGGACTTTATGCCGAGAACAAAGGTGGCCAGGGAAGCTAGGCTGACGCCCACCCTAGGCAACAGCCCAGTCTGAGTCAATACCGCATGCTGCAGCTTCAGTCAGAAGCTCCCCGCCAAGACTGTCGGAGTCCCGGCCCGCGTCTCCTTCGCCTGTGCCCCAGAAGAGGCCTGAGGCTGCCAAAGGGGCACCAAGCCTGGGAAGCGCTCCACCCCCCAAGCTGGCTAAGCAAGGAGGAAAGGAGCCGGGTAGTGCGTGTTCCAGTTTGAGGCATGGCGCCTTCTCCAAGTTTGTGGCACTCGCGGCAGCGTTGACTCCGGTGCTGCTGCAGCCTCTGTCAAGTCCAGAGCCAGAAACGGCAACCTCAGCTGCAGCAGCACCGCGGCAATAGGAGACCGTCTCGGTGCCAACAACACCAGAGGTTGTTTGCTGTGGTGAGAGACCTCCTCAGCCTGTTGGTACCCATGTCTCCAGCAATACAGTTAATAGCTCTCCCGGTGCCCTCAGATTGCCCAGCACTGAGTCTTTTGGAGCAGCACCCTGATCTGCACCACTCTTACAAGTCCGCCTACTCATCAGTACCCTTGGGGGCTGGGGGGAAGCTAGCAATGATGGCATTTCTTCGGCAGTCAGGGTCTTGGCACCAGTCTCTGGCACCAACAGGATCGGCCCCTCCATGGTAGGTGGAAGGAGAGGCCTCTTCTTCGGTCTCTGAGGTGGGATCATACATCTCCCAGCCTCAGAGCAAGACTCGTCCCACCCTGGACCCTACCACCCTGGGTACCCTCAGGCCTCTGCCTCAGGGCTTGCTGTGGGAATGGGGCCAGGAGGCCCTTGGGGCCTGATCCTTTATCAGTGGCCTTTTTGGAGCCCCTGTGGATTCCCCAAACTGCCAGGTCATCCTCACATCCTTCTGACTCAGTGGCCTCACCCAGATGAGGTGAAAGGTAGCACTGAGTCAAACCTGCTCCTGTGGCCAGTACTGGGCCCGGTCCCGAGCCACTGGCAATGACTCCCGAAGAGCCTGCATAGCAGCCTGAGGAACAGGTTGCGGAAGAGACATGCTGAGTTTTCATCCTCATCCTCTCCGGGTAAGGCAGTGTCTTCTGGGGTAACCTCATCCCCAGCTGACGGCTATAAGGTATAGCAAGAGCTACTAAAGAGGGTGGCTTTGGACCTGGGCATTCAGGTTTGTGGAGACGAGGGAGCCCTCTCCTCACCTTATTAATATTTTATCTACAGCAGATCCATCTAGACAGGCTCTGCCAATCAATGAGGCGATTTTGAGCCTATAATGTCCCTTTGGCAGACCCCATCATTGTGGCCTCCCACATCAAAGCTTGCAAAGTGCAAATATTATGAGCCCTCACAGGGGTTTGGCTACCTGTACTCCTGCCTCGTCCAGAGTCACTAGTGTTTGCAGAGGCTAATGAGAGGGAATGAATGCTAGGGGGTGTCAAGCTACCACCCTGCAAATCCAAAGGTGCAAAGAAGCTGGATTTATTTGGTAGAAACGTTTAGTTGACTGGAAGGCCACAACTTAGAATCGCCAACCAACAGGCCTTGTTGGAGTGCTATGGTTTTAACTGGTGGGTTTCTATGGGGAAAGTTAAGGATCTGCTGCCCAAGAATGCTAGGTAGAAGTTCTCCTCACTAGTGACTGAGGACAGGTTAGCGGTGCGGACTTCAGGTGCAGCCAGGGTTAGCTGCTGCAGACGCATATGCAGTCTCTATGGGAAGGTGCTCTTGGCCTCATTCTTCTGGTTTACCCCATGAAGTCCAGCAATCTATTCTGGATTTACCCTTCAAAGGTGCTTTGCTGTTCTCAGAGGACAGACACGAAGCTCCATGGCCTCAAGGACTCAGGGGGCAAACTTTGAAGTCTTTGGGCTTGTATCCCAGTATAAGGCTACAGCTCCTCGTCAGGACCTGTCCAGAAAGAAGAGCAGGGGTTTTTAGGAATATGTCTGCCTCTCCTTCAACTTCTGCATTAGCTCCTGGCCCTTCTAGACACTCAGTGGCAAGTAATGCTAAGCAGACATTTTGACGGCTCAGTCGAGGTTGTTATGCCGGTCTCCACGCTTCCAGATCCTGTTTCACCTATTTTTGCAAACTGTCTCTCCCACTTCTGCAGTGTTTGGTCTGGAATTACTTCAGACCAACGGGTCTTCAGCACTGTGGAACCAGGCTACAGCCTCTACTCCTCCTTCCCACCCTCCCCATCCCTCTTCAGGGACCATCTCATGAGAAGCTCCTCCTCGAGAAGGTTCAATCTCTCCTTCGGATGGGTGCTGTATAGGAGGTTCCACAAGGTCTCAGAGGGATGGTGTTTTTATTCCCAATCCTGAAAGTGAAGGGCGGGGGCAGGTCTCATCCCACTCTTGGGATTGCGTTTTCTCAACAAGCACTTAGTCAGTTTTCCATGGTCACCCTAGCTTCTGTTTTCCCCTCCCTTTATCCTGGAGACTGGTCTGCCAGTTCATAGGGGTAGTGTTGGACAGATCTCAAGAGAGAGTTTTCCTTCCAGACTTGAGGTTTCAGACAGTTCATGCCATTGTTACAGATCTCAAGTCTCACCCCATCACAAAACTGTTTGAGGCTCCTGGGGCATATGGTCTTGTGCACATAACGTGGTCCAAATATGCCAAACTATGCTTCAAAAATCTTCAGAGTTGGCTAGCCTCAGTTTATGCACTGAGCCGTCATCTCAACTTGGTAATGAGGATGCCCTCTCAGGTCCTTACCTCCCTCCAGACAATGTGTGTGGGGGTGTCCCCGTTGACTGTCCTCAACTGACCCTCACATTAGTGATGGATGCATCTGCTCTCAGCTGAGGGGCCCAACTCGGTGCTCTGCAGACTCAGGGATGATGGTCTTCAGGAGACCTGTCTTTACGTATAAATGTCAGAGAACTGAAAGCTATCAGGCTAGCTTGTCAGGTTTTTCTTCTGCAGGTGCAGGGGAAGAGCCCGTTTAGTTCTCACAATTCAGTGGCAATGTTTTACTTCAACAGGCAGGAAGGAGCCCAATCTTCCCACCTCTGCTAAATGACAACTCAACTTCGGGAGTTCTGCATTGCCAATTTGGTAGCCCTCAAAGCATCTCATCTTCTGGGGATGCAGAATGATCTTGCAGACCACCTCAGCAGATAATTTATGAATCACCACAAGTGGTCTTTTTGCTCAGATGTGGCCAGACTCATCATCCAAGGGGGGGGTCTCCACTGATTGACCTATTTGCCACAAGAACCAACAGAAAATGTCAGCAATTCTGTCCCCTACAAGGTTGCAGCCCAGGCACCCTGACGGATGCAGTCTTGCTTTCCTGATTGGTCAGGCTCCTCTATGCTTTCCCAGCAATCTGACTTATTCACACAGAGTATTGCTGACCATCAGGTGGAAACAGGATAGAGTCATACTTATAGCCCCAGCATGGGCCCGCCAACACTGGTTCTCCAGTCTCCTAGCTCTGTCAGTGAAGCCCCCAATTTTGCTTCATTTGGACTTGGACCTAATTGCCCAAGACCGTGATCAACAGCATGACCTACAAGCTCTTCATTTAACCATACAGATGTTCCATGCACAGGGCCGGCTCTAGGCACGAGCAAAACAAGCAGGTGCTTGGGATGGCACATTTCTAGGAGCAGCATTCTGGCCTTTCGTATGCAATCCAGACCAGAGAGGGACTCTGTCACCATCTTCCCTGCAATCTGGGGTGCCTCACAACGCCTTGCTGCTGTAGCTCCCAACCTGCCTGCCAGCATGCAGGTTACACCCTAAGTGTCTGTATGCTGGGCCAGCAGCTCTGACTTCACCAGCCTGTCTACAGCCCCACTCTGGCTTCCGCCAGCCTGGCTTACTGCATGCAGGATGACCCCAGCACACCCCCAGTCCCGAATTTCCTTAAAACCATCTTCCCTCCAATGTCCAGCTCTCTCTAGGATAGTTCTCTATGATTCAGAGAAATAATACGTTTTGTTTGTTCCTTTAAAGCTACAAAAACACATCACAGCCTAACTTAACTGGGGGCAAATACACCCTGCCCTTTAAACACAGCACAGAGTTGGTTTGTGGTAAAAATGAAACAAACAAAATAGATGCAGGATTAAAGGTGAGTTCAAGTACAAGGAATAAAGGAAATAGCTATAAGTAAAACAAAATATGCTTCTAAAAGTAAATCTAGCAAGATACTGGCTTTGTTCAAGATGGTTTTTCTCACCAGTTCTTCTTCTTCCCAGCCTGGCTGACTTTCCCTCAGTCAGCACCTTCCACAGAAGTACAAGGTGCTGGCTTCCCTTGACTTCTTGGGTGAACGATCTTTGCTGAAGAAGGTTTGTCACCCATAATTAGACTTCAGTCTGCATGGAGCACATGTGTACTCCTCAGTGGAATTCTCATACGGCCCCGCGCTCAAAGAGCTCTGTTTTGTACTGTCCAGGAAAGGGCTGGACAGTGGATTTAGCACGGAGGTGACGTTCTCAGGTGCAGACAATGTCAGGAGGAACAGAATAGGCTGCAGTATTTACTATTGTTGTCAATGATCCCTCGAAGCTGAGGATGGTTTTATCGGGTTTTATTTTTCATGGGTCCTTTGGTGACTGAAGAATCCGATTCTTGAGCCACAGACTCATTAACACACATTGCAGGAGATGTTGGAAGACAGGGTTGGGCTGTGATTGCTGTATGACTGTTGTCGTTCCTTTCTTTTCCGGCATTTTTCTGAGACCAGGGCAAGGCAATTTTCCTCAACAGTGGACATTCCCTCTGACAAGTCTTCACCAGTTATCCCTATCCCGGGCTGCTGTTTCCCAATGTGCGGTGTCATAGGATCATAGAAGATTAGGGTTGGAAGAGACCTCAGGAGGTCATCTAGTCCAACCCTGATGCCACATCTCTTGATGTTTATCTGAGGGTGTCTTTAAAGTGTTTCTTTTGGCCTCCTCTTTTCCTTTCTCCTTTGGTGAGTTGGGCATACGGCAGTTGTTGTGGTAAGTGTACATCAGGCATGCGCACACAATGCCCGCTCCACCTCAGCTGGTGCTGGATAATCAGGGCCTCTGTGAGGACACTGACATTAGTGTGGTTATCCTCCCACTTTATGTTGACGATCTTCTGAAGAAAGTGCTGGTGCTGGCGTTCCAGGTTTTTCAGGTGTTTTCTGTATGTCACCCAAGTCTTACAGCCATAGAGGAGAGTTGGGATTACCACCGCTTTGTAAACTAAAAGTCTAGTGTGTATTCTCATGTTGTGATTGTTGAACACCCAGTGAGACAGTCTGCCAAAGGCAAGACTGGCACAGCAAATTCTGTGCTGAATCTCAACATCTATGTCTGCCCTCTGTGAGAGATGGTTGCCAAGATTGGCAAAGTATTCTGCATTTTCCAGTTCTTCTTTGTCAATATAGTTCTTCCTTGCTGGGTCTGATGATTGACTGGGGACTGGCTGGTGGAGAACTTGTGTTTTACTGATGTTCAGAGTTAGCCCTGGGCTTTTGTAAGCTTCAGAGAAACAATTAAGGGCTGTTTGAAGATCTTCCCTTGAGTGTGCAACTACAGCACAGTCATCTGCGTACTGGCGATCGGTTATTGTTGCCGATACTACTTTAGTTCTGGCACGGAGTTCATGAGTGGGGTACTTATGACAACTCCATTCATGAACCTCTAGTGCCATTGGTGTGACTTCTGGAATGCATGTGTATTGGAGCCAGGCCCTGAAAGTCCCAAGCAACTTTATCACCGTTTAGGCCCCATTGTGAAACCCTGTTGCCAGTATAATTATGAATCAAGCAACGAACACTTCCCAAATGAATTCCGGGTGAGCTGCATTTATGCCTATGGGCTAATGGGTGAGTCAGATGAACAGGCCAAAGTCTGGGAGAGTGACAGACAATAGAAAGACTTAAGGGCACATTTCCACCTTCGTGTAAGTGCTAATTTGCACCTGAAACACGTTGGATGGCAGTCTCACAAATACAGCGCCCTGAGCCAGCCCACTGACTAATGGGAATGGTGCTGCACTGCATCGCATCATGCGACACCCAGGTTCAAGTCTCCTTTGCAGTCCGTAGTTTTCTGAGCTGGAAGGAGCGGGGAGGGCCACAGAAGCAGCGCATCAACTTCAGCTACTGTTGGGTAGCTCTTAGTCTTAGGTTACGAGTGGGGGAACTGAATCCCTCCCCCACCTGCCGGCAGCCACTCTGTGTCCCTCTGGTCCATGGGATTTATCTCCTCACACACCTCTTCCTGATTACAAAATGGAAGTGTAGTGTTGTGTCTAACCTGGGCCAATAGCTACACAACAGCGATGCAACAGTACTAATACAAAGCACAGTATTCTTACCTCAGCCCTGGGTAGCCACAGCCAGAGGGAGGCTAGGATTGTCAGCACGGCGTACCCTTCTGGTGCCTTCAGCCTCACAGAGCCTCTCATCCCAGCCTTGCTCCTTCAAAACTAACCTGCAGCAGATGCAGCTGTTTCCGAGCTGCGATTCGGAAGTTGCTCAAGGCCAGTTCTGAGGTCATCACATGACACAGCCTGTTGCTATAACGACCTCACACACACTATTGCTAATGCTCACAGCACACAGCTACTTACAGAAGTGCCTCCAGCTTGGCAGTAACTGTCAATGGAGTATTTTCAAAAAAAGAAAAGGAGTACTTGTGGCACCTTAGAGACTAACAAATTTATTTGAGCATAAGCTTTCGTGAGCTACAGCTCACTTCATCGGATGCATCCAGTGGAAAATACAGTGGGGAGATTTATATACACAGAGAAGATGAAACAATGGGTGTTACCTTACACACTGTAACCAGAGTGATCAGGTAAGGTGAGTTATTACCAGCAGGAGAGCCGGGGGGGGGGGGGGGGAGGTTGGGGGGAAGAACCTTTTGTAGTGATAATCAAGGTGGGCCATTTCCAGCAGTTGACAAGAACGTGTGAGGAGCAGTGGGGGGCGGGAGGGGGGGAATAAACATGAGGAAATAGTTTTACTTTGTGTAATGACCCATCCACTCCCAGTCTTTATTCAAGCCTCAGTTAATTGTATCCAGTTTGCAAATTAATTCCAATTCAGCAGTCTCTCATTGGAGTCTGTTTTTGAAGTCTTTTTGTTGAAGAATTGCCCCTTTTAGGTCTGTAATCGAGTGACCAAAGAGATTGAAGTGTTCTCCGACTGGTTTTTGAATGTTATAATTCTTGATATCTGATTTGTGTCCATTTATTCTTTTGCATAGAGACTGTCCAGTTTGGCCAATGTACATAGCAGAGGGACATTGCTGGCACATGATGGCATATACAGCATTGGTGGATGTGCAGGTGAACGAGCCTCTGACAGTGTGGCTGATGTAATTAGGCCCGAACATGGCTGCTACTCTGAAACTTGTCATTAGGCAAAGGCACGGAGTATTTTCAAACTCTCATGCGTGTGCAATACCTTTTTGTGTGTGGGGGGGAACATTTTTAAAAACTGTTTTGATGAAAAATATTAGCCCGAGCTTGTCAACAAACACTTTTCAAAAAATTAAACTTAGGAAAACACGAGGAAAATGCTTTTAACTGGGAGAAATTTAGCTCTTTAAAAATAATCATTCTGGAACATAATTCATATTTATTATAGGTAGCTTGTCATTGTAAAGCCTCTTTGTAGCCAGATTTTAAATGCTGTGAGTAGCTTTAGAGCTTTCTGGGGCAGAGACGTGCTTGCTACCATTCATCCATTACACACGTACTCTGCTGTATCAATAATAATATTTATCATGTGTGTTAGTCTTGTGGGACTCACCTGTTTGCAGGGATTCCTTTCACTGCAGGTTTCTTCCGCTTGGGGTGAGGCACACGCTGAGCTAGGCTTGTTTTGTGGTGGTGGCTTGTACTTGATGGAGCTGGGGTGGGGGCAGAAAGGGGTTTGAGGCTGGAGCACAAGGCATTGTGGGAAATGTAGTGTTTTCCTGAAAGCCAAATCATGGGAAGCAAGGCTTTGGGGTGGGGTTGTGGGGGCAGATTCAGGTCTACAGTTACCCTACTGTAAAGCCACAGTAAGTCCATTGACAGCAGTAGTGTTACTCTACTTTTACAGCAGCACCAGTGCAGAATTTAGAACTATAGCTTTAGAGAGGACATTCCCCAGAACTGGAGATGTGCTTTTCCCCTCAGGTTTGCTGATGGACAATGCACTGCGACAGCCAGGAGTGAGCACATTGTCACTTAGCATCTGATTTAATTGGTTTGAATGTTTCTGTTCCTGAAAACTAGAGATTGGCTTAAGAGCCCTGAAGCACAAGGTTTAATATCTGTTCCACAACTTTATCATTAATTATAATGGATATGTTCATTATCCATATAAAGGTCCAACTGCTTTTTGTAACTTGTTAAATTCTTGGGTTCAATGCACTCCTGTGGCAATGAGTTCCACTGTCTAATTACACACTATGTAAAAAAAGAATCCTTTTACTGGTTTTGAATGTCCCCATCTTGGAATTTCAGTGTTTTTGTATTATGAGACAGGGAGTAAAGACATTCCCGATCTATATTCTCCTGACCATTCATTATTTTAGTGCAAATAAAGTAATAGATTTAGTTAAAAATCTCCCCCAAATTCAATCTTTAGTCACAAATAATGTGCTGTAAATTGAGGAAAGATATTGTATTATTGTGATAGAATATACTCCTGTATTCACACCCTACACACTAGTGTAATAGTCTTTGTACAAGGTAAGCCTTGTGAGGTATCATTTGAAAACTCATAATTTGCTGGTCAGTATTGTCCTCATAAAATCTGGGTGCCAACATTGTATGTGAAGTTTTAAGATCAACCTGTATAGTGTTATTACACATGTTCCAAACCCCACAGCCCTGCCCAGACAGAAGTTGGCAAACAGGTTTGTCCTAAACAAAGGAATGTGTGCACTGCATAATTTAAGCAGTAAACAAGCCCTTAGGCAGGAAGGAAAGACAAAGGAAGTTCAAACAAGTGAGAAAACCAGCAGGGAATTTCCTTCCACATAGATTCTTTGTTGCCTGGTGCCCAGCCGGAAATGTTTTTCAAGTGGGAAGCTGAAACTATAAAAAGGAGGGACAAACACCCCAAGCCACCCCTCTCTCTCCCTCTGCCCATCATATTCACTGCACCTGAAGGGACAAAGGAAGCAGCAAGTGCAGGGGGAGGGGTCCTGACCTAGAGAGTTTGGTCCGTAAGACCACTGCTAACGTGATGAGAAAACTTTGCTTTGAATCTACTGTAGATTCATAGATATTTAGGTCAGAAGGGACCATTATGATCATCTAGTCTGACCTCCTGCACAACGCAGGCCATAGAATTTCACCCACCACTCCTGCGAAAACCTCTCACCTACGTCTGAGCTATTGAAGTCCTCAAATCGTGGTTTAAAGACTTCAAGGAGCAGAGAATCCTCCAGCAAGTGACCCGTGCCCCATGCTACAGAGGAAGGCGAAAAACCTCCAGGGCCTCTTCCAATCTGCCCTGGAGGAAAATTCCTTCCCGACCCCAAATATGGCGATCAGCTAAACCCTGAGCATATGGGCAAGATTCACCAGCCAGATACTACAGAAAATTCTTTCCTGGGTAACTCAGATCCCACCCCATCTAATATCCCATCACAGGCCATTGGGCCTATTTACCATGAATATTTAATTACCAAACCCATGTTATCCCATCATACCATCTCCTCCATAAACTTATCGAGTTTAATCTTAAAGCCAGATAGATCTTTTGCCCCCACTGCTTCCCTTGGAAGGCTGTTCCAGAACTTCACTCCTCTGATGGTTAGAAACCTTCGTCTAATTTCAAGTCTAAACTTCCCAATAACCAGTTTATAGCCATTTGTTCTTGTGTCCACATTGGTACTGAGCTTAAATAATTCCTCTCCCTCTCCGGTATTTATCCCTCTGATATATTTATAGAGAGCAATCATATCTCCCGTCAACCTTCTTTTAGTTAGGCTAAACAAGCCAAGCTCCTTGAGTCTCCTTTCATAAGACAAGTTTTCCATTCCTGGGATCATCCTAGTAGCCCTTCTCTGTACCTGTTCCAGTTTGAATTCATCCTTCTTAAACATGGGAGACCAGAACTGCACACAGTATTCCAGGTGAGGTCTCACCAGTGCCTTGTATAACGGTACTAAAACCTCCTTATCCCTACTGGAAATAGCTCTCCTGATGCATCCCAAGACTGCATTAGCTTTTTTCATGGCCATATCACATTGGCGGCTCATAGTCATCCTGTGGTCAACCAATACACTCCAAGGTCCTTCTCCTCCTCCGTTACTTCTAATTGATGCGTCCCCATCTTATAATTAAAATTCTTGTTATTAATTCCTAAATGCATGACCTTACACTTCTCACTATTAAATTTCATCCTATTACTATTACTCCAGTTTACAAGGTCATCCAGATCCTCTGTAGGATATCCCTGTCTTTCTCTAAATTGGCAATACCTCCCAGCTTTGTATCATCTGCAAACTTTATTAGCACACTCCCACTTTTTGTGCCGAGGTCAGTAATAAAAAGATTAAATAAGATTGGTCCCAAAACCGATTCCTGAGGAACTCCACTGGTAACCTTCCTCCAGCCTGACAGTTCACCTTTCAGTAGGACTCGTTGTAGTCTCCCCTTTAACCAATTCCTTATCCACCTTTCAATTTTCATACTGATCCCCATCTTATCCAATTTAACTAATAATTCCCCATGTGGCACGGTATCAAACACCTTACTGAAATCTAGGTAAATTAGATCCACTGCGTTTCCTTTGTCTAAAAAATCTGTTACTTTCTCAAAGAAGGAGATCAGGTTGGTTTGGCACGATCTACCTTTTGTAAAACCATGTTGTATTTTGTCCCATTTACCATTGACTTCAATGTCCTTAACTACCTTCTCCTTCAAAATTTTTTCCAAGACCTTGCATACTACAGATGTCAAACTAACAGGCCTATAGTTATCCGGATCACTTTTTTTCCCTTTCTTAAAAATAGGAACTATGTTAGCAATTCTCCAATCATACGGTACAACCCCTGAGTTTACAGATTCATTAAAAATTCTTGCTAATGGCTTTGCAATTTCATGTGCCAATTCCTTTAATATTCTTGGATGAAGATTATCTGGGCCCCCCCCAATTTAGTCCCATTAAGCTGTTTGAGTTTCGCTTCTACCTCAGATATGGTAATATCTACCTCCATATCCTCATTCCCATTTGTCATGCTACCATTATCCCTAAGATCCTCTTTAGTCTTATTAAAGACTGAGGCAAAGTATTTGTTTAGATATTGGGCCATGCCTAGATTATCCTTGACCTCCACTCCATCCTCAGTGTTTAGCGGTCCCACTTCTTTTTTCTTTGTTTTCTTCTTATTTATATGGCTATAGAACCTTTTACTATTGGTTTTAATTCCCTTTGCAAGGTCCAGCTCTACTTGACTTTTAGCATGTCTCACTTTATCTGTACATGTTCTGACCTCAATAAGGTAGCTTTCCTTGCTGATCCCTCCCTTCTTCCACTCCCTATATGCTTTCTGCTTTTTCTTAATCACCTCTCCGAGATGCTTGCTCATACAGCTTGGTCTATAACTCCTGTCTATGAATTTTTCCCCCTTTCTTGGGATGTAGGCTTCTGATAGCTTCTGCAGCTTTGATTTAAAATAATCCCAGGCCTCCTCTACCTTTAGATTCATCAGTCCAATCCACTTCCCTAACTAATTTCCTTAATTTTTGAAAGTCAGCCCTTTTGAAATCAAAAACCCTAGTTGCAGATTTTTTTTGTTAATCCTTCTGTTCAGTTTGAATTGAATTAGCTCATGATCACTTGAACCAAGATTGTCCCCTACAACCATTTCTTCTATGAGGTCCTCACTACTCACCAAAACCAAATCTAAAATGGCATCCCCTCTAGTCGGTTCAGCAACTGATGAAGGAATCCATCAGCTATCACATCTAGGAAAATCTGAGCCCTATTATTATTACTAGCACTCGCCCTCCAGTCTATATCTGGGAAGTTAAAGTCTCCCATGATCACACAGTAGTTCGTTAAGTTAAATTAGCCACCAATAAATATTTCATCTTTATTTTTCTTGTAGCCATTTCTGACTTTTATGCCTCATTACTTGTACTCAATTTATCGCTTTGTAGTTAGCAAACTTGCTGTATTGTTTTATCTAATCCAGTGTGTTCAAGTTGAAGTCTCTGGGTAGCTCCATTTAGGGTAACAAGTTGTGTGTATAGTATTCCCTTAAAGGAATAAGGGACTCGATATATCTGTACTGTCCAGGAGAGGGCTGGGCAATACAGGACATACATTTCTGGGGGAAGATCCAGGACTGGAGGAATGTTGGGGTCACCCTGCATCATAACCAAGGCTGGTAAGAGCCACAGTATGGCTGGCTGGCTGGCTGCCGCAAGTACACCGATGTAGCTGGGAATGACTTACATGCTGGAGGCTGCAGCAGCAAGGCATTGTAAAGGGCACCCCAGGTTACAGGGCAGGGGTGACACAACCACTCATTAGCCTGGACAGTGCCCTGGTTGTAGTAAAAGGAGGCCCTGAAACATAAATTCTTGCATCAGAGGCCCAGTCTGAGGCCTGAACCAAAGTAAAGCCTGAACCAAAGTACTTCCAGGCAGTGATAAGCAAAGCTGGGCTGTGAGCCAGATGCAGGTCCCACTCACAGAAGTTGGCAAGAAAAGGTTGTTAGAGGCACATGCACACACACACACAAGTGCTAATGAGAGGAACTTGCGCCAAGACGGAGGCAAGACACAACAAGGAACAGGCAGGTACATATTAAAGACAGGGACAAAAGGACAACATGATGGATAGATTCGTTTGAACTATGATGAATAATCGGTCCTGCAATGGTATAAAAGTAGGTCCTGGAGCGCACAACTTTGTCCAGCCTAGGGGACAGTGGAGTGTCCCGCCACTGACTGAGCTGTGTCCATTGCCAGGGAGAACAAATTCATAGTATGCCCTGTAGAGTCTATAGGGAATATTACTGTGCTTCGTTTGACAATAAACCTGGCTTGGGTTCCTTCGTACCTTACTAGATTCTGTGGTTTTTGGGGGTTCTCTCGGGGACTGCTGTGTTACCGATCTGCGCAGAGCTGGGGCAGCACACAGAGGGAACATGCACACAGCCGACTGTTATCATCATCGAACAAGACTGGAGCATCACACCGGTAGCTACCGACAGCACTGGTATGTCTCAATTCTGCATACTAAACAAAGAAGTTGAATCCCAGCCTCGGTATAGAGCTGCCGCTGTGCCAGTACAGTAACAGTCGTGGTACGTGTTTGTGAAGTGCTGGGAGATCCTGGCATAGAAGGGCCTATAACTGTGATCTCCCCAGGCCTGTGTAGGTAGGTATTGGACAGCCCGTTTCCTGAGTTATAAAGTGAGTTTACTGAGAGGGTAAGGACTCTCACAACTGTGCCAGAGCTGGGAATAAAACTCAGGAGGTCTGGTTCCCACTCTTGTACTCAACAACTAGACCACTCTGCTTCCTATAGTATCTGAGCACCTCCCAGTCTCCGAAGGGGTTTATCCTCACAACAACTTGGTTCTATCCCCATAGTACAGGCAGGGAATTTCAGTACTGAGTAGATTAAGCAACTTGCCCGAAGTCACACAGGGTGTCTTTGGCTGAACCTGGAATTGTTACGAAGTCTCTTGAGTCTCAGTCCTGTGCCCTACCATCTTTCCTCCTCTTAATGAAAAGGACCTGGGGATTACAGTGGACGAGAAGCTGGATATGAGTCAGCAGTGTGCCCTTGTTGCCAAGAAGGCTAATGGCATATTGGGCTGTATTCATAGGAGCATTGCCAGCAGATCAAGGGAGGTGATTATTCCCCTCTATTCAGCACTGGTGAGGCCACACCTGGAGTATTGCGTCCAGTTTTGGGCCCCCCCCTACAGAAAGGATGTGGACAAATTGGAGGGCAACGAAATGATTAGGGGCCGGGGGCACATGAGTTATGAGGAGAGGCTGAGGGAACTGGGCTTGTTTAATCTGCAGAAGACAAGAGTGAGGGGGGATTTGATAACAGCCATCAACTACCTGAAAGGAGGTTCCAAAGAGGATGGAGCTTGGCTGTTCTCAGTGGTGGGAGATGACGGAACGAGGAGTAATGGTCTCAATTTGCAGTGGGGGAGGTTTAGGTTGGATGTTAGGAAAAACTTTTTCACTAGGAGGGTGGTGAAGCACTGGAATGTGTTACCTAGGGAGGTGGTGGAATCTCCTTCCTTTGAGGTTTTTAAGGTCAGGCTTGACAAAGCCCTAGCTGGGGTGATTTAGTTGGGGATTGGTCCTGCTTTGAGCAGGGGGTTGGACTAGATGACCTCCTGAGGTCCCTTCCAACCCTGATATTCTATGATTCTATGAATTCAGAGGACTTTAATTGCTTGACTGGGTAGCTACCTAAAGCATTTGCACTGATTTCAACTGCCTGCTTGCTGATGTGGTGAAAAAAGATGTGGCCGCCCCTTTATACTGGAAGCTGAACAGGAGGGTGAAAGTCCACCAGGTTGTGCATACTTGTTAGAATATAAATATTGAGGCCTGCCTGTAAAGGCCTATACTTTAAGAACTTGGGTATATTTTTATCACTTAGCTAGTTACAGGAGTATTAAAACAAAGAATCCAAATCACAGTCTGCCTGTATATGGGCCTTCTCTCACCAAGATAATGGGAGGCCTTGTTGTTAGGCTAAGGCCTTTCGCTAAGCAGCAGGGGCAGCCATAAGCTGGGAGGCATATGGTTCCATCCTCACATTCCAAACCAGCCACACTGAAATAAGGTGCTATTGGGCGGTTAGGAAGATGATCCTGTTCTGATAATGCCCATCACCACCAGATAAAGAAACAGATCTTAAGATGGTTGAAGAAAACTTAGTTTGACAGCATCCTGTCTGGCAAGAAATCACTTATCAGTGGTTGTGAAACCCTCATTTCTGTATGTTTTAATCTTTATGGCCTCCACTTTTCTATTGTTAATCTGTCTGGTTCTCTAATTGTTTGTCTGCTGTATAATTAATTTTGCTAGGTGTAAGTTAATTAGGGTAATGGGATATAATTGGTTAGAGAATTATGTTACAATATGCTAGGATTGGTTAGTTGAATTTAAGTAAAATGATTGGTTAAGGTATAGCTGAGACTATTACTATATAATCTGGGGTCAAACAGGAAGTGGGGGGAAGGAAAATTGGAATCATGCTTGCTAAGGGGGGCGGAACGGGAAACAGAGACTCAGGCAAGGCTCTGCGGTGTCAGAGCCGGGAAGGGGGATGCAGGGTAAACACTCTGCGGCGTCAGAGCCGGGAAGGGAACACTGGGGAACAGACTCTATTGGAGTGTAGAGATAAGCCCAACTGGTGTAAAGGGCTTCGGAATATGCTTGCTTGGAAACTAACCCCAATTAACATTGTATTGTCTGTGCTTCGGACTTCTGGTCTTTTACTGCTTGCTGTCTGCATGACAAGAAGCAGGGAAGCGGGAGGGTTGAGGGAAAGCCCTCTAACATCTTGGTGGCCTGACTCGGATGCATCACGCTGGACAGGTAAGTAGCAGCCAGGTAGGGTGACTGGGCAGCAAGTGTGAAAAATCAGGACGGGATGGGGGGTAATAGGAGCCTATATAAGAAAAAGACCCAAAAATCGGGACTGTCCCTATAAAATCGGAACCTCTGGTTACCCTACAGCCAGGTAAGTCCCCCTCCCCAACTGTCCACACAGATGCTTGGAGGGGTATGGCAGGCTCTCATAATGGTAGCTGTGGGTCCTTGCAAGCTGGGGTAATGGTCTTTTTGGATAAGTGGATATGGAAGAATCAGGGCCCATTCCAGGTGCAGGGGGTCAACCTGGGATGAGATTAAGGAGGAAATGGGAGCAGTGTTAGGAGATCCAGAGGGATGGGGACTGGCTGAGGAACCCACCCTCCTTGGTAAATGGGTAGCGGAAGGAGGTCTGTGCCCATGGGGACAGGATGCCTTCCAGGGCAGGAGGCACTTAAGTCCGCTGGTAGGAGGTTTGAAGTAAAGGCAACATTATAGGAAGCTGCCAGTAATCTTTCAAGTTGGTGCTACTCCAGCGAAGGCTACTGGAGAATTGTAAATTAGAGTTAGGGGTGGTTAAAGATGATTTGGCACAACAGAGTTTGGAGTCAGAAGCAGAGTTAACAGACCACCTTAAGAGACATGAGCTGGGACTTGGTCCTAGGGGAGCAGAGAAAAAAAAGTTTCAAAGTGAAAAACAGCAGGGATTGCAGGAGTGAGTAACAACCCCCACTCTTCTCCCAGAGCCAGGATAAAAACCTGGGGGTAAGGGTTCCTAACTGTTTAAACTTAGGGAGCCCCACCCTGTGCTCAGAACTAACTATATCCTTCTCTTCCTCCTCCTAACAGACTATCCCTCTGAAATGGGTCACTTTAGGGGATTTTTCAATGTACATTTGGGGATTGTTTTTGAATTTTTTTAACTTTACTGGGACATTCACCCCAATGTTATGGTTCTCATATTTTTCCAAGCAACCTTCATCCTTTTGTTGGTGACACTGTCAAAAACAGATGCTAATCAGTGATAGTGTTAATGTTTTAATAGAAGGGATGTGGTTGAAAGGTTAAAGTGACGGACTTGGTGGTCTTTTGGTAGTTTGCATTTACAAATTAAGCTTCTGTAATTTAGATCAGTGTGTGACGTCACACTGGACAATGGAGGTGCATGCTAAGAGAACATACCATAGAGTGCTGCAGGCCCTGAGTCTCCAGGAACATGCTGCTTGCTTAAGGGCTGATTTATTAAGATGTTTGTGCTGTAATTATTAATAGGAGACAAGAAACAGAAGCCTTGCATTTCCACTTGTCTTGGTTTGATTGTTGTCAACTGAACTCAGAGGCGAATTGTTGCATCTTCATGCAAACCGGTATGATGAACTTTCTAGGCTAGTTTGGTGATGGTGCTGGAATATTTTTCACCTTTAAGGAACATTTCTAGTTTTCTTTTTAATTAAAAAAAAAGAAATGTTGGACCACTGTAGACTTTTCTCAATCTTGGGAACTTTCTAAGATAATACAAGGGGGATGGTCACTTTTCAGATATATTTTGGACATTTCTGGTAGTATTTTACAACCGTTTCTAGATAACTGAATATTTCTGGAGGTGCTTCAGGGTACATTTTTTAGTTCTTTCTAAAATGCTTTGAAAAGGATCCCAAAAACAATCACCAAAGAAATGGTCAGAGAAGGTTCCAGTCCTGCTGGAACATTTCAGAACGTTTTTCCATTTTGCAGGAGCAATTTCAGACATAAAACTGGAAATACACAAGACCCATACCAGGACACACTTATGCACCTGAGTAACAAGCCGTTCAATTGAATTCAATGATAAAGTTACCGCAAGCGTTTGGAGGAGGGGAGCCTTAAGATTTTTGGGACAAGGACCAGGTCTTCTTACATTCTCTGGGAAGGGCTTAGCACACTTTCAGGTAATAATATTCAGATCTTTTCAAGCACTTTGGTTGGGGGCATGTCAAGACTTTTTTTGGACACTCCTGGGACTTCTCTCAGAGTTTGTTTGAGGCCAACATCCAGACCTTTTGGAACAACTCTGAGCTAGGGTTTCGTCTTGTCTCAGAGGCCATTTCTAATGTAAGTTTGGATATTTGGATGTTTGTGGTTTTTGAGGACCTTTTTGGCCTTGTCTTGAGCACACAGGGAACATTCAGACATTTTTCATATAACGCTGGCACAAATTTGGAACCATTTCCTGGCTTTTCTAGGATATCTTAACAGCCAAATTGACATTTCTGGAGTACACTAAGGACATTTTTAGAACTATATTTTATGGGCCTTTGCTTGGAAATTTGTCTCTTTGGAACTTTTTGTGTCTTCCCTGGAAACACTGACTATTAGCCAATCTTTTTTGATTCTTCAGAGATATCAAAACACACCATTTTTTCCATTATATTGTTGCCCAGAATTTGTTTGTTACTCCAATCCCTGTTGCAGTCTAAATTTTGGTAATTTCTTCACTACCTCAACTTTCTCTTCTGGCCTCTTCCTCGACCATCCCAACCCCTGCTGTCACAATCATCTCCCTTTCTTGAGCATCTGCACTGACATCTACTTTCCACGTTATGTTCAAGCTTGTGTTCACTTTCAATTCATTCCATGATTCTGTCCATGCTTACAGTTTTGACTTCATCTCCGGCCTCTCCCGCCCTCCTTTAGTTCATGCCTGACTTTGTGCTTTCCATAAGCCCCATATGGTTAAGTCTCTCTTTTCCTCCTAGCCAATATTTCTGAAAATCTACCTGTTGAGTGAAGCATTCCAGCTATGACTAATGACCGCTTACCTCACTGTTCTGTAATTTTACTGTGCAGTCTTTAGGGGATGGACTTGTTACCCAAAGTTCACCTTTCGTACAGAACTCAGACACACTGTACAAATATATGTGCTTCTGGAGGGTGGCGAGAAAGGTCCCTGTGTGGTGGGATGTAGGGCCAGCTCTGAGACCCTGTAATGAGTAAGCCTTAAAGTTTTAATTGAATTGTATTTAATAATCTCAGTCAATCAAAAAATATATGGCACTACTAGTTTCTTATTACAAAGGACAGCTTCAGATTTAACAAACCCACAATTTTAACAGAAACCTCACTTTGTGCACTTTCTCTAATACAGTAACAGACCAGAAAAACAAGATATTCCATTTTATATAAGCCTTTATTTACAACTTGTTTAACAACTGTACACTTTTTTGTAGCCTTGGAAGCATTATTGTATTTGACTGGGAAAAACATTATTAAAATGTTTGCATTCTTCTGACCATTATCTTGTATTTTTTCTTTTTACAGATATGTATATTAATGCCACTACCATGACAATCTGGTAGTTACAGGATAAGAATCCATAGGTGAACTGAAAAGGGAAATTAATGCGTTCACACTCTAGAAATCCATTCTCTGACAGAAAATATATTATTGACAATTTCACAAACAGTTATTTTGATAACTGGTCAACACAAATTAGGACAGTCAAACAAGCTGCCACTGAGAAAATAAAACAGTCTCTTACGCACACATCCGGTTAGTACATTAGAAACATGCTTGGGATCACCCTCTGGGGGAGAGATGCTAGGATAACTTAATTAAAAGAAAGACAGCACATTTACTTGAGGTTACTAGCTCAATCTGACATTTCTCTACTGCACTGAGTAGACTCAAACAGTTATGTCAAGCTAAAAACTTTTCAGGAAGATACAAATGCCTTGGCTTCAGAACAGCTTGAATAGTAAACTACTAATCTACACAGCCAGGCTGGTGGCGGGGAGAACAGCTCCAACACACCCAGAGCCACTACTCCAGAAGTCTCTGTCTAACTCCTCGACAGTCAAATGGCATTGCCAGCCCAAAACTACCAACTCTGGAGACATCGATATCCAGCAGCGGTTGGGGAAGACATCACCAGCTGCACTACAGAGTTGGAAAATGCAGCTCAAAGCCACTCATCCATTTCCCAACGAGGAGAGAAGGCATGTTTATACAGTACCTCCTAGCAAGGGATCTACGGTTATTAATGCTGAAATGTCACATACCAGGCCCAGGGGGCTCTTTGCTGTGCATTGTTCAAGTATTGCCTGGCCCACCCCGATCAGATCCTAAGGCCTCTGTGTGGGACAGATTAGTGACACTTCTGATGCCACCTACATCCTGAGCTCCCCGGATGGTGAAATCTGTAACTGCATTGCCCCAGCAGGCTGGGAGGTTGTAGAGATGAGCCCCCAGCTCCCCCGGCAGTGATGAGAGCCCTTCCTGACAGAGTACTTGGATCCCATAAGACTGAAGAACCTCCTGCATGGCCCTCAAGAGAGGGAATGTGGAGGGATGAGTCATCCTGCTCTGCCCTCCAGCAGAGAGAATAAGGAACACAGTTCCATCCCAGTCCTTATTTTCTCCCCTACCTCCTGCAGAGACCCCAGTCCTAATCTCCCTTTGGCCCCCACAGAAGAGTCAGTGATTGCTGTAGGGCAGAGAAAGGGACAGTGAGCTACATGTTCCCCTGCATCACTCCTCACATCACCGCCTCCAGATCTGGTGCAGTTTCCCTCCAGGCTGATCAAACCCGGGGTGTATCTGACCGGGAGGGCTGCCTGGGACTTACACATGACTATTAAGGGCAAGGTGAGAGCCCAGGCCCTAGCTAGTTGGACCTGGTGCTGAACAGAATGCTCCTTACAGGTTCTGAAGAGGCTACGGAGACTAGGGGGGCCCAATACTCCTCCAGCCCTG
The DNA here is from genome assembly GCF_015237465.2 of Chelonia mydas. Taxonomy (NCBI): domain Eukaryota; kingdom Metazoa; phylum Chordata; order Testudines; family Cheloniidae; genus Chelonia; species Chelonia mydas. The sequence continues at coordinate 127,699,464 of NC_051245.2, read as the reverse complement.
CCCCACCTATCCCTGTGTATTGATGTGAAAGGAGGGTGCACAGAGCAGGCCTCTGTACCAAGCAAGGGATGTGCTGCCCCTATCCAGCCTCCCAAGTGCTTTGCAGGCACAAAGACAGGGTCAATTTGCCCCTAAGGCTCTGATGCTTAAATTTGCTCATGAGTAAAGTTAAGGACATGTCTAAGTTTCTGCAGGGTTGAGATCTAGGTAGGAAGCGTGGGGTTGCTCAAGAACTGGACTTCTAATCAAACGGAACAATGTACAGTACTAATGATTCCAGATTCTCTTGAGGCTTTTTAGCGAATACTATGGCTTACAAGGTCTCACCTTTGCCCCAGATGTTAAAACGACAGTATCTACACAATAAACACATGAACTTAGAATACTACAAAACAGCATTTCCTCATGTCTTGTATCTTGCCAGTGCTGTCTGTCCAAGTACAAAATGAAAATACAGTAATACAAACATGTGGATATTTAAGAATTTAAAATTTTAAATAAGCAGCTTTTAAAATTAGTCAATATAGGCAGAACAAAGCATTTTGAGTTATACTGTCTACATACTGCAAATCTTATAGCAATACTTCATAATACAAAAAAACAGGCATGCTAGTGCAAATGGAAATGAAATAACTGAAACAGGGATAAGAAAAAGACAACTCAAATAGTACAAGTAAAATATAAACAACCCAAATAAGCTGGCAAGGATATTTTGCATAATACTGTAAGTCACCAAGTGTAGACTGATTTTATACTAGTTATCTCCATTCATGTTCCTTTCTAGAATTGTTTAACTTTTGTACACAGATAGAAAAAAATGTTACTGAAAGAAACTGATGACACAGCTAAATGGACAGAGAAAAATGTAACAGTCACAAACTACTGTGTATATACATATTAAGAAAGTATGCAATGTTTGTAAATAAAATATTGCATGATAGTTTGTCCAGGCTTGGAGCTTAGCAGATATACCTTGCTTATTTTTTAAGGAACATGGGAGGGTCAAACAACAATTCGTAATAGTTTTTTCCTGCAAGAAAACTTTCTTGGCTTTACTTTAAATATTAAAAACCTGATTAAAGCAGAGCCTTCAAATGTGCAAGAGCTTTAACAGATGAATGATCAGAAAGATACATTTATGACCTCATTAAGACTAGCTGTTGTCTAGCTTAGCAAATGGAAATGGAGCAGAAGGTTGTGTGTTAATAATCAGAATGAAGTAGTCAAAGTGGATAGACAGAAAAAACGGAGTGCTGAAAGGGAACTGTGTCAATTTACCAAATACCCTCTCAAGAATTCTGAATATTGGCTTTTCCCTGGCCCCAGTCTCCTGGGGAGACTTTATTCTGGAGGGGAGGTGGAAGAGGGAGATGGTAAAGCCACTCCCCAAGATGGCAAGCTTCTTTGCAAGTGGATCTCTCTCTTTGAAATCAGATGCCATGAGTCTTAAGTGGTAGAACTGGTTAAGTTTTGGGTTATGCAGTCTGGACAGAAAGCAAGTCATGCACTGAACAGTCCCTGTTTGATAAATAATGCTGCAGGTCATGCAACCACATCACTGCAAACAAAAAAATAAAGAAGAAAGTTAAAAAGCAGCCAACATTTCATTACTGTTAAAAATGAAAACAAATGTTTTCTAAGCAGTTTAGTAATGCTGTGTCAAGTTATAGCTCAGCTAGGTCAAGGGGGCTTCAACTGCTATTTTATTAAGGTGACTAAAAGCATTCACAATATGATTAATGTGCTAACAGCTGAATGGAGGAACAAAAGCTAGTCTTGGTTTAGATCAGTGCTGCCACCTGGGGTGGGGGGGGGGACTGGGAGGAGGATCACTTGTCCCCAACCTCCCTCAAGCTTTTTGCATTTGGTCAAAGCCCCACAGGCCATGGAGCTGGGGATGGCTGTGGCCTGGCCACTTTTAAGCAGTGGTCCTACACTAGAACAGTACGGCTGCTGCCGGAGTGGTCCAGAGCATTGCTCCAGCTGAATCGTGACAACGGCGCTGAAATTTAACCAGGCTGCCACTCCACACAGATAGGCGACTGGGCCAAATGGTGCTGTGCCTTGGCACATGGGGTGGGAGTTCCTTTGCGGCGGAGCTCAGGGGAGTCTGTTGAGAAAGCGAGTCCTGGCAGCAAACACTCATGCACGGTGTGGGTAAGAGAGAGGGGATACTCTGGAGCCGAGGAAGACCTTGGGTGGGGTGAAGAAACTAGGAGTGACAGGAACGGGGTTTCTGCTGGAGGAGGGGGGTGGGGGAAACTGGAATTGCACCCTTGCCCCCCTCCAAAAATACCTGAAATTGGCACCACTGGTTTAGACATCCTAAAAGGGAGTCTTGTACAACTCCTAGTAACAGACCAAGGCCCAGATCCTCAAAGGTATTTAGGCACCTAATTCAAATCAATGAAAGCTGAGCACCTAAATACCTTTGGGGATCTGTACCCAAGTGGCCATACCCAACACCTTAGTGCAGAATGCCTTGTCAGACACATACGAAGCTCAAGGAATAGTTATGAAATTGGCCTCCACAAGTTTCACTCATTTTTGCTGCCTGTGAGCACAATCAGTAAAAAAAAAAAAAAAAACATTTCCAGATGTAAAAACGTGTCTCTCTCACATCATGAGTTTTAACCATTGAAAAAGGCAATGGAGTTATAATTTTCATTGTCGTCTGAGAGAAATTCCAGATAGTGTTACAAGATAAAAGCATTCTGATTAAGCATTAGTTTTGATTAGCTGCACCAAAGCAAGCCTTTGTTTGATGCACATCCCGTGTCACATTCTTACATTAACAAGCTTTAGTCATTTGATTTAAAATAAGTTTTTGATCAAAAGCAAATTTTAGATATTACTGCAGAAATATACAGAATAGGAAAGAGACTTGTTTCTAGTGTCCGCTCATTCTGATTTTCAATAATTCCAGCACAATGTAAACAGCAAATGCTATCCTCTGATAGAAGACATGCTCTGTGAATTTGGTTTTTTTCTCTAAGAATTTCCCTGATCAGTACCTGATTCTAATAATGCTTCTTGTGGCACGAAAATCTGGATTTAATTTATTAGAGAAAATATTTTTATGACTAAAAGTTAAGACATTTCTTTCAAAAGTTATAACTACAGCACAAGTCCTGTAGCTGATGATTTAATTCTATGGAAGCCAAAAGAATACAGTAACTCAAGTTTGCTGCACATAATACAAGTGTACAGGCGAGTCTCATCTTACACTGGGGTTACGTTCCGTAGTCAGCACGTAAAGCGAAAATCGCGTATAGTCAAAATTACATTTAGTGTAATCGCAGGCGGAATCGCCCGCACTACAGGTACAGTATTGAAATGGTTATTTTTCTCTTTTTTTTCTTTTTTGTTTTGTTTTTGCCGACCGTGCAAAGCTGAATTCGCACATGTTAAATGCGCGTAAGATGAGACTTGCCTGTATTCTTTCAAATTTCTGTAACAACAAAATGACCTTCCTGTGCGCCTCCCTTCTCACCTGTTTCCGCCTAACCAGAATACTTTTTATTTAGGAAAGTCGGAAATTGCACACAACAGAGAGAACAGACTGTAACAAATTAAGTGAAAGAAAATCAGGAATGCATTAAAGAATGCATTCAAAGCAGAATATTGATAAAGTGTGTTTTGAATAACACATCCCTTAGATGAAGTGCATTGTTATCCACTCAAGCACTGCTAAATGAGCCTGCACACTGGGGTGTGGATGATTGGAAATAATAAAATGAACAATTAATTTTAGTAATGCCATAAAAAGTTAAAATGTTAAAGCTATCTGAGATCAGAGTTTACTTCTTTAAATGGAAAATCCTGTTTTTTTACTCTCATCAGAATTTGAGATAATGCAAATCTACTTGTACAACAGGACTAAGTGAAATATAAAGGTACACAGCCAATGCACATTAACAGAATGGAGAGAACAATGTACTCTTCAAGGTGTTAGTGGGAGTCCTTTGAAAAAACGGGTAAAGTCTGGCCAAGGACGTTACAGAATACACTATGGTCCTAGAGAGGGAGAGATGCTATTACCCTTCCAGCTAGAATAGTGCACGTTTTATTACTAGAAAAGAATCTGCTAACAACTTCTTCTAGGAAAGATTTAAACAGCAGGAAATTTTTCTACAATTTTAACAGCAGCTTGTTTTTGCAGCACCGTTTTATAAGACTGGAGAAATCCAAGATATAGGGGCAGATCCTCAGCTGCTGGAATGTGTCATTGTTTCGGCTAGGAAGGAGTTATGATGATTTCCAGCAGCTGAGGACGAGGAGGTTACATACCTGTAACTGGAGATTCTTCGAGATGTGTGGTCCCTCTATGTATTCCACTATGGGTTACACAGGTGCACCACACGTCTGGAGTCGGAGATTTTGAAAGCCGTGTCAGTTGGTCTGCACACACACCCTGGCTCGCCTCGTGTTTCTGACCAAGGTGATGAAAGGCAGGGTGAACCAACCACCTCTTCAGTTCCTTTGCCACCGCCGAATCAGGATCTGAAGCAGAGGGGAAGAAGGGCGGGTAGTGGAATACATATTGACTTACGTATCTTGAAGAACTTCTAGTTACAGGTAAGTAACTCTTCTTTTTCTTCAAGTGACAGTCCCTATTGTATTCGACTGTGGGTGACTGACCAGCAGTACGAAGCAGGTGGAGGGTGAGGATGGTAGGGTCGAGTGGAGAATCGCCATTCACAATGAGGCATTAGCAGCCGAGTCTTGTACCAGGTTGTAATGTCTTGCACTGTGTGTACAGAGCTCCGCAAGGGTGCTTTACAGATGTCTGGGAGGAGTACATCGTGAAGAGATGTTACAGTAGTGGTCTGGGCTCTTGTGTAGTGTGCTCATAGCCCCATTGGGAGAGGGGAAGTTTGAGAGCTGATAGGGAAGAATACAATCAGATATCCATTTGGAAATTCCCTGGGTGGAGATGGCTTGTCCTCTGATTCTCTCCTCTGTAGCAACAAACAACCTTGCGGACTTTCTCAATGGTTTTGTTCTCTGTAGGCAAAAGGCCAAGGTTTGCTGACCATCTAGGGAGTGGAGCCTATGCTCTTCTGCAGACGCAGGTGGTTTCAGGAAGAAAACATTTATGTGAATGGATTGGTGAAGGTGAAATTTCAAAACCACTTTAAATTTGATGTGTAGGTGTAAAGAAACTTTATCTTTGGGAAATATAAGGTGTGGAGGATCTGTCATCGCTGCACCAAGTTCACCGACCATCCTAGATGATGTGATTGCTATGAGAAAGGCAGCTTTCATGGAGAGAATGGACACGGAGCAAGTCACTAAGGGCTCAAAGGAGGGCCGTGTTAGAACCGAAAGGACATGATTCAAGTCCAATGGGGGTGTCATCTTTTGAGGAGGTGGGAAAGTCCTTATCAGGCCTTTCCAGAATCAACTGGTTAGCGAGTGTGCAAAAATAGAGTTGCCCTCCATAGGGGGATGTAACGCACTAACAGCCACCAAGTGGACTTGCATGGAACTGAGGGACAGGCCCGATGTCTTTAAAGACAGGATATAGTCTAGGATGAGTGGAATACCCATAATTTTTGGCAGAATGCTGTGTCCAGGATGAGAAGTGTTTCTAGTAGATTGGTAACATTTCCTAGTCGAGTTCTTTCTGCTATAAGAGAGAATGTCTTACACAGCCGAGGAGCACACCCGTTCTAGGGCTGATGACCATCCAAATACCATGCCCTGAGTAGAACTGTTAGTGGATTAGAGTGTCTGATCCTGACATTACACTGGCTCAGGAGCACAGGGAATATTGGGAGAGTAATGGGAAGGGAGACAACAGGCGCAGGAAGTTGGGGAACCAAACTGTCTGGGCCAGAAAGGGGCGATCAGGATAACTGTTACCCTGTCCTGTCGGTTCCTGAGTAACACTCGTGGCAGCAATGGTAGCAGGAGGAAGGCATAATTGAACTGGTATGACCAGGAAAGGAAAGTGTCACTGTAGGAGTGGTAACTGAGGGTTCCTCTCGAACAAAATGTGGCACTTTTGTTTTTGGCCTGGGAAGCGAACAGATTCCTGATTGGGGTCACCCATTATATGAAAATGTTGTGGAGCACAGTGTCATGAAGTTCTCACTCATGGTCGATTGTAAAGTGTCTGCTGAGGGAGTCTGTGAGCATATTCTGCATCCCCGAAAGGTAGGCTGCAGACAGGGTGATTGATTCTTGATGCACCAGTTCCAGAGATTGACTGCTTCTGTAGACAGGGAGGCAGATCTCGCTCCCCCTTGTTTGCTGACGTAGAAGACCATTGTAGTTTTGTCTGACATTATGAGGACATGATGAAAGCAGATGAAAGGAAAAAAGGACTTGCATACCTTCCGTGCCACCTGTAGTTCCAGGACATTGATGTGCATTCTGGACTCTCGAGATGTCCACATTCCCTGTGCCGTGTGGTTGCCCATATGTAGAGACACATCTGTAATGATCACCTTGTCTGGTGGTGACGGGAGAAAGGGGACCCCCCTACACGTATGTGATGAAGATTTGTCCATCACAGGAGGGAAGACAGTACCTTGGCGGGAACTGTCAGTGTGAAGTTCATGGAATGATGACTTGAGGAGCAAACCGACTGTAGGCAATGAAGGCGGAATCTTGCAAATGGAGTGACATAGGTGTACAAGGCCTCGTGGCCAAGGAGGGTCTGACATGTTTTGACCTTTACCCTAGGATTGCTCGTGATGTGAACTATGATATCATTCATGGTCTGGAACCTATTTGTGGGCAACTACACCTTTGCAGTGAGAATTCAAGGTTGCCCTGATGAAATTCAAAGATTGCACAGGGGTAAGAACAGATTATTCGATATTCACGCTGACCCACAGTGAGAAAAGGAGACGGAGCATCACAGAGATTGACATAAAGGCTTCATGGCAGGATTTGACAGCGAGGCATCAGTCACTGATGTAAGGGAAGACGAGGAGGCCATGACATCTGATGTGAGCTACTACCATAGACAAAACCTTGGTAAAGACTCTGGGGGCTGTGGCTATTCTGAAGGGTAGAACTCTGTATTGGAAATGGTCAGAGCCCACCGAAAATCTGAGAAATTGTCTGTAGGCGGGATGAACTACTTACGGCTAAAATAATGTTATTTTTCAGAATGATGTAAGAGCTGAGGACACTAAAGGTTGCGGTGTCAACTGGGAAGAATTAATGGCTCACTCTCCTTTTTAGCTTCTGTGTCACATTGCAATTTGTCATCTATCACCCCTACACTATGCCGTTCCCAAGTATTTGCATCCAGTGAGTATGTGCTTTGGATATATTTTCTCCAGATTTATTATCTTGCATGTTTCCATGTTGAATCTCATTTCATTATCTTCCTCATTCCTACTTCTAATGGTTTTTCCTTCCTCACTGGTGTTTCCAACACTTCCCCATTTGGCTCTCTACAAATGTATTAATACTACTGATTATTAATAATAGCTCTTCAATGTAAGGATCTTGAGAAACTTGATCACTTTATAAATATTCTGCCTCACCATGTTCTTCACTTCTCATCCCAGATTCTCACTAAAGTTGATAAATGAAAGCAGGCATAACCCCAACCCTAATCCCAATAAAACTCCTCTGGACAGCCCCCACTGTGTTCTCTTAAAATGTATGCCATTAGGGGCATTCAAGTTACACTTGCAGGATAGCAATTGTAAGGCAAGTGCTTGCTTTCTTTTGTAAGATGAGTGCCACATTTAGTTTACTCATCTTTTCTATTACTATCTCCCTGTGTAATTATTTCTGTCACAGCAATTCAGATCTTTGGCATTTTTGTTACCATGCCATGTTATAACAGTGACAGTGTAGGACAGGTTTTTAATAATGCTGATAAATTAGCAAGATATGGAAGCATAATGTCTGAATAATAAGCAGTTTCTGAACTGTGGGCAGCACAGATTCCTCCAGGAAGAGACCACCTGAATGCTGTTAAGTTTTGAAGTAGCTGCAATCTTTCAGTGCATTTTCAATGGTGGCCCTAAAACTGGCACCACAAAAGCAGAGATCATTGTCCTGAGGATCCACAGCTGGAAGTAAAGGCTGAAACGTCCACTTTTTTGAAGATGAAAAATAGCCATTTCTCCCTAACTGTAACCTTTAGCATCTGTTCAAAAATTTGCCTAATTGCAAAACACGCCAGCACCTAGCAGTAAATAAGGCTGCCACCAAATACATATGATTTCCCGGTTGTCCCATCTCTTCCCCTATAAGTAACACTTTCATTTTGTCTGGACAGTGCTTCAACCAGCTGTCTCAAACCCGCTTTGAAATCTGAGGCAACAGAACAGCACTGAGAGAGAATTCCTGTGAACCCATGAGATGGGGGTTTACTTTAAATTGTGGTATCAACATATAGTATGTCAGGCTATGCCTCCTTTGTCAGTTCTCCAAGTGGCTTCACGTACACAATGAACAGCAGCAGAGAAAATCTCCAATTCTCCATTAGCACCAACCAATGTGCAGAACCACTTTAGAGAAACCCCATTATCTCAGCAAGTCTCTTCAAATGTGGAGTGAAAACCTGGCCCCACTGAGATCAGTGGCAAAATGCCCATACATATCAAAAGGATCAGCCTTTCACCTAGACTATAGAGCATTCGTCATGAACGGTTTCTGACCCATCAGCTGTTTTTGATATCAAACAATTAGATTGCCTTGAATCCACTGTTAGGTGTTAATTTGATGTCCTGTAGGATAGTGCAGTTTGGGAAACAATGCATATTGCTTTTAGAAGAGTTTTCTAGGGCTTTCTAGTCCACTTTTATTTGTTAAATGTCACCATCTGTCCAATTCAATGAGTGGATAATTTTAAAAATGACGCTCATGTCTCAATCTCCAATGAAAACACTAAAGTCAAGAAAGGAAAAACAAGAGCAGCATTCAAATTCTCCAGGTATGGTGCTGGTTGCAGTGGATCTCCAGAGATCTATTGTGCCAAATGGGAAAAATCTGAGGTTGGCACGGCTGAAAAAGACAACCTTATTCTGATGGGAAACAAGCACCTTTCTGGAGTTTCTTGTTTAGTCAGCCGTAACTCAAAAACTAACTTAAATCAGTTCCAGGAGCCCAGGTGTTCAGTATTCTGCTTCATACGGTGCACAAATAGCAGCAAAAATCTTACAAAGAAAAACACACTGCTCCTTGGAGTTTTATACCTTGGAACAGATCTTCCTCCCTTTTTTCAGCTGAGGAAAAAAAATCCTCTTGTTTTCACCTAGATTTGGCTGCAGAGTCACTAACAAGCTTCAATTGCCTTCCTGAGTTCCAGACAGGGAAGAAATGTCAACTGCTCATGCTTGAGGCGTTCCACTGCCGAGGACCCACAAGACCCAACTAGGATCTGAAATAAAATTGCTGAGAAGCCTTCCAATTCCCTGAAAGTGTCAGCCAGTGGCGTACATATAGCAACACTTTTTGCTTGTTTTAGGGGCTTAGTGTCTTCAGCAAACATGAGGTCGGGGTGTTTCTGACTCAGTCAAGATTTTCCCCTTGAAATGTGATGGGCTCACATGTCCAGGCACACCAGATCGTGCCAAACTGTATCTATTTTTAACGAGAAAAGACAGGTAGGCAGGAGAAGTGATTTTATTCCCAAAAGTGAAGTGTGCTGGGAGAACTGTGCAGGGAAGTGGGCAAGGCTGAGCTAGGATTGACTTCGCTCAAACCATTATTAATCTAATTCCTCAATTTCGTGATAATTAGATTCACCTTTTCAGTTTAAAGGGGAAAATCCCATGCAAGCTTCAGGCAACGCAGTAATTTTAAGGCAGGGTGGTTGAAAGTCATTTTGCTGTCCAGTGCAAGGGAGCTCATTTTAGGTCTTGTTGAGAAGAGGCTTCACCAAGAGTAATCCAGGTCTCTGAGACACTGTAGACCAGGGCTCTCAACCTTCTTTTCCCTGAGGCCCCCCTAACATGCTATGAAAACTCCACGGCCCACCTGTGTCACAGCCACTGGTTTTCTGCCTATAAAAGCCAGGGCCGGCGTTAGGGGGTAGCGAGCAGGGCCATGGCATGGGGCCCCATGCCACAGAGTCCCCACGAAACTACATTGCTCAGGCTTCAGCCCCGGGTGGCAGGGCCCAGGGCTTAGGTGAGCAGGGCTTTCTACCCTGAACCCCAGTGAGTCTAATGCTGGCCCTGCTTGGTGGTCCAAGGGGCCCCAGACCCCTGGTTGAGAACCACTGCTGTAGATGACACCGTAAGTATGTGACTGCCTAAGTCCTATATAGAATCATTTTGGGGAGATCTAATTATTTTAATTACAGACATTGTAAAACATAAAGGGCCAAATTCAATTCAATTTACACCCATGCAAACCTACTTGAAGTCAGATTTAAGTATTTGGCCCTATGAATGCAAAAAATTTTTCCTCCCAATCCTCTCCAAGACTAAAAGTAAAGAGAAAAATTCTCAATCTAAGGCATCAGATCCAGGAGTTGTTTTAAGTATGTTTCATAGAAAATGAAAAATTGGAAAGACACATTCATGGTATTTTTCCTCAGAGTCACTGTCTAAAGGGAGTGGTGAGATAAAGTATAATCTAACTACTACATCTAAGCCAAAGAATCAAAGCAAATAAAAAAAAAACTATTACAAATCAACCGGGAAGCTGCCAAGTAGACAATGTGATGTAGAGGAATATTGAAACAATGCAGAAATCATTTGAATGCATCTTAGCAACTTGCACATACCACTCAATGTTAAGAATGCTAGAATAACTCAATGCTAGAAAGTGGCAGGTAGAGTAGTTCTAAACAGGATTTTAAAATTTCACCCTTTCATACACTAATGAACATAAAGTTCCTAATGCAATCCATTGGAATAGAAAACTGCTAGCAATTTTTGTTAAAGTGAATGTAGAAATTACTGAAGTCACCTCCTGGTGACACTAGAATTGCAAAGGATTCTTATTTGCTTAATATCAAGAAGGATACAGTGAAAAAATAATTGGCAATTTCCTATTTGTATTATTTTCATTTTAAAACGTTTATAAATGTGTATTTCTATATTAGACTTCTCTTTTGTGCTACACTTTGGCTAAAAGTTAACTTTAAAATCAGTTTGTTACTGTTTATACAGCACTCTGAAAAATGTAAAGCATTACACAAGTGCTAAGTATTCTTAGGGAAAAAATGGACTGTTAATATTCTTCTTTATTATGTATCTAGTATCACATGCTTGGCACTTTACAAGCTTGAATCCACACATGTCCTTGAATATAAAAGAAGTTAAGTTCCAACTGCTTGACAGCACTGTAAAGTAGTGGTCTCAGTCTGGAATCTTGTGGACTTGCTTACGCATTAGACTGTTTGCTTTTATTTTAGTTAATACAAAGCTTACAGAAAGAAGGTGCCTGCCTGACATTGCCACAGTTGTTAGGAACCCCAGAAAGGGCTCGTATGGACTGCTCAGCTCTTTTGTCATTATCAGCTAAAAGTGTTGCTGCCCAAAAGGGGTGTTTACCTCTTGCAGGAATGCAAATTAGTTCTCCCATCAGGGAAGTAACATTTTTAGGTGAGCAGGGCAGTACTGTACGTGTACTTTATTTAGTACTAATTTATGGTATTAGAAATAGTGACGGCAGTTTTCATATAAACTTGTAATTATCCAAAACAGCAGCAAAATACAGACTCAGTGTTAGTCTCTGCTGTTCCTATCTACACAGCGTCCTCTGTAAAAGCAGCATAAAACTCAACAGGATAGTGCAGATTTCACTCAGATGCTCAGAAAGAACTATGGGAAGCACCTCAGATAGTATCTGATCTTGTGGGGAAAGGAAGAGGAAGGCCAAAATAAAAAGAGAGTGGGCTCCAAAAAAAAAGTAGACCTCGAGGGACCAGTGGCAACAAAGAGGGGGAGAAGGAGCCAGAAAAGAGAGAAAAAACTAAAAAACAAAAGCAAGTTGTTTAATTTTAGGATGGAAATTGTATCGGAGTTCTTTCGGATACACATCTAATTAACAGTAATCTTAAATGGACTTAGTAGACAAACTTGGAGATATAGCCTCCCCCTTACAGTTTTGGAACCCCCTTCATTCACAAGTAGATTTTGGCAGATGGTGGTGCAAAGGAAGAGCCTGACAGACAAAAATAAAAATAAAGCCTTAAATATTCTTGGGTTCCTTCCTAGGGGCTGAAAAATGCTGTACATACTTATTCAGGGACATTGACTACCTCTTGCTCCCTTACACACACTACGCACAGGACAGGTTCCTAAAGTGACTAGTCTGAACTCCACAAAAGACGTGTGTCTGAATAATCATATTGCTAGATGGCACTTACGAAACTTGTCCGTTTAGCATTTTGTTTCTCAACAAAATACAGGAAGGCAAATATCAGTTTATGCCTGAACTGCCTTTACATTGTTAGCTTTACACATACTACAGGAGATATCTTACCTAACCTAATTTTAGGCACAGTACAGAGAGCAGACAATAGCTATGAAGTCTTTTTGATCACTACTCTACATATAACACTACTAAACAATTATTTCTATCTCTTTGGAATAAAAGACAAACATTTTGCTCATGGACGTCAGAAGATGTTCTTTGTATTGCTGGGAAAATCAGAATCAAGATAAATGCTTTCAACATATATTTAGTGGCCATTTTTAAATGGATTAGGTATGAACAGTTGGATGTGCTCTAGAATAAAACAGCACTTACAGATGTCACTGTCTTTGAATCCATGTGTACTGGTCCTTCAGGGTCCTTTGACCATTTTAAACCAAAAGGTTAGATTAAAATATACCTTGGAATGCTTAAAAAAGCCAAGGTGAGCTACTTTTGAAGAGATTTATAGGAAGGAAAGTTTTGCATTGGGCAAGAGATTAAAATAATTTTACAAAATTTAAACTTAGAAACTAGATTGTATGCACACCATATCAGGAGCAAGATTTATGTTGAAGGTGATGTCACAAAACACACACATACGAAGCTCCCCTACTAATAAATCCATAAAGGGCTGATCCTAAGAGGTGCTAGGTGTTGAGCATCTTTAACGCTTCAAGAAGTTATTGGGAATTTAGGGCATTCAGAACACTCAGAAATACTCAGCACTTTGTAGGAGTATCTGTCCTAAATTAATATCAGCAGTGAGAACCACTCACTTGTCTTACCAATCAAAGTGAAGATGCTGCGAAGATGCTACATATAAATGGACAGGTATGTGTTAAAAGAATTAGACTACAAATGGAGTTTTCAATAGAGTAAGCAACAAACTTGCCTAAAGGCACAGCTACCATTAGTAAGGCAATTGATATAATCATCCTCCTAATTAACATATTAAAAATAAATCTTTCAGTGGTGGATGACAATTTGAATACATTAACCTCAACAAGATTCAGCTGGGCCTTGATCCCTGATGTATGGTTAGTCCACCATTACAAAGCTTTAAAATAAATGCCTTCTTTTAAATCAATGATGCTGTAGCACATTAAAGCATTACAAATATTTCTTGATCTTTCTTTTTGGATATACTCAACCAACCAGAGTGGGGAGAACAATCTGAAACATTTCACCTGTGGCAGCAAACAACAGACAATACCAGTGGAGAAATAAAAGCAGATCTGAAGCCTTTTATGAGAAAAAGAATGAAAGAATGGTCTCCAAATCATCCTACTTCCCTATTAAATGCCAAGTGCCAAGAACAGGAGCAACCTCTTCACATGAAAGGAGAAACTCATTTTTGTTCTGTAAACATTCCACATCAGGTGTCACAGGATGTAGCTAAGTTGGCACCTATGCTAATGTCTAGGGTGGCAGGGTCTCCCCCCTCCCCCCCAGGAAACATGTTTTATAACAATTTTATCCAGCAATTTTGCATTTCTTATAAAGGATTTTCAGCTATTTTAAACAGATTACTACATAGTAAAAAGGAGACTAATTCCCTTTCCACGAAGAGAGTCTTATAAACGATAGTAACACACGTAGGCACACATATACCATTTGTGACAGAAAATGTATGTTTGCTACATAGCCTATGTCAGACATTAGGTAAGAGATGACAACTTCATACAAATTTAAAAAACTCCATTATAATACAGCACTCCTCTGGATGTTTTCAAAATTTTGGCACATTTAAAGAGAAAGAAGACGACTCCAAAAAAATAAGAATGAAGGGCATTAAAACAATGAGAAATCATAATAAATCCCCTTCCTGAAATGAGAAATAACAGTGGTAACAAGGAATAAAAAGAGAGAAAGGATGCTAGTTGCATTTCCTGAAACGTCACGTGGAACAAAGTATGCCTGGATCACAGGGTTGATTCCTTTCTAAAGGCCAGGCTTCTCTACCTTGCTGTAGCTGGTTGGACATGACCAGGGTAAGATCTCCTTGTGCTGGTGGCTTGCCTTTGTCTAGCCAGGAAGGACTGTCCAGAGCCTGTACTAGCCAGTCTATCTTCTGCTGCTTTTTTATGCAGAGTCATTCCCTGTGAATAAAGACAAACTCATTAGTGAACATTAGTGCATGCTACTCAACATGTTGTCCATTTACCACTTGTCTTTCCTTTGAGTTATCAGCACCATCTAACCTGTTTGGGACTTTGACATTTTGCCAGAGAATTGTGTGAAAAATGTGTATTTTTGCAAGCGTAAAAAGGCTGCTTTACTTTCAAAGTTTGTAGTAATCAAGCAAAAAGTTTTAAGGATAGTAAGTTATGCCCTCCCATACTTGAGCATGATTTTCTGCATACATTGCAACCATACATTGCCCGGGCACTCTTTTTTTTAAAAGTTATTTTCAAATAAAAATAAGGTGCAACTCTCAACTTTTAGCAATGCATTTCTCACATGGAAATATCAGCACATTATAAATGGCAGGAATTTGTTCTGAGAGAAAACACAAATATGTTTGTTGTTGATGATTGCAGCAGGAGCTAATTGGCCATGCTGGCTCCTGACTGCTGATTGACTGGGAGAGATTAAAAATTAAAATTCTTGACAGCACGCGCTCAGACAGTTCTAATTGAGAGAATCAGGAGAAAGAGAGAGAGACTGGTCTGGGCAGTGGAGAAGAACAGAGGCCTAACCTGGAAGGAAGAAACAGCTGAAGCTATAGCCACCCATCTGGACCTGCAGAATAGCCAGCCAGCTGAACTAGCAGCATTCCCACTTGGGCTTTGTCTGTACCAGCAAACCATCCCAGGGCAGACTCAGCTTATACTAGCAGAAGAGTTCTTTTGCAGGTATACTTTATACCAGTCCCTAAACAAAATAAACTATATCAGCAAAAGCACTTTTTTGCTGGTCTAACTGCATCTCCACTAGGTCTTCTGCTAGCATAGTTATGCTGGTTAGGAATCTGACTTTTTCACCCTCCCAACAGGCATAGCTATGCTGGCAAAACTTTAAAGTGTAGACAAGGCCTGAGAAACAAGGGGCCTTAAAGGGACCTGGTCATTTCAGAGAAAAAAAGAGCAACAGAAACTTGTGAGTGGACCAGGAAAAAGACGATTGTTATTTCCATGCTGTTGTGACTATATACAGCACTTCATAAATTCATGCCAAACAAAATCTCTGCCACATGGAATTTACAAACCAACATATATGACATATCTGTAACAGGCAACACTTTGAACACAAATGGGTGCTGCTATTCAGGGGAGGGGAGGTTTAGCTGTTTAAGTACAGGATTTGGAATCAGGGATTCCCGGGTTCTACATCCAGCTGTCATTCACTTGCGGCAAGTCAATACCTTTCTGTCTCCGACTCTAAAATGAGAATGGTAATTCTCTCCCTCAGAGGGGTTTTGTGAGGACTAACGGGATGATGTTTGTAAGAACATGAGAACGGCCATACTGGGTCAGACCAAAGGTCCATCTAGCCCAGTATCCTGTCTTCTGACAGTGGCCAGTGCCAGGTGCCCCAGAGGGAATGAACAGAACAGGGAATCATCAAGTGATCCATTCACTGTCGCCCATTCCCAGCTTCTGGCAAACAGAGGCTAGGGACACCATCCCTGCCCATCCTGGCTAATAACCATTGATGAACCTATCTTCCATGAATTTATCTACCGTATATACTTGTTCATAAGCCGAATTTTTTTAGTAAAAAAGGGAAGCATGAGAGAACGGGGTCAGCTTATGAATGGGTAGAGAGAGGGACACAGCCCCTCCCCCCAACAGAGGGGGCAAGCAGAGGCAGCACAGACAGCAGAGCCAGAAGGGAAGAGGCGGGGCCAGAGTCTCTCCGCTTCTGGCCACGCTGCTCTCCCCCCAGCCTCCGAAGCAGCTGCAGCTCCAGGGCTGACAGGCTGCAGCCACGCCGCTCGGCCCCGCCCGCCGGAGCAGGCTGCAGCCACACCGCTTGGCCTGCCAGAGCATCTCCGGCCAGGCCAGAGACATCCTCCCCTGGCCCGCCCCAGCTAAGGTGGGAAGGGATGGGATGGGATGGGGAGATTGTGGGGGTCCCAGGCTAGGGTCATGTGGGGGGTGGTCACAGGGGTTACTCCCCTGACCCCCAGCTTCTCTCCCTCCCTCCCCCCAAATTTCCCCACCAGTTGCTGTCCCGGCCCGTCAGGGTAAGCAGCTGGTGCACCTGGACAGTTTGTTTACTTAGGTTTACTCCGTGCCTGCGGACGCTTGAGGTAAACAAACTGTCTCTGCCCGCCAGCGGCTTATCCTGATGGCCCGGGAGCCAAAGTTTGCCGACCTCTGAATTATAAAAATTCCATTTTTACTTATCCATCCTGGGGGGAGGGCGCGGGGGGTCGGCTTATAAATGAACCGGCTTACGATTGAATATATATGGTAGTTCTTTTTTGAACCCTGTTATAGTCTTGGTCTTCACAAACTGTAAATTGCTTTGACTGTGTGAACTGCTATTCAAGTATGTCATGCGATGAGAACTCATTTGTTTATCCTTACCCATAGCTGCTGTATCTAAACTATTAACATGATATATATAGGTAATTGTGAATGCTTGTATGACAGAGTTTTCAGGCTCATGTCACACAGAGGAGAAAATTCCTGTCACAACAACAGACTGAGTCTTCCCCTTCTAGTTTATTGACTTTGATAATCTGAGGGCATTTGATGTACAAACCCTTTCACTGGTTTGCTGGTCAGCTGCACTGCTCTGGGGGGAGTTCACATGCACATTCTTCCCCAGGCCTGCAAATAGGGTATTGACGAGTCAGGGAACAAGGGAAGAGGCAGCAGGCAAGCACGTGCACAGAAAAGATGGGAAAGTGAGTGGGCTCGAGGATGTTTGGTGCTGTAATTCTCTATAAGAGCCTTTTGAATATTGCAGGGGAGCAGAAAAATCCTTAGAACTATAAAGGAGTTTTTACAAAACTATTTCAGACCACACTATTTGAAAGGTAATCTGTCGGGGACTGGAAAAATACAAAATGATGTAATTTAAAAAAATTAAAGTGGTCATTGTCCCTTTAAATGTTAATGGGATGTTTTATCTCCAAGTAAGCAAGCATAACATTAGGAAATTGTGCAAAGCCATCTGAAATTGCTTTCCCACACCAAAGGTTCAAATAATCAAGATAGGATGTGGTGGAGCATTGTTTCCTCTTTCCAATTAATGAACATGAGAGGGAGCATATTGGCTGCCAGGCATCTTAAGGAAAGGGACCTGGGAGGGATTCAAGCTCCCTTCTGGGACATCAACATACCACAAGGATCAGAAATTCCATCTATCAGGAGGGTGGTTCTGAAGGGGCCATGCCCTCTGTCATGGGTAACTCTGGTTCACTCAGGGTGAAATATACCCCCTGTCCAAAGGGCTACACAAAGCACGTGGCCCTACTTTATGCTGTATTTTGAGGACGTAAGTAGTGCATCAGCCTTGCGCTGGCTCTGTGCATGTTCCCCCTGATATTCCTTTTATATGCTTCAGGGGACAGCTTCATGTATTGGAAGGAGGGAGTGTTGTTTTTACCTATATAGCCACCATTACTGTACTCTGGTTAAATTCCCCTTTGGTTTTCTCAAATATGGTTCTCTCTGCTATGTGTGGAGAAACTGTCTGTACCATTTCTGATTAACAAAACCAAATATGCATAACTTGGCTAACTGCCATGGTAGGGGACCATAACAGTCAATAAGCAGTGCCTAGAGCCTCTTTCAGAGACATTTTAATGAAGTATAAATAAATACACTGAAGGTTGTGAGCAATCAAGGAAGGAAAACCAGCTTGACTTTTATATTGTGAACTCATGTTTAACCTGATGTCTGTTATCAACATGATCTCTTTCAGCATTTTGTGTGTCCATTTTAAGTTATGGCAAGCATAGCTACAAGATACAGGTACATGCTTTAATTATTTATATTTTTTAGTGTTGTCTTGTTTATAGATTACTGAGCCAAATTCACTCATCTGTCTGTGTGCACACAGGACAGTTTTTTTTTTCTGTTCAAACAACTATATTGTACTTAAATGAAAAGGGCTCATGATAAATGCCACACAAACACCACCAACAAAGTCTGACAATTGTAATCCTAATACAGTTTGGAGCATCTTACCATATTGTACCAGGCACTCACAATAAATTTCTCCTCCATCTCTCTTTGAGTCTTTGTTTTCTCATATTCTTTCTAGGGGAGAAAAAAAAAAGAAAAGAAAACAAAAAGACCATACATTTAAAGCTGTATGACAAGAATAGATAATATGTATTAGACAGACACTGCCTGAACCCAAAACACCTGGATTCATAGATTCCAAGGCCAAAAGGGACCATTGTGATAATCTAGTCTGACCTCCTGTGTAACACAGGCCCGAGCACTTCCCCAAAACAATTCCTAGAGCATATCTAGCAAACATGGAAAAAATCTGGAAAACCTAGAACAGCCAAGAGAAAACATACAGATCGTTACCTCTAATGAATGAAACATTCGGTCCCGTTCCTGCAGTTGATTTTTCAGAGCCTGAATCTCAGGAGCTGTGCCTTGGTTTTGTTTAGGGTCTAAAGTACGGATAACCTGCAAGAATGCAAACACAACAGTTCATTTAAGTAAATACCACAAAGTGATCTCACTAAATACATCTAGATAACATAAAAGGCACCAAGCGCCAAAGGATTATAACCATCCAAGATAGGTCTTAAGAAACATTAAAGTCTTTTAAAGTAGGTACTTGTAACTATGTGGGATGGTTTTAAGAAACTTAACACAACACAATGTGAGAAGAACACCCTATTCTAAGATGCTGTATCCTTTCATCCAATCACATCCACCCTGCTAGGTCAGTCAGTGGTGGTGAACATCCTGCCACTGCCTGACTTCACCATGTAGGGTGGTGTAAATTGAATCCTATTTAAGAGATGCCATAGCATCTGCTCTCTGCTGTCTCTTAAAGGACTCCATCAAAACAAAAAGCTCAAAGGCTTGATGTCTTGGACTCAAGAATATAGAGTCAGAGAGAACTAGTTCTTCTCCAGCTTCCAGTGTCACAGAGTGAGGGTGAAGGGTATCCGTCCCTGAAGCCATTCTCCTCAGTGCTAAGGGATACATGCAGGAAATATTTCCCTCAACTTTCCACCCTGCACTCAAAGACTCCCTCTCGCTGGAAAGAAATGGTGGAAGGTGACCATGACTCAGGGACTTGGAGCACCACTGTCAGTTTCTCCTGGTAGCTCTGCTGCAGCCATTAGCAGGAATCCGAGGGAAGTGCCAGGGAGATGAAGAATCCCCATTAAGTTTGATGGGTCGATATCTCCCTAGGCTCATATGTGGCACCTACCACAGTAGCATCTGAACAGCTATAAAAATTGAACTAAAGCAAGAGAGAGAGTCCAACAAGTGGCCTAGATTTCGAATTCCATCCAAGAAAGTTGCTGGAGACTTTTTAACAGTAAACGTGTGTGTGTGCTAGCATGTACACAGCCACTTCACTTCCTCCTCCTATCTTCTACCTACTTCAGAACTTTGCATAGGTAATGAGGATGAAGTGATGTCAGACACTGAAATGTCAAATAGAATATGCTGGAACAAAATCATCATTTAAGTTTTAATAAAACTCCTTTAATAGATGATATTCATGCAAGAGTCCTGAAGGAAAACAACAATGAAGTGGCTGAGCTACTAAGATACTGTGTACTCAGTCATTAAATCTAGCCACTACACTGGGTATAATCACTGTATCCATTTTTTAAAAAGGCACTGGGGAAGGATCATGGAAATATCAGTAAGTCACAAAAAGCATAAATTAGTTGAAAAATAATTAAAGCTAGTGTTATATAAAACTCTTAGATCAACAGCTATGAACAGGACAAATCAGCACAGCTTATGCAAAGCGAAAATCTTGCCTCTTTAACTTGTTAGAATGCTTTGAGAGAGTCAGTAACACAATGGATAAAGAAGAAGTGAAAAATATAATTTATTTGGACTTTCAAAAAGCCTTTGAGATCCTTCACAAGAGGCTATTAAGTCACAAAAGAGGAGAGGTAAACTTCTGTCATGGACTAGAAACTCACGGATGGGTTCTAAATTAATTCTTCTCACTTAGGAAAAAGACCTAGGCATCATCACGAACAGCTCAGTGAAAACATCTGTCAGTGGATGCAAAAAAACTAACAAGATGTTAGGGTGTATTCAGAATAGGAAAGAAAATAATAGTGAAAATACCATACTGCCATTATAAAACTGCTGGCATACCCACACCTTAACAAGGGGTGATGGCCAAGAGATTAAAGTCCTCAGTTACAAACCCAAAGGTTGTGGGTTTGAGTTTCGCTTGATCTCACACTGAAGGGCTGCCTTCAATTCACCCAGCTGCAAAATGGGTACTTGATCTATAGGATTAGGAAAGTAAAAGGCCACAGCAGTCCCTTGTGTACTGTTGGCTATGGAAACTGACATGTCTATAAAACTGTATCAGCCTGATGAGCCATCTGTGGCTTGAGGAAGACTTTGATTTTTTTACATCAGTTTTGGGCACCCCACCTTGAAAAGGATATAGCAAAATAGAAAAGGGGTAGAAAAGGGAAAAGAAGCATGGAACAGCTTGCATATGTGGCTGTACTAAAAATCCTTCATTTGGAGAAGAGATAAATAAAAGGTGACACAATAAAGGGGTATATAAAAGAATAAATGGCATAGAGAATGGCAGTTGGGTGCTCCTATTTACCCTCTCAAATCAAGAAGAAGGGGAGACCAAAGAAATTAAAACTGACGAATTATTTTTTGACACCGTGCATACATAATTAACCCATAGAACTCACTGAGGCAAAGAGCTTAATAGGATAAGCTATTTCTATGAATATCTCAGTTATAGCTGTCATAATAAACATTAAAAAGGGAAACTAACCCTTATGCTTCAGACATAAACCAACCCACTAACTGACTAGAGTTGGAAAGAACTTTCCCCATGAGGCAGGTTATCACAAAATTGTTACCTTACTAGGTGCCACCTGGTGCTGGTCACTGTCAAGGACAGAATATTGGTCTGGGTGAACCACTGGTGTAAATGAATATGGTGCTTCCAATGGGGGGATTGGTGTTTGTATAAAAGACAGATAGGTGAACTGGGGCAGTGGGTAGTTGGTTTTCACAACCATGAATTTGAGGTAGAGGCTTCTGCAGGAAGAGAAACTTAATACTATGTAGCATATTGGTATCAAACTCAAAACTACAACAAAACCCATTAATTAGCTTCCTTTCCTGTGGTGATTAGATCTGTTTTATTTATTTTCATTACCACAGAGAGGGGGTGAGCAACATAAACCTCAGCTCAGAGCACCATGCACTTACACTCTTGGCCTTTTCCAAGTACTTTTTGTATCGTTCCTCCATTTGCTTCATTTCTTCCTCTTTTTTCCGTAAAGCTTCTTGTAATTCTTCAATTTTGAGTGCTTCATGTAGGGAGAAATGCATTTAAAAAAGTCATATTAAAAATAAACACATTTTAATATTGTATGTTTAAATATAAATTAAACCCATAGCTAGCACTTATTTTTTCAGTAAAGGAGAGCACAAGTCAGGATAGCAAAATGTTCTACTAATTCAGCAGACAAATTGGTTAAGTATTCAACAACTCAGAAACACGTGCAGGGAGAAACAGTGTGTTCTACTCCACTGTATGCACCAGTTAAATAATTAACCTGTAGACAACGTTACTATCTGAGCATATGGAAAATTAAAGGGATAACTAGTGCCCTTCATTAATGCCACTATTGGCCAACTCATTGTTAATTCATAAAAGTGAGGGTTAGCAATTCAGTACATGTTCCAAAACACTGTGGAAGTATAATTCACCTAAGGCAAATATATGTTAAAGAAATCTACAGGAGAAAAAACCCCGTACATATACCCCCAAAGGTAACACTGAAGAATTTCACCAAAAATGTGACATAAAAGTAACAAATAATTATTTTTAACATTTTATAAATAAGTTTTATGGACCAGCAGGACAGTTTCATTGTACAGATACTTGAATGGGTTGATTTATGAGGATATCTAGCCAACAGCATCCGTATAGATTATCGTTCGTCCAAGGACTTGTCTGAAGAGACTGATTTTGTCATCCCTGATCAAATGGTGCATGACAAAAGAGTTTGGTTCTTGGAGAATCTCAGATCAGGCATAACTCCTGATCATCTGTTTTGCAATAGCACTTTGTCGTGGCACTCACTCCCATTTATCTTACTTGCAACATCCTCTCCTGGCCTGACACTGAGAATGTGACCGGGAAAAGTAAGATCTACTTTACTGATCATTACTAGAGTCAGAAAGGGATAGTCAGAAAGGTTATATTATCTATTTTAAAAATTCTGCTTCTTACTCTACCCAACAATCCTAGATATTTTCAGTTGTTTCCACTCATGACTGTTAAAAGAACCCAAAAAATTTAATTACAGACACAGTTTTTACTGTGACGCTTCAGAGTACGATAACTCTTGAAGTACAAAAACTTTAGAAGGTTCCATAAACGGCACTTAGGCCTATCCAAATAAAAGCTTAGGCCAAGATTTTCAAAAGCTGCTAGTGCTTTTGGGTGTTCAACTTGAGACACCTTTATGAAAAAAATTCCAAGTACCTGCCCTCTAAAAATCAGGCCCCTTTAAGGTGTCAGATACTTTAATATTGAGGTTCAGCGACTGGGGAAGTTGCTGAATCCCCATATTCTTTATTTCCAGACATTTTATCATTTTTTAAGGTGTGGAATTTTTGTAAAGTGTAATATTATTTGGTGCGGTTATTGGACTCCACTGAAAAACATTTTCAACTTTAACTCTTTTTGAGCTAAGTTTTTCTCTTGTATGAATATACCAAATTTGTAATATTGAACAGCTCCCAGATTGGCTTTTACTCTAGAAAATCAGAGAAAACTGTTGCTGAAATGGCAGCTTGGCTTTTCTCGGTGAGTTTTCTAATGGAGGAAAACTCACAACTGTTGTTATATCTTGGTTCCAAATCTTCAATAATGTGCATGATGGAGAGGGAGGGAAGGGGCAGCCATTTAAAAATGTCACTTCCTCCTTCAACCCTTTACTGTCATCTGCCACTCACTCCCACTGCTTATTTTCCCTCCCATCCCCACAGATGCATAAGTGTGCCCATCCCCTATCAATGTGCCCTCCCTCAGACACAGTGGGCATCAGGATTATGTGGGCTGACATCTTACAAAGGCCTGACTAGTCAATACCACATCTTTGAATTATCAGAGTCCCCCAGCCATATGGCTTATATTATAGAAGATAAAAAACTAAGGAACGTGTCCCAGTCAAACTAATGCAGAACAAAATAGTATGTAGATCTTACCGGATCCTTTCATGAATAAAGCCTGTCTGGCACCTTCAGATAGATGCTGGCATTGTTGTTTGAAAGATGATGGGGCACTTATTTTTTTCCAGCCTACTCAATGTACTGGCGGCACACATTTGCCTTTTTTTTTTTAAAAAGCAATACACCATTTAGAGTCCTTTACAATTGGGCCTTGGTGTATGGCTGTGAAATCCCAAACTGGCCTACTTGTCCAAAGCCACATTCTCATTGACCACCTAGTGTCCAAAGATTTACTCTAATGATTTTTCTGAACCTCCAAGTCTGTCAGCACCATTCCAGTCTACTATCTGAACACATGTTGATGCAACATGTAGTATGTATCAGCATATTGTGGGAGAGCTAATAAGCATGGAGGGATTTTTAACGTAACAGATACCAGGGATATGAGCCTATATCAGATAACAGCAATTTTGGATAATTGAGGTTAAGATGACCAGTAAAGAACTGTATTAACTTGACATTCCTCTGGGCATCAAGATTTTAGTAAAGTGACCTCTGCTTCCTCTCTATAAACATTAGCAGTATCTTTTGGGTCAGTAAATCTTGATATTCTCCTCTGCAAGAATTAATATCTGCTTACCATTGTCAGACTTCCCTCTAATTCTGTATCAATAAAACACTTAAAAATTTACAATCCATTTTTTTACAACGTTTTACAGTTCCCTGTTAATTAAAGACCCTCCGTACATACAAGCTTTTTAATGTAAAGACTGTGTTCTAATGGAGGAAAACTCACAACTGTTGTTATATCTTGGTTCCAAATCTTCAATAATAGCTCGTTTCCTCTGTATTTCATTGTTAGCCTCATGCAGCTTCTCCCTGTTACAAATCGTGAAAAGATACATTATTGTTCCAACACTCTTCTCCATCTCAAATGAAAATTAAGCAATAAAAAAAATTCCAGGTTCTACAATTCTAGGAAATTATAACAAAGCTGACTTTTGGCTGCGAGGCACTACGGCATGGTGAGTGATATCAATGAACAAAGAATGGAACTGTTTAAAAAACAGAAGAAAAAACATCACTGTATATGCACAGTTATAACATCAGAAAGCTCCATTCTGAGTCCAAAATTCTACAATTACTTTATAATTTACAATAACCTGTACAAAGCCTGCTTGAAATACATGATTTTGACAGCTATGATATTATTAAAGACTGGCTAACCCCCCACAATGCTCCAAATAGAGACTATATACTTCTTGTAAGCCAGTAGGTCATTAAGTGAGGAGGTTACTTACCTGTAACTGGAGGTTCTTCAAGATGTGGGGTCCCTATTTGTATTCCATAAGTGGGTGGCATGCGCACCATGCACCGGAGTCCGGATGTGTTTCTAGCAGTGTCCATTGACCCACACGTGTTTGCAGCCAAAGGTATAAGAGATGCAGATCACACATCTCCTTTCCAGCACCCCCTCTTACGGCTGTGCAGTCCAGTCCACAGCAGAGGGAACGGAGGGCAGGCATTGGAATACAGATAGGGACCATACATCTTGAAGAACCTCCAGGTACAGGTAAGTAACCTCCTCCTCCTCTTCTTCGAGCGATGGTCCCTACACTTATTCCATATGTGGGTGAGTAGCAAGCAGCAATCAGTGTGGAGGTGGGTGAGAGGATGCAATGGGAAGTGCAGTCTGCAGTATGGCTTGGCCCATAGCAGTGTCCGTAGCCGCTGCTTGTGCAATGGCGTAGTACGACGTGAATGAGTGGACCGAGCACCAGGTTGCTGCACGACAGATGTGTTGCCACAAGACGTTCGCACGGCAGGCCAATGTGGCTGCTTGTGCTCATGTACAGTGGCTGTGACTCCATCAGATGATGGTATGTTGGATCATACTTAGGATTCGTGGATGCACCCGGAGACCCATTTGATTCACTGGGAGGAGAGGGCTTGGCCCTTGGATCGGTCGGCAACGTCCACAAATAGTTTTGGCAATGAGCGAAAGGAGTGAGTCCTGTGGAGATAGAATGCCACTTACACGGCAGATGTCGAGGGAATGCAGGACCCTGTCCGCGTGGGAGGCATGTGGTTTGGGGCAGAAAACAGGTAGGTGGATGCACTGATTTAGTGGAGTATGCTCTGTCTATCCTTGAGCCCCATCCAAAAATCAAATTGGGGTGAGGCAAATTGGGGTGCCAGCACTGATCCTGTATGAGGAGATCCCAGAGTGTTTGGAGGCAGAGTGGTGTGTGGATGGAGAGTCTGAGGAGATCCGTGAACCAAAACTGATGGGGCCAGAATAGGGTGATGAGTATTACGGTAGTTCGGTTCCAGTGGATCTTGCGTAACACTTGTGGGAGGAGGGGAATGGGGGGAAAGGCATAGCGGAGGTTGCCTGTCCAGAGGAGGAGAAGAGCGTCGCCCTGCGAGTCCTCTCCCATGGCCCCCCTGGAACAATAAAGGGGCAGCTTTAAGTTCTCACAAGTGGAAAAGAGGTCCGACCACGGGGTATCCCATTTGTGGAAGTAGTATCTGAGTGTGGCATTATGTAACTCCCACTTGTGGGTTGAAAGAGAGAGAGAGTCCTGTGTGAAGGAACAGGGGTTGTGACTCGGGCCACACAGTGGTAAGAAGGAACTGAAGAGACATTGGCCCGCACACCCTATTATATCCTTGGCTGAGAACACAAGGGGATGCCCTACGCCGTGTGTGTCAACAGATACTGCTAGAAACATTTCTGGATTCAGGCACATGGTGTGCATGCGCATATACGTATGGAATACATGTAGGGACCACCACTCGAAGAAGAACTTTAGGTAACAACTGCAGTTCAGAAAAGTGTAAAATTAAGACAAGTGTGTAAATGGTAAAACAAAATGATCAAATTTTTAAGATATTATCTTTTATTCTGTTTGTCGTGTTGTAACCCTGTTGGTTCCAGGATACGGGAGAGACAAGGTAGGTGAGGGTAATATCTTTTATTGGACCAACTTGTGCTTGTGGAAGGTACAAGTTTTTGAGCTACACAGAGCTCTTCTTCTGCTCTGGGGAAGGAAGCAGAGTATCTGAGCTAAATAGAAGTTGAGACAGATTGTTAAAGCAGAAGGGGTAATGTACTTTGGAGGTGGTCACTTGAAATGAAGTATGCAACTGGGAGTTAGATCGGTTATGCATGAAGGGTAGCAGGCAGTGTGGTGTGTTACAGATTGTTGTAATGACCCATAAAATCACTGTCCCTGTTAAATTCATGGTTTTTGGTGTTCAGCTGAGTTATGATTTTAAGTTCCCAGGCTCAACTTTTGGAGGTGCTGTGCAGGTTTCCTTTGAGGACAAGTACTGAAAGATCAGATATGGAGTGATCACTTTGTGAAAAGTGTACACCCACAGGTATTAGGGTGTTTTTGTTTTTTATCGTTTTTCCTGCGTGAGTCCACTGAAGAGTGTAGTCAACATCTGGTTTCACCCACATACTTACTGAGTATTTGATGCACTGGATGAGGTACACCATCTGTTCTGATAAGCACGTGTAGGATCCATGAATCTTGAAAGCTATGTTATGGGGGGTATGATATCTCCCCTGCTGTGTGTCTGCAAGTTTTGCATCTGTTTTTCTGGCAGGGTCTGGTGCCACTGTTAGTTGGTGTGTCCTGGTCTGTGGGGAGCTGCTTCTGATGATGAGCTTGGCAAGGCTGGGGGTTGTTTGAAGGCCAGAAGAGGGGGTTCAGGAAAGATTTCTTTCAAGATGTGGTCCCTATCAAATATGGGTTGTAAGTGTTTGATGATATCCCGTATGGGTTCCAGTGTGGCGTGGTAGGTGACAACTAGGAATGTGCAGTCAATGTGTTTTTTTTCTGTACTAAAGCAGGTTCTCTTGGGGTATTTGGGTGGCCCATTCTATTATGTGATCTACTTCTCTGGTGGAGTGTATTTGTTTAGTGAAGGCAGTTTATAGTATATTTAGGTGTGTAGCTCAGACTCTCTCTTCAAAGTCTGTGGTATATGAATGCCTGGCTGCAGATAACAGATTTTTTGGTACGTCTGGGTGGTTGCTGGATCTGTGGAGGTAAGCATGGTGATCAGTGAATTTCTTGTATATAGTCATTTGTAGGGTTCCACTGTTTAAACTAATTGTGATGTCCAGAAAGTCAAGGGAGTGTTCTAGAGATAGTTTGATGGTTGGGTGGCGGGTGTTGAAGTTGTGGTGGAAATCTATGAGGGAGTTTAGGACTTCTGTCCAGATGATGGAAATATCATCTACGTATAGCAGGTATATCATTGGTTTCATGGTACACTTTTCCAGAAATTCTTCCTCGAAGTGGCCCACAAAGAGGGTGGCATATTAGGAAGCCATTCTAGTACACATGGCTGTTCCCATGGTTTGGCCAAAGTGTTCATTGTTAAATGTGGAATTGTTGCAGGTGAGGATGACATGGATGAGTGTTGCGATGTGTTTTGGGTGGATTTCCAAGCACTGTCTATTATCTTGTTTGTATTTGAGGTAGGCAGCGATGCTGTCATGGCGAGAGATGTTGGTGTATAGGGAGGTGACATCCATGGTGTTCAGGTGGAGGTTGTTAACGTGGAGTTTCTGGAGGCTAAGTTCCCTTTAAGCTGCACGGCCGTGCAGAGGACTATTAAGCGCCACGCAGGTGCTCAAGGCTATGGCGGGGAGAGATGTCTCTCCCCCAACCCCGGACATGCCGTGGTCAGAGGAGAGGCGCCCCTCCCGTGACCCAACCTAGCCCAGCACTGAACCTGCGGCAGCCAGGTGAGAGGCGTCCCTCCCCTGGCCTCAACCCAGCCCCAGCTGGGACCTGCCGCAGCTGGGGAAGAGGCACCCCTCCCTCCTCCCCCAGCTCAGCCCAGCCCCAGACCTGCCGCAGCAGGGGTGTTCTGTTGGTCGTGAAGCTGACGTAGTTGGTTCCACTTTCTGTTTTTGTGTTGGATGTCTGTCATCAGGTTTTTTGATAGTTATTTTGGGTTTCCTGCATGATCTCTAGATAGATCCTCAAAGGCAACCAGCACACCACCTTCAAAAGGCGAGCCTGGAAATTAAAATTTATAATTCTGCTAGACACCAAAAACCATGAACTTACATGAACATTGGTTTTATGACTCATTACAGCAATTTATAACACGGCACTCTGCCTGTTACCCTTAATTGCCCACTTCAAACCCTTTATGAATAACAATCTGACCTCCAGCTGCCTACTTCATTTCAAGTGACCACTTCCAAATGCATTACCCCTTCTGCTTAATCTGTCCCAGCCTGTATTTAGCCCGGACACTCTTCTTCTTTCCCCAGACATAAAGAAGAGAACTGTGCTCGAAAGCTTGTACCTTCCACTAACACAAGTTGGTCCAATAAAAGCTATTACCTCACCTACCTTATCTTTTATTATCTTTTATAATGCAGTGGCTCTGAACCTTTCCAGACTACCGTATCCCTTTCAGGAGTCTGATTTGTCTTGTGTACCCCTAAGTTTCACCTCACTTAGAAACTACTTGCTTACAAAATCAGACATAAAAATACAAAAGTGTCACAGAACACTATCACTGTAAAATAGCTGACTTTCTCATTTTTACCACATAATTATAAAATAAATCAATTGGAATATCAATATTGTACTTACATTTCAGTGTATAGTACATAGAGCAGTATAAACAAGTCATTGTCTGTATGAAATCTTAGTTTGTACTGACTTCGCTAGTGCTTTTTATGTTGTCTGTTGTAAAACTAGGCAAATAACTAGATGAGTTGATGAACCCCTTGGAAGACCTCTGCGCACCCATGGTTGAGAATCACTGCTATAACGTATACTTAAAAATGGACAAGTAAATACTGTTTATATTAAAGTGCTTTCTTCAGGACACCATGAACTATTCCTCTTGATTTAAGCTTTACAAAATTTTTAATCAAATTTTCTAACACCATAAAATGATTATTCTTCCTTAATTATTTTTCTTTGGCAAAGTCTTTCTCTACAAGATGTAAATAATACTTGAATAATGGCTTCCTTAGGTATATTTGACTGTCTACACTTCTGTTGCTTATATATCTTCCAAATCATTAATGAGTGGCTACCTTCCCGCTATTGCTACTGGCTAAGCATTCTCCAATGTACAGAAAGTCAGTATTTTTATTTCTTATTACAAAAACAATACAGGAAAGTTTTATTACTTACAGATGTTCTTCGAGCTTCTTTTTCAGAAGAACTGACTAAAATAAAAAGTTAAGTGTGTTAATTATTTAAAAAATTGTGGAAATTTAGATTATATCAGTTATGGTGAAATACATAATATTATTAATACATAATACATATTTATACCAAAGCTGCCATATTTTCATTTCATTCTGTTTATACCAAACATTTACAGCAGTTCTCTATGGTACTGTAGTAATTATCCTTCCCTTGACAGTTATATGATCACACGGAAGTTAGGATGCTTTACAACCATTTCTCTGAAATTGGAGCAATACTGAATAGATCAATTTATTAGAAAAAAAATTCTATTTCATTTGTTTTCTTTTCTCCATGCTCTGGTATGTTTGCAGGGTAATCCAAACTTCTTTATCTGAAACTAAAAGACAGCGCAGCAAGCTTTCCTGAAGAGTTGCACTACTAAAGCATTAAAGAAACATCACTTTTAAAATAAATCGATCTAAAACCCTGGTCCCACCAAAATCAATGGAAGTTTCACCACTGACTTCAGTAGGGACAGGAGTTCAGCCTCCACTTTTTTCTTTACATTTTTTTCCCCTGTTCTTTGTTCTCATGTCTTTACTGTTTGACTACAGATGCACAAATACCTTACACCTGTGGTGTCCTAAGCTGTACCTTGTGGTTAAGTCACAGCTGGATAAACATTTTTTTAAAAAAAAAAGCTTCAAAATAATTTTTCATTTGTGACAAAATGTAACTTTACATATTTAAGCATCTCATTTTTTATCAAAACCATAAATGCCTAAAAACATAATAGTGTTAATGAAACAGAAAGCCATACTCACAATAGCCTTGAGCAGAAACCCATGCCAAGAGACAGAGAGAACATATTAGTATGAAGCAAAAACAGCAGCCAAGAGAAGAAACTATTTAGTAACTCATGAACAGAAGAAGTTAAAACTATTTATGGGTGGGGGAAATATATGCACATTTTCCCTTCCTCTCTGTACTTAATCATTTCATTATCCTGTCTCATTTTCTGGGGACTTTTAGAAAGCTAGCACAAATTATCTATACTGCGTTCAAGCGTGTGCATATGTCTACACTGCAGTTAGACACCCGGGGCTATCCCATCCCAGCTGCAACTGTGCCTGGAAGTCTACACTGCAATGAAAAAGCCCCATAGTCCAGGCGCTGCGAGCCTGAGTCAGCTGTCACAGGCCTGCTGTGGGTTTTTATTTGCAGGCCAGACGTACCCGATGAATGCTTTTCCGCCTCCACACTAAAAACAAACAATATAAAAGTAGTAAAGAAGCAAATATGTGAACCAGCATACTCAAACTAGAATTTCATAGGAGAGTAGTTACTGTTTTTAAGAGTCATTTTGAAGGTGTGCCCATGTTAGTGACAAAACAGTCAAACAATATGTAGTCTGTTGAATGGACCTGTGGGCCATGATGTAGAAAAATATTTATTTTGGGGAGAGTGACTTCGAGCAGAACATCTCACGTCAAATTAATCTGCATTACTATTTTCAATTCACACTGATCATCATTATATACAAGCCAAACAACGTAAGCTCTTTGGGGAAGAGTCCACCTTTCTGTTCTGCTTGTACAGTGCCTGGTATAATGGGGTCCTGGGCCTTGACCGGGGCTACTAGGCACTACTGGAATTCAAATAATAATAACCAGCAAAGGTACAATGATGAAGTCACTGCTCTACCTCCAAATTCCCCTCAACAGGGGATTAACTACACAGCCAAGTATGGACCATTTAAGTGCAGTCCAAGAAAAACTCTCAGCTGGTCTAACCGTTTTAAAACACTGTTTTTACACTCACTCTCCTCCCTGTTTCTGAGGATAGGCTCTGATTATTTCCGAGTGGGACTTCCTTGATATACTTCCTATTCTGGCAAAAGGTTATGGACCAGACGCTCAAGTGGTACAAACTGGTGAAAATCCAACTTCAATGGCATTACAGCAATTTACACCAACTAAGAATCCAACCCTGTGTGGTTTTTGGTCCCTTCATCCTTGGAATTTTTCCTTTTACTTTCGCTGTCTCTGTACCAAGTGTAATGGAAGACAGGCATATGGCTCCTTTAAACAACTGTTACAAACTGTTGTATATATCACCTGGGAAAGGAGATGTGGTATAGTCACAAGGTATTTTATCCCTGGACACTTAGGACTCAATTATTCCCATTGACTTCAAAGAGGAAGGATCAAGCCATTAGTAGTGCCCAGTCTCCTTCAGGTCTTGGGAGTAGAAGACTAAACCAAGATTCAAATCTGGGTGTCCCACTTCGTGCTCTGATCAGTTATGTAGAGACCACAAGTGGTCGTT